>NC_143249.1:53645000-54270000 GCF_984573655.1 Nuphar pumila | reverse complement strand
ACATTTTAATACATTCAAATCATTCTAATCATTTAGATCAAATTGTATTACAAGTTGTATTTCACGAGCTCGTGAATGACTCATCATCACTTGTCTCACTTTCATAGTCTTCTTCTTCCTCCTCCTCCTCCTCTTCGTCATCATCTTCTTCTTTTTCATTTAGCGCCCATCCACTTCGTATATCATTTGGCTCACATTCTTTCATGCATGTGCCATCAGCCAATGAAGATATGACATGCATACCATGTGCGACATCGTGACCATAAGAGAAGTCATATATATAATCTGGTAGATAGTATTCACCCTCTTCAGCAATCTTGTCTTCCTATAACTGATCATACTCGGAGTATAGTTTAGACTTCACTTTACAAATTGCCCACCATTCATTTCTATCTTTCTTGTACTCGGATATGAAGTATAGTACACTTGTAGAGCTTGCGAGGCTAATATGAATGGTTCATATGTTCCAAACCTTGACTTACCATTCACCTCCACAATGCCTGCAACTTTGTCGACTCTAGTTGTTGTGGGATCAAACCATTGACATTTGAATAAAGTTAAGCAATTGTTTGTGCCTAAGTAAGTCAACTCCATTATTTCTTCTATAACACCGTAGTAGTCATGTTCATTTTCACTATAGCTGCTACCCTTGACGCATACACCACTATTCATCATTGACTTGTTGACACCATAGTCTTTTATATGGAAACAATAACCATTTACGATGTACCCATTGTAACACTGCACAACTTTAGACAAACCATTCTATAAATTACATATTCCTTGATCTTTAACATCACCATGGCAGACCTACAAGCACAAACAAGGACTATGATCATGACAAATTAAATATCTTATTGTTGTATAAAGAGAAATTTTTTTTACAATCGTCCTTATCAACTCTTTCAACTATGCCACAAATTTATTTTCACGTTCTTTCTGTACTTCTACATCAGTGAGTTATGAAAGTTTTATTCGCAACTCCAAATCAAATCGTCTACACTTAACATAAACTTTTTTTACCGAACCGTGTACACACGTATAGAACTTAATGTTACATATTAACTATACTTACTCAATGTATGGGTTGATTGATGAGCAATTGAAAAGGATATATATTTGTGTTGCATATTGCTCTCGATCTTCCAAGAGTCTTGACCGGCAACTGCCAAATGCATGTCCAATTGGTTGAAATATAGATAATTTGTCAATTACAGTTAATTGTTCTTCATCAGCATTACGAGATGGGCATGTGTAACGTGTTGGAATATGAGGTTCAAAGTACATAGATGAGAAATTTGAAATCTCTTCCAAGGTGTACGCCTCACTAATAGAGTCCTCTACTCTTGCTTTATTCTGAACCTTTTTTTTTATGTCAAACATGCATTTGTCAACAATATACATCTCGGATTACAATAAATTTCTCAATAGTATTGAAAAGAAAATTTTAAATAAACATATACCTTTCAAATGGGTACATCCACCGATATTGCACAGATCCACCAACCCTAAGTTCATATGGCAAATGTTTGACCACATGTTCCATAACATCAAAAAATGCTAGTGGAAATATCTTCTCTAGCTGACAAATAGTAGTTACGATAAATTCCTCGAGATTCTTTACCTCAGATACTACAACTTCTGTTGCGCACAATGTTCTAAAAAATCTACTCAACTTGGACAATACCCCCCATATAGGTTTGTCTAATATATCATGAAATGCTAGGGGTATCAACCGTTGCATAAAGACATGACAATCATGGCTCTTCAACCCATATAATTGTCCCTCATCTATCTTCACAGCCCGAGCAATGTTAGAAACGTAGCCGTCTGAAAATTTCAATTGTCTCAACCATTGACATACCAACTTTACTTGATCTGGACCAAGCACATACCTTGCCTTTGGTTTCAGTACTTTGCCATTGTACTCTTTGAGTTCCAATTCTGGTCTTTTACATACCACTTTTAAATCCATACGTGTCTTCGGATTATCCCTCGTTTTTCCTTTCACGTTTATTACTGTATTAAACACATTATCGAACAAATTTTTCTCCACATGCATGACATCCAAATTATGTCATATCAATAAGGTTGACAAAAATGGTAGTTCTCAAAATATAAATTTTTTGTCCAATTATGATCTTTCCCAAATCCAATAAAGGGTGTTGTCCTACGGGCATCTGTCAGTCTACATGGAAAGTATCACAATCTTCTTAAAATCTCTATGCTAGAGAACCTTATTGGTGGATCTTCTATTTCAGTTGTGCCTGCTCGAAACACATTCTTTTATGGTAAGAACAGATGATCGCTGGGTAGAAATTGACGGTGACATTCAAACCAGCAGGGCTTCCTTCCATGTGTCAATCTAAACGATTTTGTATCATCTATGCAGTACGAACATGCTAACCTCTCATATGTGCTTTAACTAGATAACATACCATATGTAGGGAAGTCACTGATTGTCCATAGAACAACAACCTTCATATTGAAGTTTTATTTTTTATGGGCATCGTACGTGAGAACACTGTCATCCCACAATATTTTCAGTTCATAAATCAATGGCCTCAAATATACATCAAAATTTTGGCAAGGAGACATCGGACCAGGGATCAATAGAGGCAAGAAAAGATTTTCATGCTTCATACACAAGCTTGGAGGAAGGTTATATGGGGCGACAAATACCGACCAACACGAATATGGGGTTGATCTACCCCCAAATGGATTAAATTCATCTGTACATAATCCTAGCCTAACATCTCTCACTTCCAAAGCGGAGTTCTGATGAGTACTATCAAAGTGCCTCCAAGCTTCTGCGTCAACAGGATGTGTGATCTTGTCTTCATCATGTCAAACTTTATTTGCATGTCAAATCATTTGTTTAGCTGTCCTTGAAGACATATAAAGACGTTGCAATCTAGGCGTAAGAGGGAAGTAGCAGAGTGACTTATACGTCACTTCTTTTGACCTTCTGTTACCATTTCCCTTTGTCTTTAGCTTGAACCGAGGATGTCCACATGATGGACGTGATCTGCTTTTTTATTTATCTTTAAAATACAACATACAGTGATTGGGACAAGCATCTATCTTTTGATACCCCTTACCTAGAGCATTGACCATAACCTTCGCACGGTAGAGATCTTGTGGCAATTTCTCATCTTTGGGTAACATACTCTTCACAATAGAGTACAGACAGTCAAAACATGACTGACTCAAATTAAAATCGCACTTCAAACTCAATAGTTGAAGAACTGCAGACAGGACAGTGTGACTCTCACAACCATTCAACAATGGCTCATCAGCATCTCTAAGTAAGTCATAAAATGTACTAGCTGCATCGTTTGTTGCTTCTTCCTCTACCTCAGTTGGTGCATCACTATTTTTCACAGCATAACCCATTTTCAGTCCTGCGACATCAAATATCAGGTCCATATATGAATTATCGTGCACCACATCCACCCTTGCGTCATAATTATTCCAAAATTCTTCACCATGAAGCATCCAATTTTGATAACCACTAACAAAACCTTTCCTTTATAGGTGATGTCTAACGCCATGAGGTTCTACAAATCGATTTTTGTTACACATCGTGCAGAGGCATCTGATCCGACCGGTGGGATCCACTGTACTGACACTTGCCATTGCGAATTCAATAAAACTGTCAACACCATCTATATATTCATGTGACACCTCATTATCAACTATCCTACGATACATCCATTCACGATTTGCAGTCATTTTGTCCTATAATATTACAGATATTTTCATCACTATTTAAAAGAAAATCTTAATAATGCTATGATAAAACAAATATCTAATTTATCTATTAATTATCAAGCGAGGCAGGGAGTGCAACCCTCTATCAACATCACCAAGTTGATAAACATAAATAGACGGATAGAGATACTGAAACAAACATATATCTAATTCCTACGCCCAAGAGATACTGAACAGTAAAGTATTGCATCTAATAAATTAAATAACATGTGATGTGCTTGCATCACTTACTCATCACGGGTATTTACCCGATTTGCATTATTTTTGTCACTTACTTACCACGGATGGCGGGGCACAAGCGGGATCCGTTAAGAAATCTGCAAGAGACACTGTGTTAAAATGAAGCCACCCTCTGCCAAAAAGAATAAAAAAATCAATCAACAAGGCACTTAATCATGCACCAACTACTTATCTAGAGCTCAAAGCTATAAACTAAATATTGAATAGGATTCACAAGCAAACCAACATACTATATTGGGCCCTTGGTTCTTGCAATACTTTATCAAAACAACAACCAATCAACCATTCAATGAAGAATAATTTAAATATCATAAAATTTTGATGCTGTGTGAGGATATTTTCATAAGAATGTCGTTTAAACATCAGCATAACATTAAACAAGTCTGAACTTAGTAATATAGAAAATTCATAGCATATTTACCTTTTTACCCATTTAAATTCAAATGTTTTCTTATTTGTGAAAAATCGAAACGCTTCACCCCTGAATTGGTTTGGTACCAACACGAGTCAATTAATTAACTCGAGTCACAAGTTGACTCGCTGAGTTTTCCAACTATGCTTGCAGGTGTGGTCACCATGGTTTGTTTAGTAGGAAAGGACCTTTCAATTATCTAATTACAACATATGAGCAAGTTTTTATAAAGCTTCAAAAATCAATAGTCCAAAGTTTTTATAAATTTCAAGACTTATAACAAAATCATATTTTTCTCATAAAAAATATATAATTCAAGAATCAGTTCCTAGCAAATAGACCATGTTAAACACATATATTGGGGTCAAATTTAAAAAAACAGATCCTGAAACATAAAGAATTAGCACATTAAGCACCTTGTGATGCTCTAAATATCATTAGTCATTAAGATAATAAATACATAAATGGTAAATGATTGACTTTTAATCCTATTTATTTTCAGGAAATACACTGGTGACTCGAAGAAAAGAATGGTAGATTTGAGCTTTACGGTGAGATTTAGGACAATGTCTGAGGTCGAAATAATGGATGATTGCTACAGATGGAGGAAATATGGAAAGAAGTCTGCAGATTTGAAACTTAGTAACACCAATAAAAAATCACAAAGCAGAGACGAGAAACCAAAATCTATGAGAAATTCCCATGTAAATAAATCACGATCAGGCTTCTTACCTTATGCAAATCGTCAGTAATTCCACCACCACAGCCACCTATCAGCCTCAGACTCAGGAATGAACTCCGCACTTCTCTTCCCGGCATAACACCCTAACAGGCACCCAATACAAGAGTCAAAATAAAATCCAACCATAAAACCAAAAAAAGAAAAAAAAAACTAAACAGAAGGCGAAGCCATCTTCTGCAACCAATCGCTACCGCCATCGGCCTCGCTGGAGCCATCTTCTGCAACCGAGAAGGCGGTGGCTCTATTTTTACAACATCAAAAGGTGATTTCTTCCCTTTTGCTTTCGCCAGGTGGTCGGTGGTGGCTGACGGCAGTCGCCGTTGCTATCGACCGACTGTTAGGGCCAACTGCCCAAGTTGGCGATCGACAGCCATGATCGATCGCCGATGGAGGGAGCAACCTCAACGAAAACAAAAAAAAATGTGCTAACCCTTACCTTTGTTGGGGTTTTCGTCGTGGGTCATCCTCCGGACAGGGGGGTGACCTTCGTCGGGGGTAGCCGATTCACTGACAGCCTAGCATTTCGCCGGAGAGAGAGAGGGGGCGGTAGCCGGAGAGAGGGAGGGGGCGATCGACGGAGAGCGGCGCAGGTGAGAGAGAGAGAGAGAGAGAGAGAGAGAGAGAGAGAGAGAGAGAGGCGCGTGTGAGAGCAAAAAAAAAATGAATTCATGCCCTAGGGCATTTTATATTGACATTTAGTGACGAATGGGCGACTGATTGTTTTTGTCGTAAACGTCGTCGCTAACTAGCGACGAAAAACAATCCGTCGCTAAGTGCGCCGAGTTTTGCGACATAAAACTTCGGTCGCGAATCCGTCGCTACTTAGCGACGGATTTGGCGAGAGAATGTTTTTCGTCGCTAATTTTGTAAATATTTACGCAATTAGCAGAACGTTGCGACGGAAGTAGGAAGTGAACAGTCAGTGCAAAAAATGCACAAATGCATGAAATATGAAGTCTTTGGAAGGCAATATATATATATATATATATATAATTACTTGCCCGTGTCACCAGAGTAGCACCAGGCCAGGAGAGAAGGTGCTGACCCCTTCGACCTAGGTTCGACTCTCAACAGATGTGTGAGTGCCTTTAACTGGTGGGTTCCATAAGGTCTTGGGTGTCGGTGATCCCACACAGGTTTTATGTCACAGGAGAACAGGCCAACCAGAATTTAGATACACTGCAGGCTTGAATTGGCTATTTTTTAATAATTATAAAAAAATACTTTTTAAAATTGATTTTAACATGTGTCACATTATATTTTTTTGGGCCGATACAGAACCATATCGGTATCAGCCGATACAGCTGAATCGGTGACCCAACGATTCAGGGACACTGATAACATTGAACCGGCCTATTAAGTGAGCCATTTCTCAGTGAGGGTTCCTCGTCATCAAAAAAGTAAGAAAAAAAAAAGCATCAAAGAAAGAGAAAGCGAGCAAGAAATAACAATGGCCTGGTAAGAAATAAAAGTCTCTTTAAAAAAGATATTTTTATGAATGTAGATTCTATTACGAAAACAATAACTAAAAAAAAAAAGAGGAAAAAGTATGATTCTTTTGACATTAGAAAGGTATTTTCAATATAGAAAAAGTTCATTTTCATACTAGGGAAAACATACAATTCTCACATTCAGAAGGGAGCTTCTGATGAAAGTTCAAAATGTCAAAGAAGCATGTAGTTTTGACTTCCATTCGATGCTGCGGGGAACTCTGAATTGACTTTTAGGTGAAGAGTGAAGGGAACCGACAGGGAAGATGATAGAGACGTTCGTGGAAAAATGATTGTACGTTGCCAAGGCTTGTTAAGAGCGAGTTTTTCAATATCTGTATTATGCTTTTCTCAACACTTTGACTTTTCTTGAGTAACGTCACAGCGCCTTGATGTTGCACACTTGTCAAAAACCCTTGTTTGTTGACTTGACCTACACAGTTTGGGTCAAATGATATTAAAAAATCACCATCAACAGCAATTTTCGATTGTTTTTCACCGGATTGTCAAATCTCTTAAAATGCTTTAGCATGGGGCCCTTGTGATCCACCAAGATGAGTGGTGGATGGTGATTTTCAATATCACTTGATCCCATCTCTATCACGTTAATTAATACTAAAAGTTTAGCATCAGAGAGAGAGAGAGAGAGAGAGAGAGAGAGAGGAAATCAACAAGACATCTTATTATTTTATTTTAGCAGTGACGTAATTAATGGGATACGCGGCCCTATTCGTTCCCTATAAAAGTTGCCTCATTTTCTTTCTATCCCGCCATCTCTCTCTATCTCTCTCATTTTCATTCTATCCCGCATATCTCTCTCTCTCTCTCTCTCTCTCTCTCTCTCTCTCTCCTAGAAAAAGAAGGCAACACTAGCGTCTTCAGTTATGAAGGTAAGGCAACTCTACACCTTTCTTAGGCTTTCCAGTTTTTCACTATGATTGCAAACTCGCCTTTCTTTTAATAGCACTCCATGCATCTCTTGCTCTTATCATTTGAGTTGCACCATATACGTTCACGTTTAGAGTTCGAACATTCCAATAACCCAAACCACCATGGTTCCTTCTCTCACAGCGATGCAATCTTGAAACCCAAGATTACAGAAAATAACCAAGTTACACAAATCCTATGAAATTACGCCACTGCAAGAAAGAATAATGGAAAGTAAGCAATGAAGTAGCTCATATATTCTAGAAAATCAACATAAATGTCAATCAATTTACCTCTCATAATACTTTTTGCAGCAAAAGGTGGTGATGAGCGTGCAAATGTGTTGCGAAAAGTGTTGTTCCAAATCCATGGAAACTGTCGCATCTGCACAAGGTATTTTTCCACTTTCATTTTTGCTAAAACACGGAATCATGCTCCACCGTTTGGAATTAGCTTTAGAAATATGCAACTATCTTAACATTATATATATATATATATATAATGTGTGTGTGTAAAAAATCATTGTAAATTTTTTAGGCTTCACAGAAAACACATGATCCAAATGTGGATTTCTAGTAAATGGATCATGCCCAACACATTTATAAGGTCGAAACTAGGGGTGTCAATGTGTCGGGTTTGGTTCGGATCCAAGTGGAACCAGACTTGGACCCAACTTTTGGGTATGGTATCGGGTCCAGACTCGCGTTTAATTGAGTCCACTATAAGAAAAACCACACCTGAATCCGCTAAAAACTACATGTACCAGACCCAGTAAAAGCATAATTTTGCTGAGGCAGATCCATTCCATCGATGGATGCTTTTCTTTTCTTTTCCTTTTTGAAAGACGATATATCTATGGATGTTTAAGAACGTAACAGACGATGTCCTGATATCCATTCCAAATTAAAGCTTAATGCCAATTCCATAACAATTGACAAGCCAGAGTTTACAAATACTTAAGTACCCTTTCCCGCCATTGGCGCCATAAAACGATGTTTCAATTAAAGGACAAAAATGTCCTCCTACCAGAAAGGCTTAAAATCATCATTGTTTTCTCCCTAAGGAGTAAACTCCTCTCATTTAACAGGAGCTCCTCGTAATATGTCACCCTAAATATTCTGGATCACCCTTTGACGATGCACCTTCTACTGTAACAGGAGCTCCCTTTCACGATGCAGCCTTTGCCGTCGTCTGCTGCAGCCGGAGTACCCTTTGTTGTCGTCTGCTGCCATCGGAGCGTAGTCGAAACACCGTTGCCACCATCGACTGCATCTACCTTCTAGGTGTTTCTCCTCCACTGTCGAATTAGCAAAACTTGTGTCCTAGAAGGTGATTTTTGTTTAAGTTTTCGTTATGTAAACAAATCGATTTGTAAATCCAAATGCTAAATCTTAATCTTACAAGTGATTGTACTATATATGCTAAATAACACCTATTTTCATACTCAAACAAGAGGCGTGAAAGGCAACGATATGTACTTATGGAGGCTAAATTTCAACAACAATTTGTAAGTTTGAAATTAACAAAGAGTTATACATTTAATACAATAGCGATTTGTTCGATGCAGTAACGATTTACACGTTTGAATCAATAGCGATTTATGATTTATGATTCATGATTTATATATTTAGAACAACAACAATTTATACATTTAATGTAGTAGCAATTTATGATTTACAACGATATGTACTTATGAAGGGTTCAATTTCTACAATGATTTATATGTTTGAAGGAATGCTTTGTACGTTCGATGCACCAACGATTTATACGTTTGAAGCAGTAGTCATGTGTATTTATGATTTATGAAGTTTATTTATGAAGCCAAATATTACCATAGCTTGTAATGTTGGTGATTGTGTAACGAATGTGATAATTTGTAATAATATATACTTGGGAAAGCGGTTGTAACATACAATGATGCAGTTAAATTTATGTGTTGTGCAGGTTAGCAATGACTACAATTTGTAAGACAAGAAAGCCTTCGCCGTTTGAGAGGATGGCTCTTGGAGAAATCATCCGCCAATCTGATATATATGAGGGTTATGTAAAAAACATTGAGAATGAAAAAGACAGGAACAAATTGTTGGATATTTATTATGTTGAGCCTGATCCATCAGATATTGAAGATGAAAAGCAAACGAAGAAAGATGAGGAAGAACTAAAGATAAAGAAGAAGAAGAAGGATGATGAAGAAAAGGAAAAGCAAAGGAAGAAGGAGGAGGACAATGAAAACTATGCGCACTTATGAGGCAAAAGGATTTCTTCCAGCCGACCATGCAAAATTAAATTTATATGCACATCATTCTTCATGTTATCTGTCATGATCGTTAGTTGCATCGCATTATACTATGCATCGAGTTGTTATTTACCGTGCCAATAAAAGAAATGACTTATCGTATATGTGTATTGACAATAGCGATTCAAGAGACAACAATTTAATGAACAACGATTTGAATACACACATCGCTACCACAATCGTGCAACGATGTAAACGTCGCACGCACACGTTTCAATATCATAATACAAATACCATACAAATCGACACTAGCAAACACATAATATGTTACAAATCGATATACATATCGCATAATATATTACAAAAATTCAGCATAATAGCTTACAAATCGATATTAACAAACAAAACAATATCTCGCAAATTGATAGTATGTTACTACAACCGTGATTTGCGTTATACTATTCCAATATTTTTTATACAAAGGTAAATCGTTGTTGCTTAGATGGACGTCATTGCTTAAATCACAAACATCAAAAGCGGAATCCAGGTCTCACAAGGCATATTAATTTTTGACAACGAGCGGAATGTGAAACGACGTTTCTTTTATAAATGAATGACACATATTTTCGTAACAAAGGCAAATCCTTATGACGATTTATGATTTACACATTTAAAGCAGCAACGATTTATACATTTAATGCAGTAGAGATTTATGATTTATAAAGTTATCAAGATTTGTAATCAACTTTGCTAAATCGTACAACGATATTTAATGTCGAAGTCCAAATGTTACAACTATATGTACTTATAAAGGATGTGATTTCTACATTGATTTGTATGTTTGAAGCCCTTAATGCCTAAACCCTAACCCTAAACCCTTAATATCTTACTAAACCCTAACCCTAAACCCCAACCCTAAACCCTAAACCTAAACCCTTAATATCTTACTAAACCCTAAACCCTTAATATCTTACTAAACCCTAACCCTAGACCCTTAATATCTTACTAAACCCTAACCCTAGACCCTTAATATCTTACTAAACTGTAATGCTACAATACAGGAGTCAAAATAAAACCCAACCTTAAAACCAAAAAAAGAAAAAAAAACTAAACAGAAGGCGGAGCCATCTTCTACAACCAATCGTTGCTGCCATCGGCGTCGCTGGAGCCATCTTCTGCAACCGAGAAGGCGGCGACTCTATTTTTACAACATCAAAAGGGGATTTCTTCCCTTTTGCTTCCGCCAGGAGGCCGGTGGTGGCTGAGGGCAGTCGTCGTCGCTATCGACTGACCGTCAAGGCCAACTGCCCAAGTTGGCAATCGGCAGCCATGATCGATCACCGGTGGAGGGAGCAACCTCGACGAAAACAAAAAAAAAATTGTGCTAACCCTTACCTTTGCTGGGGTTTCCGTCATGGGTCATCCTCTGGACAGGGGGGTTGACCTTCGTCGGGGGTCACTGATTCATTGGCAGCCTAGCATTTTGTCGGAGAGAGAGAGGGGGCAGTAGCCGGAGAGAGGGAGGGGGCGGTCGACGAAGCACGGCGCGTGTGAGAGCCCAAAAAAAAATGAATTCATGCCCTATGGCATTTTGTAATGACATTTAGTGACGAATGGGCGACCGATTGTTTCTGTTGTAAACGTCGTCGCTAACTAGCGACAAAAAACAATTCGTCGCTAAGTGCGCCGAGTTTTGCGACATAAAACTTCAGTCGCGAATCCGTCGCTACTTAGCGACGGATTTGGCGAGAGAATGTTTTTCGTCTCTAATTTTGTAAATATTTACGCAATTAGCGACGGATGGTTTGCTCTCGCTAATCTGTCAGAACGTTGCGACGAAAAAAATCTGTCGCAAAGTTTCGTCGCTAATTAGCACTTTTCTTGTAGTGATGTCAAAAAGTTTAGTTCTCTTCATTTGTCTGCATACTCTGATGTTGACTGGGCAGAATGCCCAAATGATTTTAAGTTTACTAATGGTTATTTGATATTTATAAGAACAAATCTATTATCTTGGAGCTCAACCAATTAGCGCATTGTTGCCAGATCCAAATTAGAAGCTGAATATATATAAGGCAGTCACAGGTGTCATCTCTAAGCTAGTTTGGTTTAAAAAGTTGTTGACAGAATTGAACATTGTTTCTGAACAAGTTCCTACCCCATGGTGTGATAACCTAGGATCCATGTATCTTGTTGCAAATCTTGTGTTTCATGCTTGAACGAAAAACATTGATATTGACTACCACTTCATTCGAGAAAAGTTTCTAAAGAAAAAATGCATGTACAGTTCATCTCTTCTGAAGATCAAGTGGTTGATATCCTCACTAAGTTGTTGGCAGGGGGCTAAGTTCAATTATTTTATAGGAAATCTCAATCTCATGGAGATTTGCTTGAGGGGGCATGTTCAGATGACAGATTCAGGCTTAGAGTCCAATGTGAGCTCCAGATCCAGATCCAACTAAGAGTCCCACGTGCATTCAGGATCTAATGTAAAGACACCCCTTGGATCTAACGTGAAGAGGTCCAAGGAAATAAAGACTCCTAATGTGAAAACATCTCCCCTTGATAAGACTCCTCCTAATGTCAATTAGTCTTTTATGGGAAGCACTCCTTATAATAATGTATCTCCAACTCAATTTGAATTCAAAGGTGATTGAAAATTAGTCATTTCTAAAGCTGATAATAATCATAAGATGTTGAATTGGACTCTTGAATCTCCCACATGTACATTTCTATTTAAATAAAGAGAGATCCTCTCCTCTCTACATCAAATAGAGAGAGAAAGAGGTTTCCCTGTGGATTTAAGTCAAGCCGGACCAAACCGGATAATTTTGTGTGTGCTTGTGATTGTGTGTGTGAGCTCTTTACGAGTGCACCCTTAATGGCTTAACTGCGAGGGAAGATCGGGTGCAGTGTAATTACAAGTGTGATGACACACTTGATCACTCTCAATTTTTAGGATATAGCCTGTCAGCTGTGGGGTCCAACCAATGATGGCGGGTGATCAGGTGCAGCAGCACACTAAAGTGTGCAATTATTACATTGCACTTGATCCTCCTCCTTTATTGCATGGTACAGATGAGTGCGAATGGGGACAATAAAAAACGTAGTCTGGTTTCTTCCTGGAAATATTTTATCTCAGCCATTTTAGACAAAAGAGATTTATAAGTCATTTCAAATACCCAAATAAAAATGATCTAATGCGCAGTTGTTTCGAAATTTTGTAGATAGGGAAAAGCTAATTAGGTTTTATTCCGTATGGCATTTAGAAATTTAGATCCAACACAATAAGTTTGTTGTATATTTGCCATTGTAGGTCTAGGTCAGATTTTGAACAGGTTAACGAGATTCCGTTGGTAATTGTAGCCGAAATAATAGAGTACGATAAGGTGTCGAAGAATAAAGCCTAATATTAAACCTAACACTAAAATTAGGCAAGAAAAAAATTGCAAATTTTAAAATGAAAACCTAAAAATCACTTTCAAATGTTATAAATAATGAGTAAAATACATTAAAATAGCACTCTATTAGAAAACAACAAATTTAATTGAACATGGATGTTATCATTTCTTTGTTCGATTTCATGAATATATATCACTTGATCCCATCTCTATCACGTTAATTAATAGCCAAGCGAAACTAAGACGAGCCGAACTGAAGTTGGATGGGCCAAACTGAGCTGCGCTGAGTTGACATGGGCGCGCATAATTTCAATTGCTCACGTAGTGAACTTAAACAGAAAAGACAAATAATGCAATGAAACAAAGTTTTATTGCTTAATCAAACAACAATACAAATACGAAGCAGGCTATATGTTTCCCCTTGGAACACGCAGGTGTGTATTCTCGGGTCTAAATGGGTGCCACGTATGTAAGCATGTGGGGCTCGTTTCCCAGTGTGTGTCTGCATCACTTAGCATCGAAGTTCAGTGCGTTTGCTAAGACTTAAGTATCCTTTCCCGCCATTAGCGTCATGAAACGATGTTTCGAGTAAAGGACAAAAATGTCCTCCCGCTAGAGTTTACAAATACTTAAGTACCTTTTCCCGCCATTGGTGCCATAAAACGATGTTCTAATTAAAGGACAAAAATGTCCTCCCGCCAGAAAGGCTTAAAATCATCATTGTTTTTGCCCTAAGGAGTAAACTCCTCTCATTTAACAGGAGCTCCTCGTAATATGTCACCCTAAATATTCTGGATCACCCTTTGACGATCCACCATCTACTGTAATAGGATCTCCCTTTGACGATGCAACCTTTGTCGTCGTCTGCTGCTGCTGGAGTACCCTTTGCCGTCGTCTGCTGCCATCGGAGCGTAGTCAGAGCACCGTTGCCACCATCGACTGCATCTACCTTCTAGGTGTTTCTCCTCCACTATCGAATTAGCAAAACTTGTGTCCTAGAAGGTGATTTTTGTGTAAGTTTTCATTATGTAAACAAATCGATTTGTAAATCCGAATAATAAATCTTACAAGTGATTGTACTATATATGCTAAATAACACCTATTTTCATACTCAAACAAGAGGCGTGAAAGGCAACGATATGTACTTATGGAGGCTAAATTTCAACAACAATTTGTAAGTTTGAAATTAACAAAGAGTTATACATTTAATACAATAGCGATTTGTTCGATGCAGTAACGATTTACACGTTTGAATCAATAGCGATTTATGATTTATGATTCATGATTTATATATTTAGAACAACAACAATTTATACATTTAATGTAGTAGCAATTTATGATTTACAACGATATGTACTTATGAAGGGTTCAATTTCTACAATGATTTATATGTTTGAAGGAATGCTTTGTACGTTCGATGCACCAACGATTTATACGTTTGAAGCAGTAGTCATGTGTATTTATGATTTATGAAGTTTATTTATGAAGCCAAATATTACCATAGCTTGTAATGTTGGTGATTGTGTAACGAATGTGATAATTTGTAATAATATATACTTGGGAAAGCGGTTGTAACATACAATGATGCAGTTAAATTTATGTGTTGTGCAGGTTAGCAATGACTACAATTTGTAAGACAAGAAAGCCTTCGCCGTTTGAGAGGATGGCTCTTGGAGAAATCATCCGCCAATCTGATATATATGAGGGTTATGTAAAAAACATTGAGAATGAAAAAGACAGGAACAAATTGTTGGATATTTATTATGTTGAGCCTGATCCATCAGATATTGAAGATGAAAAGCAAACGAAGAAAGATGAGGAAGAACTAAAGATAAAGAAGAAGAAGAAGGATGATGAAGAAAAGGAAAAGCAAAGGAAGAAGGAGGAGGACAATGAAAACTATGCGCACTTATGAGGCAAAAGGATTTCTTCCAGCCGACCATGCAAAATTAAATTTATATGCACATCATTCTTCATGTTATCTGTCATGATCGTTAGTTGCATCGCATTATACTATGCATCGAGTTGTTATTTACCGTGCCAATAAAAGAAATGACTTATCGTATATGTGTATTGACAATAGCGATTCAAGAGACAACAATTTAATGAACAACGATTTGAATACACACATCGCTACCACAATCGTGCAACGATGTAAACGTCGCACGCACACGTTTCAATATCATAATACAAATACCATACAAATCGACACTAGCAAACACATAATATGTTACAAATCGATATACATATCGCATAATATATTACAAAAATTCAGCATAATAGCTTACAAATCGATATTAACAAACAAAACAATATCTCGCAAATTGATAGTATGTTACTACAACCGTGATTTGCGTTATACTATTCCAATATTTTTTATACAAAGGTAAATCGTTGTTGCTTAGATGGACGTCATTGCTTAAATCACAAACATCAAAAGCGGAATCCAGGTCTCACAAGGCATATTAATTTTTGACAACGAGCGGAATGTGAAACGACGTTTCTTTTATAAATGAATGACACATATTTTCGTAACAAAGGCAAATCCTTATGACGATTTATGATTTACACATTTAAAGCAGCAACGATTTATACATTTAATGCAGTAGAGATTTATGATTTATAAAGTTATCAAGATTTGTAATCAACTTTGCTAAATCGTACAACGATATTTAATGTCGAAGTCCAAATGTTACAACTATATGTACTTATAAAGGATGTGATTTCTACATTGATTTGTATGTTTGAAGCCCTTAATGCCTAAACCCTAACCCTAAACCCTTAATATCTTACTAAACCCTAACCCTAAACCCCAACCCTAAACCCTAAACCTAAACCCTTAATATCTTACTAAACCCTAAACCCTTAATATCTTACTAAACCCTAACCCTAGACCCTTAATATCTTACTAAACCCTAACCCTAGACCCTTAATATCTTACTAAACTGTAATGCTACAATACAGGAGTCAAAATAAAACCCAACCTTAAAACCAAAAAAAGAAAAAAAAACTAAACAGAAGGCGGAGCCATCTTCTACAACCAATCGTTGCTGCCATCGGCGTCGCTGGAGCCATCTTCTGCAACCGAGAAGGCGGCGACTCTATTTTTACAACATCAAAAGGGGATTTCTTCCCTTTTGCTTCCGCCAGGAGGCCGGTGGTGGCTGAGGGCAGTCGTCGTCGCTATCGACTGACCGTCAAGGCCAACTGCCCAAGTTGGCAATCGGCAGCCATGATCGATCACCGGTGGAGGGAGCAACCTCGACGAAAACAAAAAAAAAATTGTGCTAACCCTTACCTTTGCTGGGGTTTCCGTCATGGGTCATCCTCTGGACAGGGGGGTTGACCTTCGTCGGGGGTCACTGATTCATTGGCAGCCTAGCATTTTGTCGGAGAGAGAGAGGGGGCAGTAGCCGGAGAGAGGGAGGGGGCGGTCGACGAAGCACGGCGCGTGTGAGAGCCCAAAAAAAAATGAATTCATGCCCTATGGCATTTTGTAATGACATTTAGTGACGAATGGGCGACCGATTGTTTCTGTTGTAAACGTCGTCGCTAACTAGCGACAAAAAACAATTCGTCGCTAAGTGCGCCGAGTTTTGCGACATAAAACTTCAGTCGCGAATCCGTCGCTACTTAGCGACGGATTTGGCGAGAGAATGTTTTTCGTCTCTAATTTTGTAAATATTTACGCAATTAGCGACGGATGGTTTGCTCTCGCTAATCTGTCAGAACGTTGCGACGAAAAAAATCTGTCGCAAAGTTTCGTCGCTAATTAGCACTTTTCTTGTAGTGATGTCAAAAAGTTTAGTTCTCTTCATTTGTCTGCATACTCTGATGTTGACTGGGCAGAATGCCCAAATGATTTTAAGTTTACTAATGGTTATTTGATATTTATAAGAACAAATCTATTATCTTGGAGCTCAACCAATTAGCGCATTGTTGCCAGATCCAAATTAGAAGCTGAATATATATAAGGCAGTCACAGGTGTCATCTCTAAGCTAGTTTGGTTTAAAAAGTTGTTGACAGAATTGAACATTGTTTCTGAACAAGTTCCTACCCCATGGTGTGATAACCTAGGATCCAAGTATCTTGTTGCAAATCTTGTGTTTCATGCTTGAACGAAAAACATTGATATTGACTACCACTTCATTCGAGAAAAGTTTCTAAAGAAAAAATGCATGTACAGTTCATCTCTTCTGAAGATCAAGTGGTTGATATCCTCACTAAGTTGTTGGCAGGGGGCTAAGTTCAATTATTTTATAGGAAATCTCAATCTCATGGAGATTTGCTTGAGGGGGCATGTTCAGATGACAGATTCAGGCTTAGAGTCCAATGTGAGCTCCAGATCCAGATCCAACTAAGAGTCCCACGTGCATTCAGGATCTAATGTAAAGACACCCCTTGGATCTAACGTGAAGAGGTCCAAGGAAATAAAGACTCCTAATGTGAAAACATCTCCCCTTGATAAGACTCCTCCTAATGTCAATTAGTCTTTTATGGGAAGCACTCCTTATAATAATGTATCTCCAACTCAATTTGAATTCAAAGGTGATTGAAAATTAGTCATTTCTAAAGCTGATAATAATCATAAGATGTTGAATTGGACTCTTGAATCTCCCACATGTACATTTCTATTTAAATAAAGAGAGATCCTCTCCTCTCTACATCAAATAGAGAGAGAAAGAGGTTTCCCTGTGGATTTAAGTCAAGCCGGACCAAACCGGATAATTTTGTGTGTGCTTGTGATTGTGTGTGTGAGCTCTTTACGAGTGCACCCTTAATGGCTTAACTGCGAGGGAAGATCGGGTGCAGTGTAATTACAAGTGTGATGACACACTTGATCACTCTCAATTTTTAGGATATAGCCTGTCAGCTGTGGGGTCCAACCAATGATGGCGGGTGATCAGGTGCAGCAGCACACTAAAGTGTGCAATTATTACATTGCACTTGATCCTCCTCCTTTATTGCATGGTACAGATGAGTGCGAATGGGGACAATAAAAAACGTAGTCTGGTTTCTTCCTGGAAATATTTTATCTCAGCCATTTTAGACAAAAGAGATTTATAAGTCATTTCAAATACCCAAATAAAAATGATCTAATGCGCAGTTGTTTCGAAATTTTGTAGATAGGGAAAAGCTAATTAGGTTTTATTCCGTATGGCATTTAGAAATTTAGATCCAACACAATAAGTTTGTTGTATATTTGCCATTGTAGGTCTAGGTCAGATTTTGAACAGGTTAACGAGATTCCGTTGGTAATTGTAGCCGAAATAATAGAGTACGATAAGGTGTCGAAGAATAAAGCCTAATATTAAACCTAACACTAAAATTAGGCAAGAAAAAAATTGCAAATTTTAAAATGAAAACCTAAAAATCACTTTCAAATGTTATAAATAATGAGTAAAATACATTAAAATAGCACTCTATTAGAAAACAACAAATTTAATTGAACATGGATGTTATCATTTCTTTGTTCGATTTCATGAATATATATCACTTGATCCCATCTCTATCACGTTAATTAATAGCCAAGCGAAACTAAGACGAGCCGAACTGAAGTTGGATGGGCCAAACTGAGCTGCGCTGAGTTGACATGGGCGCGCATAATTTCAATTGCTCACGTAGTGAACTTAAACAGAAAAGACAAATAATGCAATGAAACAAAGTTTTATTGCTTAATCAAACAACAATACAAATACGAAGCAGGCTATATGTTTCCCCTTGGAACACGCAGGTGTGTATTCTCGGGTCTAAATGGGTGCCACGTATGTAAGCATGTGGGGCTCGTTTCCCAGTGTGTGTCTGCATCACTTAGCATCGAAGTTCAGTGCGTTTGCTAAGACTTAAGTATCCTTTCCCGCCATTAGCGTCATGAAACGATGTTTCGAGTAAAGGACAAAAATGTCCTCCCGCTAGAGTTTACAAATACTTAAGTACCTTTTCCCGCCATTGGTGCCATAAAACGATGTTCTAATTAAAGGACAAAAATGTCCTCCCGCCAGAAAGGCTTAAAATCATCATTGTTTTTGCCCTAAGGAGTAAACTCCTCTCATTTAACAGGAGCTCCTCGTAATATGTCACCCTAAATATTCTGGATCACCCTTTGACGATCCACCATCTACTGTAATAGGATCTCCCTTTGACGATGCAACCTTTGTCGTCGTCTGCTGCTGCTGGAGTACCCTTTGCCGTCGTCTGCTGCCATCGGAGCGTAGTCAGAGCACCGTTGCCACCATCGACTGCATCTACCTTCTAGGTGTTTCTCCTCCACTATCGAATTAGCAAAACTTGTGTCCTAGAAGGTGATTTTTGTGTAAGTTTTCATTATGTAAACAAATCGATTTGTAAATCCGAATAATAAATCTTACAAGTGATTGTACTATATATGCTAAATAACACCTATTTTCATACTCAAACAAGAGGCGTGAAAGGCAACGATATGTACTTATGGAGGCTAAATTTCAACAACAATTTGTAAGTTTGAAATTAACAAAGAGTTATACATTTAATACAATAGCGATTTGTTCGATGCAGTAACGATTTACACGTTTGAATCAATAGCGATTTATGATTTATGATTCATGATTTATATATTTAGAACAACAACAATTTATACATTTAATGTAGTAGCAATTTATGATTTACAACGATATGTACTTATGAAGGGTTCAATTTCTACAATGATTTATATGTTTGAAGGAATGCTTTGTACGTTCGATGCACCAACGATTTATACGTTTGAAGCAGTAGTCATGTGTATTTATGATTTATGAAGTTTATTTATGAAGCCAAATATTACCATAGCTTGTAATGTTGGTGATTGTGTAACGAATGTGATAATTTGTAATAATATATACTTGGGAAAGCGGTTGTAACATACAATGATGCAGTTAAATTTATGTGTTGTGCAGGTTAGCAATGACTACAATTTGTAAGACAAGAAAGCCTTCGCCGTTTGAGAGGATGGCTCTTGGAGAAATCATCCGCCAATCTGATATATATGAGGGTTATGTAAAAAACATTGAGAATGAAAAAGACAGGAACAAATTGTTGGATATTTATTATGTTGAGCCTGATCCATCAGATATTGAAGATGAAAAGCAAACGAAGAAAGATGAGGAAGAACTAAAGATAAAGAAGAAGAAGAAGGATGATGAAGAAAAGGAAAAGCAAAGGAAGAAGGAGGAGGACAATGAAAACTATGCGCACTTATGAGGCAAAAGGATTTCTTCCAGCCGACCATGCAAAATTAAATTTATATGCACATCATTCTTCATGTTATCTGTCATGATCGTTAGTTGCATCGCATTATACTATGCATCGAGTTGTTATTTACCGTGCCAATAAAAGAAATGACTTATCGTATATGTGTATTGACAATAGCGATTCAAGAGACAACAATTTAATGAACAACGATTTGAATACACACATCGCTACCACAATCGTGCAACGATGTAAACGTCGCACGCACACGTTTCAATATCATAATACAAATACCATACAAATCGACACTAGCAAACACATAATATGTTACAAATCGATATACATATCGCATAATATATTACAAAAATTCAGCATAATAGCTTACAAATCGATATTAACAAACAAAACAATATCTCGCAAATTGATAGTATGTTACTACAACCGTGATTTGCGTTATACTATTCCAATATTTTTTATACAAAGGTAAATCGTTGTTGCTTAGATGGACGTCATTGCTTAAATCACAAACATCAAAAGCGGAATCCAGGTCTCACAAGGCATATTAATTTTTGACAACGAGCGGAATGTGAAACGACGTTTCTTTTATAAATGAATGACACATATTTTCGTAACAAAGGCAAATCCTTATGACGATTTATGATTTACACATTTAAAGCAGCAACGATTTATACATTTAATGCAGTAGAGATTTATGATTTATAAAGTTATCAAGATTTGTAATCAACTTTGCTAAATCGTACAACGATATTTAATGTCGAAGTCCAAATGTTACAACTATATGTACTTATAAAGGATGTGATTTCTACATTGATTTGTATGTTTGAAGCCCTTAATGCCTAAACCCTAACCCTAAACCCTTAATATCTTACTAAACCCTAACCCTAAACCCCAACCCTAAACCCTAAACCTAAACCCTTAATATCTTACTAAACCCTAAACCCTTAATATCTTACTAAACCCTAACCCTAGACCCTTAATATCTTACTAAACCCTAACCCTAGACCCTTAATATCTTACTAAACTGTAATGCTAAATCATAAACCCTTAATATATTATTAAACTTTAAACCCTAAACCCTTAATATCTTACTAAACCCTAACCCTAAACCCTAAACCCTTAATATTTTACTAAACCCTAACCCTAAATCTAAACCCTTAGCCTAAACCCTAAACCCTTAATATCTTACTAAACCCTAACCCTAAACCCTTAATATCTTACTAAACCGTAATGTTAAACTATAAACCCTTAATACATTATTAAACAGAATTCACATGCTTTTTGGATGAAGCTATTTTCATGAATGGTGATGCAAATAAATAATAACAATTCTATTTTTGTGACTCATGATTCATGAAAATAGATTCATCCCAAAACTCTTTCTTTGTGAACAAAATCGATACAAAAGTTCAGCCTAATAGCTTACAAATCAACACTACAAAACACATAAAATCATACAAATCGATGTATAAATGGCAAAATATATTACAAATTGTGTCATATCTTACTAAACCTTAAACCTAAATCCTAAACCTTAAATGATGTGTATAACAATGTGTAAATTTGAAGGCTAGATGAGAACGATTTGTTCGTGCAATTGTATCGCGATTTATACTCATGCCAATTATGATTTTCATACAGTTATGGCTGACATAGACGTCATTGTGTAGATCGCAATAGGACAATACATGGTATAACATCTTACAAATCGATACTATAAAATACCTAATATCTTACACATCGATATAGATATCGCATAATATATTAATCATTGATACGACAATTTAGCATAATATTTTTAATATCAATTTAAGATACTGTTTTGATTCGTAATATTGATTTCTATCATGATTTTGTATATCGATTTAAGATGTTGTTTTGATTCTTAATATCGATTTAAGATATTGTTCTGATTCTAAATATTGATTTTAAAGATATCAATACGAATTTCCAAATCGATTTAAGATATTGTTCTGAATCTTAATATCAATTTCTATGCTTGTTCTTAATATCGATTTAAGATATTGTTTTGATTCTTAATAACGATTTAAGATATTGTTTTGATTCTAAATACCGATTTTTAAGATATCAATAGGAATTTTCATATCAATTTAAGATGTTATTTTGATTCTTAATATCGATTTAAGATATTGTTTTGATTCTAAATATTGATTTTTAAGATATCAATATGAATTTCCAAGTCGATTTAAGATATTGTTCTGAATCTTAATATTGATTTTTATGTTGATTGTTAATATCAATTTAAGATATTTTTTGATTCTTAATATCGATTTAAGATATTGTTTTGATTCTTAATAACGATTTAAGATATTGTTTTGATTCTAAATACTGATTTTTAAGATAAAAATAGGAATTTTCATATCGATTTAAGATGTTGTTTTGATTCTTAATATCGATTTAAGATATTGTTTTTATTCTTAATATCGATTTAAGATATTGTTTTGATTCTAAATATCGATTTTTAAGATATCAATAGGAATTTCCAAATCGATTTAAGATATTGTTCTGAATCTTAATAACGATTTCTATGCTAATTCTTAATATCGATTTAAGATATTGTTTTGATTCTTATTATCGATTTAATATATTGTTTTGATTCTAAATATCGCTTTTTAAGATATCAATAGGAATTTTCATATCGATTTAAGATGTCGTTTTGATTCTTAATATCAATTTAAGATATTGCTTTGATTCTTAATATCAATTTAAGATAGTGTTTTGATTCTAAATATCGATTTCTAAGATATCAATAGGAATTTTCATATCGATTTAAGATGTTTTGATTCTTAATATCGATTTAAGATATTGTTTTGATTCTAAATATCGATCTTTAAGATATCAATACGAATTTTCAAATCGATTTAAGATATTGTTTTGAATCTTAATATCGATTTCTATGCTAATGCTTAATATCAATTTAAGATATTGCTTTGATTCTTAATATCAATTTAAGATATTGTTTTGATTCTAAATATCGATTTCTAAGATATCAATAGGAATTTTCATATCGATTTAAGATGTTTTGATTCTTAATATCGATTTAAGATATTGTTTTGATTCTAAATATTGATCTTTAAGATATCAATACGAATTTTCAAATCGATTAACGATATTGTTCTGAATCTTAATATCGATTTCTATGCTAATTCTTAATATCGATTTAAGATATTGTTTTGATTTTTAATATCGATTTAAGATATTGTTTTGATTTTAAATATCAATTTTTAAGATATCAATACGAATTTTCATATCGATTTAAGATGTTTTGATTCTTAATATCGATTTAAGATACTATTTTGATTCTAAATATCGATCTTTAAGATATCAATACGAATTTCCAAGTTGATTTAAGATATTGTTCTGAATCTTAATATCGATTTCTATGTTGATTCTTAATATTAATTTAAGATATAGTTTTGAATCCTAATATCGATTTAAGACATTGTTTTGATTCTAAATATCGATTTTTAAGATATCAATATGAATTTCTATATCAATTTAAGATGTTTTGATTCTTAATATCGATTTAAGATATTGACTTGATTCTAAATATCGATTTCTATCCTGATTATGTATATTGATTTATAAGCTATCAACAATATTTTCCATATTGATTTGTATGATATTTGTTCATCGAATTGCGTTATACTATGACAATATTTTTGTAACAAAGACAAATCTTTGTGGCCGACAACGACGTCATTATAAAATATTTTATTATAAGACGTGAACCCCCAAAAATGTGAACCGCCAAAAAATCTTTGGCGGGTCCCATAAGCATTAAACTCTTCAGCCATAAAAGGAGTTCTTCACAATATTTCTCCCTGAATGTTCCACAAAAATTCTAACGCTTCATTTTCTTTCGTCGGAGCACCCTTTGTCGTCTCAGTAAGTTTTTGTGTTGTGCGGGTTACCAATGACTTACATTCCTAAGAGAAGAAATGTTTCATCGTCAGCGAAGAAAACTCTTGATGAAATCATCCAATAGCATGCTTTGTATGAGCAATTAGAAGCATACTACAAAATAATGAGGATTGAGAGTGATAAAGAAAGGGAGCAATTGCTGGTAAAGTATAGAGCATAGTCTAATCCATCAGATATTGAAGATGATAATCCAATCAAGAATGATGAGGAAGAAGTACATATGAAAAAGAAGAAGGATGACAAAAAGAAGCAAAATGAAAGGAAGGAGGAGGATAATGAAAAAAAGCAAAGGAAATCAGGGCAAAGGAAGGAGGAGGTGGAGGATAGGGGAAAGCAAAGGAAGAATAAGGATAAGGAGGAGAAGAGAAGGTAAAAGAAGGAGGAGGTGAAGGAGAGGAAAAATAAAAGGAAGGAGAAGGAGGACAAGGAAGAGAAGGAAAGACAAAGGAAGAAGCAAATGGAGGAGGAAGAAAAAGAAAGGCAATTGAAGAAGAAGGAGGAGGAGGAGGAAGAGAAAAAAGGCAACTGATGAAGCAAGAATATTTAGAAAAGCGAAGGAGGATAAGGCAAATGAAGGAGGCAGAGGAGTGGGAAAGGCAAAAAAATAATGAGATGGAAAAGCAATTGAAGAAGAAGAAGGAGGAAGAAGAGAAGGAAAGCCAAATGATAAAGATGGAATATGAAAGGCAAAGGAAGAAGCATCAAGATGAGAAAGAGAAGGAAAGGCAAAAAAAGAAGAAGGCGGACGAGGAAGAGAAGGAAAGACAAATGAAGGAGAAGGAGGATGAGAAAGAGAAGGAAAGGCAAAGGAAGAAGAAGGAGGACGAGGAAGAGAAGGAAAGACAAATGCAGGAGAAGGAGGACAAGGAAGAGAAGGAAAGAGAAAGGAAGAAGCAGGACGAGGAAGAGAAGGAAACATAAAGGAAAAAGCATACGATGAATGTGAAGGGTGGAAGAAAGAAAGAAGTACAAAAGCAAAGGAAGGGAGGAGATGAAGAGAAGAAAAGTATGACCAAGGTACGTTAATCGCTACTATATGTCGTGGTGTACTGTTGTAGGTATTATTATGAATAACGATTATTCTGTATAGCGATTACTATGTATAGCGATTATTATGTATAACGATTACTGCAATAGCGATTAATGCTATAGTGATTACTTTATATAGTGATTACTGCGATAGCGATTAACTGTGATTTGATATTTTGTGTTACAGGCAGCTCAGAAGAGAAGCAGAGCAGTAGGTGAAAAGCTGAGAGGGCGATGTCAGTGGTCTGTAGTTCTATCGTAGTTCAGAAGGCTAAGTGAATATCAGAAGGACCGATTATGAAAGATGCACTTCGGCGGCCTTCTCGACCAATATTATTTTAAAAATTGCTGGAACACCATGACCCACCTGGTCAATAAGTGAAATCATAAGATGAACACGTTCCAGTTTGGGGGTTTTGATATCACCATGACCCTAGAAGATGTGGCACAGATTACGAGTCTTAAGTGCCATGAAAGTGCTGTCCTAACACGAGATTCAAACTATAACCCAAGGGACAATTGCATGGCCTTTCTAGGAATGTCGATGGAGGAATGGCGTGAGTGTATTTCTGGTGAAGGCAAATCTTCAATGATCAAAGTTCATTTTTTCTGTAATAAATTGGAAGGTCGGTCCGCTGCATGTGCATCTGAAGCAGCTGACCAAGATTTCCGCGACTTCCTTCTTTATTTTTCGATTGTTCTGGTTCAAGAATAAGTTACTTGTGGTTCCAGTTCCTAAAAGACTTAGATGAAGTCGACAACTGGGCATGGGGTGTTACTATGCTCACACACTTGTACACTCAACTTTATCATGCGAGTAGGGGTACGAAAACCGTTGGGGGGTTTTGGCCATTTATTCAGGTATTTGTTTATTACATATTTAGTACTTGTAGACTAAGCTCATTGAAGGTTGTAGTCTTACTAATATATTATTTTGGTAGGCCTGGACGTGGGAGCATATTGTCACCTTGCGTGCTCAATGTGGCCTTGCGGTTTGTGGTTTTCCCAAGATCGGCGCGTGGGCTTTAATAAATGTCAAGAAGGAAAATGCTTAATTCATTTTAGATGGGCTGCAATTAAATGAGGTAAATGGTTTAAAATTGTTGTAATGTTTAGCATTCTTAAGTAATCATCGCTTTAGGATTTTGTCTTCTTTAGTACAAATCATTATCGCTTTTGCATCTAACTTTCATTAGCGTAAATCATTATATGGTTTAGCATTATTAAGTAATCATCGCTTTAGGATTTTGTTTTCATTAGTACAAATCGTTATTACATTTGCATCTAACTTTCATTAGCATAAATCGTTGTAATGTTTAGCATTCTTAAGTAATTATCGCTTTAGGATTTTGTCTTCCTTAGTACAAATCGTCATCGCATTTGCATCTAACTTTCATTAGCGTAAATCATTGTAATGTTTAGCATTCTTAAGTAATCATCGCTTTAGGATTTTATCTTCCTTAGTACAAATCGTCATCGCAATTGCATCTAATTTTCATTACCGTAAATCATTGTAATGTTTTGCAATCTCGAACAATCATCGCATTCAGCATTTCATCTTCCTTAGTACAAATCGTTATCATATTTGCATCTAACTTTTTTTACCGTAAATCGTTGTAATGTTTAGCATTCTTAACTAATAATTGCATTCAACATTTTGTCTTCCTTAGTACAAATCGTTATCGCATTCAACATTTTGCATGAATAATTATATCTATATCTAAACCACAATCTTTATTGTACAGGTTGTGTGAAGACCTTATGGGGATGGGAAGGACGAGAACGACGAGGTTGTTGCCGAGGCTGCAAGACTGTCTGTCTACAATATTTTGCTCTTTAGCAAATGTGAAGCCGAGTTGCAACATGGTAGTCGATTACTCCTAGAAGCTAGCTCGGGATAATCGATACCAAAATTGCCTGTGGCATTGAAAAAGAAGATAAATATTATTGGGGACACAAACGTGAATTGGCACAAACGCTTCAAGAAACAATTGGATAGCTGGAACAAGTGAGGTGTTCATGCCATACCATACGATTATAAAGAATGACAATATGACCCCAACTATTTCAAACAATATTGGCAATCCATGCATGGAAATCGATAGATTGAGGAGAAGAAACCTGAAAGTGAGTTATCTCTTGTCACTGAGCATGTCGTCCTCCACCATAGACATAACATTCACCGTGTTCATTTGGCGGATACTACAATTTCCTTTGTTGCAATACACGATAAGTGGCAAACATAGCTCAAGAAGGTATCGTTCGACCAAAGGTTAGCGAGATTGGAGAGTGAGAATAAGGAGTTACGAAAGGACGTGCAGAATGAGTAAACAAATTGGGTCACTGGTTGAGATGATTACCAGTGGGTTTTATAAGATCAAGGAAACAAAGAGGCCACCGAATAAAGAGACTCCACCAAGTTCAAGAAAGAGACGATTTCTATGTCCATCTGAGTCGTCAAGTGCAAGTGAATAAACATATGTGATTTGTGTATCCCAATAATTCTATATTGTAATTATGTCATTCTTTGTTATAATTATATAATTCTTTCTTTAATAAGTATAACACAAAAGTGCCACTGAAAAATCGATAAGACTACATAAACTATAGTTTGTAATTATATAATTCTTTTATGATTTGTACTTACGTAGAGCGCTTACTGGCTTAGGGTTTATTATGTATCATGATTCATGTGATAGCGATTACTCTGTATAGCGCTTACTATATATAGTGATTATGAAGTTACCACTATTTGTACTTACGTTTGCTAAATCGTATAGTGATTACTAGCTTAGGGTTTATTACTTATAGTGTTTCTTGGGATAGCGATTACTTAATATGTCGATTACTCAGTATAGCGATTACGAAGATATCATTATTTGTACTTATGTTTGCTAAATCGTATAGCGATTACTGGTTTAGTGTTTATTATTTATACCTTTTCCTGTGATAGCGATTACTTAGTTTAGCGATTAATAGGCATAGCGATTATGAAGCTACCACGATTTATACATACATTTGCTAAATCGTATAACGATTACTAGTTTTGAGTTTATTATATATCGCAATTCCTGTAATAGCAATTACTCGGTATATCGACTATGAAGCTACCATGATTTGTACTTACTGTTACTAAATTGTATAGTGATTACCGGTTTAACTTTTATTACTTATAGTGTTTACTGTGATAGCGATTACTTAGTAGAGTGATTAATAGGTATAGCGAGTATTATGTTACCACGATTTATACTTTCGTTTGCTAAATCCTATAGCGATTACTAGTTTTGAGTTTTCATTTGTATAGTGATTCCTATAACAACGCTTACTATGTATAGTGATTATGAAGTTACCACGATTTCTACTTAGGTTTCAGTAATCGTTAAGTGATTACTGGTTTAGGGTTTATTATTTATAGTGTTTCTTTTAGTTGCAAGGAAAGTCACATAACATTAGTTTAGGGTTTAGGGTCTAGAGTTTAGGGAGACGTCATTTAACACGCTACTAATGTTATGCGATGTGTCATTCATTTACACGTACTAACATCGTATCGATGATACTAGCAAATGAAATGACGTCTTTTAATTAATGCGCAATATAATTTATTTATTTGTTAATATTCTTTTTGCGTAAATTTTGAAAACTGGCGGAATGTGAAACGATGTGAAGAATAAATGAATGAAGCGCCGTGTTCTGCAAGGAACACAAGACGTTTCCTTTAAGAGCATGGAATAGGCGACATTTCATTTAAAGAAGAAAATGAACCTTTCCTATAACCTGCTTCGTGAGCAATGATCAGAAAAACTGACGTTTCCTCTAACCTCCTTCGTTGCAAAAGCTATATTGTATCGAAGGACACTACGATTCAGTCGAACATCCACAAAAAAGAGTACCTTTGATTCCTATAACCTGCTTAATCTTTTTTACGTCTTTTACAGTTCATTTACTAAATATAA
Organism: Nuphar pumila; assembly: GCF_984573655.1. Classification (NCBI taxonomy): domain Eukaryota; kingdom Viridiplantae; phylum Streptophyta; class Magnoliopsida; order Nymphaeales; family Nymphaeaceae; genus Nuphar; species Nuphar pumila. The sequence goes on along the minus strand of NC_143249.1, from coordinate 54,240,632 downwards.
TGCTACAGTTATTTTAATGAATATTCAGCTAATTTCAGTGCAACATCTACAAAATAGGTGCCAAAAAACTCAGCAAATTGCTCGAAGAGAACATTGCCCGAATGCGAGATGATTTTGCAGAAGGACACACTATCAGTAATTTTGTACGTATGAAACCACGTTTAGTTCTACATTTACGTATGCCATGGGTATGTATACTAACAAGTGCATATTTGTTATAAATAGATTATACATGATTTCGTAATGTATATTCAAAGCAAGGGAACAACCATGTCAGTCCACGTCGTCACCAGTTATTTTATAGTATATCAGTTATCTTATATGTTTATTTTCTTTTTTTTATTTACTAATGTACCTTCATGTTTTAAACTTACTATTATTAGTGTTCTGTTCAACAGAGTATTGTCCGCTGAATGCCATACGCGGTTGGATTTCTAGATGGAATACAATATTGGGGTAATGATGACCAAATGGCTGACTTTTGTTCAAGTGAAAACGTTTGTAACTATATCGATTTGTAAGATGTTAAATCTATTTAAGATCTTGTTCTAATTCTTAACATCGATTTTTATGGCATCAATACGTATTTTCATATCTATTTTTAAGATATTTTATAATTGATTTGCAGATATTGATTCCTACATTGTGACAATCAGAAAAGCATTGGGTCTTATACGTGTTGGATATACGAGAACAAAAAATATGGCTATACAACTCCTTGGATTATGACAATGGTGTAGACTGTGACATTGTGCATTTGATAAGTTTCTATCTTTAAGATTATCATATCTTCTACCATGGCCCATAATTTACTTGCTTTTGCATAAAGCACAGGTTGGATTTTTCAGAGACATGTTGGGTGTCAAATCAATACAATACATTTCAATACATTCTAATCATTCAGATCAAATTGAAAAAAAACTTCATGCAAGACATTCTAACATTGCAATACATTTCAATATATTCAAATCAATACAATACATTTCAATACATTCAAATCATTCAGATCAAATTGAAAAAAAAACTTTATGCAAGACATTCAAACATTTCAATATATTCAAATCAATACAATACATTTCAATACATTCAAATCATTCTAATCATTTAGATCAAATTGTATTACAAGTTGTATTTCACTAGCTCGTGAATGACTCATCATCACTTGTCTGACTTTCATAGTCTTCTTCTTCCTCCTCCTCCTCCTCTTCGTCATCATCTTTTTCTTTTTCATTTAGCGCCCATCCACTTTGTATATCATTTGGATCAAATTCTTTCATGCATGTGCCATCAGCCAATGAAGATATGGCATGCATACCATGTGCGACATTGTGACCATAAGAGAAGTCATATATATCATCTGGTTGATAGTATTCACCCTCTTCAGCAATCTTGCCTTCCTGTAACTGATCATACTCGGAGTATAGTTTAGACTTCACCTTACAAATTGCCCACCATTCATTTCTATCTGACTTTCTTGTACTCGGATATGAAGTATAGTACACTTGTAGCGCTTGCGAGGCTAATATGAATGGTTCATATGTTCCAAACCTTGACTTACCATTCACCTCCACAATGCCTGCGACTTTGTCGACTCTAGTTGTTGTGGAATCAAACCATTGACATTTGAATAAAGTTAAGCAATTGTATGTGCCTAAGTAAGTCAACTCCATTATTTCTTCTATAACACCGTAGTAGTCATGTTCATTTTCACTATAGCTGCTACCCTTGACGCATACGCCACTATTCATCATTGACTTGTTGACACCGTAGTCTTTTATATAGAAACGATAACCATTTACGATGTAGCCATTGTAACACTGCACAACTTTAGACGAACCATTTTGTAAATTACATATTCCTTGATCTTTAACATCACCATGGCAGACCTACAAGCACAAACAAGGACTATGACCAAGACAAATTAAATATCTTATTGTTGTATAAAGAGAAAAAATGTATACAATCGTCCTTACCAACTCTTTCAACTATGCCACAAATTTATTTTCACGTTCTTTATGTACTTCTACATCAGTGAGTTATGAAAGTTTTATTCGCAACTCCAGATCAAATCGTTTACACTTAACATAAATTTTTTTTACCGAACCATGTACACACGTATAGAACTTAATGTTACATATTAACTATACTTACTCAATGTATGGGTCGATTGATGAGCAATTGAAAAGGATATATATTTGTGTTGCATTTTGCTCTCGATCTTCCAAGAGTCTTGACCGACAACTGCCAAATGCACGTCCAATTGGTTGAAATATAGACAATTTGTCAGTTACAGTTAATTGTTCTCCATCATCATTACGAGATGGGCATGTGTAACATGTTGGAATATGAGGTTCAATATACATAGATGAGAAATTTGAAATCTCTTCCAAGGTGTACGCCTCACAAATAGAGTCCTCTACTCTTGCTTTATTCTGAACCTTTTTTTTATGTCAAACATGCATTTGTCAACAATATACATCTCGGATTACAGTAAATTTCTCAATAGTATTGAAAAAAAAAATTTAAATAAACATATACCTTTCAAATGGGTACATCCACCGATATTGCACAGGTCCACCAACCCTAAGTTCATATGACAAATGTTTGACCACATGTTCCATAACATCAAAAAATGCTAGTGGAAATATCTTCTCTAGCTGACAAATAGTAGTTACGACAAATTCCTCGAGATTTTTTACCTCAGATACTACAACTTCTGTTGCGCACAATGTTCTAAAAAATATACTCAACTTGGACAATACCCCCCATATAGGTTTGTCTAATATATCATGAAATGCTAGGGGTATCAACCGTTGCATAATGACATGACAATCATGGCTCTTCAACCCATATAATTGTCCCTCGTCTATCTTCACAGCCCGAGCAATGTTAGAAACGTAGCCGTCTGAAAATCTCAATTGTCTCAACCATTGACATACCAACTTTACTTGATCTGGACCAAGCACATACCTTGCCTTTGGTTTCAGTACTTTGCCATTGTACTCTTTGAGTTCCAATTTTGGTCTTTTACATACCACTTTTAAATCCATACGTGTCTTCGGATTATCCTTCATTTTTCTTTTCACGTTCATTACTGTATTAAACACATTATTGAACAAATTTTTCTCCACATGCATGACATCCAAATTATGTCATATCAATAAGGTTGACCAAAATAGTAGTTCTCAAACTATAGATTTTTTGTCCAATTATGATCTTTCCCAAATCCAATAAAGGGTGTTGTCCTACGGGCATCTGTCAGTCCACATGGAAAGTATCACAATCTTCTTAAAATCTCTATGCTAGACAACCTTATTGCTGGACCTTCTATTTCAGTTGTGCCTGCTCGAAACACATTCTTTTATGGTAAGAACAAATGATCGCTGGGTAAAAATTGACGGTGACATTCAAACCAGCAGGGCTTCCTTCCATGTGTCAATCTAAACGATTTTGTATCCTCTATGCAGTACAGACATGCTAACCTTTTATATTTGCTTTAACCAGATAACATACCATATGTAGGGAAGTCACTGATTGTCCATAGAACAACAACCTTCATATTGAAGTTTTGTTTTTTGTGGGCATCGTACGTGAGAACACTGTCATCCGACAATATTTTTAGTTCATAAATCAATGGCCTCAAATATACATCAAGATTTTGGCGAGGAGACATCAGACCAGAGATCAATAGAGGAAAGAAAAGATTTTCATGCTTCATACACAAGCTTAGAGGAAGGTTATATGGGGTGACAAATACCGACCAACACGAATATGGGGTTGATCTACCCCCAAATGGATTAAATTCATCTGTACATAATCCTAGTCTAACATCTCTCACTTCCAAAGCGGAGTTCTGATGAGTACGATCAAAGTGCCTCTAAGCTTCTGCGTCAACAGGATGTGTGATCTTGTCTTCATCATATCAAACTTTATTTGCATGTCATATCATTTGTTTAGCTGTCCTCGAAGACATATAAAGACGTTGTAATCTAGAAGTAAGAGGGAAGTAGCAGAGTGACTTATACGACACTTCTTTTGACCTTGTGTTACCATTTCCCTTTGTCTTTAGCTTGAAACGAGGATGTCCACATGATGGACATGATCTGCTTTTTTCTTGATCTTTAAAATACAACATACAGTGATTGGGACAAGCATCTATTTTTTGATACCCCTTACCTAGAGCATTGACCATAACCTTCGCACGGTAGAGATTTTGTGGCAATTTCTCATCTTTGGGTAACATACTCTTCACAATAGAGCACAGACAGTCAAAACATGACTGACTCAAATTAAACTCGCACTTCAAACTCAGTAGTTGAAGAACTGCAGACAAGATAGTGTGACTCTCACAACCATTCAACAATGGCTCATCAGCATCTCTGAGTAAGTCATAGAATGTACTAGCTATATCGTTTGTTACTTCTTCCTCTACCTCAGTTGGTGCATCACTATGTTCCATAGCATAACCCATTTTCGGTCCTGCGACATCAAAGATCAGGTCCATTTATGAATTATCGTGCACCACATCCACCCTTGCGTCATAATTATTCTAAATATCTTCACCTTGAAGCATCCAATTTTGATAACCACTAACAAAACCTTTCCTTTATAGGTGATGTCTAACGCCATGAGGTTCTACAAATCGATTGTTGTTACACATCGTGCAGGTGCATCTGATCCGACCGGTGGGATCCACTTTACTGACACTTGCCGTTGCGAATTCAATAAAACTGTCAACACCATCTATATATTCATGCGACACCTCATTATCAACTATCCTACGATACATCCATTCACGATTTGCAGCCATTTTGTCCTATAATATTACAGATATTTTCATCACTAGTTAAAAGAAAATCTTAATAATGCTATAATAAAACAAATATCTAATTTATCTATTAATTATCAAGCGAGGCAGGGGGTGCAACCCTCTGTCAACATCACCAAGTTGATAAACATAAATAGACGGATAGAGATACTGAAACAAACATATATCTAATTCCTACACCCAAGAGATACTGAACAGTAAAGTGTTGCATCTAATAAATTAAATAACATGTGATGTGCTTGCATCACTTACTCATCACGGGTATTTACCCGATTTGAATTATTTTTGTCACTTACTTACCACAGATGGTGTGTCACAAGCGGGATCTGTTGAGAAATCTGCAAGAGACACTGTGTTAAAATGAAGCCACCCTCTGCCAAAAAGAATAAAAAAATCAATCAACAAGGCACTTAATCATGCACCAACAACTTATCTAGAGCTCAAAGCTATAAACTAAATATTGAATAGGATTCACAAGCAAACCAACATACTATATTGGGCCCTTGGTTCTTGCAATACTTTATCAAAACAACAACCAGTCAACCATTCAATGAAGAATAATTTAAATATCACAAAATTTTGATGTTGTGTGAGGATATTTTCAAAAGAATGTCGTTTAAACATTAGCATAACATTAAACAAGTCTGAACTTAGTAATATAGAAAATTCATAGCATATTTACCTTTTTACCCATTTAAATTCAAATGTTTTCTTATTTCTGAAAAATCGAAACGCTTCACCCCTTAATTAGTTTGGTGCCAACACGAGTCAATTAATTAACTCGAGTCACAAGTTGACTCGCTGAGTTTTCCAACTATGCTTGCAGGTGTGGTCACCATGGTTTGTTTAGTAGGAAAGGACCTTTCAATTATCTAATTACAACATATGAGCAAGTTTTTATAAAGCTTCAAAAATCAATAGTCCAAATTTTTTATAAATTTCAAGACTTATAACAAAATCATATTTTTCTCATAAAAAATATATAATTCAAGAATCAGTTCCTAGCAAATAGACCATGTTAAACACATATATTGGGGTCAAATTTAAAAAAACAGATCCTGAAACATAAAGAATTAGCACATTAAGCACCTTGTGATGCTCTAAATATCATTAGTCATTAAGATAATAAATACATAAACGGTAAATGATTGACTTTTAATCCTATTTATTTTCAGGAAATACACTGGTGACTCGAAGAAAAGAATGGTAGATTTGAGCTTTACGGTGAGATTTAGGACAATGTCTGAGGTCGAAATAATGGATGATTGCTACAGATGGAGGAAATATGGAAAGAAGTCTGCAGATTTGAAACTTAGTAACACCAATAAAAAATCACAAAGCAGAGACGAGAAACCAAAATCTATGAGAAATTCCCATGTAAATAAATCACGATAAGGCTTCTTACCTTATACAAATCGTCAGTAATTCCACCACCAAAGCCACCTATCAGCCTCAGACTCAGGAACGAACTCCGCACCTCTCTTCCCGGCACAACACCCTAACAGGCACCCAATACAAGAGTCAAGATAAAATTCAACCTTAAAACCAAAAAAAGAAAAAAAAACTAAACAGAAGGCGAAGCCATCTTCTGCAACCAATCGCTGCCGCCATCGGCCTCGCTGGAGCCATCTTCTGCAACAGAGAAGGCGGTGGCTCTATTTTTACAACATAAAAAGGGGATTTCTTCCCTTTTGCTTTCGCCAGTTGGTCGGTGGTGGCTGACGGTAGTCGCCATTGCTGTCGACCGACCGTTAGGGCCAACTGCCCAAGTTGGCGATTGACATCCATGATCGATCGCCGATGGAGGGAGCAACCTCGACGAAAACAAAAAAAAATGTGCTAACTCTTACCTTTGCTGGGGTTTCCGTCGTGGGTCATCCTCCGGACAGGGGGGTGACCTTCGTCGGGGGTAGCCGATTCACTGACAGCCTAGCATTTCGCCGGAGAGAGAGAGGGGGCGGTAGCCGGAGAGAGGGAGGGGGCGGTCGACGGAGAGCGGTGCAGGTGAGAGAGAGAGAGAGGTGCGTGTGAGAGCAAAAAAAAAATGAATTCATGCCCTAGGGCATTTTATATTGACATTTAGCGATGAATGGGCGACTGATTGTTTTTGTCGTAAACGTCATCGCTAACTAGCGACGAAAAACAATCCGTCGCTAAGTGCGCCGAGTTTTGCGACGTAAAACTTCGGTCGCGAATCCGTCGCTACTTAGCGACAGATTTGGCGTGAGAATGTTTTTCGTCGCTAATTTTGTAAATATTTACGCAATTAGCGACAGATGGTTTGCTCTCTCTAATCTGTCAGAACGTTGCGACGGAAAAAATCTGTCGCAAAGTTTCATCACTAATTAGCATTTTTCTTGTAGTGATGTCAAAAAGTCTAGTTCTCTTCATTTGTCTGCATACTCTGATGTTGACTGGGCAGAATGCCCAAATGATCGTAGGTTTACTCATGGTTATTTGATATTTATAAGAACAAATCTATTATCTTGGAGCTCAACCAATTAGCGCATTGTTGCCAGATCCAAAATAGAAGTTGAATATATATAATGCAGTCACAGGTGTCATCTATAAGCTAGTTTGGTTTAAAAAGTTGTTGACAGAGTTGAACATTGTTTCTGAACAAGTTCCTACCCCATGGTGTGATAACCTAGGATCCATGTATCTTGTTGCAAATCCTGTGTTTCATGCTTGAACTAAAAACATTGATATTGACTACCACTTCATTCGAGAAAAGTTTCTAAAGAAAAAATGGATGTACAGTTCATCTCTTCTGAAGATCAAGTGGTTGATATCCTCACTAAGTTGTTGGCAGGGGGCTAAGTTCAATTATTTTATAGGAAATCTCAATCTCATGGAGATTTGCTTGAGGGGGCATGTTCAGATGACAGATTCAGGCTTAGAGTCCAATGTGAGATCCAGATCCAGATTCAACTAAGAGTCCCACGTGCATTCAGGATCTAATGTAAAGACACCCCTTGGATCTAACGTGAAGAGGTCCAAGGAAATGAAGATTCCTAATGTGAAAACATCTCCCCCTGATAAGACTCCTCCTAATGTCAATTAGTCTTCTATGGGAAGCACTCCTTATAATAATGTATCTCAACTCAATTTGAATTCTAAGGTGATTGAAAATTAGTCATTTCTAAAGCTGATAATAATCATAAGATGTTGAATTGGACTCTGGAATCTCCCACATGTACATTTCTATTTAAATAAAGAGAGACCCTCTCCTCTCTACATCAAATATATATATATATATATAGAGAGAGAGAGGTTTCCCCGTGGATTTAAGTCAAGCCGGACCAAACCGCGTAATTTTGTGTGTGCTTGTGATTGTGTGTGTGAGCTCTTTACAAGTGCACCCTTAATGGCTTAACTGCGAGGGAAGATCGGGTGCAGTGTAATTACAAGTGTGATGCCGCACTTGATCACTCTCAATTTTTAGGATAGCTGTGGGGTCCAACCAATGATGGCGGGTGATCAGGTGCAGCAGCACACTAAAGTGTGCAATTATTACATTGCACCTGATCCTCCTCCTTTATTGCATGGTACAGATGAGTGCGAATGGGGACAATAAAAAACGTAGTCTGGTTGTTTACTGGAAATATTTTATCTCAGCCATTTTAGACAAAAGAGATTTATAAGTGGTTTCAAATACCAAAATAAAAATGATCTAAGAATATAGCATTCTGTAAGACTAATGCGCAGTTGTTTTGAAATTTTGTAGATAGGGATAAGCTAATTAGGTTTTATTCCGTATGGCGTTTAGAACTTTAGATTCAACACAATAAGTTTGTTGTATATTTGCCATTGTAGGTCTAGGTCAGATTTTGAACAGGTTAAAGAGATTCTGTTGGTAATTGTAGCCGAAATAATAGAGTACGATAAGGTGTCCAAGAATAAAGCCTAATATTAAACCTAACACTAAAATTAGGCAAGAAAAAAATTGCAAATTTTAAAATGAAAACCTAAAAATCACTTTCAAATGTTATAAATAATGAGTAAAATACATTAAAATAGCACTCTATTAGAAAACAACAAATTTAATTGATCATGGATGTTATCATTTCTTTGTTCGATTTCGTGAATATATATTAGAGATGATTGTGACAAGGACGTATCTTCACAATGTCTCACCCGTACTAACACAACTATGAAGTAGGAAGTGAACAGTCAGTGCAAAAAATGCACAAATGCATGAAATATGAAGTCTTTGGAAGGCAATATATATATAATTACTTGCCCGGGTCACTAGAGTAGCACCAGGCTGGAGAGAAGGTGCTGACCCCTTCGACCTAGGTTCGACTCTCAACAGATGTGTAGGTGCCTTTAACTGGTGGGTTCCATAAGGTCTTGGGTGTCGGTGATCCCACACAGGTTTTATGTCACAGAAGAACAGGCCTGAAAGTGCACTAGGATCTAGGCAACGAGCACTAGAGGGGGGGTGAATAGTGCTTTTAAAAATTGTTTGCGGAATATTTAATGATTTTGCAAATCTCAAAGCAAACACACAAAGAACACAAGATTTTATCCTGGTTCGGTCTAACCCGACCTACATCCAGTCCCCAAGCAAAACCCGCTTGAGATTTCTACTATCAACCTTATAAACTACAAGATCACACAGAACAAAACCGGTCCCACTTTCAGTAACAACCCTACTGAAAGCAAACAACTCCTTTACACCAAGGAGTCCTTCTTTTTACAGAAAATAAGTAACAACTTACAAAACAACCTATGAGCCTTCCTTTTGAATGCAAATGAGATGCAATTGGCTTTTGAGGTTGTTGAAATACTCTACTCACGAATTCACTATCTCTCAAAGTGATTTGAGTGAAAAACTGAAGTGAAAATATCACGTGAGTGAGAAAACAAATACTTGAATGAATAAGAGTGAAAGCATTAAGTAAATGATTCAAATCGATTGAATTCTTCTTGTTTTTTAGTGTTAAAATGCACTCATATTTATAGTTAAAGTTTTCCATACGTTGAGGGTATGAAAGGGTGTCAAAACTGTCCATTTTGAACGATCAAAACGTTTGAAAAATGAAAAGACACGCCTTTTTGATTTTAATGGTTTTAACATGTGTCACATTATATTTTTTTGGGCCGATACAGAACCATATCGGTAACGATTCAGGGACACTGATAACATTGAACCGGCCTATTAAGTGAGCCATTTCTCAGTGAGGGTTCCTCGTCATCAAAAAAGGGAAAAAAAAAAGCATCAAAGAAAGAGAAAGAGAGCAAGAAATAACAATGGCCTGGTAAGAAATAAAAGTCTCTTTAAAAAAGATAATCTTATGAATGTAAATTCTGTTACGAAAACAATAACTAAAAAAAAAAAGAGAGGAAAAAGTATGATTCTTTTGACATTAGAAAGGTATTTTCAATATAGAAAAAGTTCATTTTCATACTAGGGAAAACATACAATTCTCACATTCAGAAGGGAGCTTCTGATGAAAGTTCAAAATGTCAAAGAAGCATGTAGTTTTGACTTCCATTCGATGCTGCGGGGAACTCTGAATTGACTTTTAGGTGAAGAATGAAGGGAACCGACAGGGAAGATGATAGAGACGTTCGTGGAAAAATGATTGTACGTTGCCAAGGCTTGTTAAGAGCGAGTTTTTCAATATCTGTATTATGCTTTTCTCAACACTTTGACTTTTCTTGAGTAACGTCATAGCGCCTTGATGTTGCACACTTGTCAAAAACCCTTGTTTGTTGACTTGACCTACACAGTTTGGGTCAAATGATATTAAAAAATCATCATCAACAGCAATTTTCGATTGTTTTTCACCGGATTGTCAAATCTCTTAAAATGCTTTAGCATGGGGCCCTTGTGATCCACCAAGATGAGTGGTGGATGGTGATTTTCAATATCACTTGATCCCATCTCTATCACGTTAATTGATACTAAAAGTTTAGCATCAGAGAGAGAGAGAGAGAGAGAGGAAATCACCAAGACATCTTATTATTTTATTTTAGCAGTGACGTAATTAATGGGATACGCGGCCCTATTCGTTCCCTATAAAAGTTGCCTCATTTTCTTTCTATCCCGCCATCTCTCTCTATCTCTCATTTTCATTCTATCCCGCATATCTCTCTCTCTCTCTCTCTCTCTCTCTCTCTCTTAGAAAAAGAAGGCAACACTAGCGTCTTCAGTTATGAAGGTAAGGCAACTCTACACCTTTCTTAGGCTTTCCAGTTTTTCACTATGATTGCAAACTCGCCTTTCTTTTAATAGCACTCCATGCATCTCTTGCTCTTATCATTTGAGTTGCACCATATACGTTCACGTTTAGAGTTCGAACATTCCAATAACCCAAACCACCATGGTTCCTTCTCTCACAACGATGCAATCTTGAAACCCAAGATTACAGAAAATAACCAAGTTACACAAATCCTATGAAATTACGCCACTGCAAGAAAGAATAATGGAAAGTAAGCAATGAAGTAGCTCATATATTCTAGAAAATCAACATAAATGTCAATCAATTTACCTCTCATAATACTTTTTGCAGCAAAAGGTGGTGATGAGCGTGCAAATGTGTTGCGAAAAGTGTCATTCCAAATCCATGGAAACTGTCGCATCTGCACAAGGTATTTTTCCACTTTCATTTTTGCTAAAACACGGAATCATGCTCCACCGTTTGGAATTAGCTTTAGAAATATGCAACTATCTTAACATTATATATATATATAATATGTGTGTAAAATCATTGTAAATTTTTTAGGCTTCACAGAAAACACATGATCCAAATGTGGATTTCTAGTAAATGGATCATGCCCAACACATTTATAAGGTCGAAACTAGGGGTGTCAATGTGTCGGGTTTGGTTCGGATCCAAGTGGAACCAGACTTGGACCCAACTTTTGGGTATGGTATCGGGTCCAGACTCGCGTTTAATTGAGTCCACTATAAGAAAAACCACACCTGGATCCGCTAAAAACTACATGTACCAGACCCAGTAAAAGCATAATTTTGCTGAGGCAGATCCATTCCATCGATGGATGCTTTTCTTTTCTTTTCCTTTTTGAAAGACAATATATCTATGGATGTTTAAGAACGTAACAGACGATGTCGTGATGTCCATTCCAAATTAAAGCTTAATGCCAATTCCATAACAATTGACAAGCCAAATGACGCCTTCTCTCGGGTTAACCTCTGTTCGGATTGTGTGACATATTTGCAGGTGTGGAATCGGTTGCACTTGAAGGCACTGAAAGAAACCTGGTGGTCGTGGTTGGTGAGGGAATAGATTCGGTCGGATTGACGGTGAAGTTAAGGAAGAAAGTTGGGCACACGCAGCTGGAGAAAGTAGAAAGGGTTGATTAATGGCCCAGTGCAAAAACTGATCATGATGTTGGAGAAACAAATGGTTCATCACAGCAGCAACAATGGCCAACATCAATAACTACATATGAGGTCCATAAAGGCCAGTAGCCAGTTTCTTGCTCTGTGATGTGAAAGAGGCCTCTCTCTGTTTCTTTAAAACTGAAATGAAATGAGTTTTACGTTTTCTTTCAAAAAAAAAAAAAACTTTAACTGAAATGAAATGAGTATCTACCGTATTAAATACCTGTTGAGTTCGATGGACCCACACTAAACTGGATCTGATATCGATTACAAGATTTTTGGAACTTGTGGACTTGTATGGTTGTACCCTCAACTCAATACCAAACTAGGCAGCTGGTTCCACACGTAGTGTGTATTTAATGATCTAATTCCACGGAACTCCTATAGAACTTCCGCACTCCCGAACCAAAATGGGTTTGGATCCTGTAGAAATCTGATATCTAAGATCTAAATATAATATCCACAAAACAAGATCTAATATTCGAATATTATACCCAACATTGAAAAAACATGAGTAAAGACGCATACCTGGCCTACATGTAATAGCCAAGCAAAACTAAGACGAGCCGAACTGAACTTGGATGGGCCAAACTGAGCTGCGCTGAGTTGACATGGGCACGAACTATTTCAATTGCTCACGTAGTGAACTTAAACTGAAAAGACAAATAATGCAATGAAACAAAGTTTTATTGCTTAATCAAACAACAATACAAATGCGAAGCAGGTTATATGTTCCCCCTTGGAACACGCAGGTGCGTATTCTCCCGTCTGAATGGGCGCCACGTATGTAAGCCCGTGGGGCTCATTTCCCAGTGTGTGTCTGCATCACTTAGCATCAAAGTCCAGTGCATTTGCTAAGACTTAAGTACCCTTTCTCGCCATTGGTGCCATAATACGATGTTTCAATTAAAGGACAAAAATGTCCTCCTACCAGAAAGGCTTAAAATCATCATTGTTTTCTCTTTAAGGAGTAAACTCCTCTCATTTAACAGGAGCTCCTCGTAATATGTCACCCTAAATATTTTGGATCACCCTTTGACGATGCACCTTCTACTGTAACAGGAGCTCCCTTTGATGATGCAGCCTTTGCCGTCGTCTGCTGTCGCCGGAGTACCCTTTGTTGTTGTCTGCTGCCATCAGAGCGTAGTCGATGCACCGTTGCCACCATCGACTGCATCTACCTTCTAGGTGTTTCTCCTCCACTGTCGAATTAGCAAAACTTGTGTCCTAGAAGGTGATTTTTGTGTAAGTTTTCGTTGTGTAAACAAATAAATTTGTAAATCCAAATGCTAAATCTTACAAGTGATTGTACTATATATGCTAAATAACACCTATTTTCATACTCAAACAAGAGGCGTGAAAGGCAACGATATGTACTTATGGAGGCTAAATTTCAACAACAATTTATAAGTTTGAAATTAACAAAGAGTTATACATTTAATACAATAGCGATTTGTTCGATGCAGTAACGATTTACACGTTTGAATCAATAGCGATTTACGATTTATGATTCATGATTTATACATTTAAAACAACAACGATTTATACATTTAATATAGTAGCAATTTATGATTTACAACGATATGTACTTATGAAGGGTTCAATTTCTACAATGATTTATATGTTTGAAGGAATGCTTTGTACGTTCGATGCACCAACGATTTATACGTTTGAAGCAGTAGTCATGTGTATTTATGATTTATGAAGTTTATTTATGAAGCCAAATATTACCATAGCTTGTAATGTTGGTGATTGTGTAACGAATGTGATAATTTGTAATAATATATACTTGGGAAAGCGGTTGTAACATACAATGATGCAGTTAAATTTATGTGTTGTGCAGGTTAGCAATGACTACAATTTGTAAGACAAGAAAGCCTTCGCCGTTTGAGAGGATGGCTCTTAGAGAAATCATCCGCCAATCTGATATATATGAGGGTTATGTAAAAAACATTGAGAATGAAAAAGACAGGAACAAATTGTTGGATATTTATTATGTTTAGCCTGATCCATCAGATATTGAAGATGAAAAGCAAACGAAGAAAGATGAGAAAGAACTAAAGATAAAGAAGAAGAAGAAGGATGATGAAGAAAAGGAAAAGCAAAGGAAGAAGGAGAAGGAGAATGAAAACTACGCGCACTTATGAGGCAAAAGGATTTCTTCAAGCCGACCATGCAAAATTAAATTTATATGCACATCATTCTTCATGTTATCTGTCATGATCGTTAGTTGCATCGCACTATACTATGCATTGAGTTGTTATTTACGGTGCCAATAAAAGAAATGACTTATCGTATATGTGTATTGACAATAGCGATTCAAGAGACAACAATTTAATGAACAACGATTTGAATACACACATCACTACCACAATCGTGCAACGATGTAAATGTCGCATGCACACGTTTCAATATCATAATACAAATATCATACAAATCGACACTAGCAAACACATAATATGTTACAAATAGATATACATATCGTATAATATATTACAAATCGATACAAAAATTCAGCATAATAGCTTACAAATCGATATTAACAAACAAAACAATATCTCGCAAATTGATAGTATGTTACTACAACCGTGATTTGCATTATACTATTCCAATATTTTTTATACAAAGGCAAATCGTTGTTGCTTACATAGACGTCATTGCTTAAATCACAAACATCAAAAGCGGAATCCAGGTCTCACAAGGCATATTAATTTTTGACAACGAGCGGGATGTGAAACGACGTTTCTTTTATAAATGAATGACACATATTTTCGTAACAAAGGCAAATCCTTATGATGATTTATGATTTACACATTTAAAGCAGCAACGATTTATACATTTAATGCAGTAGAGATTTATGATTTATAAAGTTATCAAGATTTGTAATCAAGTTTGCTAAATCGTACAACGATATTTAATGTCGAAGTCCAAATGTTACAACTATATGTACTTATGAAGGATGTGATTTCTACATTGATTTGTATGTTTGAAGCATTGATTTGCACGTTTAAAGAAGGAACCCTAAAACTCTTAATGCCTAAACCCTAATCCCTTAATGCCTAAACCCTAATCTCTAAACCCTAACCCTAAACCCTAAACCCTTAATATCTTATTAAACCCTAACCCTAAACCCCAACCCTAAACCCTAAACCTAAACACTAAACCTTTAATATCTTACTAAACCCTAAACCCTAAACCCTAAACCTTTAATATCTTACTAAACCCTAACCCTAAACCCTTAATATCTTACTAAACTGTAATGCTAAACCATAAACCCTTAATATATTATTAAACTTTAAACCCTAAACCCTTAATATCTTACTAAACCCTAACCCTAAACTCTAAACCCTAACCCTAAACCCTTAATATTTTACTAAACCCTAACCCTAAATCTAAACCCTTAGCCTAAACCCTAAACCCTAAACCCTTAATATCTTACTAAACCCTAACCCTAAACCCTAAACCCTTAATATCTTACTAAACCGTAATGTTAAACTATAAACCCTTAATACATTATTAAACAAAATTCACTTGCTTTTTGGATGAAGCTATTTTCATGAATGGTGATGCAAATAAATATTAACAATTCTATTTTTGTGGCTCATGATTCATGAAAATAGATTCATCCCAAAACTCTTTTTTTGTGAACGAAATCGATACAAAAGTTCAGCCTAATAGCTTACAAATCAACACTACAAAACACATAAAATCTTACAAATTGATGTATAAATGGCAAAATATATTACAAATTGTGTGATATCTTACTAAACCCTAAACCTTAATCCTAAACCCTAAATGATGTGTATAACAATATTTAAATTTGAAGGCTAGATGAGAACGATTTGTTCATGCAATTGTATCGCGATTTATACTCTTGCCAATTACGATTTTCATCCAGTTATGGCCGACATAGACGTCATTGTGTAGATCCCAATAGGACAATACATGGTATAACATCTTACAAATCGATACTATAAAATACCTAATATCTTACACATCGATATAGATATCGCATAATATATTAATCATCGATACGACAATTTAGCATAATATTCTTAATATCGATTTAAGATACTGTTTTGATTCGTAATATCGATTTCTATCATGATTCTGTATATCAATTTAAGATGTTGTTTTGATTCTTAATATTGATTTAAGATATTGTTCTGATTCTAAATATTGATTTTAAAGATATCAATACGAATTTCCAAATCGATTTAAGATATTGTTCTAAATCTTAATATCAATTTCTATGCTTATTCTTAATATCAATTTAAGATATTGTTTTGATTCTTAATAACGATTTAAGATATTGTTTTGATTCTAAATACCTATTTTTAAGATATAAATAGAAATTTTTATATCAATTTAAGATGTTATTTTGATTCTTAATATCGATTTAAGATATTGTTTTGATTCTAAATATCGATTTTTAAGATATCAATATGAATTTCCAAGTCGATTTAAGATATTGTTCTGAATCTTAATATTGATTTCTTTGCTGATTCTTAATATCGATTTAAGATATTGTTTTGATTCTTTATATCGATTTAAGATATTGTTTTGATTCTTAATAACGATTTAAGATATTGTTTTGATTCTAAATAGTGATTTTTAAGATAACAATAGAAATTTTTATATCGATTTAAGATGTTGTTTTGATTCTTAATATCGATTTAAGATATTGTTTTGATTCTTAATATCGATTTAAGATATTGTTTTGATTCTAAATATCGATTTTTTAGATATCAATAGGAATTTCTAAATCGATTTAAGATTTTTTTCTGAATCTTAATAACGATTTCTATGCTAATTCTTAATATCGATTTAAGATATTGTTTTGATTCTTATTATCGATTTAGTATATTGTTTTGATTCTAAATATCGATTTTTAAGATATCAATAGGAATTTTCATATCCATTTAAGATGTCGTTTTGATTCTTAATATCAATTTAAGATATTGTTTTGATTCTAAATATCGATCTTTAAGATATCAATACGAATTTTCAAATCGATTTAAGATATTGTTTTGAATCTTAATATCGATTTCTATGCTAATTCTTAATATCAATTTAAGATATTGCTTAATATCAATTTAAGATATTGTTTTGATTCTAAATATCGATTTCTAAGATATCAATAGGAATTTTCATATCGATTTAAGATGTTTTGATTCTTAATATCGATTTAAGATATTGTTTTGATTCTAAATATCGATCTTTAAGATATCAATACGAATTTTCAAATCGATTTAAGATATTGTTCTGAATCTTAATATCAATTTCTATGCTAATTCTTAATATTGATTTAAGATATTGTTTAGATTTTTAATATCGATTTAAGATATTGTTTTGATTTTAAATATCATTTTTTAAGATATCAATACGAATTTTCATATCGATTTAAGATGTTTTGATTCTTAATATCGATTTAAGATACTATTTTGATTCTAAATATCGATCTTTAAGATATCAATACGAATTTCCTAGTTGATTTAAGATATTGTTCTGAATCTTAATATTGATTTCTATGTTGATTCTTAATATTAATTTAAGATATAGTTTTGAATCCTAATATCGATTTAAGACATTGTTTTGATTCTAAATATTGATTTTTAAGATATCAATATGAATTTCTATATCAATTTAAGATGTTTTGATTCTTAATATCGATTTAAGATATTGACTTGATTCTAAATATCGATTTCTATTCTGATTCTGTATATTGATTTTTAAGCTATCAACAGTATTTTTCATATTGATTTGTATGATATTTGTTCATCGAATTGCGTTATACTATGACAATATTTTTGTAACAAAGACAAATCTTTGTGGCCGACAACGACATCATTATAAAATATTTTATTATAAGACGTGAACCACCAAAAAATCTTTGGCGGGTACCATAAGCATTAAACTCTTCGGCTATAAAAGGAGTTCTTCATAATATTTCTCCCTGAATGTTCAACAAAAATTCTAACGCTTCATTTTCTTTCGTCGGAGCACCCTTTGTCGTCTCAGTAAGTTTTTGTGTTGTGCGGGTTACCAATGACTTACATTCCTAAGAGAAGAAATGTTTCATCGTCAGCGAAGAAAACTCTTGATGAAATCATCCAATAGCATGCTTTGTATGAGCAATTATAAGCATACTACAAAATAATGAGGATTGAGAGTGATAAAGAAAGGGAGCAATTGCTGGTAAAGTATAGAGCGGAGTCTAATCCATCAGATATTGAAGATGATAATCCAACCAAGAATGATGAGGAAGAAGTACAGATGAAAAAGAAGAAGGATGACAAATAGAAGCAAAATGAAAGGAAGGAGGAGGATAATGAAAAAAAGCAAAGGAAATCAGGGCAAAGGAAGGAGGAGGTGGAGGATAGGGGAAAGCAAAGGAATAATAAGGAGAAGGAGGAAGAGAAGCGAAGGCAAAAGGAGGAGGAGGAGGAGAAGAGGGAAAAGCAAAGGAAGAATAAGGATAAGGAGGAAAAGCGAAGGTAAAAGAAGGAGTAGGTGAAGGAGAGGAAAAAGAAAAGGAAGGAGAAGGAGGACGAGGAAGAGAAGGAAAGACAAAGGAAGAAGCAAAAGGAGGAGGAAGAGAAAGAAAGGCAATTGAAGAAGAAGGAGGAAGAGAAAAAAAGGCAACTGATGAAGCAAGAATATTTAGAAAAGCGAAGGAGGATAAGGCAAATGAAGGAGGCAGAGGAGTGAGAAAGGCAAAAAAATAATAAGAGGGAAAAGCAATTGAAGAAGAAGAAGGAGGAGGAAGAGAAGGAAAGCCAAATGATAAAGATGGAATATGAAAGGCAAAGGAAGAAGCATCAAGATGAGGAAGAGAAGGAAAGGCAAAAGAAGGAGAAGGCGGACGAGGAAGAGAAGGAAAGACAAATGAAGGAGAAGGAGGATGAGGAAGAGAAGGAAAGGCAAAGGAAGAAGAAGGAGGACGAGGAAGAGAAGGAAAGACAAATGAAGGAGAAGGAGGGCGATGAAGAGAAGGAAAGAGAAAGGAAGAAGGAGGATGAGGAAGAGAAGGAAACACAAAGGAAAAAGCATACGATGAATATGAAGGGTGGAAGAAAGAAAGAAGTACAAAAGCAGAGGAAGGGAGGAGATAAAGAGAAGAAAAGTATGACCAAGGTACGTTAATCGCCACTATATGTCGTGGTGTACTATTGTAGGTATTATTATGAATAACGATTATTCTGTATAGCGATTACTATGTATAGCGATTACTGCAATAGCGATTAATGCGATAGTGATTACTTTATATAGTGATTACTGCGATAGTGATTAACTGTGATTTGATATTTTGTGTTACATGCAGCTCAGAAGAGAAGCAGAGCGCTAGGTGAAAAGCTGAGAGAGCGATGTCAGTGGCCTGTAGTTCTATCGTAGTTCAGAAGGCTGAGTGAATATCAGAAGGACCGATTATGAAAGATGCACTTCGACGGCCTTCTCGACCAATATTATTTTAAAAATTGCTGGAACACCATGACCCACTTGGTCAATAAGTGAAACCATAAGATGAACACGTTCCAGTTTGGGGGTTTTGATATCACCATGACCCTAGAAGATGTGGCACGGATTACGAGTCTTAAGTGCCATGAAAGTGTTGTCCTAACACGAGATTCAAACTATAACCCAAGGGACAATTGCATGGCCTTTTTCGGAATGTCGATGGAGGAATGGCGTGAGTGTATTTCTGGTGGAGGCAAATCTTCAATGATCAAAGTTCATTTTTTCTGTAATAAATTGGAAGGTCGGTCCACTGCATGTGCATCTGAAGCAGCTGACCAAGATATGTGTGACTTCCTTCTTTATTTTTTTGGACTTACTTTATTTTTTTATTGTTCTGGTGCGAGAATAAGTTACTTGTGGTTGCAGTTTCTGAAAGACTTAGATGAAGTCGACAACTGGGAATGGGGTGTTACTATGCTCACACACTTGTACACTCAACTTTATCATGCGAGTAGGGGTACGAAAACCATCGGGGGGTTTTGGCAATTTATTCAGGTATTTGTTTATTACATATTTAGTACTTGTAGACTAAGCTCATTGAAGGTTGTAGTCTTACTAATATATTATTTTTGTAGGCCTGGACGTGGGAGCATATTGTCACCTTGCGTCCTCAATGTGGCCTTGCGGTTTGTGGTTTTCCCAAGCTCAGCGCGTGGGCTTTAATAAATGTCAAGAAGGAAAATACTTAATTCATTTTAGATGGGCTGCAATTAAATGAGGTAAATGGTTTAAAATGGTTGTAATGTTTAGCATTCTTAAGTAATCATCGCTTTAGGATTTTGTCTTCTTTAGTACAAATCATTATCGCTTTTGCATCTAACTTTCATTAGCGTAATTTGTTATATGGTTTAGCATTATTAAGTAATCATCGCTTTAGGATTCTGTTTTCATTAGTACAAATCGTTATTACATTTGCATCTAACTTTCATTAGCGTAAATCGTTGTAATGTTTAGCATTCTTAAGTAATTATCGCTTTAGGATTTTGTCTTCCTTAGTACAAATCGTCATATCACATTTGCATCTAACTTTCATTAGCGTAAATCATTATAATGTTTAGCATTCTTAAGTAATCATCGCTTTAGGATTTTGTCTTCCTTAGTACAAATCGTCATCGCAATTGCATCTAATTTTCATTACCGTAAATCATTGTAATGTTTAGCATTCTCGAGCAATCATCGCATTCAGCATTTCATCTTCCTTAGTACAAATCGTTATCATATTTGCATTTAACTTTACTGTAAATCGTTGTAATGTTTAGCATTCTTAACTAATAATTGCATTCAACATTTTGATTTCCTTAGTACAAATCGTTATCGCATTCAACATTTTACATGAATAATTATATCTATATCTAAACCACAATCTTTATTGTACAGGTTGTGTGAAGACCTTATGGGGATGGGAAGGACGAGAACGATGAGGTTGTTGCCGAGGCTGCAAGACTGTCTGTCTACAATATTTTGCTCTTTAGCAAATGTGAAGCCGAGTTGCAACATGGTAGTCGATTACTCCTACAAGCTAGCTCGGGATAATCGATACCAAAATTGCCTGTGGCATTGAAAAAGAAGATAAATATTATTGGGGACATAAACGTGAATTGGCACAAACGCTTCAGGAAACAATTGGATAGCTAGAACAAGTGAGGTGTTCATGCCATACCATACGATTATAAAGAACGACAATATGATCCCAACTATTTCAAACAATATTGGCAATCCATGCATGGAAATCGATAGATTGAGGAGAAGAAAGCTGAAAGTGAGTTATCTCTTGTCACTGAGCATGTCGTCCTCCACCATAGACATAACGTTCATCGTGTTCATTTGGCGGATACTACAATTTCCTTTGTTGCAATACACGATAAGGGGCAAACATAGCTCAAGAAGGTATCGTTCGACCAAAGGTTAGCGAGATTGGAGAGTGAGAATAAGGAGTTACGAAAGGATGTGCAGAATGAGTAAACAAATTGGGTCACTGGTTGAGATGATTACCAGTGGGTTTTATAAGATAAAGGAAACAAAGAGGCCACCGAATAAAGAGACTCCACCAAGTTCAAGAAAGAGACGATTTCTATGTCCATCCGAGTCGTCAAGTGCAAGTGAATAAACATATGTGATTTATGTATCCCAATAATTCTATATTGTAATTATGTCATTCTTTGTTATAATTATATAATTCTTTCATTAATAAGTATAACACAAAAGTGTCACTAAAAAATTGATAAGACTACATAAACTTAGGTTTGAAATTATATAATTCTTTCATGATTTGTACTTACGTATAGCGCTTACTGGCTTAGGGTTTATTATGTATCATGATTCCTGTGATAGCGATTACTCTGTATAGCGCTTACTATATATAGTGATTATGAAGTTACCATGATTTGTACTTAGGTTTGCTAAATCGTATAGCGATTACTAGATTAGGGTTTATTACTTATAGTGTTTCTTGTGATAGCGATTACTTAATATGTCGATTACTCAGTATAGTGATTATGAAGATATCATTATTTGTACTTACGTTTGCTAAATCGTATAGCGATTACTGGTTTAGTGTTTATTATTTATAGCATTTCCTGTGATAGCGATTACTTAGTTTAGCGATTAATAGGCATAGCGATTATGAAGCTACCACGATTTATACTTACATTTGCTAAATCATATAACGATTACTAGTTTTGAGTTTATTATGTATCACAATTCCTGTAATAGCAATTACTCGGTATATCGACTATGAAGCTACCATGATTTGTACATACTGTTACTAAATTGTATAGTGATTACCGGTTTAGCTTTTATTACTTATAGTGTTTACTATGATAGCAATTACTTAGTAGAGTGATTAATAGGTATAGCGAGTATGATGTTACCACGATTTATACTTTCGTTTGCTAAATCCTATAGCGATTACTAGTTTTGAGTTTTCATTTGTATAGTGATTCCTATAACAACGCTTACTATGTATAGTGATTATGAAGTTACCACGATTTCTACTTAGGTTTCAGTAATCGTTAAGTGATTATTGGTTTAGGGTTTATTATTTATAGTGTTTCTTTTAGTTGCAAGGAACGTCACATAACATTAGTTTAGGGTTTAGGGTCTAGAGTTTAGGGAGACGTTATTTAACACGCTACTAATGTTATGCGATGTGTCATTCATTTACACGTACTAACATCGTATTGATGATACTAGCAAATGAAATGACGTCTTTTAATTAATGCGCAATGTAATTTATTTATTTGTTAATATTCATTTTGCGTAAATTTTGAAAACTGGCAGGATGTGAAACGATGTGAAGAATAAATGAATGAAGTGTCGTGTTCTGCAAGGAACACATGACGTTTCCTTTAAGCGCATGAAATAGGCGACATTTCATTTAAAGAAGAAAATGAACCTTTCCTATAACCTGCTTCATGAGCAATGATCAGAAAAACCGACGTTTCCGCTAACCTACTTCGCTGCAAAAGCTATATCGATATCGAAGGACACTACGATTCAGTCAAACATCCACAAGAAAGAGTACCTTTGATTCCTATTACATGCTTAATCTTTTTTACGTCGTTTATAGTTCATTTACTGAATATAATGCTACAGTTATTTTACGGAATATTCAGCTAATTTCAGTGCAACGTCTACAAAATAGGTGCCAAAAAACTCAGCAAATTGCTCGAAGAGAACATTGACCGAATGCGAGATGATTTTGCAGAAGGACACACTATCAATAATTTTGTACGTATGAAACCACTATTAGTTCTACATTTACGTATGCCATGGGTATGTATACTAACAAGTGCATATTTGTTATAAATAGATTATACACGATTTCGTAATGTATATTCAAAGCAAGGGAACAACCATGTCGGTCCGCGTCATCACCCCTTATTTTATAGTATATCAGTTATCTTATATGTTTATTTTCTTTTTTTATTTACTAATGTACCTTCATGTTTTAAACTTACTATTATTAGTGTTCTGTTCAACAGAGTATTGTCCGCTGTATGCCATACGCGGTTGGATTTCTAGATGGAATACAATATTGGGGTAATGATGACCAAATGGCAGACTTTTGTTCAAGTTTAAAGGTTTGTAACTATATTGATTTGTAAGATGTTAAATCTATTTAAGATCTTGTTCTAATTCTTAACATCGATTTTTATGGCATCAATACGTATTTTCATATCTATTTTTTAAGATATTTTATAATTGATTTGCAGATATTGATTCCTACATTGTGGCAATCAGAAAAGCATTGGGTCTTATATGTGTTGGATATACAAGAACAAAAAATATGGCTATACAACTCCTTGGACTATGACAATGGTGTCGATCGTGAAATTGTGCATTTGATAAGTTTCTATCTTTAAGATTATCATATCTTCTACCATGGCCCGGAATTTACTTGCTTTTGCATAATGCATAGGTTGGATTTTTCAGAGACATGTTGGGTGTCAAATCAATACAATACATTTCAATACATTCAAATCATTCTAATCATTCAGATCAAATTGAAAAAAACTTCATGCAAGAAATTCGAACATTGCAATACATTTCAATATATTCAAATCAATACAATACATTTCAATACATTCAAATCATTCAGATCAAATTGAAAAAAACTTTATACAAGACATTCAAACATTTCAATATATTCAAAACAATACAATACATTTCAATACATTCAAATCATTCTAATGATTTAGATCAAATTGTATTACAAGTTGTATTTCACTAGCTCGTGAATGACTCATCATCACTTGTCTGACTTTCATAGTCTTCTTCTTCCTTCTCCTCCTCCTCTTCGTCATCATCTTCTTCTTTTTCATTTAGCGCCCATCCACTTCGTATATCATTTGGATCACATTCTTTCATGCATGTGCCATCAGTCAATGAAGATATGACATGCATACCATGTGCGACATCGTGACCATAAGAGAAGTCATATATATCATCTCGTAGATAGTAATCACCCTCTTCAGCAATGTTGTCTTCCTGTAACTAATCATACTCGGAGTATAGTTTAGACTTCACTTTACAAATTGCCCACCATTCATTTCTATCTTTCTTGTACTCGGATATGAAGTATAGTACACTTGTAGAGCTTGCGAGGCTAATATGAATAGTTCATATGTTCCAAACCTTGACTTACCATTCACCTCCACAATGCCTGCAACTTTGTTGATTGTAGTTGTTGTGGGATCAAACCATTGACATTTGAATAAAGTTAAGCAATTGTTTGTGCCTAAGTAAGTCAACTCCATTATTTCTTCTATAACACCGTAGTAGTCATGTTCATTTTCACTATAGCTGCTACCCTTGACGCATACGCCAGTATTCATCATTGACTTGTTGACACCGTAGTCTTTTATATGGAAACGATAACCATTTACGATGTACCCATTGTAACACTACACAACTTTAGATGAACCATTTTGTAAAGTACATATTCCTTGATCTTTAACATCACCATGGCAGACCGACAAGCACAAACAAGGACTATGATCATGACAAATTAAATATCTTATTGTTGTATAAAGAGAAAAAATGTATACAATCGTCCTTACTAACTGTTTCAACTATGCCACAAATTTATTTTCACGTTCTTTCTGTACTTCTACATCAGTGAGTTATGAAAGTTTTATTCGCAACTCCAGATCAAATCGTCTACACTTAACATAAACTTTTTTTACCGAACCATGTACAAACGTATAGAACTTAATGTTACATATTAACTATACTTACTCAATGTATGGGTCGATTGATGAGCAATTGAAAAGGATATATATTTGTGTTGCATCTTGCTCTCGATCTTCCAAGAGTCTTGACCGACAACTGCCAAATGCATGTCCAATTGGTTGAAATATAGACAATTTGTCAGTTACAGTTAATTGTTCTCCATCATCATTACGAGATGGGCATGTGTAACGTGTTGGAATATGAGGTTCAATATACATAAATGAGAAATTTGAAATCTCTTTCAAGGTGTACGCCTCACAAATAGAGTCATCTACTCTTTCTTTATTCTGAACCTTTTTTTTGATGTCAAACATGCATTTGTCAACAATATACATCTCGGATTACAATAAATTTCTCAATAGTATTAAAAAGAAAAATTTAAATAAACATATACCTTTCAAATGGGTACATCCACCGATATTGCACAGGTCCACCAACCCTAAGTTCATATGGCAAATGTTTGACCACATGTTCCATAACATCAAAAAATGCTAGTGGAAATATCTTCTCTAGCTGACAAATAGTAGTTACGACAAATTCTTCAAGATTCTTTACCTCAGATACTACAACTTCTGTTGCGCACATTGTTCTAAAAAATCTACTCAACTTGGACAATACCCCCCAATTAGGTTTGTTTAATATATCATGAAATGCTAGGGGTATCAACCGTTGCATAATGACATGACAATCATGGCTCTTCAACCCATATAATTGTCCCTTGTCTATCTTCACAGCCCGAGCAATGTTAGAAACGTAGCCGTCTGAAAATCTCAATTGTCTCAACCATTGACATACCAACTTTACTTGATCTGGACCAAGCACATACCTTCCCTTTGGTTTTAGTACTTTAACATTGTACTCTTTGAGTTCCAATTCTGGTCTTTTACATACCACTTTTAAATCCATACGTGTCTTCAGATTATCCTTCATTTTTCCTTTCACGTTCATTATTGTATTAAACACATTATCGAACAAATTTTTCTCCACATGCATGACATCCAAATTATGTCATATCAATAAGGTTGACCAAAATGGTAGTTCTCAAAATATAGATTTTCTGTCCAATTATGATCTTTCCCAAATCCAATAAAGGCTGTTGTCCTACGGGCATCTGTCAGTCCACATGGAAAGTATCACAATCTTCTTAAAATCTCTATGCTAGACAACCTTATTGGTGGACCTTCTATTTCAGTTGTGCGTGCTCGAAACACATTCTTTTATGGTAAGAACAGATGATCGCTGGGTAGAAATTGACGGTGACATTCAAACCAGCAGGGCTTCCTTCCATGTGTCAACCAGATAACATACCATATATAGTGAAGTCACTGATTGTCCATAGAACAACAACCTTCATATTGAAGTTTTGTTTTTTGTGGGCATCGTACGTGAGAACACTGTCATCCCAAAATATTTTCAGTTCATAAATCAATGGCCTCAAATATACATCAAGATTTTGGCAAGGAGACGTCGGACCAGGGATCAATAGAGGCAAGAAAAGATTTTCATGCTTCATACACAAGCTTGGAGGAAGGTTATATGGGGTGACAAATACCGGCCAACACGAATATGGGGTTGATCTACCCCCAAATGGATTAAATTCATCTGTACATAATCCTAGCCTAACATCTCTCACTTCCAAAGCGGAGTTCTGATGAGTACGATCAAAGTGCCTCCAAGCTTCTGCGTCAACAGGATGTGTGATCTTATCTTCATCATGTCAAACTTTATTTGCATGTCATATCATTTGTTTAGCTGTCCTCGAAGACATATAAAGACGTTGCAATCTAGGGGTAAGAGGGAAGTATCAGAGTGACTTATACGACACTTCTTTTGACCTTGTGTTACCATTTCCTTTTGTCTTTAGCTTGAATCGAGGATGTCCACATGATGGACATGATTTGCTTTTTTCTTGATCTTTAAAATACAGCATACAGTGATTGGGACAAGCATCTATCTTTTGATACCCCTTACCTAGAGAATTGACCATAACCTTCGCACGGTAGAGATTTTGTGACAATTTCTCATCTTTGGGTAACATACTCTTCACAATAGAGCACAGACAGTCAAAACATGACTGACTCAAATTAAACTCGCACTTCAAACTCAATAGTTGAAGAACCGCAGACAGGATAGTGTGACTCTCACAACCATTCAACAATGGCTCATCAACATCTCTAAGTAAGTCATAGAATGTACTAGCTGCATCGTTTGTTGCTTCTTCCTCTACCTCAGTTGGTGCATCAGTATGTTTCACAGCATAACCCATTTTCGGTCCTGCGACATCAAATATCAGGTCCGTATATGAATTATCGTGCACCACATCCACCCTTGCGTCATAATTATTCCAAAATTCTTCACCATGAAGCATCCAATTTTGATAACCACTAACAAAATGTTTCCTTTATAGGTGCTGTCTAACGCCATGAGGTTCTACAAATCGATTATTGTTACACATCGTGTAGGGGCATCTGATCCGACTGGTGGGATCCACTGTACTGACACTTGCCGTTGCGAATTCAATTAAACTGTCAACACCATCTATATATTCATGCGACACCTCATTATCAACTACCCTACGATACATCCATTCACGATTTGCAGTCATTTTGTCCTATAATATTACAGATATTTTCATCATCAGTTAAAAACAAATATCTAATTTATCTATTAATTATCAAGCGAGGCGGGGGGTGCAACCCCCTGTCAACTTCACCAAGTTAATAAACATAAATAGACATATAGAGATACTGAAACAAACATATATCTAATTCCTACGCCCAAGAGATACTGAACAGTAAAGTGTTGCATCTAATAAATTAAATAACATGTGATGTGCTTGCATCACTTACTCATCACGGGTATTTACCTAATTTGCATTATTTTTGTCACTTACTTACCACGGATGGCGGGGCACAAGTGGGATCCGTTGAAAAATCTGCAAGAGACATTGTGTTAAAATGAAGCCACCCTCTGCCAAAAAGAATAAAAAAATCAATCAACAAGGCACTTAATCATGCACCAACAACTTATCTAGAGCTCAAAGCTATAAACTAAATATCGAATAGGATTCACAAGCAAACCAACATACTATATTGGGCCCTTGGTTCTTGCAATACTTTATCAAAACAACAAACAGTCAACCATTCAATGAAGAATAATTTAAACATCACAAAATTTTGATGCTGTGTGTGGATATTTTCATAAGAATGCCGTTTAAACATCAACATAACATTAAACAAGTCTGAACTTAGTAATATAGAAAATTCGTAGCATATTTACCTTTTTACCCATTTAAATTCAAATGTTTTCTTATTTGTGAAAAATCGAAACGCTTCACCCCTGAATTGGTTTGGTGCCAACACGAGTCAATTAATTAACTCGAGTCACAAGTTGACTCGCTGAGTTTTCCAACTATGCTTGCAGGTGTGGTCACCATGGTTTGTTTAGTAGGAAAGGACCTTTCAATTATCTAATTACAACATATGAGCAAGTTTTTATAAAGCTTCAAAAATCAATAGTCCAAATTTTTTATAAATTTCAAGACTTATAACAAAATCATATTTTTCTCATAAAAAATATATAATTCAAGAATCAGTTCCTAGCAAATAGACCATGTTAAACACATATATTGTGGTCAAATTTAAAAAAACAGAACCTGAAACATAAAAAATTAGCACCTTAAGCACCTTGTGATGCTCTAAATATCATTAGTCATTAAGATAATAAATACATAAACGGTAAATGATTGACTTTTAATCCTATTTATTTTTAGGAAATACACTAGTGACTCAAAGAAAAGAATGGTAGATTTGAGCTTTACAGTGAGATTTAGGACAATGTCTGAGGTCGAAATAATGAATGATTGCTACAGATGGAGGAAATATGGAAAGAAGTTTGCAGATATGAAACTTAGTAACACCATTAAAAAATCACAAAACAGAGACGAGAAACCAAAATCTATGAGAAATTCCCATGTAAATAAATCACGATCAGGCTTCTTACCTTATGCAAATCGTCAGTAATTCCACCACCACAGCCACCTATCAGCCTCAGACTCAGGAACGAACTCCGCACTTCTCTTCCCGGCATAACACCCTAACAGGCACCCAATACAAGAGTCAAAATAAAATCCAACCTTAAAACCAAAAAAAGAAAAGAAAAACTAAACAGAAGGCGAAGCCATCTTCTGCAACCAATCGCTGCCGCCATCGGCCTCGCTGGAGCCATCTTCTGCAACCGAGAAGGCGGTGGCTCTATTTTTACAACATCAAAAGGGGATTTCTTCCCTTTTGCTTTCGCCAGGTGGTCGGTGGTGGCTGACGGCAGTCGCCGTTGCTATCGACCGACTGTTAGGGCCAACTGCCCAAGTTGGCGATCGACAGCCATGATCGATCGCCGATGGAGGGAGCAACCTCGACGAAAACAAAAAAAAAATGTGCTAACCCTTACCTTTGTTGGGGTTTTCGTCGTGGGTCATCCTCCGGACAGGGGGGTGACCTTCGTCGGGGGTAGCCGATTCACTGACAGCCTAGCATTTCGCCGGAGAGAGAGAGGGGGCGGTAGCCGGAGAGAGGGAGGGGGCGATCGACGGAGAGCGGCGCAGGTGAGAGAGAGAGAGAGAGGCGCGTGTGAGAGCAAAAAAAAAATGAATTCATGCCCTAGGGCATTTTATATTGACATTTAGCGACGAATGGGCGACTGATTGTTTTTGTCGTAAACGTCGTCGCTAACTAGCGACGAAAAACAATCCGTCGCTAAGTGCGCCGAGTTTTGCGACATAAAACTTCGGTCGCGAATCCGTCGCTACTTAGCGACGGATTTGGCGAGAGAATGTTTTTCGTCGCTAATTTTGTAAATATTTACGCAATTAGCGACAGATGCTTTGCTCTCGCTAATCTGTCAGAACGTTGTGACGGAAGTAGGAAGTGAACAGTCAGTGCAAAAAATGCACAAATGCATGAAATATGAAGTCTTTGGAAGGCAATATATATATATATATATATATATATAATTACTTGCCCGGGTCACCAGAGTAGCACCAGGCCTGGAGAGAAGGTGCTGACCCCTTCGACCTAGGTTCAACTTTCAACAGATGTGTGAGTGCCTTTAACTGGTGGGTTCCATAAGGTCTTGGGTGTCGGTGATCCCACACAGGTTATATGTCACAGGAGAACAGGCCAACCAGAATTTAGATACACTGCAGGCTTGAATTGGCTATTTTTTAATAATTATAAAAAAATACTTTTTAAAATTGATTTTAACATGTGTCACATTATATTTTTTTGGGCCGATACAGAACCATATCGGTATCAGCTGATACCGCTGAATCGGTGACCCAACGATTCAGGGACACTGATAACATTGAACCGGCCTATTAAGTGAGCCATTTCTCAGTGAGGGTTCCTCGTCATCAAAAAAGGGAAAAAAAAAAGCATCAAAGAAAGAGAAAGCGAGCAAGAAATAACAATGGCCTGGTAAGAAATAAAAGTCTCTTTAAAAAAGATATTTTTATGAATGTAGATTCTGTTACGAAAACAATAACTAAAAAAAAAAGAGAGGAAAAAGTATGATTCTTTTGACATTAGAAAGGTATTTTCAATATAGAAAAAGTTCATTTTCATACTAGGGAAAACATACAATTCTCACATTCAGAAGGGAGCTTCTGATGAAAGTTCAAAATGTCAAAGAAGCATGTAGTTTTGACTTCCATTCGATGCTGCGGGGAACTCTGAATTGACTTTTAGGTGAAGAGTGAAGGGAACCGACAGGGAAGATGATAGAGACGTTCGTGGAAAAATGATTGTACGTTGCCAAGGCTTGTTAAGAGCGAGTTTTTCAATATCTGTATTATGCTTTTCTCAACACTTTGACTTTTCTTGAGTAACGTCACAGTGCCTTGATGTTGCACACTTGTCAAAAACCCTTTTTTGTTGACTTGACCTACACAGTTTGGGTCAAATGATATTAAAAAATCATCATCAACAGCAATTTTCGATTGTTTTTCACCGGATTGTCAAATCTCTTAAAATGCTTTAGCATGGGGCCCTTGTGATCCACCAAGATGAGTGGTGGATGGTGATTTTCAATATCACTTGATCCCATCTCTATCACGTTAATTAATACTAAAAGTTTAGCATCAGAGAGAGAGAGAGAGAGAGAGGAAATCACCAAGACATCTTATTATTTTATTTTAGCAGTGACGTAATTAATGGGATACGCGGCCCTATTCGTTCCCTATAAAAGTTGCCTCATTTTCTTTCTATCCCGCCATCTCTCTCTATCTCTCATTTTCATTCTATCCCGCATATCTCTCTCTCTCTCTCTCTCTCTCTCTCTCTCTCTCTTAGAAAAAGAAGGCAACACTAGCGTCTTCAGTTATGAAGGTAAGGCAACTCTACACCTTTCTTAGGCTTTCCAGTTTTTCACTATGATTGCAAACTCGCCTTTCTTTTAATAGCACTCCATGCATCTCTTGCTCTTATCATTTGAGTTGCACCATATACGTTCACGTTTAGAGTTCGAACATTCCAATAACCCAAACCACCATGGTTCCTTCTCTCACAGCGATGCAATCTTGAAACCCAAGATTACAGAAAATAACCAAGTTACACAAATCCTATGAAATTACGCCACTGCAAGAAAGAATAATGGAAAGTAAGCAATGAAGTAGCTCATATATTCTAGAAAATCAACATAAATGTCAATCAATTTACCTCTCATAATACTTTTTGCAGCAAAAGGTGGTGATGAGCGTGCAAATGTGTTGCGAAAAGTGTTGTTCCAAATCCATGGAAACTGTCGCATCTGCACAAGGTATTTTTCCACTTTCATTTTTGCTAAAACACGGAATCATGCTCCACCGTTTGGAATTAGCTTTAGAAATATGCAACTATCTTAACATTATATATATATATATAATGTGTATGTGTAAAAAATCATTGTAAATTTTTTAGGCTTCACAGAAAACACATGATCCAAATGTGGATTTCTAGTAAATGGATCATGCCCAACACATTTATAAGGTCGAAACTAGGGGTGTCAATGTGTCGGGTTTGGTTCAGATCCAAGTGGAACCAGACTTGGACCCAACTTTTGGGTATGGTATCGGGTCCAGACTCGCGTTTAATTGAGTCCACTATAAGAAAAACCATACCTGGATCCGCTAAAAACTACATGTACCAGACCTAGTAAAAGCATAATTTTGCTGAGGCAGATCCATTCCATCGATGGATGTTTTTTTTTTCTTTTCCTTTTTGAAAGACGATATATCTATGGATGTTTAAGAATGTAACAGACGATGTCCTGATATCCATTCCAAATTAAAGCTTAATGCCAATTCCATAACAATTGACAAGCCAAATGACGCCTTCTCTCGGGTTAACCTCTGTTCGGATTGTGTGACGTATTTGCAGGTGTGGAATCGGTTGCACTTGAAGGCACTGAAAGAAACCTGGTGGTCGTGGTTGGTGAGGGAATAGATTCGGTCGGATTGACGGTGAAGTTAAGGAAGAAAGTTGGGCACACGCAGCTGGAGAAAGTAGAAAGGGTTGATTAATGGCCCAGTGCAGAAACTAATCATGATGTTGGAGAAACAAATGGTTCATCACAGCAGCAACAATGGCCAACATCAATAACTACATATGAGGTCCATGAAGGCCAGCAGCCAGTTTCTTGCTCTGTGATGTGAAAGAGGCCTCTCCCTGTTTCTTTAAAACTGAAATGAAATGAGTTTTACGTTTTCTTTCAAAAAAAAACTTTAACTGAAATGAAATGAGTATCTACCGTATTAAATACCTGTTGAGTTCGATGGACCCACACTAAATTGGATCTGATATCGATTACAAGATTTTTGGAACTTGTGGACTTGTATGGTTGTACCCTCAACTCAATACCAAACTAGGCAGTTGGTTCCACACATAGTGTGTATTTAATGATCTAATTCCGCGGAACTCCTATAGAACTTCCGCACTCCCGAACCAAAATGGGTTTGGATCCTGTAGAAATCTGATATCTAAGATCTAAATATAATATCCACAAAACAAGATCTAATATTCGAATACTATACCCAACATTGAAAAAACACGAGTGAAGACGCATACATGGCCTACATGTAATAGCCAAGCGAAACTAAGACGAGCCGAACTGAACTTGGATTGGCCAAACTGAGTTGCACTGAGTTGACATGGGCGCGCACAATTTCAATTGCTCACGTAGTGAACTTAAACAGAAAAGACAAATAATGCAATGAAACAAAGTTTTATTGCTTAATCAAACAACAATACAAATGCGAAGCAGGTTATATGTTCCCCCTTGGAACACGCAGGTGCGTATTCTCCCGTCTGAATGGGAGCCACGTATGTAAGCACGTGGGGCTCGTTTCCCAGTGTGTGTCTGCATCACTTAGCATCGAAGTCCAGTGTGTTTGCTAAGACTTAAGTATCCTTTCCCACCATTAGTGTCAGGAAACGATGTTTCAAGTGAAGGACAAAAATGTACTCTTGCCAATTCCATAACAATTGACAAGCCAGAGTTTACAAATACTTAAGTACCCTTTCCCGCCATTGGCGCCATAAAACGATGTTTCAATTAAAGGACAAAAATGTCCTCTTGCCAGAAAGGCTTAAAATCATCATTGTTTTCTCCCTAAGGAGTAAACTTCTCTCATTTAACAGGAGCTCCTCGTAATATGTCACCCTAAATATTTTGGATCACCCTTTGACGATGCACCTACTGTAACAGGAGCTCCCTTTGATGATGCAGCCTTTGCCGTCGTCTGCTGCCGCCGGAGTACCCTTTGTTGTTGTCTGCTGCCATCGGAGCGTAGTCGATGCACCGTTGCCACCATCGACTGCATCTACCTTCTAGGTGTTTCTCCTCCACTGTCGAATTAGCAAAACTTGTGTCCTAGAAGGTGATTTTTGTTTAAGTTTACGTTATGTCAACAAATCGATTTGTAAATCCAAATTCGAAATCTTACAAGTGATTGTACTATATATGCTAAATAACACCTATTTTCATACTCAAACAAGAGGCGTGAAAGGCAACGATATGTACTTATGGAGGCTAAATTTCAACAACAATTTGTAAGTTTGAAATTAACAAAGAGTTATACATTTAATACAATAGCGATTTGTTCGATGCAGTAACGATTTACACGTTTGAATCAATAGCGATTTATGATTTATGATTCATGATTTATATATTTAAAACAACAACAATTTATACATTTAATGTAGTAGCAATTTATGATTTACAACGATATGTACTTATGAAGGGTTCAATTTCTACAATGATTTATATGTTTGAAGGAATGCTTTGTACGTTCGATGCACCAACGATTTATACGTTTGAAGCAGTAGTCATGTGTATTTATGATTTATGAAGTTTATTTATGAAGCCAAATATTACCAGAGCTTGTAATGTTGGTGATTGTGTAACGAATGTGATAATTTTTAATAATATATACTTGGGAAAGCGGTTGTAACATACAATGATGCAGTTAAATTTATGTGTTGTGCAGGTTAGCAATGACTACAATTTGTAAGACAAGAAAGCCTTCGCCGTTTGAGAGGATGGCTCTTGGAGAAATCATCCGCCAATCTGATATATATGAGGGTTATGTAAAAAACATTGAGAATGAAAAAGACAGGAACAAATTGTTGGATATTTATTATGTTGAGCCTGATACATCAGATATTGAAGATGAAAAGCAAACGAAGAAAGATGAGGAAGAACTAAAGATAAAGAAGAAGAAGATGGATGATGAAGAAAAGGAAAAGCAAAGGAAGAAGGAGGAGGAGAATGAAAACTATGCACACTTATGAGGCAAAAGGATTTCTTCCAGCCGACCATGCAAAATTAAATTTATATGCACATCATTCTTCATGTTATCTGTCATGATCGTTAGTTGCATCGCACTATACTATGCATCGAGTTGTTATTTACCGTGCCAATAAAAGAAATGAATTATCGTATATGTGTATTGACAATAGCGATTCAAGAGACAACAATTTAATGAACAACGATTTGAATACACACATCGCTACCACAATCGTGCAACAATGTAAACGTCGCACGCACACATTTCAATATCATAATACAAATATCATACAAATCGACACTAGCAAACACATAATATGTTACAAATCGATATACATATCGCATAATATATTACAAATCGATACAAAAATTCATCATAATAGCTTATAAATCGATATTAACAAACAAAACAATATCTCGCAAATTGATAGTATGTTACTACAACCGTGATTTGCGTTATACTATTCCAATATTTTTTATACAAAGGCAAATCGTTGTTGCTTACATGGACGTCATTGCTTAAATCACAAACATCAAAAGTGGAATCCAGGTCTCACAAGGCATATTAATTTTTGACAACGAGCGGAATGTGAAACGACGTTTCTTTTATAAATGAATGACACATATTTTCGTAACAAAGGCAAATCCTTATGACGATTTATGATTTACACATTTAAAGCAGCAACGATTTATACATTTAATGCAGTAGAGATTTATGATTTATAAAGTTATCAAGATTTGTAATCAAGTTTGCTAAATCGTACAACGATATTTAATGTCGAAGTCTAAATGTTACAACTATATGTACTTATGAAGGATGCGATTTCTACATTGATTTGTATGTTTGAAGCATTGATTTTCACGTTTAAAGAAGGAACCCTAAAACCCTTAATGCCTAAACCCTAATCCCTAAACCCTAACCCTAAACCCTTAATATCTTACTAAACCCTAACCCTAAACCCCAACCCTAAACCCTAAACCTAAACCCTAAACCTTTAATATCTTACTAAACCCTAAACCCTTAATATCTTACTAAACCCTAACCCTAGACCCTTAATATCTTACTAAACTGTAATGCTAAATCATAAACCCTTAATATATTATTAAACTTTAAACCCTAAACCCTTAATATCTTACTAAACCCTAACCCTAAACCCTAAACCCTTAATATTTTACTAAACCCTAACCCTAAATCTAAACCCTTAGCCTAAACCCTAAACCCTTAATATCTTACTAAACCCTAACCCTAAACCCTTAATATCTTACTAAATCGTAATGTTAAACTATAAACCCTTAATACATTATTAAACAGAATTCACATGCTTTTTGGATGAAGCTATTTTCATGAATGGTGATGCAAATAAATAATAACAATTCTATTTTTGTGGCTCATGATTCATGAAAATAGATTCATCCCAAAACTCTTTCTTTGTGAACGAAATCGATACAAAAGTTCAGCCTAATAGCTTACAAATCAACACTACAAAACACATAAAAGCATACAAATCGATGTATAAATGGCAAAATATATTACAAATTGTGTCATATCTTACTAAACCCTAAACCTAAATCCTAAACCCTAAATGATGTGTATAACAATGTGTAAATTTGAAGGCTAGATGAGAACGATTTGTTCGTGCAATTGTATCGCGATTTATACTCATGCCAATTATGATTTTCATACAGTTATGGCTGACATAGACGTCATTGTGTAGATCGCAATAGGACAATACATGGTATAACATCTTACAAATCGATACTATAAAATACCTAATATCTTACACATCGATATAGATATCGCATAATATATTAATCATCGATACGACAATTTAGCATAATAAATTTAATATCAATTTAAGATACTGTTTTGATTCGTAATATTGATTTCTATCATGATTTTGTATATCGATTTAAGATGTTGTTTTGATTCTTAATATCGATTTAAGATATTGTTCTGATTCTAAATATCGATTTTAAAGATATCAATACGAATTTCCAAATCGATTTAAGATATTGTTCTGAATCTTAATATCAATTTCTATGCTTGTTCTTAATATGGATTTAAGATATTTTTTGATTCTTAATAACGATTTAAGATATTGTTTTGATTTAAAATACCGATTTTTAAGATATCAATAGGAATTTTCATATCAATTTAAGATGTTATTTTGATTCTTAATATCGATTTAAGATATTGTTTTGATTCTAAATATTGATTTTTAAGATATCAATATGAATTTCCAAGTCGATTTAAGATATTGTTCTGATTCTTAATATTGATTTCTATGTTGATTCTTAATATCAATTTAAGATATTGTTTTGATTCTTAATATTGATTTAAGATATTGTTTTGATTCTTAATAACGATTTAAGATATTGTTTTGATTCTAAATACTGATTTTTAAGATAAAAATAGGAATTTTCATATCAATTTAAGATGGTGTTTTGATTCTTAATATCGATTTAAGATATTGTTTTGATTCTTAATATCGATTTAAGATATTGTTTTGATTCTTAATATCGATTTAAGATATTGTTTTGATTCTAAATATTGATTTTTAAGATATAAATAGGAATTTCCAAATCGATTTAAGATATTGTTCTGAATCTTAATAACGATTTCTATGCTAATTCTTAATATCGATTTAAGATATTGTTTTGATTCTTATTATCGATTTAATATATTGTTTTGATTCTAAATATCGATTTTTAAGATATCAATAGGAATTTTCATATCGATTTAAGATGTCGTTTTGATTCTTAATATCAATTTAAGATATTGCTTTGATTCTTAATATCAATTTAAGATATTGTTTTGATTCTAAATATCGATTTCTAAGATATCAATAGGAATTTTCATATCGATTTAAGATGTTTTGATTCTTAATATCGATTTAAGATATTTTTTTGATTCTAAATATCGATCTTTAAGATATCAATACGAATTTTCAAATCGATTTAAGATATTGTTTTGAATCTTAATATCGATTTCTATGCTAATGCTTAATATCAATTTAAGATATTGCTTTGATTCTTAATATCAATTTAAGATATTGTTTTGATTCTAAATATCGATTTCTAAGATATCAATAGGAATTTTCATATCGATTTAAGATGTTTTGAGTCTTAATATCGATTTAAGATATTGTTTTGTTTCTAAATATCGATCTTTAAGATATCAATACGAATTTTCAAATCGATTAACGATATTGTTCTGAATCTTAATATCGATTTCTATGCTAATTCTTAATATCGATTTAAGATATTGTTTTGATTTTTAATATCGATTTAAGATATTGTTTTGATTTTAAATATCAATTTTTAAGATATCAATACGAATTTTCATATCGATTTAAGATGTTTTGATTCTTAATATCGATTTATGATACTATTTTGATTCTAAATATCGATCTTTAAGATATCAATATGAATTTCCAAGTTGATTTAAGATATTGTTCTGAATCTTAATATCGATTTCTATGTTGATTCTTAATATTAATTTAAGATATAGTTTTGAATCCTAATATCGATTTAAGACATTGTTTTGATTCTAAATATCGATTTTTAAGATATAAATATGAATTTCTATATCAATTTAAGATGTTTTGATTCTTAATATCGATTTAAGATATTGACTTGATTCTAAATATCGATTTCTATCCTGATTATGTATATTGATTTATAAGCTATCAACAGTATTTTTCATATTGATTTGTATGATATTTGTTCATCGAATTGCGTTATACTATGACAATATTTTTGTAACAAAGACAAATCTTTGTGGCCGACAACGACGTCATTATAAAATATTTTATTATAAGACATGAACCCCCAAAAATGTGAACCGCCAAAAAATCTTTGGCGGGTCCCATAAGCATTAAACTCTTCGGCTATAAAAGGAGTTCTTCACAATATTTCTCCCTGAATGTTCCACAAAAATTCTAACGCTTCATTTTCTTTCGTCGAAGCACCCTTTGTCGTCTCAGTAAGTTTTTGTGTTGTGCGGGTTACCAATGACTTACATTTCTAAGAGAAGAAATGTTTCATCGTCAGCGGAGAAAACTCTTGATGAAATTATGCAATAGCATGCTTTGTATGAACAATTAGAAGCATACTACAAAATAATGAGGATTGAGGGTGATAAAGAAAGGGAGCAATTGCTGGTAAAGTATAGAGCAGAGTCTAATCCATCAGATATTGAAGATGATAATCCAATCAAGAATGATGAGGAAGAAGTACATATGAAAAAGAAGAAGAAGGATGACAAATAGAAGCAAAATGAAAGGAAGGAGGAGGATAATGAAAAAAAGCAAAGGAAATCAGGGCAAAGGAAGGAGGAGGTGGAGCATAGGGGAAAGCAAAGGAATAATAAGGAGAAGGAGGAAGAGAAGCGAAGGCAAAAGGAGGAGGAGGAAGAGAGGGAAAAGCAAAGGAAGAATAAGGATAAGGAGGAGAAGAGAAGGTAAAAGAAGAAGAAGGTGAAGGAGAGGAAAAAGAAAAGGAAGGAGAAGGAGGACAAGGAAGAGAAGGAAAGACAAAGGAAGAAGCAAATGGAGGAGGAAGAAAAAGAAAGGCAATTGAAGAGGAAGGAGGAGGAGGAGGAAGAGAAAAAAGGCAACTGATGAAGCAAGAATATTTAGAAAAGCGAAGGAGGATAAGGCAAATGAAGGAGGCAGAGGAGTGGGAAAGGCAAAAAAATAATGAGATGGAAAAGCAATTGAAGAAGAAGAAGGAGGAAGAAGAGAAGGAAAGCCAAATGATAAAGATGGAATATGAAAGGCAAAGGAAGAAGCATCAAGATGAGAAAGAGAAGGAAAGGCAAAAGAAGGAGAAGGTGGACGAGGAAGAGAAGGAAAGACAAATGAAGGAGAAGGAGGATGAGAAAGAGAAGGAAAGGCAAAGGAAGAAGAAGGAGGACGAGGAAGAGAAGGAAAGACAAATGCAGGAGAAGGAGGACAAGGAAGAGAAGGAAAGAGAAAGGAAGAAGCAGGACGAGGAAGAGAATGAAACATAAAGGAAAAAGCATACGATGAATGTGAAGGGTGGAAGAAAGAAAGAAGTACAAAAGCAAAGGAAGGGAGGAGATGAAGAGAAGAAAAGTATGACCAAGGTACGTTAATCGCTACTATATGTCGTGGTGTACTGTTGTAGGTATTATTATGAATAACGATTATTTTGTATAGCGATTACTATGTATAGCGATTATTATGTATAGCGATTACTGCAATAGCGATTAATGCTATAGTGATTACTTTATATAGTGATTACTGCGATAGCGATTAACTGTGATTTGATATTTTGTGTTACAGGCAGCTCAGAAGAGAAGCAGAGTAGTAGGTGAAAAGCTGAGAGGGCGATGTGAGTGGTCTGTAGTTCTATCGTAGTTCAGAAGACTGAGTGAATATCAGAAGGACCGATTATGAAAGATGCACTTCGGCGGCCTTCTCGACCAATATTATTTTAAAAATTGCTGGAACACCATGACCCACCTGGTCAATAAGTGAAATCATAAGATGAACACGTTCCAGTTTGGGGGTTTTGATATCACCATGACCCTAGAAGATGTGGCACGGATTACGAGTCTTAAGTGCCATGAAAGTGCTGTCCTAACACGAGATTCAAACTATAACCCAAGGGACAATTGCATGGCCTTTCTAGGAATGTCGATGGAGGAATGGCGTGAGTGTATTTCTGGTGAAGGCAAATCTTCAATGATCAAAGTTCATTTTTTCTGTAATAAATTGGAAGGTCGGTCCGCTGCATGTGCATCTGAAGCAGCTGACCAAGATTTCCACGACTTCCTTCTTTATTTTTCGATTGTTCTGGTTCAAGAATAAGTTACTTGTGGTTCCAGTTCCTGAAAGACTTAGATGAAGTCGACAACTGGGCATGGGGTGTTACTATGCTCACACACTTGTACACTCAACTTTATCATGCGAGTAGGGGTACGAAAACCATCGGGGGGTTTTGGCCATTTATTCAGGTATTTGTTTATTACATATTTAGTACTTGTAGACTAAGCTCATTGAAGGTTGTAGTCTTACTAATATATTATTTTGGTAGGCCTGGACGTGGGAGCATATTATCACCTTGCGTGCTCAATGTGGCCTTGCGGTTTGTGGTTTTCCCAAGATCGGCGCATGGGCTTTAATAAATGTCAAGAAGGAAAATGCTTAATTCATTTTAGATGGGCTGCAATTAAATGAGGTAAATGGTTTAAAATTGTTGTAATGTTTAGCATTCTTAAGTAATCATCGCTTTAGGATTTTGTCTTCTTTAGTACAAATCATTATCGCTTTTGCATCTAACTTTCATTAGCGTAAATCGTTATATGGTTTAGCATTATTAAGTAATCATCGCTTTAGGATTTTGTTTTCATTAGTACAAATCGTTATTACATTTGCATCTAACTTTCATTAGCATAAATCGTTGTAATGTTTAGCATTCTTAAGTAATTATCGCTTTAGGATTTTGTCTTAGTACAAATCGTCATCGCATTTGCATCTAACTTTCATTAGCGTAAATCATTGTAATGTTTAGCATTCTTAAGTAATCATCGCTTTAGGATTTTGTCTTCCTTAGTACAAATCGTCATCGCAATTGCATCTAATTTTCATTACCGTAAATCATTGTAATGTTTAGCATTCTCGAACAATCATCGCATTTAGCATTTCATCTTCCTTAGTACAAATCGTTATCATATTTGCATCTAACTTTTTTTACCGTAAATCGTTGTAATGTTTAGCATTCTTAACTAATAATTGCATTCAACATTTTGTCTTCCTTAGTACAAATCGTTATCGCATTCAACATTTTGCATGAATAATTATATCTATATCTAAACCACAATCTTTATTGTACAGGTTGTGTGAAGACCTTATGGGGATGGGAAGGACGAGAACGACGAGGTTGTTGCCGAGGCTGCAAGACTGTCTGTCTACAATATTTGGCTCTTTAGCAAATGTGAAGCCGAGTTGCAACATGGTAGTCGATTACTCCTACAAGCTGGCTCGGGATAATCGATACCAAAATTGCCTGTGGCATTGAAAAAGAAGATAAATATTATTGGGGACACAAACGTGAATTGGCACAAACGCTTCAGGAAACAATTGGATAGCTAGAACAAGTGAGGTGTTCATGCCATACCATACGATTATAAAGAACGACAATATGATCCCAACTATTTCAAACAATATTGGCAATCCATGCATGGAAATCGATAGATTGAGGAGAAGAAAGCTGAAAGTGAGTTATCTCTTGTCACTGAGCATGTCGTCCTCCACCATAGACATAACATTCATCGTGTTCTTTTGGCGGATACTACAATTTCCTTTGTTGCAAAACACGATAAGGGGCAAACATAGCTCAAGAAGGTATCGTTCGACCAAAGGTTAGCGAGATTGGAGAGTGAGAATAAGGAGTTACGAAAGGACGTGCAGAATGAGTAAACAAATTGGGTCACTGGTTGAGATGATTACCAGTGGGTTTTATAAGATCAAGGAAACAAAGAGGCCACCGAATAAAGCGACTCCACCAAGTTCAAGAAAGAGACGATTTCTATGTCCATCTGAGTCGTCAAGTGCAAGTGAATAAACATATGTGATTTGTGTATCCCAATAATTCTATATTGTAATTATGTCATTCTTTGTTATAATTATATAATTCTTTCTTTAATAAGTATAACACAAAAGTGCCACTGAAAAATTGATAAGACTACATAAACTATAGTTTGTAATTATATAATTCTTTTATGATTTGTACTTACGTAGAGCGCTTACTGGCTTAGGGTTTATTATATATCATGATTCCTGTGATAGCGATTACTCTGTATAGCGCTTACTATATATAGTGATTATGAAGTTACCACGATTTGTACTTACGTTTGCTAAATCGTATAGTGATTACTAGCTTAGGGTTTATTACTTATAGTGTTTCTTGTGATAGCGATTACTTAATATGTCGATTACTCAGTATAGCGATTACGAAGATATCATTATTTGTACTTATGTTTGCTAAATCGTATAGCGATTACTGGTTTAGTGTTTATTATTTATACCTTTTCCTGTGATAGCGATTACTTAGTTTAGCGATTAATAGGCATAGCGATTATGAAGCTACCACGATTTATACTTACATTTGCTAAATCGTATAATGATTACTAGTTTTGAGTTTATTATGTATCACAATTCCTGTAATAACAATTACTCGGTATATCGACTATGAAGCTACCATGATTTGTACTTACTGTTACTAAATTGTATAGTGATTACCGGTTTAACTTTTATTACTTATAGTGTTTACTGTGATAGCGATTACTTAGTAGAGTGATTAATAGGTATAGCGAGTATGATGTTACCACGATTTATACTTTCGTTTGCTAAATCCTATAGCGATTACTAGTTTTGAGTTTTCATATGTATAGCGATTCCTATAACAACGCTTACTATGTATAGTGATTATGAAGTTACCACGATTTCTACTTAGGTTTCAGTAATCGTTAAGTGATTACTGGTTTAGGGTTTATTATTTATAGTGTTTCTTTTAGTTGCAAGGAAAGTCACATAACATTAGTTTAGGGTTTAGGGTCTAGAGTTTAGGGAGACGTCATTTAACACGCTACTAATGTTATGCGATGTGTCATTCATTTACACGTACTAACATCGTATCGATGATACTAGCAAATGAAATGACGTCTTTTAATTAATGCGCAATGTAATTTTTTTATTTGTTAATATTCTTTTTGCGTAAAATTTGAAAACTGGCGGAATGTGAAACGATGTGAAGAATAAATGAATGAAGCGCCGTGTTCTGCAAGGAACACAAGACGTTTCCTTTAAGAGCATGGAATAGGCGACATTTCATTTAAAGAAGAAAATGAACCTTTCCTATATCCTGCTTCGTGAGCAATGATCAGAAAAACTGACGTTTCCTCTAACCTCCTTCGTTGCAAAAGCTATATTGTATCGAAGGACACTACGATTCAGTCGAACATCCACAAAAAAGAGTACCTTTGATTCCTATAACCTGCTTAATCTTTTTTACGTCTTTTACAGTTCATTTACTGAATATAATGCTACAGTTATTTTAATGAATATTCAGCTAATTTCAGTGCAACATCTACAAAATAGGTGCCAAAAAACTCAGCAAATTGCTCGAAGAGAACATTGACCGAATGCGAGATGATTTTGCAGAAGGACACACTATCAGTAATTTTGTACGTATGAAACCACTATTAGTTCTACATTTACGTATGCCATGGGTATGTATACTAACAAGTGCATATTTGTTATAAATAGATTATACATGATTTCGTAATGTATATTCAAAGCAAGGGAACAACCATGTCGGTCCGCGTCGTCACCAGTTATTTTATAGTATATCAGTTATCTTATATGTTTATTTTCTTTTTTTTATTTACTAATGTACCTTCATGTTTTAAACTTACTATTATTAGTGCTCTGTTCAACAAAGTATTGTCCGCTGAATGCCATACGCGGTTGGATTTCTAGATGGAATACAATATTGGGGTAATGATGACCAAATGGCAGACTTTTGTTCAAGTGAAAAGGTTTGTAACTATATCGATTTGTAAGATGTTAAATCTATTTAAGATCTTGTTCTAATTCTTAACATCAATTTTTATGGCATCAAATACGTATTTTCATATCTATTTTTTAAGATATCTTATAATTGATTTGCAGATATTGATTCCTACATTGTGGCAATA
This sequence comes from Nuphar pumila, assembly GCF_984573655.1. Classification (NCBI taxonomy): domain Eukaryota; kingdom Viridiplantae; phylum Streptophyta; class Magnoliopsida; order Nymphaeales; family Nymphaeaceae; genus Nuphar; species Nuphar pumila. The sequence continues at coordinate 54,195,650 of NC_143249.1, read as the reverse complement.
AGAAAAGCATTGGGTCTTATACGTGTTGGATATACGAGAACAAAAAATATGGCTATACAACTCCTTGGATTATGACAATGGTGTAGACTGTGACATTATGCATTTGATAAGTTTCTATCTTTAAGATTATCATATCTTCTACCATGGCCCAGAATTTACTTGCTTTTGCATAAAGCACAGGTTGGATTTTTCAGAGACATGTTGGGTGTCAAATCAATACAATATATTTCAATACATTATAATCATTCAGATCAAATTGAAAAAAAACTTCATGCAAGACATTCTAACATTGCAATACATTTCAATATATTCAAATCAATACAATACATTTCAATACATTCAAATCATTCTAATCATTTAGATCAAATTGTATTACAAGTTGTATTTCACTAGCTCGTGAATGACTCATCATCACTTGTCTGACTTTCATAGTCTTCTTCTTCCTCCTCCTCCTCCTCTTCGTCATCATCTTTTTATTTTTCATTTAGCGCCCATCCACTTCGTATATCATTTGGATCAAATTTTTTCATGCATGTGCCATCAGCCAATGAAGATATGGCATGCATACCATGTGCGACATTATGACCATAAGAGAAGTCATATATATCATCTGGTTGATAGTATTCACGCTCTTCAGCAATCTTGCCTTCCTGTAACTGATCATACTCGGAGTATAGTTTAGACTTCACCTTACAAATTGCCCATCATTCATTTCTATCTAACTTTCTTGTACTCGGATATGAAGTATAGTACACTTGTAGCGCTTGCGAGGCTAATATGAATGGTTCATATGTTCCAAACCTTGACTTACCATTCACCTCCACAATGCCTGCGACTTTGTCGACTCTAGTTGTTGTGGAATCAAACCATTGACATTTGAATAAAGTTAAGCAATTGTTTGTGCCTAAGTAAGTCAACTCCATTATTTCTTCTATAACACCGTAGTAGTCATGTTCATTTTCACTATAGCTGCTACCCTTGACGCATATGCCACTATTCATCATTGACTTGTTGACACCGTAGTCTTTTATATAGAAACGATAACCATTTACGATGTAGCCATTGTAACACTGCACAACTTTAAACGAACCATTTTGTAAATTACATATTCCTTGATCTTTAACATCACCATGGCAGACCTACAAGCACAAACAAGGACTATGATCAAGACAAATTAAATATCTTATTGTTGTATAAAGAGAAAAAATGTATACAATCGTCCTTACCAACTCTTTCAACTATGCCACAAATTTATTTTCACGTTCTTTCTGTACTTCTACATCAGTGAGTTATGAAAGTTTTATTCGCAACTCTAGATCAAATCGTTTACACTTAACATAAACTTTTTTACCGAACCATGTACACACGTATAGAACTTAATGTTACATATTAACTATACTTACTCAATGTATGGGTCGATTGATGAGCAATTGAAAAGGATATATATTTGTGTTGCATTTTGCTCTCGATCTTCCAAGAGTCTTGACCGACAACTGCCAAATGCATGTCCAATTGGTTGAAATATAGACAATTTGTCAGTTACAGTTAATTGTTCTCCATCATCATTACGAGATGGGCATGTGTAACGTGTTGGAATATGAGGTTCAATATACATAGATGAGAAATTTGAAATCTCTTCCAAGGTGTACGCCTCACAAATAGAGTCCTCTACTCTTGCTTTATTCTGAACCTTTTTTTGATGTCAAACATGCATTTGTCAACAATATACATCTCGGATTACAGTAAATTTCTCGATAGTATTGAAAAGAAAATTTTAAATAAACATATACCTTTCAAATAGGTACATCCACCGATATTGCACAGGTCCACCAACCCTAAGTTCATATGACAAATGTTTGACCACATGTTCCATAACATCAAAAAATGATAGTGGAAATATCTTCTCTAGCTGACAAATAGTAGTTACGACAAATTCCTCGAGATTCTTTACCTCAGATACTACAACTTCTGTTGCGCACAATGTTCTAAAAAATATACTCAACTTGGACAATACCCCCCATATAGGTTTGTCTAATATATCATGAAATGCTAGGGGTATCAACCATTGCATAATGACATGACAATCATGGCTCTTCAACCCATATAATTGTCCCTCGTCTATCTTCACTGCCCGAGCAATGTTAGAAACGTAGCCGTCTGAAAATCTCAATTGTCTCAACCATTGACATACCAACTTTACTTGATCTGGACCAAGCACATACCTTGCCTTTGGTTTCAGTACTTTGTCATTGTACTCTTTGAGTTCCAATTCTGGTCTTTTACATACCACTTTTAAATCCATATGTGTCTTCGGATTATCCTTCGTTTTTCTTTTCACGTTCATTACTGTATTAAACACATTATTGAACAAATTTTTCTCCACATGCATGACATCCAAATTATGTCATATCAATAAGGTTGACCAAAATAGTATTTCTCAAACTATAGATTTTTTGTCCAATTATGATCTTTCCCAAATCCAATAAAGGGTGTTGTCCTACGGGCATCTGTCAGTCCACATGGAAAGTACCACAATCTTCTTAAAATCTCTATGCTAGACAACCTTATTGCTGGACCTTCTATTTCAGTTGTGCCTGCTCGAAACACATTCTTTTATGGTAAGAACAAATGATCGCTGGGTAAAAATTGACGGTGACATTCAAACCAGCAGGGCTTCCTTCCATGTGTCAATCTAAACGATTTTGTATCCTCTATGCAGTACAGACATGCTAACCTTTTATATTTGCTTTAACCAGATAACATACCATATGTAGGGAAGTCACTGATTGTCCATAGAACAACAACCTTCATATTGAAGTTTTGTTTTTTGTGGGCATCGTACGTGAGAACACTGTCATCCGACAATATTTTCAGTTCATAAATCAATGGCCTCAAATATACATCAAGATTTTGGCGAGGAGACATCGGACCAGGGATCAATAGAGGAAAGAAAAGATTTTCATGCTTCATACACAAGCTTAGAGGAAGGTTATATGGGGTGACAAATACCGACCAACACGAATATGGGGTTGATCTACCCCCAAATCGATTAAATTCATCTGTACATAATCCTAGTCTAACATCTCTCACTTCCAAAGCGGAGTTCTGATGAGTACGATCAAAGTGCCTCTAAGCTTCTGCGTCAACAGGATGTGTGATCTTGTCTTCATCATATCAAACTTTATTTGCATGTCATATCATTTGTTTAGCTGTCCTCGAAGACATATAAAGACGTTGTAATCTAGAAGTAAGAGGGAAGTAGCAGAGTGACTTATACGACACTTCTTTTGACCTTGTGTTACCATTTCCCTTTGCCTTTAGCTTGAAACGAGGATGTCCACATGATGGACATGATCTGCTTTTTTCTTGATCTTTAAAATACAACATACAGTGATTGGGACAAGCATCTATCTTTTGATACCCCTTACCTAGAGCATTGACCATAACCTTCGCACGGTAGAGATTTTGTGGCAATTTCTCATCTTTGGGTAACATACTCTTCACAATAGAGCACAGACAGTCAAAACATGACTGACTCAAATTAAACTCGCACTTCAAACTCAGTAGTTGAAGAACTGCAGACAAGATAGTGTGACTCTCACAACCATTCAACAATGGCTCATCAGCATCTCTGAGTAAGTCATAGAATGTCCTAGCTATATCGTTTGTTACTTCTTCCTCTACCTCAGTTGGTGCATCACTATGTTCCATAGCATAACCCATTTTCGGTCCTGCGACATCAAATATCAGGTCCATTTATGAATTATCGTGCACCACATCCACCCTTGCGTCATAATTATTCTAAAATTCTTCACCTTGAAGCATCTAATTTTGATAACCACTAACAAAACCTTTCCTTTATAGGTGATGTCTAACGCCATGAGGTTCTACAAATCGATTGTTGTTACACATCGTGCAGGTGCATCTGATCCGACCGGTGGGATCCACTTTATTGACACTTGCCGTTGCGAATTCAATAAAACTGTCAACACCATCTATATATTCATGCGACACCTCATTATCAACAATCCTACGATACATCCATTCACGATTTGCAGTCATTTTGTCCTATAATATTACAGATATTTTCATCACCAGTTAAAAGAAAATCTTAATAATGCTATGATAAAACAAATATCTAATTTATCTATTAATTATCAAGCGAGGCAGGGGGTGCAACTCTCTGTCAACATCACCAAGTTGATAAACATAAATAGACGGATAGAGATACTGAAACAAACATATATCTAATTCCTACACCCAAGAGATACTGAACAGTAAAGTGTTGCATCTAATAAATTAAATAACATGTGATGTGCTTGCATCACTTACTCATCACGGGTATTTACCCGATTTGAATTATTTTTGTCACTTACTTACCACAGATGGCGTGGCACAAGCGGGATCCGTTGAGAAATCTGCAAGAGACACTGTGTTAAAATGAAGCCACCCTCTGCCAAAAAGAATAAAAAAATCAATCAACAAGGCACTTAATCATGCACCAACAACTTATCTAGAGCTCAAAGATATAAACTAAATATTGAATAGGATTCACAAGCAAACCAACATACTATATTGGGCCCTTGGTTCTTGCAATACTTTATCAAAACAACAACCAGTCAACCATTCAATGAAGAATAATTTAAATATCACAAAATTTTGATGTTGTGTGAGGATATTTTCATAAGAATGTCGTTTAAACATTAGCATAACATTGAACAAGTCTGAACTTAGTAATATAGAAAATTCGTAGCATATTTACCTTTTTACCCATTTAAATTCAAATGTTTTCTTATTTGTGAAAAATCGAAACGCTTCACCCCTGAATTGGTTTGGTGCCAACACGTGTCAATTAATTAACTCGAGTCACAAGTTGACTCGCTGCGTTTTCCAACTATGCTTGCAGGTGTGGTCACCATGGTTTGTTTAGTAGGAAAGGACCTTTCAATTATCTAATTACAACATATGAGCAAGTTTTTATAAAGCTTCAAAAATCAATAGTCCAAATTTTTTATAAATTTCAAGACTTATAACAAAATCATATTTTTCTCATAAAAAATATATAATTCAAGAATCAGTTCCTAGCAAATAAACCATGTTAAACACATATATCGGGGTCAAATTTAAAAAAACAGATCCTGAAACATAAAGAATTAGCACATTAAGCACCTTATGATGCTCTAAATATCATTAGTCATTAAGATAGTAAATACATAAATGGTAAATGATTGACTTTTAATCCTATTTATTTTCAGGAAATACACTGGTGACTCGAAGAAAAGAATGGTAGATTTGAGCTTTACGGTGAGATTTAGGACAATGTCTGAGGTCAAAATAATGGATGATTGCTACAGATGGAGGAAATATGGAAAGAAGTCTGCAGATTTGAAACTTAGTAACACCAATAAAAAATCACAAAGCAGAGACGAGAAACCAAAATCTATGAGAAATTCCCATGTAAATAAATCACGATAAGGCTTCTTACCTTATGCAAATCGTCAGTAATTCCACCACCAAAGCCACCTATCAGCCTCAGACTCAGGAACGAACTCCGCACCTCTCTTCCCGGCACAACACCCTAACAGGCACCCAATACAAGAGTCAAGATAAAATTCAACCTTAAAACCAAAAAAAGAAAAAAAACTAAACAGAAGGCAAAGCCATCTTCTGCAACCAATCGCTGCCGCCATCGGCCTCGCTGTTGCCATCTTCTGCAACTGAGAAGGCGGTGGCTCTATTTTTACAACATAAAAATGGGATTTCTTCTCTTTTGCTTTCGCCAGGTGGTCGGTGGTGGCTGACGGTAGTCGCCATTGCTGTCGACCGACCGTTAGGGCCAACTGCCCAAGTTGGCGATTGACATCCATGATCGATCGCCGATGGAGGGAGCAACCTCGACGAAAACAAAAAACAAATGTGCTAACCCTTACCTTTGCTGGGGTTTCCGTCGTGGGTCATCCTCCGGACAGGGGGGTAACCTTCGTCGGGGGTAGCCGATTCACTGACAGCCTAGCATTTCGCCGGAGAGAGAGAGGGGGCGGTAGCCAGAGAGAGGGAGGGGGCGATCGACGGAGAGCGGTGCAGGTGAGAGTGAGAGAGAGAGAGAGAGAGGTGCGTGTGAGAGCAAAAAAAAAATGAATTCATGCCCTAGGGCATTTTATATTGACATTTAGCGATGAATGGGCGACTGATTGTTTTTGTCGTAAACGTCATCGCTAACTAGCGACGAAAAACAATCCATCGCTAAGTTCGCCGAGTTTTGCGACGTAAAACTTCGGTCGCGAATCTGTCGCTACTTAGCGACGGATTTGGCGAGAGAATGTTTTTCGTCGCTAATTTTGTAAATATTTACGCAATTAGCGACAGATGGTTTGCTCTCTCTAATCTGTCAGAACGTTGCGACGGAAAAAATCTGTCTCAAAGTTTCATCACTAATTAGCATTTTTCTTGTAGTGATGTCAAAAAGTCTAGTTCTCTTCATTTGTCTGCATACTCTGATGTTGACTGGGCAGAATGCCCAAATGATCGTAAGTTTACTCATGGTTATTTGATATTTATAAGAACAAATCTATTATCTTGGAGCTCAACCAATTAGCGCATTGTTGCCAGATCCAAAATAGAAGCTGAATATATATAAGGCAGTCACAGGTGTCATCTATAAGCTAGTTTGGTTTAAAAAGTTGTTGACAGAGTTGAACATTGTTTCTGAACAAGTTCCTACCCCATGGTGTGATAACCTAGGATCCATGTATCTTGTTGCAAATCCTGTGTTTCATGCTTGAACTAAAAACATTGATATTGACTACCACTTCATTCGAGAAAAGTTTCTAAAGAAAAAATGGATGTACAGTTCATCTCTTCTGAAGATCAAGTGGTTGATATCCTCACTAAGTTGTTGGCAGGGGGCTAAGTTCAATTATTTTATAGGAAATTTCAATCTCATGGAGATTTGCTTGAGGGGGCATGTTCAGATGACAGATTCAGGCTTAGAGTCCAATGTGAGATCCAGATCCAGATCCAGATTCAACTAAGAGTCCCACGTGCATTCAGGATCTAATGTAAAGACACCCCTTGGATCTAACGTGAAGAGGTCCAAGGAAATGAAGACTCCTAATGTGAAAACATCTCCCCTTGATAAGACTCCTCCTAATGTCAATTAGTCTTCTATGGGAAGCACTCCTTATAATAATGTATCTCAACTCAATTTGAATTCTAAGGTGATTGAAAATTAGTCATTTCTAAAGCTGATAATAATCATAAGATGTTGAATTGGACTCTGGAATCTTCCACATGTACATTTCTATTTAAATAAAGAGAGACCCTCACCTCTCTACATCCAATATATATATATATATATAGAGAGAGAGAGGTTTCCCCGTGGATTTAAGTCAAGCCGGACCAAACCGCGTAATTTTGTGTGTGCTTGTGATTGTGTGTGTGAGCTCTTTACAAGTGCACCCTTAATGGCTTAACTGCGAGGGAAGATCGGGTGCAGTGTAATTACAAGTGTGATGCCGCACTTGATCACTCTCAATTTTTAGGATAGTTGTGGGGTCCAACCAATGATGGCGGGTGATCAGGTGCAGCAGCACACCAAAGTGTGCAATTATTACATTGCACCTGATCCTCCTCCTTTATTGCATGGTACAGATGAGTGTGAATGGGGACAATAAAAAACGTAGTCTGGTTGTTTACTGGAAATATTTTATCTCAGCCATTTTAGACAAAAGAGATTTATAAGTGGTTTCAAATACCAAAATAAAAATGATCTAAGAATATAGCATTCTGTAAGACTAATGCGCAGTTGTTTCGAAATTTTGTAGATAGGGATAAGCTAATTAGGTTTTATTTTGTATGGCATTTAGAACTTTAGATTCAACACAATAAGTTTGTTGTATATTTGACATTGTAGGTCTAGGTCAGATTTTGAACAGGTTAAAGAGATTCCGTTGGTAATTGTAGCCGAAATAATAGAGTACGATAAGGTGTCCAAGAACAAAGCCTAATATTAAACCTAACACTAAAATTAGGCAAGAAAAAAATTGCAAATTTTAAAATGAAAACCTAAAAATCACTTTCAAATGTTATAAATAATGAGTAAAATACATTAAAATAGCACTCTATTAGAAAACAACAAATTTAATTGATCATGGATGTTATCATTTCTTTGTTCGATTTCGTGAATATATATTAGAGATGATTGTGACAAGGACGTATCTTCACAATGTCTCACCCGTACTAACACAACTATGAAGTAGGAAGTGAACAGTCAGTGCAAAAAATGCACAAATGCATGAAATATGAAGTCTTTGGAAGGCAATATATATATAATTACTTGCCCGGGTCACTAGAGTAGCACCAGGCTGGAGAGAAGGTGCTGACCCCTTCGACCTAGGTTCGACTCTCAACAGATGTGTAGGTGCCTTTAACTGGTGGGTTCCATAAGGTCTTGGGTGTCGGTGATCCCACACAGGTTTTATGTCACAGAAGAACAGGCCTGAAAGTGCACTAGGATCTAGGCAACAAGCACTAGAGGGGGGGTGAATAGTGCTTTTAAAATTTGTCTGCGGAATATTTAATGATTTTGCAAATCTCAAAGCAAACACACAAAGAACACAAGATTTTATCCTGGTTCGGTCTAACCCGACCTACATCCAGTCCCCAAGCAAAACCCGCTTGAGATTTCTACTATCAACCTTATAAACTACAAGATCACACAAAACAAAACCGGTCCCACTTTCAGTAACAACCCTACTGAAAGCAAATAACTCCTTTACACCAAGGAGTCCTTTTTACAGAAAATAAGTAACAACTTACAAAACAACCTATGAGCCTTCCTTTTGAATGCAAATGAGATGCAATTGGCTTTTGAGGTTGTTGAAATACTCTACTCACGAATTCACTATCTCTCAAAGTGATTTGAGTGAAAAACTGAAGTGAAAATATCACGTGAGTGAGAAAACAAATACTTGAATGAATAAGAGTGAAAAGCAATAAGTAAATGATTCAAATCGATTGAATTCTTCTTGTTTTTGAGTGTTAAAATGCACTCATATTTATAGTTAAAGTTTTCCATACGTTGAGGGTATGAAAGGGTGTCAAAACTGTCCATTTTGAATGATCAAAATGTTTGAAAAATGAAAAGACACGCCTTTTTTATTTTAATGGTTTTAACATGTGTCACATTATATTTTTTTGGGCCGATACAGAACCATATCGGTAACGATTCAGGGACACTGATAACATTGAACCGGCCTATTAAGTGAGCCATTTCTCAGTGAGGGTTCCTCGTCATCAAAAAAGTAAAAAAAAAAAAGGCATCAAAGAAAGAGAAAGAGAGCAAGAAATAACAATGGCCTGGTAAGAAATAAAAGTCTCTTTAAAAAAGATAATTTTATGAATGTAGATTCTGTTACGAAAACAATAACTAAAAAAAAAAGAGAGGAAAAAGTATGATTCTTTTGACATTAGAAAGGTATTTTCAATATAGAAAAAGTTCATTTTCATACTACGGAAAACATACAATTCTCACATTCAGAAGGGAGCTTCTGATGAAAGTTCAAAATGTCAAAGAAGCATGTAGTTTTGACTTCCATTCGATGCTGCGGGGAACTCTGAATTGACTTTTAGGTGAAGAGTGAAGGGAACCGACAGGGAAGATGATAGAGACGTTCGTGGAAAAATGATTGTACGTTGCCAAGGCTTGTTAAGAGCGAGTTTTTCAATATCTGTATTATGCTTTTCTCAACACTTTGACTTTTCTTGAGTAACGTCACAGTGCCTTGATGTTGCACACTTGTCAAAAACCCTTGTTTGTTGACTTGACCTACACAGTTTGGGTCAAATGATATTAAAAAATCATCATCAACAGCAATTTTCGATTGTTTTTCACCGGATTGTCAAATCTCTTAAAATGCTTTAGCATGGGGCCCTTGTGATCCACCAAGATGAGTGGTGGATGGTGATTTTCAATATCACTTGATCCCATCTCTATCACGTTAATTAATACTAAAAGTTTAGCATCAGAGAGAGAGACAGAGAGGAAATCACCAAGACATCTTATTATTTTATTTTAGCAGTGACGTAATTAATGGGATACGCGGCCCTATTCGTTCCCTATAAAAGTTGCCTCATTTTCTTTCTATCCCGCCATCTCTCTCTATCTCTCATTTTCATTCTATCCCGCATATCTCTCTCTCTCTCTCTCTCTCTCTCTCCTAGAAAAAGAAGGCAACACTAGCATCTTCAGTTATGAAGGTAGGGCAACTCTACACCTTTCTTAGGCTTTCCAGTTTTTCACTATGATTGCAAACTCGCCTTTCTTTTAATAGCACTCCATGCATCTCTTGCTCTTATCATTTGAGTTGCACCATATACGTTCACGTTTAGAGTTCGAACATTCCAATAACCCAAACCACCATGGTTCCTTCTCTCACAGCGATGCAATCTTGAAACCCAAGATTACAGAAAATAACCAAGTTACACAAATCCTATGAAATTACGCCACTGCAAGAAAGAATAATGGAAAGTAAGCAATGAAGTAGCTCATATATTCTAGAAAATCAACATAAATGTCAATCAATTTACCTCTCATAATACTTTTTGCAGCAAAAGGTGGTGATGAGCGTGCAAATGTGTTGCGAAAAGTGTCGTTCCAAATCCATGGAAACTGTCGCATCTGCACAAGGTATTTTTCCACTTTCATTTTTGCTAAAACACGGAATCATGCTCCACCGTTTGGAATTAGCTTTAGAAATATGCAACTATCTTAACATTATATATATATATATATATATATATATATATATATAATGTGTGTGTGTAAAAAATCATTGTAAATTTTTTAGGCTTCACAGAAAACACATGATCCAAATGTGGATTTCTAGTAAATGGATCATGCCCAACACATTTATAAGGTCGAAACTAGGGGTGTCAATGTGTCGGGTTTGGTTCAGATCCAAGTGGAACCAGACTTGGACCCAACTTTTGGGTATGGTATCGGGTCCAGACTCGCGTTTAATTGAGTCCACTATAAGAAAAACCATACCTGGATCCGCTAAAAACTACATGTACCAGACCCAGTAAAAGCATAATTTTGCTGAGGCAGATCCATTCCATCGATGGATGCTTTTTTTTTCTTTTCCTTTTTGAAAGACGATATATCTATGGATGTTTAAGAACGTAATAGACGATGTCCTGATATCCATTCCAAATTAAAGCTTAATGACAATTCCATAACAATTGACAAGCCAAATGACGCCTTCTCTCGGGTTAACCTCTGTTCGGATTGTGTGACATATTTGCAGGTGTGGAATCGGTTGCACTTGAAGGCACTGAAAGAAACCTGGTGGTCGTGGTTGGTGAGGGAATAGATTCGGTCGGATTGACGGTGAAGTTAAGAAAGAAAGTTGGGCACACGCAGCTGGAGAAAGTAGAAACGGTTGATTAATGGCCCAGTGCAAAAACTGATCATGATGTTGGAGAAACAAATGGTTCATCACAGCAGCAACAATGGCCAACATCAATAACTACATATGAGGTCCATAAAGGCCAGTAGCCAGTTTCTTGCTCTGTGATGTGAAAGAGGCCTCTCCTTGTTTCTTTAAAACTAAAATGAAATGAGTTTTACGTTTTCTTTCAAAAAAAAAAAAAAACTTTAACTGAAATGAAATGAGTATCTACCGTATTAAATACCTGTTGAGTTCGATGGACCCACACTAAACTGGATCTGATATCGATTACAAGATTTTTGGAACTTGTGGACTTGTATGGTTGTACCCTCAACTCAATACCAAACTAGGCAGCTGGTTCCACAGGTAGTGTGTATTTAATGATCTAATTCCGCGGAACTCCTATAGAACTTCCGCACTCCCGAACCAAAATGGGTTTGGATCCTGTAGAAATCTGATATCTAAGATCTAAATATAATATCCACAAAACAAGATCTAATATTCGAATATTATACCCAACATTGAAAAAACACGAGTGAAGACGCATACCTGGCCTACATGTAATAGCCAAGCAAAACTAAGACGAGCTGAACTGAACTTGGATGGGCCAAACTGAGCTGCGCTGAGTTGACATGGGCGCGAACTATTTCAATTGCTCACATAGTGAACTTAAACAGAAAAGACAAATAATGCAATGAAACAAAGTTTTATTGCTTAATCAAACAACAATACAAATGCGAAGCAGGTTATATGTTCCCCCTTGGAACACGCAGGTGCGTATTCTCCCGTCTGAATGGGCGCCACGTATGTAAGCACGTGGGGCTCATTTCTCAGTGTGTGTCTGCATCACTTAGCATCGAAGTCCAGTGCGTTTGCTAAGACTTAAGTACCCTTTCTCGCCATTGGTGCCATAAAACGATGTTTCAATTAAAGGACAAAAATGTCCTCCTACCAGAAAGGCTTAAAATCATCATTGTTTTCTCTTTAAGGAGTAAACTCCTCTCATTTAACAGGAGCTCCTCGTAATATGTCACCCTAAATATTTTGGATCACCCTTTGACGATGCACCTTCTACTGTAACAGGAGCTCCCTTTGATGATGCAGCCTTTGCCGTCGTCTGCTGCCGCCGGAGTACCCTTTGTTGTTGTCTGCTGCCATTGGAGCGTAGTCGATGCACCGTTGCCACCATCGACTGCATCTACCTTCTAGGTGTTTCTCCTCCACTGTCGAATTAGCAAAACTTGTGTCCTAGAAGGTGATTTTTGTGTAAGTTTTTGTTATGTAAACAAATCAATTTGTAAATCCAAATGCTAAATCTTACAAGTGATTGTACTATATATGCTAAATGACACCTATTTTCATACTCAAACAAGAGGCGTGAAAGGCAACGATATGTACTTATGGAGGATAAATTTCAACAACAATTTATAAGTTTGAAATTAACAAAGAGTTATACATTTAATACAATAGCGATTTGTTCGATGCAGTAATGATTTACACGTTTGAATCAATAGCGATTTATGATTTATGATTCATGATTTATACATTTAAAACAACAACGATTTATACATTTAATGTAGTAGCAATTTATGATTTACAACGATATGTACTTATGAAGGGTTCAATTTCTATAATGATTTATATGTTTGAAGGAATGCTTTGTACGTTCGATGCACCAACGATTTATACGTTTGAAGCAGTAGTCATGTGTATTTATGATTTATGAAGTTTATTTATGAAGCCAAATATTACCATAGCTTGTAATGTTGGTGATTGTGTAACGAATGTGATAATTTGTAATAATATATACTTGGGAAAGCGGTTGTAACATACAATGATGCAGTTAAATTTATGTGTTGTGCAGGTTAGCAATGACTACAATTTGTAAGACAAGAAAGCCTTCACCGTTTGAGAGGATGGCTCTTGGAGAAATCATCCGCCAATCTGATATATATGAGGGTTATGTAAAAAACATTGAGAATGAAAAAGACAGGAACAAATTGTTGGATATTTATTATGTTGAGCCTGATCCATCAGATATTGAAGATGAAAAGCAAACGAAGAAAGATGAGGAAGAACTAAAGATAAAGAAGAAGAAAAAGGATGATGAAGAAAAGGAAAAGCAAAGGAAGAAGGAGGAGGAGAATGAAAACTACGCGCACTTATGAGGCAAAAGGATTTCTTACAGCCGACCATGCAAAATTAAATTTATATGCGCATCATTCTTCATGTTATCTGTCATGATCGTTAGTTGCATCGCACTATACTATGCATCGAGTTGTTATTTACGGTGCCAATAAAAGAAATGACTTATCGTATATGTGTATTGACAATAACGATTCAAGAGACAACAATTTAATGAACAACGATTTGAATACACACATCACTACCACAATCGTGCAACGATGTAAATGTCGCATGCACACGTTTCAATATCATAATACAAATATCATATAAATCGACACTAGCAAACACATAATATGTTACAAATCGATATACATATTGCATAATATATTACAAATCGATACAAAAATTCAGCATAATAGCTTACAAATCGATATTAACAAACAAAACAATATCTCGCAAATTGATAGTATGTTACTACAACCGTGATTTGCGTTATACTATTCCAATATTTTTTATACAAAGGCAAATCGTTGTTGCTTACATAGACGTCATTGCTTAAATCACAAACATCAAAAGCGGAATCCAGGTCTCACAAGGCATATTAATTTTTGACAACGAGCGGGATGTGAAACGACGTTTCTTTTATAAATGAATGACACATATTTTCGTAACAAAGGCAAATCCTTATGATGATTTATGATTTACACATTTAAAGCAGCAACGATTTATACATTTAATGCAATAGAGATTTATGATTTATAAAGTTATCAAGATTTGTAATCAAGTTTGCTAAATCGTACAACGATATTTAATGTCGAAGTCCAAATGTTACAACTATATGTACTTATGAAGGATGTGATTTCTACATTGATTTGTATGTTTGAAGCATTGATTTGCACGTTTAAAGAAGGAACCCTCAAACCCTTAATGCCTAAACCCTAATCCCTTAATGCCTAAACCCTAATCTCTAAACCCTAACCCTAAACCCTAAACCCTTAATATCTTATTAAACCCTAACCCTAAACCCTAAACCTTTAATATCTTACTAAACCCTAAACCCTTAATATCTTACTAAACCCTAACCCTAAACCCTTAATATCTTACTAAACCCTAACCCTAAACCATTAATATCTTACTAAACTGTAATGCTAAACCATAAACCCTTAATATATTATTAAACTTTAAACCCTAAACCTTTAATATCTTACTAAACCCTAACCCTAAACTCTAAACCCTAACCCTAAACCCTTAATATTTTACTAAACCCTAACCCTAAATCTAAACCCTTAGCCTAAACCTTAAACCCTTAATATCTTACTAAACCCTAACCCTAAACCCTAAACCCTTAATATCTTACTAAACCGTAATGTTAAACTATAAACCCTTAATACATTATTAAACAGAATTCACCTGCTTTTTGGATGAAGCTATTTTCATGAATGGTGATGCAAATAAATATTAACAATTCTATTTTTGTGGCTCATGATTCATGAAAATAGATTCATCCCAAAACTCTTTTTTTGTGAACGAAATCGATACAAAAGTTCAACCTAATAGCTTACAAATCAACACTACAAAACACATAAAATCTTACAAATCGATGTATAAATGGCAAAATATATTACAAATTGTGTGATATCTTACTAAACCCTAAACCTTAATCCTAAACCCTAAATGATGTGTATAACAATGTTTAAATTTGAAGGCTAGATGAGAACGATTTGTTCGTGCAATTGTATCGCGATTTATACTCTTGCCAATTACGATTTTCATCCAGTTATGGCCGACATAGACGTCATTGTGTAGATCGCAATAGGACAATACATGGTATAACATCTTACAAATCGATACTATAAAATACCTAATATCTTACACATCGATATAGATATCGCATAATATATTAATCATCGATACGACAATTTAGCATAATATTCTTAATATCGATTTAAGATACTGTTTTGATTCGTAATATCGATTTCTATCATGATTCTGTATATCAATTTAAGATGTTGTTTTGATTCTTAATATTGATTTAAGATATTGTTCTGATTCTAAATATCGATTTTAAAGATATCAATACGAATTTCCAAATGGATTTAAGATATTGTTCTGAATCTTAATATCAATTTCTATGCTTATTCTTAATATCGATTTAAGATATTGTTTTGATTCTTAATAACGATTTAAGTTATTGTTTTGATTCTAAATACCGATTTTTAAGATATAAATAGAAATTTTTATATCAATTTAAGATGTTATTTTGATTCTTAATATCGATTTAAGATATTGTTTTGATTCTAAATATCGATTTTTAAGATATCAATATGAATTTCCAAGTCGATTTAAGATATTGTTCTGAATCTTAATATTGATTTTTTTGTTGATTCTTAATATCGATTTAAGATATTGTTTTGATTCTAAATATCGATTTTTAAGATATCAATATGAATTTCCAAGTCGATTTAAGATATTGTTCTGAATCTTAATATTGATTTTTTTGTTGATTCTTAATATCGATTTAAGATATTGTTTTGATTCTTTATATCGATTTAAGATATTGTTTTGATTCTTAATAATGATTTAAGATATTGTTTTGATTCTAAATAGTGATTTTTAAGATAACAATAGAAATTTTCATATCGATTTAAGATGTTTTGATTCTTAATATTGATTTAAGATATTGTTTTGATTCTTAATATCGATTTAAGATATTGTTTTGATTCTAAATATCGATTTTTTAGATATCAATAGGAATTTCTAAATCGATTTAAGATATTTTTCTGAATCTTAATAACGATTTCTATGCTAATTCTTAATATCGATTTAAGATATTGTTTTGATTCTTATTATCGATTTAATATATTGTTTTGATTCTAAATATCGATTTTTAAGATATCAATAGGAATTTTCATATCCATTTAAGATGTCGTTTTGATTCTTAATATCAATTTAAGATATTGTTTTGATTCTAAATATCGATCTTTAAGATATCAATACGAATTTTCAAATCGATTTAAGATATTGTTTTGAATCTTAATATCGATTTCTATGCTAATTCTTAATATCAATTTAAGATATTGCTTTCATTCTTAATATCAATTTAAGATATTGTTTTGATTCTAAATATCGATTTCTAAGATATCAATAGGAATTTTCATATCGATTTAAGATGTTTTGATTCTTAATATCGATTTAAGATATTGTTTTGATTCTAAATATCGATCTTTAAGATATCAATACGAATTTTCAATTCGATTTAAGATATTGTTCTGAATCTTAATATCAATTTCTATGCTAATTCTTAATATTGATTTAAGATATTGTTTAGATTTTTAATATCGATTTAAGATATTGTTTTGATTTTAAATATCATTTTTTAAGATATCAATACGAATTTTCATATCGATTTAAGATGTTTTGATTCTTAATATCGATTTAAGATACGATTTTGATTCTAAATATCTATCTTTAAGATATCAATACGAATTTCCAAGTTGATTTAAGATATTGTTCTGAATCTTAATATCGATTTCTATGTTGATTCTTAATATTAATTTAAGATATAGTTTTGAATCCTAATATCGATTTAAGACATTGTTTTGATTCTAAATATCGATTTTTAAGATATCAATATGAATTTCTATATCAATTTAAGATGTTTTGATTCTTAATATCGATTTAAGATATTGACTTGATTCTAAATATCGATTTCTATTCTGATTCTATATATTGATTTATAAGCTATCAACAGTATTTTTCATATTGATTTGTAAGATATTTGTTCATCGAATTGCGTTATACTATGACAATATTTTTGTAACAAAGACAAATCTTTGTGGCCGACAACGACATCATTATAAAATATTTTATTATAAGACGTGAACCACCAAAAAATCTTTGGCGGGTCCCATAAGCATTAAACTCTTCGGCTATAAAAGGAGTTCTTCACAATATTTCTCCCTGAATGTTCCACAAAAATTCTAACGCTTCATTTTCTTTCATCGGAGCACCCTTTGTCGTCTCAGTAAGTTTTTGTGTTGTGCGGGTTACCAATGACTTACATTCCTAAGAGAAGAAATGTTTCATCGTCAGCGGAGAAAACTCTTGATGAAATCATCCAATAGCATGCTTTGTATGAGCAATTAGAAGCATACTACAAAATAATGAGGATTGAGAGTGATAAAGAAAGGGAGCAATTGCTGGTAAAGTATAGAGCGGAGTCTAATCCATCAGATATTGAAGATGATAATCCAACCAAGAATGATGAGGAAGAAGTACAGATGAAAAAGAAGAAGGATTACCAATAGAAGCAAAATGAAAGGAAGGAGGAGGATAATGAAAAAAAGCAAAGAAAATCAGGGCAAAGGAAGGAGGAGGTGGAGGATAAGGGAAAGCAAAGGAATAATAAGGAGAAGGAGGAAGAGAAGCGAAGGCAAAAGGAGGAGGAGGAGGAGAAGAGGGAAAAGCAAAGGAAGAATAAGGATAAGGAGGAAAAGCGAAGGTAAAAGAAGGAGGAGGTGAAGGAGAGGAAAAAGAAAAGGAAGGAGAAGGAGGACGAGGAAGAGAAGGAAAGACAAAGGAAGAAGCAAAAGGAGGAGGAAGAGAAAGAAAGGCAATTGAAGAAGAAGGAGGAAGAGAAAAAAAGGCAACTGATGAAGCAAGAATATTTAGAAAAGTGAATGAGGATAAGGCAAATGAAGGAGGCAGAGGAGTGAGAAAGGCAAAAAAATAATAAGAGGGAAAAGCAATTGAAGAAGAAGAAGGAGGAAGAGAAGGAAAGCCAAATGATAAAGATGGAATATGAAAGGCAAAGGAAGAAGCATCAAGATGAGGAAGAGAAGGAAAGGCAAAAGAAGGAGAAGGCAGACGAGGAAGAGAAGGAAAGACAAATGAAGGAGAAGGAGGATGAGGAAGAGAAGGAAAGGCAAAGGAAGAAGGAGGAGGACGAGAAAGAGAAGGAAAGACAAATGAAGGAGAAGGAGGGCGATGAAGAGAAGGAAAGAGAAAGGAAGAAGGAGGACGAGGAAGAGAAGGAAACACAAAGGAAAAAGCATACGATGAATATGAAGGGTGGAAGAAAGAAAGAAGTACAAAAGCAGAGGAAGGGAGGAGATGAAGAGAAGAAAAGTATGACCAAGGTACGTTAATCGCTACTATATGTCGTGGTGTACTATTGTAGGTATTATTATGAATAACGATTATTCTGTATAGCGATTACTATGTATAGCGATTACTGCAATAACGATTAATGTGATAGTGATTACTTTATATAGTGATTACTGCGATAGCGATTAACTGTGATTTGATATTTTGTGTTACAGGCAGCTCATTAGAGAAGCAGAGCACTAGGTGAAAAGCTGAGAGAGCGATGTCAGTGGCCTGTAGTTCTATCGTAGTTCAGAAGGCTGAGTGAATATCAGAAGGACCGATTATGAAAGATGCACTTCGACGGCCTTCTCGACCAATATTATTTTAAAAATTGCTGGAACACCATGACCCACCTGGTCAATAAGTGAAACCATAAGATGAACACGTTCCATTTTGGGGGTTTTGATATCACCATGACCCTAGAAGATGTGGCACGAATTACGAGTCTTAAGTGCCATGAAAGTGTTGTCCTAACACGAGATTCAAACTATAACCCAAGGGACAATTGCATGGCCTTTTTCGGAATGTCGATGGAGGAATGGCGTAAGTGTATTTCTGGTGGAGGCAAATCTTCAATGATCAAAGTTCATTTTTTCTGTAATAAATTGGAAGGTCGGTCCGCTGCATGTGCATCTGAAGCAGCTGACCAAGATGTGTGTGACTTCCTTCTTTATTTTTTTGGACTTACTTTATTTTTTGATTGTTCTGGTTCGAGAATAAGTTACTTGTGGTTGCAGTTTCTGAAAGACTTAGATGAAGTCGACAACTGGGCATGGGGTGTTACTATGCTACACACTTGTACAGTCAACTTTATCATGCGAGTAGGCGTACAAAAACCATCGGGGGGTTTTGGCAATTTATTCAGGTATTTGTTTATTACATATTTAGTACTTGTAGACTAAGCTCATTGAAGGTTGTAGTCTTACTAATATATTATTTTTGTAGGCCTGGACGTGGGAGCATATTGTCACCTTGCGTCCTCAATGTGGCCTTGCGGTTTGTGGTTTTCCCAAGATCGGCGCGTGGGCTTTAATAAATGTCAAGAAGGAAAATACTTAATTCATTTTAGATGGGCTGCAATTAAATGAGGTAAATGGTTTAAAATGGTTGTAATGTTTAGCATTCTTAAGTAATCATCGCTTTAGGATTTTGTCTTCTTTAGTACAAATCATTATCGCTTTTGCATCTAACTTTCATTAGTGTAATTTGTTATATGGTTTAGCATTATTAAGTAATCATCGCTTTAGGATTTTGTTTTCATTAGTACAAATCGTTATTACATTTGCATCTAACTTTCATTAGCGTAAATCGTTGTAATGTTTAGCATTCTTACGTAATTATCGCTTTAGGATTTTGTCTTCCTTAGTACAAATCGTCATCACATTTGCATCTAACTTTCATTAGTGTAAATCATTATAATGTTTAGCATTCTTAAGTAATCATCGCTTTAGGATTTTGTCTTCCTTAGTACAAATCGTCATCGCAATTGCATCTAATTTTCATTACCGTAAATCATTGTAATGTTTAGCATTCTCGAGCAATCATCGCATTCAGCATTTCATCTTCCTTAGTAGAAATCGTTATCATATTTGCATCTAACTTTACCGTAAATCGTTGTAATGTTTAGCATTCTTAACTAATAATTGCATTCAACATTTTGTCTTCCTTAGTACAAATCGTTATCGCATTCAACATTTTGCGTGAATAATTATATCTATATCTAAACCACAATCTTTATTATATAGGTTGTGTGAAGACCATATGGGGATGGGAAGGACGAGAACGATGAGGTTGTTGCTGAGGCTGCAAGACTGTCTGTCTACAATATTTGGCTCTTTAGCAAATGTGAGGCCGAGTTGCAACATGGTAGTCGATTACTCCTACAAGCTGGCTTGGGATAATCGATACCAAAATTGCCTGTGGCATTGAAAAGGAAGATAAATAGTGGTGGGGCCAAAAACGTGAATTGGCACAAACGCTTCAGGAAACAATTGGATAGCTGGAACAAGTGAGGTGTTCATGCCATACCATACGATTATAAAGAACGACAATATGATCCCAACTATTTCAAACAATATTGGCAATCCATGCATGGAAATCGATAGATTGATGAGAAGAAAGCTGAAAGTGAGTTATCTCTTGTCACTGAGCATGTCGTCCTCCACCATAGACATAACGTTCATCGTGTTCATTTGGCGGATACTACAATTTCCTTTGTTGCAATACACGATAAGGGGCAAACATAGCTCAAGAAGGTATCGTTCGACCAAAGGTTAGCGAGATTGGAGAGTGAGAATAAGGAGTTACGAAAGGATGTGCAGAATGAGTAAACAAATTGGGTCACTGGTTGAGATGATTACCAGTGGGTTTTATAAGATAAAGGAAACAAAGAGGCCACCGAATAAAGAGACTCCACCAAGTTCAAGAAAGAGACGATTTCTATGTCCATCCGAGTCGTCAAGTGCAAGTGAATAAACATATGTGATTTATGTATCCCAATAATTCTATATTGTAATTATGTCATTCTTTGTTATAATTATATAATTCTTTCATTAATAAGTATAACACAAAAGTGTCACTAAAAAATTGATAAGACTACATAATTCTTTCATGATTTATACTTACGTATAGCGCTTACTGGCTTAGGGTTTATTATGTATCATGATTCCTGTGATAGCGATTACTCTGTATAGCGCTTACTATATATAGTGATTATGAAGTTACCATGATTTGTACTTAGGTTTGCTAAATCGTATAGCGATTACTAGCTTAGGGTTTATTACTTATAGTGTTTCTTGTGATAGTGATTACTTAATATGTCGATTACTCAGTATAGCGATTACGAAGATATCATTATTTGTACTTACGTTTGCTAAATCGTATAGCGATTACTGGTTTAGTGTTTATTATTTATAGCATTTCCTGTGATAGCGATTACTTTGTTTAGCGATTAATAGGCATAGCGATTATGAAGCTACCACGATTTATACTTACATTTGCTAAATCATATAACGATTACTAGTTTTGAGTTTATTATGTATCACAATTCCTGTAATAGCAATTACTCGGTATATCGACTATGAAGCTACCATGATTTGTACATACTGTTACTAAATTGTATAGTGATTACCGGTTTAGCTTTTATTACTTATAGTGTTTACTATGATAGCGATTACTTAGTAGAGTGATTAATAGGTATAGCGAGTATGATGTTACCACGATTTATACTTTCGTTTGCTAAATCCTATAGCGATTATTAGTTTTGAGTTTTCATTTGTATAGTGATTCCTATAACAACGCTTACTATGTATAGTGATTATGAAATTACCACGATTTCTACTTAGGTTTCAGTAATCATTAAGTGATTATTGGTTTAGGGTTTATTATTTATAGTGTTTCTTTTAGTTGCAAGGAACGTCACATAACATTAGTTTAGGGTTTAGGGTCTAGAGTTTAGGGAGACGTCATTTAAAACGCTAGTAATGTTATGCGATGTGTCATTCATTTACACGTACTAACATCGTATTGATGATACTAGCAAATGAAATGCCGTCTTTTAATTAATGCGCAATGTAATTTATTTATTTGTTAATATTCATTTTGCGTAAATTTTGAAAACTGGCGGGATGTGAAACGATGTGAAGAATAAATGAATGAAGTGTTGTGTTCTGCAAGGAACACAAGATGTTTCCTTTAAGCGCATGAAATAGGCGACATTTCATTTAAAGAAGAAAATGAACCTTTCCTATAACCTGCTTCATGGGCAATGATCAGAAAAACCGACGTTTCCGCTAACCTCCTTCGTTGCAAAAGCTATATCGATATCGAAGGACACTACGATTCAGTCAAACATCCACAAAAAAGAGTACCTTTGATTCCTATTACATGATTAATCTTTTTTACGTCGTTTACAGTTCATTTACTGAATATAATGCTACAGTTATTTTACTGAATATTCAGCTAATTTCAGTGCAACGTCTACAAAATAGGTGCCAAAAAACTCAGCAAATTGCTTGAAGAGAACATTGACCGAATGCGAGATGATTTTGCAGAAGGACACACTATCAGTAATTTTGTACGTATGAAACCACTATTAGTTCTACATTTACGTATGCCATGGGTATGTATACTAACAAGTGCATATTTGTTATAAATAGATTATACACGATTTCGTAATGTATATTCAAAGCAAGGGAACAACCATGTCGGTCTGCGTCATCACCCCTTATTTTATAGTATATCAGTTATCTTATATGTTTATTTTCTTTTTTTATTTTGCTAATGTACCTTCATGTTTTAAACTTACTATTATTAGTGTTCTGTTCAAGAGAGTATTGTCCGATGTATGCCATACGCGGTTGGATTTCTAGATGGAATACAATATTGGGGTAATGATGACCAAATGGCAGACTCTTGTTCAAGTTTAAAGGTTTGTAACTATATTGATTTGTAAGATGTTAAATCTATTTAAGATCTTGTTCTAATTTTAACATCGATTTTTATGGCATCAATACGTATTTTCATATCTATTTTTTAAGATATTTTATAATTGATTTGCAGATATTGATTCCTACATTGTGGCAATCAGAAAAGCATTGGGTCTTATATGTGTTAGATATACGAGAACAAAAAATATGGCTATACAACTCCTTGGACTATGACAATGGTGTAGACCGTGACATTGTGCATTTGATAAGTTTCTATCTTTAAGATTATCATATCTTCTACCATGGCCCGGAATTTACTTGCTTTTGCATAATGCACAAGTTGGATTTTTCAGAGACATGTTGGGTGTCAAATCAATACAATACATTTCAATACATTCAAATCATTCTAATCATTCAGATCAAATTGAAAAAAACTTCATGCAAGACATTCGAACATTGCAATACATTTCAATATATTCAAATCAATACAATACATTTCAATACATTCAAATCATTCAGATCAAATTGAAAAAAACTTTATACAAGACATTCAAACATTTCAATATATTCAAAACAATACAATACATTTCAATACATTCAAATCATTCTAATGATTTAGATCAAATTGTATTACATGTATTTCACTAGCTCGTGAATGACTCATCATCACTTGTCTGACTTTCATAGTCTTCTTCTTCCTCCTCCTCCTCCTCTTCGTCATCATCTTCTTCTTTTTCATTTAGCGCCCATCCACTTCGTATATCATTTGGATCACATTCTTTCATGCATGTGCCATCAGTCAATCAAGATATGACATGCATACCATGTGCGACATCGTGACCATAAGAGAAGTCATATATATCATCTCGTAGATAGTAATCACCCTCTTCAGCAATGTTGTCTTCCTGTAACTGATCATACTCGGAGTATAGTTTAGACTTCACCTTACAAATTGCCCACCATTCATTTCTATCTTTCTTGTACTCGGATATGAAGTATAGTACACTTGTAAAGCTTGCGAGGCTAATATGAATGGTTCATATGCTCCAAACCTTGACTTACCATTCACCTCCACAATGCCTGCAACTTTGTTGACTCTAGTTGTTGTGGGATCAAACCATTGACATTTGAATAAAGTTAAGCAATTGTTTGTGCCTAAGTAAGTCAACTCCATTATTTCTTCTATAACACCGTAGTAGTCATGTTCATTTTCACTATAGCTGCTACCCTTGACGCATACGCCAGTATTCATCATTGACTTGTTGACACCGTAGTCTTTTATATGGAAACGATAACCATTTACGATGTACCCATTGTAACACTGCACAACTTTAGATAACCCATTTTGTAAATTACATATTCCTTGATCTTTAACATCACCATGGCAGACCTACAAGCACAAACAAGGACTATGATCATGACAAATTAAATATCTTATTGTTGTATAAAGAGAAAAAATGTATACAATCGTCCTTACCAACTCTTTCAACTATGCCACAAATTTATTTTCACGTTCTTTCTGTACTTCTACATCAGTGAGTTATGAAAGTTTTATTCGCAACTCCAAATCAAATCGTCTACACTTAACATAAACTTTTTTTACCGAACCATGTACACACGTATAGAACTTAATGTTACATATTAACTATACTTACTACATGTATGGGTCGATTGATGAGCAATTGAAAAGGATATATATTTGTGTTGCATCTTGCTCTCGATCTTCCAAGAGTCTTGACCGACAACTCCCAAATGCATGTCCAATTGGTTGAAATATAGACAATTTGTCAGTTACAGCTAATTGTTCTTCATCATCATTACGAGATGGGCATGTGTAACGTGTTGAAATATGAGGATCAAAGTATATAGATGAGAAATTTGAAATCTCTTCCAAGGTGTACGCCTCACAAATAGAGTCCTCTACTCTTGCTTTATTCTCAACCTTTTTTTTATGTCAAACATGCATTTGTCAACAATATACATCTCGGATTACAATAAATTTCTCAATAGTATTAAAAAGAAAAATTTAAATAAACATATACCTTTCAAATGGGTACATCCACCGATATTGCACAGGTCCACCAACCCTAAGTTCATATGGCAAATGTTTGACCACATGTTCCATAACATCAAAAAATGCTAGTGGAAATATCTTCTCTAGCTGACAAATAGTAGTTACGACAAATTCCTCAAGATTCTTTACCTCAGATACTACAACTTTTGTTGCGCACAATGTTCTAAAAAATCTACTCAACTTGGACAATACCCCCCAATTAGGTTTGTCTAATATATCATGAAATGTTAGGGGTATCAACCATTGCATAATGACATGACAATCATGGCTCTTCAACTCATATAATTGTCCCTTGTCTATCTTCACAGCCCGAGCAATGTTAGAAACGTAGCCGTCTGAAAATCTTAATTGTCTCAACCATTGACATACCAACTTTACTTGATCTGGACCAAGCACATACCTTCCCTTTGGTTTTAGTACTTTGCCATTGTACTCTTTGAGTTCCAATTCTGGTCTTTTACATACCACTTTCAAATCCATACGTGTCTTCAGATTATCATTCATTTTCCCTTTCACGTTCATTATTGTATTAAACACATTATCGAACAAATTTTTCTCCACATGCATGACATCCAAATTATGTCATATCAATAAGGTTGACCAAAATGGTAGTTCTCAAAATATAGATTTTTTGTCCAATTATGATCTTTCCCAAATCCAATAAAGGCTGTTGTCCTACGGGCATCTGTCAGTCCACATGGAAAGTATCACAATCTTCTTAAAATCTCTATGCTAGACAACCTTATTGGTGGACCTTCTATTTCAGTTGTGCCTGCTCGAAACACATTCTTTTATGGTAAGAACAGATGATCGCTGGGTAGAAATTGACGGTGACATTCAAACCAGCAGGGCTTCCTTCCATGTGTCAATCTAAACGATTTTGTATCCTCTATGCAGTACAGACATGCTAACCTCCCATATGTGCTTTAACCAGATAACATACCATATATAGTGAAGTCACTGATTGTCCATAGAACAACAACCTTCATATTGAAGTTTTGTTTTTTGTGGGCATCGTACGTGAGAACACTGTCATCCCACAATATTTTCAGTTCATAAATCAATGGCCTCAAATATACATCAAGATTTTGGCAAGGAGACATCGGACGAGGGATCAATAGAGGCAAAAAAAGATTTTCATGCTTCATACACAAGCTTGGAGGAAGGTTATATGGGGTGACAAATACCGGCCAACACGAATATGGGGTTGATCTACCCCCAAATGGATTAAATTCATCTGTACATAATCCAAGCCTAACATCTCTCACTTCCAAAGCGGAGTTCTGATGAGTACGATCAAAGTGCCTCCAAGCTTCTGCGTCAACAGGATGTGTGATCTTATCTTTTCATCATGTCAAACTTTATTTGCATGTCATATCATTTGTTTAGCTGTCCTCGAAGACATATAAAGACGTTGTAATCTAGAAGTAAGAGGGAAGTAGCAAAGTGACTTATACGACACTTCTTTTGACCTTGTGTTACCATTTCTCTTTGTCTTTAGCTTGAACTGAGGATGTCCACATGATGGATATGATCTGCTTTTTTCTTGATCTTTAAAATACAACATATAGTGATTGGGACAAGCATCTATCTTTTGATACCCCTTACCTAGAGCATTGACCATAACCTTCGCACGGTAGAGATTTTGTGGCAATTTCTCATCTTTGGGTAATATACTCTTCACAATAGAGCACAGACAGTCAAAACATGACTGACTCAAATTAAACTCGCACTTCAAACTCAGTAGTTGAAGAACTGCAGACAAGATAGTGTGACTCTCACAACCATTCAACAATGGCTCATCAGCATCTCTGAGTAAGTCATAGAATGTACTAGCTACATCGTTTGTTACTTCTTCCTCTACCTCAGTTGGTGCATCACTATGTTTCATAGCATAACCCATTTTCGGTCCTGCGACATCAAATATCAAGTCCATTTATGAATTATCGTACACAACATCCACCCTTGCGTCATAATTATTCCAAAATTCTTCACCATGAAGCATCCAATTTTGATAACCACTAACAAAATGTTTCCTTTATAGGTGCTGTCTAACGCCATGAGGTTCTACAAATCGATTAATGTTACACATCGTGTAGGGGCATCTGATCCGACCGGTGGGATCCACTGTACTGACACTTGCCGTTGCGAATTCAATTAAACTGTCAACACCATCTATATATTCATGCGACACCTCATTATCAACTACCCTACGATACATCCATTCACGATTTGCAGTCATTTTGTCCTATAATATTATAGATATTTTCATCATCAGTTAAAAACAAATATCTAATTTATCTATTAATTATCAAGCAAGGCGGGGGGTGCAACCCTCTGTCAACATCACCAAGTTAATAAACATAAATAGACATATAGAGATACTGAAACAAACATATATCTAATTCCTACGCCCAAGAGATACTGAACAGTAAAGTGTTGTATCTAATAAATTAAATAACATGTGATGTGCTTGCATCACTTACTCATCACGAGTATTTACCTAATTTGCATTATTTTTGTCACTTACTTTCCACGGATGGCGGGGCACAAGCGGGATCCGTTGAAAAATGTGCAAGAGACATTGTGTTAAAATGAAGCCACCCTCTGCCAAAAAGAATAAAAAAATCAATCAACAAGGCACTTAATCATGCACCAACAACTTATCTAGAGCTCAAAGCTATAAACTAAATATCGAATTGGATTCACAAGCAAACCAACATACTATATTGGGCCCTTGGTTCTTGCAATACTTTATCAAAACAACAATCAGTCAACCATTCAATGAAGAATAATTTAAACATCACAAAATTTTGATGCTGTGTGTTTGGATATTTTCATAAGAATGCCGTTTAAACATCAGCATAACATTAAACAAGTCTGAACTTAGTAATATAGAAAATTCGTAGCATATTTACCTTTTTACCCATTTAAATTCAAATGTTTTCTTATTTGTGAAAAATCGAAACGCTTCACCCCTGAATTGGTTTGGTGCCAACACGAGTCAATTAATTAACTCAAGTCACAAGTTGACTCGCTGAGTTTTCCAACTATGCTTGCAGGTGTGGTCACCATGGTTTGTTTAGTAGGAAAGGACCTTTCAATTATCTAATTACAACATATGAGCAAGTTTTTATAAAGCTTCAAAAATCAATAGTCCAAATTTTTTATAAATTTCAAGACTTATAACAAAATCATATTTTTCTCATAAAAAATATATAATTCAAGAATCAGTTCCTAGCAAATAGACCATGTTAAACACATATATTGTGGTCAAATTTAAAAAAACAGAACCTGAAACATAAAGAATTAGCACCTTAAGCACCTTGTGATGCTCTAAATATCATTAGTCATTAAGATAATAAATACATAAACGGTAAATGATTGACTTTTAATCCTATTTATTTTTAGGAAATACACTGGTGACTCAAAGAAAAGAATGGTAGATTTGAGCTTTACAGTGAGATTTAGGACAATGTCTGAGGTCGAAATAATGAATGATTGCTACAGATGGAGGAAATATGGAAAGAAGTTTGCAGATATGAAACTTAGTAACACCATTAAAAAATCACAAAACAGAGACGAGAAACCAAAATCTATGAGAAATTCCCATGTAAATAAA
This sequence comes from Nuphar pumila, assembly GCF_984573655.1. NCBI lineage: Eukaryota > Viridiplantae > Streptophyta > Magnoliopsida > Nymphaeales > Nymphaeaceae > Nuphar > Nuphar pumila. Next base: position 54,166,802 of record NC_143249.1, on the reverse strand, counting down.
TCACGATCAGGCTTCTTACCTTATGCAAATCGTCAGTAATTCCACCACCACAGCCACCTATCAGCCTCAGACTCAGGAACGAACTCCGCACTTCTCTTCCCAGCATAACACCCTAACAGGCACCCAATACAAGAGTCAAAATAAAATCCAACCTTAAAACCAAAAAAAGAAAAAAAAAACTAAACAGAAGGCAAAGCCATCTTCTGCAACCAATCGCTGCCGCCATCGGCCTCGCTGGAGCCATCTTCTGCAACCGAGAAGGCGGTGGCTCTATTTTTACAACATCAAAAGGGGATTTCTTCCCTTTTGCTTTCGCCAGGTGGTCGGTGGTGGCTGACGGCAGTCGCCGTTGCTATCGACCGACTGTTAGGGCCAACTGCCCAAGTTGGCGATCGACAGCCATGATCGATCGCCGATGGATGGAGCAACCTCGACGAAAACAAAAAAAAATGTGCTAACCCTTACCTTTGTTGGGGTTTTCGTCGTGGGTCATCCTCCGGACAGGGGGGTGACCTTCTTCGGGGGTAGCCGATTCACTGACAGCCTAGCATTTCGCCGGAGAGAGAGAGGGGGCGGTAGCCGGAGAGAGGGAGGGGGCGATCGACGGAGAGCGGCGCAGGAGAAAGAGAGAGAGAGAGAGAGAGAGAGAGAGAGAGGCGCGTGTGAGAGCAAAAAAAAAATGAATTCATGCCCTAGGGCATTTTATATTGACATTTAGCGACGAATGGGCGACTGATTGTTTTTGTCGTAAACGTCGTCGCTAACTAGCGACGAAAAACAATCCGTCGCTAAGTGCGCCGAGTTTTGCCACATAAAACTTCGGTCGCGAATCCGTCGCTACTTAGCGACGGATTTGGCGAGAGAATGTTTTTCGTCGCTAATTTTGTAAATATTTACGCAATTAGCGACAGATGCTTTGCTCTCGTTAATCTGTCAGAACGTTGCGACGGAAGTAGGAAGTGAACAGTCAGTGCAAAAAATGCACAAATGCATGAAATATGAAGTCTTTGGAAGGCAATATATATATATATATATATAATTACTTGCCCGGGTCACCAGAGTAGCACCAGGCCTGGAGAGAAGGTGCTGACCCCTTCGACCTAGGTTCGACTCTCAACAGATGTGTGAGTGCCTTTAACTGGTGGGTTCCATAAGGTCTTGGGTGTCGGTGATCCCACACAGGCTTTATGTCACAGGAGAACAGGCCAACCAGAATTTAGATACACTGCAGGCTTGAATTGGCTATTTTTTAATAATTATAAAAAAATACTTTTTAAAATTGATTTTAACATGTGTCACATTATATTTTTTTGGGCCGATAGAGAACCATATCGGTATCAGCTGATACAGCTGAATCGGTGACCCAACGATTCAGGGACACTGATAACATTGAACCGGCCTATTAAGTGAGCCATTTCTCAGTGAGGGTTCCTCGTCATCAAAAAAGAAAATAAAAAAAAAAAGGCATCAAAGAAAGAGAAAGCGAGCAAGAAATAACAATGGCCTGGTAAGAAATAAAAGTCTCTTTAAAAAAGATATTTTTATGAATGTAGATTCTGTTACGAAAACAATAACTAAAAAAAAAAGAGAGGAAAAGTATGATTCTTTTGACATTAGAAAGGTATTTTCAATATAGAAAAAGTTCATTTTCATACTAGGGAAAACATACAATTCTCACATTCAGAAGGGAGCTTCTGATGAAAGTTCAAAATGTCAAAGAAGCATGTAGTTTTGACTTCCATTCGATGCTGCGGGGAACTCTGAATTGATTTTTAGGTGAAGAGTGAAGGGAACCGACAGGGAAGATGATAGAGACGTTCGTGGAAAAATGATTGTACGTTGCCAAGGCTTGTTAAGAGCGAGTTTTTCAATATCTGTATTATGCTTTTCTCAACACTTTGACTTTTCTTGAGTAACGTCACAGCGCCTTGATGTTGCACACTTGTCAAAAACCCTTGTTTATTGACTTGACCTACACAGTTTGGGTCAAATGATATTAAAAAATCATCATCAACAGCAATTTTCGATTGTTTTTCACCGGATTGTCAAATCTCTTAAAATGCTTTAGCATGGGGCCCTTGTGTTCCACCAAGATGAGTGGTGGATGGTGATTTTCAATATCACTTGATCCCATCTCTATCACGTTAATTAATACTAAAAGTTTAGCATCAGAGAGAGAGAGAGAGGAAATCACCAAGACATCTTATTATTTTATTTTAGCAGTGACGTAATTAATGGGATACGCGGCCCTATTCGTTCCCTATAAAAGTTGCCTCATTTTCTTTCTATCCCGCCATCTCTCTCTATCTCTCATTTTCATTCTATCCCGCATATCTCTCTCTCTCTCTCTCTCTCTCTCTCTCCCTCCTAGAAAAAGAAGGCAACACTAGCGTCTTCAGTTATGAAGGTAAGGCAACTCTACACCTTTCTTTGGCTTTCCAGTTTTTCACTATGATTGCAAACTCGCCTTTCTTTTAATAGCACTCCATGCATCTCTTGCTCTTATCATTTGAGTTGCACCATATACGTTCACGTTTAGAGTTCGAACATTCCAATAACCCAAACCACCATGGTTCCTTCTCTCACAGCGATGCAATCTTGAAACCCAAGATTACAGAAAATAACCAAGTTACACAAATCCTATGAAATTACGCCACTGCAAGAAAGAATAATGGAAAGTAAGCAATGAAGTAGCTCATATATTCTAGAAAATCAACATAAATGTCAATCAATTTACCTCTCATAATACTTTTTGCAGCAAAAGGTGGTGATGAGCGTGCAAATGTGTTGCGAAAAGTGTTGTTCCAAATCCATGGAAACTGTCGCATCTGCACAAGGTATTTTTCCACTTTCATTTTTGCTAAAACACGGAATCATGCTCCACCGTTTGGAATTAGCTTTAGAAATATGCAACTATCTTAACATTATATATATATATATATATATATAATGTGTGTGTGTAAAAAATCATTGTAAATTTTTTAGGCTTCACAGAAAACACATGATCCAAATGTGGATTTCTAGTAAATGGATCATGCCCAACACATTTATAAGGTCAAAACTAGGGGTGTCAATGTGTCGGGTTTGGTTCAGATCCAAGTGGAACCAGACTTGGACCCAACTTTTGGGTATGGTATCGGGTCCAGTCTCGCATTTAATTGAGTCCACTATAAGAAAAACCATACCTGGATCCGCTAAAAACTACATGTACCAGACCCAGTAAAAGCATAATTTTGCTGAGGCAGATCCATTCCATCGATGGATGCTTTTTTTTTCTTTTCCTTTTTGAAAGACGATATATCTATGGATGCTTAAGAACGTAACAGACGATGTCCTGATATCCATTCCAAATTAAAGCTTAATGCCAATTCCATAACAATTGACAAGCCAAATGACGCCTTCTCTCGGGTTAACCTCTGTTCGGATTGTGTGACATATTTGCAGGTGTGAAATCGGTTGCACTTGAAGGCACTGAAAGAAACCTGGTGGTTGTGGTTGGTGAGGGAATAGATTCGGTCGGATTGATGGTGAAGTTAAGGAAGAAAGTTGGGCACACGCAGCTGGAGAAAGTAGAAAGGGTTGATTAATGGCCCAGTGCAAAAACTGATCATGATGTTGGAGAAACAAATGGTTCATCACAGCAGCAACAATGGCCAACATCAATAACTACATATGAGGTCCATAAAGGCCAGCAGCCAGTTTCTTGCTCTGTGATGTGAAAGAGGCCTCTCCCTGTTTCTTTAAAACTGAAATGAAATGAGTTTTACGTTTTCTTTCAAAAAAAAAAACTTTAACTGAAATGAAATGAGTATTTACCGTATTAAATACCTGTTGAGTTCGATGGACCCACACTAAACTGGATCTGATATCGATTACAAGATTTTTGGAACTTGTGGACTTGTATGGTTGTACCCTCAACTCAATACCAAACTAGGCAGCTGGTTCCACACGTAGTGTGTATTTAATGATCTAATTCCGCGGAACTCCTATAGAACTTCCGCACTCCCGAACCAAAATGGGTTTGGATCCTGTAGAAATCTGATATCTAAGATCTAAATATAATATCCACAAAACAAGATCTAATATTCGAATACTATACCCAACATTGAAAAAACACGAGTGAAGACGCATACCTGGCCTACATGTAATAGCCAAGCAAAACTAAGACGAGCCGAACTGAACTTGGATGGGCCAAACTGAGTTGCGCTGAGTTGACATGGGCGCGAACTATTTCAATTGCTCACGTAGTGAACTTAAACAGAAAAGACAAATAATGCAATGAAACAAAGTTTTATTGCTTAATCAAACAACAATACAAAAGCGAAGCAGGTTATATGTTCCCCCTTGGAACACGCAGGTGCGTATTCTCCCGTCTGAATGGGCGCCACGTATGTAAGCACGTGAGGCTCATTTCCCAGTGTGTGTATGCATCACTTAGTATCGAAGTCCAGTGCGTTTGCTAAGACTTAAGTACCCTTTCCCGCCATTGGTGCCATAAAACGATGTTTCAATTAAAGGACAAAAATGTCCTCCTACCAGAAAGGCTTAAAATCATCATTGTTTTCTCTTTAAGGAGTAAACTCCTCTCATTTAACAGGATTTCCTCGTAATATGTCACCCTAAATATTTTGGATCACCCTTTGACGATGCACCTTCTACTGTAACAGGAGCTCCCTTTGATGATGCAGCCTTTGCCGTCGTCTGCTGTCGCCGGAGTACCCTTTGTTGTTGTCTGCTGCCATCGGAGCGTCGTCGAAGCACTGTTGCCACCATCGACTGCATCTACCTTCTTGGTGTTTCTCCTCCACTGTCGAATTAGCAAAACTTGTGTCCTAGAAGGTGATGTTTGTGTAAGTTTTCGTTATGTAAACAAATCAATTTGTGAATCCAAATGCTAAATCTTACAAGTGATTGTACTATATATACTAAATAACACCTATTTTCATACTCAAACAAGAGGCGTGAAAGGCAACAATATGTACTTATGGAGGCTAAATTTCAACAACAATTTATAAGTTTGAAATTAACAAAGAGTTATACATTTAATACAATAGCGATTTGTTCGATGCAGTAATGATTTACACGTTTGAATCAATAGCGATTTATGATTTATGATTCATGATTTATACATTTAAAACAACAACGATTTATACATTTAATGTAGTAGCAATTGATGATTTACAACGATATGTACTTATGAAGGGTTCAATTTCTACAATGATTTATATGTTTGAAGGAATGCTTTGTACGTTTGATGCACCAACGATTTATACATTTGAAGCAGTAGTCATGTGTATTTATGATTTATGAAGTTTATTTATGAAGCCAAATATTACCATAGCTTGTAATGTTGGTGATTGTGTAACGAATGTGATAATTTGTAATAATATATACTTGGGAAAGCGGTTGTAACATACAATGATGCAGTTAAATTTATGTGTTGTGCAGGTTAGCAATGACTACAACTTGTAAGACAAGAAAGCCTTCGCCGTTTGAGAGGATGGCTCTTGGAGAAATCATCCGCCAATCTGATATATATAAGGGTTATGTAAAAAACATTGAGAATGAAAAAGACAGGAACAAATTGTTGGATATTTATTATGTTGAGCCTGATTCATCAGATATTGAAGATGAAAAGCAAACGAAGAAAGATGAGGAAGAACTAAAGATAAAGAAGAAGAAGAAGGATGATGAAGAAAAGGAAAAGCAAAGGAAGAAGGAGGAGGAGAATGAAAACTATGCGCACTTATGAGGCAAAAGGATTTCTTCCAGCCGACCATGCAAAATTAAATTTATATGCACATCATTCTTCATGTTATCTGATAAAAGAAATGACTTATCGTATATGTGTATTGACAATAGCGATTCAAGAGACAACAATTTAATGAACAACGATTTGAATACACACATCGCTACCACAATCGTGCAGCGATGTAAATGTCGCACGCACACGTTTCAATATCATAATACAAATATTATACAAATCGACACTAGCAAACACATAATATGTTAAAAATTGATATACATATCGCATAATATATTACAAATCGATACAAAAATTCAGCATAATAGCTTACAAATCGATATTAACAAACAAAACAATATCTCGCAAATTGATAGTATATTACTACAACCGTGATTTGCGTTATACTATTCCAATATTTTTTATACAAAGGCAAATCGTTGTTGCTTACATAGACGTCATCGCTTAAATCACAAACATCAAAAGCGGAATCCAGTTCTCACAAGGCATATTAATTTTTGACAACGGGCGGGATGTGAAACGACGTTTCTTTTATAAATGAATGACACATATTTTCGTAACAAAGGCAAATCCTTATGACGATTTATGATTTACACATTTAAAGCAGCAACGATTTATACATTTAATGCAGTAGAGATTTATGATTTATAAAGTTATCAAGATTTGTAATCAAGTTTGCTAAATCGTACAACGATATTTAATGTCGAAGTCCAAATGTTACAACTATATGTACTTATGAAGGATGCAATTTCAACATTGATTTGTATGTTTGAAGCATTGATTTGCACGTTTAAAGAAGGAACCCTAAAACCCTTAATGCCTAAACCCTAAACCCTTAATGCCTAAACCCTAATTTCTAAACCCTAACCCTAAACCCTAAACCCTTAATATCTTATTAAACCCTAACCCTAAACCCTAAACCTAAACCCTAAACCTTTTATATCTTACTAAACCCTAAACCCTAAACCCTTAATATCTTACTAAACCCTAACCCTAAACCCTTAATATCTTACTAAATTGTAATGCTAAACCATAAACCCTTAATATATTATTAAACTTTAAACCCTAAACCCTTAATATCTTACTAAACCCTAACCCTAAACCCTTAATATTTTACTAAACCCTAACCCTAAATTTTACCCTTAGCCTAAACCCTAAACCGTTAATATCTTACTAAACCCTAACCCTAAACCCTAAACCCTAAACCCTTAATATCTTACTAAACCGTAATGTTAAACTATAAACCCTTAATACATTATTAAACAGAATTCACCTGCTTTTTGGATGAAGCTATTTTCATGAATGGTGATGCAAATAAATATTAACAATTCTATTTTTGTGGCTCATGATTCATGAAAATAGATTCATCCCAAAACTCTTTTTTTGTGAACGAAATTGATACAAAAGTTCAGCCTAATAGCTTACAAATCAACACTACAAAACACATAAAATCTTACAAATCGATGTATAAATGGCAAAATATATTACAAATTGTGTCATATCTTACTAAACCCTAAACCTTAATCCTAAACCCTAAATGATGTGTATAACAATGTGTAAATTTGAAGGCTAGATGAGAACGATTTGTTCGTGCAATTGTATCACGATTTATACTCTTGCCAATTACGATTTTCATCTAGTTATGGCTGACATAGACGTCATTGTGTAGATCGCAATAGGACAATACATGGTATAACATCTTACAAATCGATACTATAAAATACCTAATATCTTACACATCGATATAGATATCGCATAATATATTAATCATCGATACGACAATTTAGCATAATATTCTTAATATCGATTTAAGATACTGTTTTGATTCGTAATATCGATTTCTATCATGATTCTGTATATCAATTTAAGATGTTGTTTTGATTTTTAATATTGATTTAAGATAATGTTCTGATTCTAAATATCGATTTTAAAGATATCAATACGAATTTCCAAATCGATTTAAGATATTGTTCTAAATCTTAATATCAATTTCTATGCTTATTCTTAATATCGATTTAAGATATTGTTTTGATTCTTAATAATGATTTAAGATATTGTTTTAATTCTAAATACCGATTTTTAAGATATAAATAAGAATTTTCATATCAATTTAAGATGTTATTTTGATTCTTAATATCGATTTAAGATATCGTTTTGATTCTAAATATCGATTTTTAAGATATCAATATGAATTTCCAAGTCGATTTAAGATATTGTTCTGAATCTTAATATTGATTTCTTTGTTGATTCTTAATATCGATTTAAGATATTGTTTTGATTCTTTATATCGATTTAAGATATTGTTTTGATTCTTAATAACGATTTAAGATATTGTTTTGATTCTAAATACTGATTTTTAAGATAACAATAGGAATTTTCATATCGATTTAAGATGTTGTTTTGATTCTTAATATCGATTTAAGATATTGTTTTGATTCTTAATATCGATTTAAGATATTGTTTTGATTCTAAATATCAATTTTTTAGATATCAATATGAATTTCTAAATCGATTTAAGATATTTTTCTGAATCTTAATAACGATTTCTATGCTACTTCTTAATATCGATTTAAGATATTGTTTTGATTCTTATTATCGATTTAATATATTGTTTTGATTCTAAATATCGATTTTTAAGATATCAATAGGAATTTTCATATCCATTTAAGATGCCCTTTTGATTCTTAATATCAATTTAAGATATTTTTTTTATTCTAAATATCGATCTTTAAGATATCAATACGAATTTTCAAATTGATTTAAGATATTGTTTTGAATCTTAATATCGATTTCTATGCTAATTCTTAATATCAATTTAAGATATTGTTTTGATTCTAAATATCGATTTCTAAGATATCAATAGGAATTTTCATATCGATTTAAGATGTTTTGATTCTTAATGTCGATTTAAGATACTGTTTTGATTCTAAATATCGATCTTTAAGATATCAATACGAATTTTCAAATCGATTTAAGATATTGTTCTGAATCTTAATATCGATTTCTATGCTAATTCTTAATATTGATTTAAGATATTGTTTTGATTTTTAATATCGATTTAAGATATTGTTTTGATTTTAAATATCATTTTTTAAGATATCAATACAAATTTTCATATCGATTTAAGATGTTTTGATTCTTAATATCGATTTAAGATACTATTTTGATTCTAAATATCGATCTTTAAGATATCAATACAAATTTCCAAATTGATTTAAGATATTGTTCTGAATCTTAATATCGATTTCTATGTTGATTCTTAATATTAATTTAAGATATAGTTTTGAATCCTAATATCGATTTAAGACATTGTTTTGATTCTAAATATCAATTTTTAAGATATCAATATGAATTTCTATATCAATTTAAGATGTTTTGATTCTTAATATCGATTTGAGATATTGACTTGATTCTAAATATTGATTTCTATTCTGATTCTGTATATTGATTTATAATCTATCAACAATATTTTTCATATTGATTTGTATGATATTTGTTCATCGAATTGCGTTATACTTTGACAATATTTTTGTAACAAAGACAAATCTTTGTGGCCGACAACGACGTCATTATAAAATATTTTATTATAAGACGTGAACCACCAAAAATGTGAACCGCCAAAAAATCTTTGGCGGGTCCCATAAGCATTAAACTCTTCGGCTATAAAAAGAGTTGTTCACAATATTTCTCCCTGAATGTTCCACAAAAATTCTAACGCTTCATTTTCCTTCGTCGGAGCACCCTTTGTCGTCTCAGTAAGTTTTTGTGTTGTGCAGGTTACCAATGACTTACATTCCTAAGAGAAAAAATGTTTCATCGTCAGCGGAGAAAACTCTTGATGAAATCATCCAATAGCATGCTTTGTATGAGCAATTAGAAGCATACTACAAAATAATGAGGATTGAGAGTGAAAAAGAAAGGGAGCAATTGCTGGTAAAGTATAGAGCATAGTCTAATCCATCAGATATTGAAGATGATAATCCAACCAAGAATGATGAGGAAAAAGTACAGATGAAAAAGAAGAAGGATGACAAATAGAAACAAAATGAAAGGAAGGAGGAGGATAATGAAAAAAAGCAAAGGAAATCAGGGCAAAGGAAGGAGGAGGTGGAGGATAGGGGAAAGCAAAGGAATAATAAGGAGAAGGAGGAAGAGAAGCGAAGGCAAAAGGAGGAGGAGGAGGAGGAGAGGGAAAAGCAAAGGAAGAATAAGGATAAGGAGGAGAAGCGAAGGTAAAAGAAGGAGGAGGTGAAGGAGAGGAAAAAGAAAAGGAAGGAGAAGGAGGACGAGGAAGAGAAGGAAAGACAAAGGAAGAAGCAAAAGGAGGAGGAAGAGAAAGAAAGGCAATTGAAGAAGAAGGAGGAGGAGGAGGAAGAGAAAAAAAGGCAACTGATGAAGCAAGAATATTTAGAAAAGCGAAGGAGGATAAGGCAAATGAAGGAGGCAGAGGAGTAGGAAAGGCAAAAAAATAATAAGAGGGAAAAACAATTGAAGAAGAAGAAGGAGGAGGAAGAGAAGGAAAGCTAAATGATAAAGATGGAATATGAAAGGCAAAGGAAGAAGCATCAAGATGAGGAAGAGAAGGAAAGGCAAAAGAAGGAGAAGGCGGACGAGGAAGAGAAGGAAAGACAAATGAAGGAGAATGAGGATGAGGAAGAGAAGGAGAGGCAAAGGAAGAAGAAGGAGGACGAGGAAGAGAAGGAAAGACAAATGAAGGAGAAGGAGGACAAGGAAGAGAAGGAAAGAGAAAGGAAGAAGGAGGACGAGGAAGAGAAGGAGACACAAAGGAAAAAGCATACGATGAATGCGAAGGGTGGAAGAAAGAAAGAAGTACAAAAGCAGAGGAAGGGAGGAGATGAAGAAAAGAAAAGTATGACCAAGGTACGTTAATCGCTACTATATGTCGTGGTGTACTATTGTAGGTATTATTATGAATAACGATTATTCTGTATAGCGATTACTATGTATAGCGATTACTGCAATAGCGATTAATGCGATAGCGATTACTTTATATAGTGATTACTACGAAAGCGATTAACTGTGATTTGATATTTTGTGTTACAGGCAGCTTGAAAGAGAAGCAGAGCACTAGGTGAAAAGCTGAGAGAGCGATGTCAGTGGCCTGTAGTTCTATCGTAGTTCAGAAGGCTGAGTGAATATCAGAAGGACCGATTATGAAAGATGAACTTCGACGGCCTTCTCGACCAATATTATTTTAAAAATTGCTGGAACACCATGACCCACCTGGTCAATAAGTGAAACCATAAGATGAACACATTCCAGTTTGGGGGTTTTGATATCACCATGACCCTAGAAGATATGGCACGGATTACGAGTCTTAAGTGCCATGAAAGTGTTGTCCTAACACGAGATTCAAACTATAACCCAAGGGACAATTGCATGGCCTTTCTAGGAATGTCGATGGAGGAATGGCGTGAGTGTATTTCTGGTGGAGGCAAATCTTTAATGATCAAAGTTCATTTTTTCTGTAATAAATTGGAAGGTCAGTCCGCTGCATGTGTATCTGAAGCAGCTGACCAAGATTTGCGTGACTTCCTTCTTTATTTTTTTGGACTTACTTTATTTTTCGATTGTTCTGGTTCGAGAATAAGTTACTTGTGGTTGCAGTTTCTGAAAGACTTAGATGAAGTCGACAACTGGGCATGGGGTGTTACTATGCTCACACACTTGTACAGTCAACTTTATCATGCGAGTAGGCGTACGAAAACCATCGGGGGGTTTTGGCCATTTATTCAGGTATTTGTTTATTACATATTTAGTACTTTTAGACTAAGCTCATTGAAGGTTGTAGTCTTACTAATATATTATTTTTGTAGGCCTGGACGTGGGAGCATATTGTCACCTTGCGTCCTCAATGTGGCCTTGCGATTTGTGGTTTTCCCAAGATCGGCGCGTGGGCTTTAATAAATGTCAAGAAGGAAAATACTTAATTCATTTTAGATGGGCTGCAATTAAATGAGGTAAATGGTTTAAAATCGTTGTAATGTTTAGCATTCCTAAGTAATCATCGCTTTAGGATTTTGTCTTCTTTAGTACAAATCATTATCGCTTTTGCATCTAACTTTCATTAGTGTAAATCGTTGTAATGTTTAGCATTCTTAAGTAATTATCGTTTTAGGATTTTGTCTTCCTTAGTACAAATCGTCATCGCATTTGCATCTAACTTTCATTAGCGTAAATCATTGTAATGTTTAGCATTCTTAAGTAATCATCGCTTTAGGATTTTGTCTTCCTTAGTACAAATCGTCATCGCAATTGCATCTAATTTTCATTACCGTAAATCATTGTAATGTTTAGCATTCTCGAACAATCATCGCATTCAGCATTTCATCTTCCTTAGTACAAATCGTTATCATATTTGCATCTAACTTTTTTTACCGTAAATTGTTGTAATGTTGAGCATTCTTAACTAATAATTGCATTCAACATTTTGTCTTCCTTAGTACAAATCGTTATCGCATTCAACATTTTGCATGAATAATTATATCTATATCTAAACCACAATCTTTATTGTACAGGTTGTGTGAAGACCTTATGGGGATGGGAAGGACGAGAACGATGAGGTTGTTGCCGAGGCTGCAAGACTGTCTGTCTACAATATTTGGCTCTTTAGCAAATGTGAAGCCGAGTTGCAACATGGTAGTCGATTACTCCTACAAGCTGGCTTGGGATAATCGATACCAAAATTGCCTGTGGCATTGAAAAGGAAGATAAATAGTGGTGGGGCCACAAACGTGAATTGGCACAAACGCTTTAGGAAACAATTGGATAGCTGGAACAAGTGAGGTGTTCATGCCATACCATACGATTATAAAGAACGACAATATGACCCCAACTATTTCAAACAATATTGGCAATCCATGCATAAAAATCGATAGATAGAGGAGAAGAAACCTGAAAGTGAGTTATCTCTTGTCACTGAGCATGTCGTCCTCCACCATAGACATAACGTTCATCGTGTTCATTTGGCGGATACTACAATTTCCTTTGTTGCAATACACGATAAGGGGCAAACATAGCTCAAGAAGGTATCGTTCGACCAAAGGTTAGCGAGATTGGAGAGTGAGAATAAGTAGTTACGAAAGGATGTGTAGAATGAGTAAACAAATTGGGTCACTGGTTGAGATGATTACCAGTGGGTTTTATAAGATCAAGGAAACAAAGAGGCCACCGAATAAAGAGACTCCACCAAGTTCAAGAAAGAGACGATTTCTATGTCCATCTGAGTCGTCAAGTGCAAGTGAATAAACATATGTGATTTATGTATCCCAATAATTCTATATTGTAATTATGTCATTCTTTGTTATAATTATATAATTCTTTCATTAATAAGTATAACACAAAAGTGCCACTGAAAAATCGATAAGACTACATAAACTTAGGTTTGTAATTATATAATTCTTTCATGATTTGTACTTACGTATAGCGCTTACTGGCTTAGGGTTTATTATGTATCATGATTCTTGTGATAGCGATTACTCTGTATAGCGCTTACTATATATAGTGATTATGAAGTTACCATGATTTGTACTTACGTTTGCTAAATCGTATAGCAATTACTAGCTTAGGGTTTATTACTTATAGTGTTTCTTGTGATAGCGATTACTTAATATGTCGATTACTCAGTATAGCGATTATGAAGATATCATTATTTGTACTTACGTTTGCTAAATCGTATAGCGATTACTGGTTTAGTGTTTATTATTTATAGCATTTTCTGTGATAGCGATTACTTAGTTTAGCGATTAATAGGCATAGCGATTATGAAGCCACCACGATTTATACTTACATTTGCTAAATCGTATAACGATTACTAGTTTTGAGTTTATTATGTATCACAATTCCTGTAATAGCAATTACTCGGTATATCGACTATGAAGCTACCATGATTTGTACTTACTGTTACTAAATTGTATAGTGATTACCGGTTTAGCTTTTATTACTTATAGTGTTTTCTGTGATAGCGATTACTTAGTAGAGCAATTAAAAGGTATAGCGAGTATGATGTTACCACGATTTATACTTTCGTTTGCTAAATCCTATAGCGATTACTAGTTTTGAGTTTTCATTTGTATAGCGATTCCTATAACAACGCTTACTATGTATAGTGATTATTAAGTTACCACGATTTGTACTTAGGTTTCAGTAATCGTTAAGTGATTACTGGTTTAAGGTTTATTATTTATAGTGTTTCTTTTAGTTGCAAGGAACGTCACATAACATTAGTTTAGGTTTTAGGGTCTAGAGTTTAGGGAGACGTCATTTAACACGCTACTAATGTTATGCGATGTGTCATTCATTTACACGTACTAACATTGTATCGATGATACTAGCAAATGAAATGACGTCTTTTAATTAATGCGCAATGTAATTTATTTATTTGTTAATATTCTTTTTGCGTAAATTTTGAAAACTGGCAGGATGTGAAACGATGTGAAGAATAAATGAATGAAGCGTCGTGTTCTGCAAGGAACACAAGACGTTTCCTTTAAGCGCATGAAATAGGCGACATTTCATTTAAAGAAGAAAATGAACCTTTCCTATAACCTGCTTCGTGAGCAATGATCAGAAAAACCGACGTTTCCGCTAACCTCCTTCGTTGCAAAAGCTATATCGATATCGAAGGACACTACGATTCAGTCAAACATCCACAAAAAAGAGTACCTTTGTGACCTATAACATGTTTAATCTTTTTTACGTCGTTTACAGTTCATTTACTGAATATAATGCTATAGTTATTTTACTGAATATTCAGCTAATTTCAGTGCAACATCTACAAAATAGGTGCCAAAAAACTCAAATTGCTCGAAGAGAACATTGACCGAATGCGAGATGATTTTGCAGAAGGACACACTATCAGTAATTTTGTACGTATGAAACCACTATTAGTTCTACATTTACGTATGCCATGGGTATGTATACTAACAAGTGCATATTTGTTATAAATAGATTATACACGATTTCGTAATGTATATTCAAAGCAAGGGAACAACCATGTCGGTCCGCGTCGTCACCAGTTATTTTATAGTATATCAGTTATCTTATATGTTTATTTTCTTTTTTTTATTTACTAATGTACCTTCATGTTTTAAACTTACTATTATTAGTGTTTTGTTCAACAAAGTATTGTCCGCTGAATGCCATACGCGGTTGGATTTCTAGATGGAATACAATATTGGGGTAATGATGACCAAATGGCAGACTTTTGTTCAAGTGAAAAGGTTTGTAACTATATCGATTTGTAAGATGTTAAATCTATTTAAGATCTTGTTCTAATTCTTAACATCAATTTTTATGGCATCAAATACGTATTTTCATATCTATTTTTTAAGATATTTTATAATTGATTTGCAGATATTGATTCCTACATTGTGGCAATAAGAAAAGCATTGGGTCTTATACGTGTTGGATATACGAGAACAAAAAATATGGCTATACAACTCCTTGGATTATGACAATGGTGTAGACTGTGACATTGTGCATTTGATAAGTTTCTATCTTTAAGATTATCATATCTTCTACCATGGCCCAGAATTTACTTGCTTTTGCATAAAGCACAAGTTGGATTTTTCAGAGACATGTTGGGTGTCAAATCAATACAATACATTTCAATACATTCAAATCTTTCTAATCATTCAGATCAAATTGAAAAAAACTTCATGCAAGACATTCAAACATTGCAATACATTTCAATATATTCAAATCAATACAATACATTTCAATACATTCGGATCAAATTGAAAAAAACTTTATGCAAGACATTCAAACATTTCAATATATTCAAATCAATATAATATATTTCAATACATTCAAATCATTCTAATCATTTAGATCAAATTGTATTACAAGTTGTATTTCACTAGCTCGTGAATGACTCATCATCACTTGTCTGACTTTCATAGTCTTCTTCTTCCTCCTCCTCCTCTTCATCATCATCTTCTTATTTTTCATTTAGCGCCCATCCACTTCGTATATCATTTGGATCACATTCTTTCATGCATGTGCCATCAGTCAATAAAGATATGACATGCATACCATGTGCGACATCGTGACCATAAGAGAAGTCATATATATCATCTGGTAGATAGTATTCACCCTCTTCAGCAATCTTGTCTTCCTGTAACTGATCATACTCGGAGTATAGTTTAGACTTCACCTTACAAATTGCCCACCATTCATTTCACCCTCTTCAGCAATCTTGTCTTCCTGTAACTGATCATACTCGGAGTATAGTTTAGACTTCACCTTACAAATTGCCCACCATTCATTTCTATCTTTCTTGTACTCGGATATGAAGTATAGTACACTTGTAGAGCTTGCGAGGCTAATATGAATGGTTCATATGTTCCAAACCTTGACTTACCATTCACCTCCACAATGCCTGCAACTTTGTCGACTCTAGTTGTTGTGGGATCAAACCATTGACATTTGAATAAAGTTAAGCAATTGTTTGTGCCTAAGTAAGTCAACTCCATTATTTCTTCTATAACACCGTAGTAGTCATGTTCATTTTCACTATAGCTGCTACCCTTGACGCATACGCCACTATTCATCATTGACTTGTTGACACCGTAGTCTTTTATATGGAAACAATAACCATTTACGATGTACCCATTGTAACACTGCACAACTTTAGACGAACCATTTTGTAAATTACATATTCCTTGATCTTTAACATCACCATGGCAGACCTAGAAGCATAAACAAGGACTATGATCATGACAAATTAAATATCTTATTGTTGTATAAAGAGAAAAAATGTATACAATCGTCCTTACCAACTCTTTCAACTATGCCACAAATTTATTTTCACGTTCTTTCTGTACTTCTACATCAGTGAGTTATGAAAGTTTTATTCGCAACTCCAGATCAAATCGTCTAGACTTAACATAAACTTTTTTTACCGAACCATGTACACACGTATAGAACTTAATGTTACATATTAACTATACTTACTCAATGTAGGGGTCGATTGATGAGCAATTGAAAAGGATATATATTTGTGTTGCATCTTGCTCTCGATCTTCCAAGAGTCTTGACCGACAACTACCAAATGCATGTCCAATTGGTTGAAATATAGACAATTTGTCAGTTACAGCTAATTGTTCTTCATCATCATTACGAGATGGGCATGTGTAACGTGTTGAAATATGAGGATCAAAGTACATAGATGAGAAATTTGAAATCTCTTCCAAGGTCTATGCCTCACAAATAGAGTCCTCTACTCTTGCTTTATTCTGAACCTTTTTTTTATGTCAAACATGCATTTGTCAACAATATACATCTCGGATTACAATAAATTTCTCAATAGTATTAAAAAGAAAAATTTAAATAAACATATACCTTTCAAATGGGTACATCCATCGATATTGCACAGGTCCACCAACCCTAAGTTCATATGGCAAATGTTTGACCACATGTTCCATAACATCAAAAAATGCTAGTGGAAATATCTTCTCTAGATGACAAATAGTAGTTACGACAAATTCCTCAAGATTCTTTACCTCAGATACTACAACTTTTGTTGCGCACAATATTCTAAAAAATCTACTCAACTTGGACAATACCCCCCAATTAGGTTTGTCTAATATATCATGAAATGCTAGGGGTATCAACCGTTGCATAATGACATGACAATCATGGCTCTTCAACCCATATAATTGTCCCTTGTCTATCTTCACAGCCCGAGCAATGTTAGAAACGTAGCCGTATGAAAATCTCAATTGTCTCAACCATTGACATACCAACTTTACTTGATCTGGACCAAGCACATACCTTGCCTTTGGTTTTAGTACTTTGCCATTGTACTCTTTGAGTTCCAATTCTGGTCTTTTACATACCACTTTTAAATCCATACGTGTCTTCGGATTATCCTTCGTTTTTCCTTTCACGTTCATTACTGTATTAAACACATTATCGAACAAATTTTTCTCCACATGCATGACATCCAAATTATGTCATATCAATAAGGTTGACCAAAATGGTAGTTCTCAAAATATAGATTTTTTGTCCAATTATGATCTTTCGCAAATCCAATAAAGGTTGTTGTCCTACGGGCATCTGTCAGTCCACATGGAAAGTATCACAATCTTCTTAAAATCTCTATGCTAGACAACCTTATTGGTGGACCTTCTATTTCAATTGTGCCTGCTGGAAACACATTCTTTTATGGTAAGAACAGATGATCGCTTGGTAGAAATTGACGGTGACATTCAAACCAGCAGGGCTTCCTTCCATGTATCAATCTAAACGATTTTGTATCATCTATGCAGTACGGACATGCTAACCTCTCATATGTGCTTTAATCAGATAACATACCATATATAGGGAAGTCACTGATTGTCCATAGAACAACAACCTTCATATTGAAGTTTTGTTTTTTGTGGGCATCGTACGTGAGAACACTGTCATCCCACAATATTTTCAGTTTATAAATCAATGGCCTCAAATATACATCAAGATTTTGGCGAGGAGACATCGGACCAGGAATCAATAGAGGCAAGAAAAGATTTTCATGCTTCATACACAAGCTTGGAGGAAGGTTATATGGGGTGACAAATACCGGCCAACACGAATATGGGGTTGATCTACCCCCAAATGGATTAAATTCATCTGTGCATAATCCTAGCCTAACATCTCTCACTTCCAAAGCGGAGTTCTGATGAGTACGATCAAAGTGCCTCCAAGCTTCTGCGTCAACAGGATGTGTGATCTTGTCTTCATCATGTCAAACTTTATTTGCATGTCATATCATTTGTTTAGTTGTCCTCGAAGACATATAAAGACGTTGCAATCTAGGGGTAAGAGGGAAGTAGCAGAGTGACTTATACGACACTTCTTTTGATCTTGTGTTACCATTTCCTTTTGTCTTTAGCTTGAACCGAGGATGTCCACATGATGGACATGATCTGCTTTTTTCTTGATCTTTAAAATACAACATACAGTGATTGGGACAAGCATCTATCTTTTGATACCCCTTACCTAGAGAATTGACCATAACCTTCGCACGATAGAGATTTTGTGGCAATTTCTCATCTTTGGGTAACATACTCTTCACAATAGAGCACAGACAATCAAAACATGACTGACTCAAATTAAACTCGCACTTCAAACTCAATAGTTGAAGAACCGCAGACAGGATAGTGTGACTCTTACAACCATTCAACAATGGCTCATCAACATCTCTAAGTAAGTCATAGAATGTACTAGCTGCATCGTTTGTTGCTTCTTCCTCTACCTCAGTTGGTGCACCACTATGTTTCACAGCATAACCCATTTTCGGTCCTGCGACATCAAATATCAGGTCCGTATATGAATTATCGTGCACCAAATCCACCCTTGCGTCATAATTATTCCAAAATTCTTCACCATGAAGCATCCAATTTTGATAACCACTAACAAAACCTTTCCTTTATAGGTGTTGTCTAACGCCATGAGGTTCTACAAATCGATTATTGTTACACATCGTGCAAGGGCATCTGATCTGACCGGTGGGATCCACTGTACTGACATTTGCCGTTGCGAATTCAATAAAACTGTCAACACCATCTATATATTCATGCGACACCTCATTATCAACTATCCTACGATACATCCATTCACGATTTGCAGTCATTTTGTCCTATAATATTACAGATATTTTCATCATCAGTTAAAAGAAAATCTTAATAATGCTATGATAAAACAAATATCTAATTTATCTATTAATTATCAAGCGAGGCGGGGGGTGCAACCCCTTGTCAACATCACCAAGTTAATAAACATAAATAGACGAATAGAGATACTGAAACAAACATATATCTAATTCTTACGCCCAAGAGATATTGAACAGTAAAGTGTTGCATCTAATAAATTAAATAACATGTGATGTGCTTGCATCACTTACTCATCACGAGTATTTACCCGATTTGCATTATTTTTGTCACTTACTTACCACGGATGGCGGGGCACAAGTGGGATTCGTTGAAAAATATGCAAGAGACATTGTGTTAAAATGAAGCCACCCTCTGCCAAAAAGAATAAAAAAATCAATCAACAAGGCACTTAATCATGCACCAACAACTTATCTAGAGCTCAAAGCTATAAACTAAATATTGAATAGGATTCACAAGCAAACAAACATACTATATTGGGCCCTTGGTTCTTGCAATACTTTATCAAAACAACCAGTCAACCATTCAATGAAGAATAATTTAAATATCACAAAATTTTGATGTTGTGTGAGGATATTTTCATAAGAATGTCGTTTAAACATCAACATAACATTAAACAAGTCTGAACTTAGTAATATAGAAAATTCGTAGCATATTTATCTTTTTACCCATTTAAATTCAAATGTTTTCTTATTTGTGAAAAATTGAAACCCTTCACCCCTGAAGTGGTTTGGTGCCAACACGAGTCAATTAATTAACTCGAGTCACAAGTTGACTCGCTGAGTTTTCCAACTATGCTTGTAGGTGTGGTCACCATGGTTTGTTTAGTAGGAAAGGACCTTTCAATTATCTAATTACAACATATGAGCAAGTTTTTATAAAGCTTCAAAAATCAATAGTCCAAAATTTTTATAAATTTCAAGACTTATAACAAAATCATATTTTTCTCATAAAAAATATATAATTCAAGAATCAGTTCCTAGCAAATAGACCATGTTAAACACATATATTAGGGTCAAATTTAAAAAAACAGAACCTGAAACACAAAGAATTAGCACCTTAAGCACCTTGTGATGCTCTAAATATCATTAGTCATTAAGATAATAAATACATAAACGGTAAATGATTGACTTTTAATCCTATTTATTTTCAGGAAATACACTGGTGACTCGAAGAAAAGAATGGTAGATTTGAGCTTTACGGTGAGATTTAGGACAATGTCTGAGGTCGAAATAATGGATGATTGCTACAGATGGAGGAAATATGGAAAGAAGTCTGCAGATATGAAACTTAGTAACACCAATAAAAAATCACAAAGCAGAGACGAGAAACCAAAATCTATGAGAAATTCCCATGTAAATAAATCACGATAAGGCTTCTTACCTTATGCAAATCGTCAGTAATTCCACCACCACAGCCACCTATCAGCCTCAGACTCAGGAACGAACTCCGCACCTCTCTTCCCGGCACAACACCCTAACAGGCACCCACTACAGGAGTCAAAATAAAATCCAACCTTAAAACCAAAAAAAAGAAAAAAAAACTAAACAGAAGGCAAAGCCATCTTCTGCAACCAATCACTGCCACCATCGGCCTCGCTAGAGCCATCTTCTGCAACCGAGAAGGCGGTGGCTCTATTTTTACAACATAAAAAGGGGATTTCTTCCCTTTTGCTTTCGCCAAGTGGTCGGTGGTGGCTGACGGTAGTCGCCGTTGCTGTCGACCGACCGTTAGGGCCAACTGCCCAAGTTGGCGATTGACATCCATGATCGATCGCCGATGGAGGGAGCAACCTCGACGAAAACAAAAAAAAATGTGCTAACCCTTACCTTTGCTGGGGTTTCCGTCGTGGGTCATCCTCCGGACAGGGGGGTGACCTTCGTCGGGGGTAGCCGATTCACTGACAGCCTAGCATTTTGCCGGAGAGAGAGGGGGCGGTAGCCGGAGAGAGGGAGGGGGCGATCGACGGAGAGCGGCGCAGGTGAGAGAGAGAGAAAGAGAGAGAGAGAGAGAGAGAAAGAGGCGCGTGTGAGAGAAAAAAAAAATGAATTCATGCCCTAGGGCATTTTATATTGACATTTAGCGACGAATGGGCGACTGATTGGTTTTGTCGTAAACATCGTCGCTAACTAGCGACGAAAAACAATCCGTCGCTAAGTGCGCCGAGTTTTGCGACATAAAACTTCGGTCGCGAATCCGTCGCTACTTAGCGATGGATTTGGCGAGAGAATGTTTTTCGTCGCTAATTTTGTAAATATTTATGCAATTAGCGACAGATGGTTTGCTCTCGCTAATCTGTCAGAACGTTGCGACGGAAAAAATCTGTCGCAAAGTTTCATTGCTAATTAGCATTTTTCTTGTAGTGATGTCAAAAAGTCTAGTTCTCTTCATTTGTCTGCATACTCTGATGTTGACTAGGCAGAATGCCCAAATGATCGTAAGTTTACTAATGGTTATTTGATATTTATAAGAACAAATCTATTATCTTGGAGCTCAACCAATTAGCGCATTGTTGCCAGATCCAAAATAGAAGCTGAATATATATAAGGTAGTCACAGGTGTCATCTCTAAGCTAGTTTGGTTTAAAAAGTTGTTGACAGAGTTGAACATTGTTTCTGAACAAGTTCCTACCCCATGGTGTGATAACCTACGATCCATGTATCTTGTTGCGAATACTGTGTTTCATGCTTGAACTAAAAACATTGATATTGACTACCACTTCATTCGAGAAAAGTTTCTAAAGAAAAAATGGATGTACAGTTCATCTCTTCTGAAGATCAAGTGGTTGATATCCTCACTAAGTTGTTGGCAGGGGGCTAAGTTCAATTATTTTATAGGAAATCTCAATCTCATGGAGATTTGCTTGAGGGGGCATGTTCAGATGACAGATTCAGGCTTAGAGTCCAATGTGAGATCCAGATCCAGATTCAACTAAGAGTCCCACGTGCATTCAGGATCTAATGTAAAGATACCCCTTGGATCTAACGTGAAGAGGTCCAAGGAAATGAAGACTCCTAATGTGAAAACATCTCCCTCTGATAAGACTCCTCCTAATGTCAATTAGTCTTCTATGGGAAGCACTCCTTATAATAATGTATCTCAACTCAATTTGAATTCTAAGGTGATTGAAAATTAGTCATTTCTAAAGCTGATAATAATCATAAGATGTTGAATTGGACTCTTGAATCTCCCACATGTACATTTCTATTTAAATAAAGAGAGACCCTCTCCTCTCTACATCAAATAGAG
Organism: Nuphar pumila; assembly: GCF_984573655.1. NCBI lineage: Eukaryota > Viridiplantae > Streptophyta > Magnoliopsida > Nymphaeales > Nymphaeaceae > Nuphar > Nuphar pumila. Next base: position 54,144,116 of record NC_143249.1, on the reverse strand, counting down.
AGAGAGAGAGAGAGGTTTCCCCGTGGATTTAAGTCAAGCCGGACCAAACCGCGTAATTTTGTGTGTGCTTGTGATTGTGTGTGTGAGCTCTTTACAAGTGCACCCTTAATGGCTTAACTGCGAGGGAAGATCGGGTGCAGTGTAATTACAAGTGTGATGTCGCACTTGATCACTCTCAATTTTTAGGATAGCTGTGGGGTCCAACCAATGATGGCGGGTGATCAGGTGCCGCAGCACACTAAAGTGTGCAATTATTACATTGCACCTGATCCTCCTCCTTTATTGCATGGTATAGATGAGTGCGAATGGGGACAATAAAAAACGTAGTCTGGTTGTTTATTGGAAATATTTTATCTCAGCCATTTTAGACAAAAGAGATTTATAAGTGGTTTCAAATACCAAAATAAAAATGATCTAAGAATATAGCATTCTGTAAGACTAATGCGCAGTTGTTTCGAAATTTTGTAGATAGGGATAAGCTAATTAGGTTTTATTCCGTATGGCATTTAGAACTTTAGATTCAACACAATAAGTTTGTTGTATATTTGCCATTGTAGGTCTAGGTCAGATTTTGAACAGGTTAAAGAGATTCCGTTGGTAATTGTAGCCGAAATAATAGAGTACGATAAGGTGTCCAAGAATAAAGCCTAATATTAAACCTAACACTAAAATTAGGCAAGAAAAAAATTGCAAATTTTAAAATGAAAACCTAAAAATCACTTTCAAATGTTATAAATAATGAGTAAAATACATTAAAATAGCACTCTATTAGAAAACAACAAATTTAATTGATCATGGATGTTATCATTTCTTTGTTCGATTTCGTGAATATATATTAGAGATGATTGTGACAGGGACGTATCTTCATAATGTCTCACCCGTACTAACACAACTATGAAGTAGGAAGTGAACAGTCAGTGCAAAAAATGCACAAATGCATGAAATATGAAGTCTTTGGAAGGCAATATATATATATAATTACTTGCCCGGGTCACCAGAGTAGCACCAGGCCTGGAGAGAAGGTGCTGACCAATTCGACCTAGGTTCGACTCTCAACAGATGTGTAGGTGCCTTTAACTGGTGGGTTCCATAAGGTCTTGGGTGTCGGTGATCCCACACATGTTTTATGTCACAGAAGAACAGGCCTGAAAGTGCACTAGGATCTAGGCAACGAGCACTAGAGGGGGGGTGAATAGTGCTTTTAAAAATTGTTTGCGGAATATTTAATGATTTGGCAAATCTCAAAGCAAACACACAAAGAACACAAGATTTTATCCTCGTTCATTCTAACCCGACCTACATCCAGTCCCCAAGCAAAACCCGCTTAAGATTTCTACTATCAACCTTATAAACTACAAGATCACACAGAACAAAACCGGTCCCACTTTCAGTAACAACCCTACTGAAAGCAAACAACTCCTTTACACCAAGGAGTCCTTTTTACAGAAAATAAGTAACAACTTACAAAACAACCTATGAGCCTTTCTTTTGAATGCAAATGAGATGCAATTGGATTTTGAGGTTGTTGAAATACTCTACTCACGAATTCACTATCTCTCAAAGTGATTTGAGTGAAAAACTGAAGTGAAAATATCACGTGAGTGAGAAAACAAATACTTGAATGAATAAGAGTGAAAAGCAATAAGTAAATGATTCAAATCGATTGAATTCTTCTTGTTTTTGAGTGTTAAAATGCACTCATATTTATAGTTAAAGTTTTCCATACGTTGAGGGTATGAAAGGGTGTCAAAACTGTCCATTTTGAACGATCAAAACGTTTGAAAAATGAAAAGACACGCCTTTTTGAAGTTTCAGAAAAACGGCAAAATTAGTCGACTGAAACATCAGTTAGTCGACTAATAGTTAGTTATTAGTAGACTGACAGTTATCGTCGGTCCACTGATCCTATTAATCGAGCCGTTTAAAAATCTGAACTTTTGAAACTTAGTCGACTTGAGAAAAGTTAGTCGACTGATAATATCATCAGTAGACTGAAAAACCTTTTAGTCGACTACTGCTAAAATCTTCTGAAAAACAAACATTCTGTTCGGTCGACTGATAAAAAACATTAGTCGACTGCTGCTAAATTTTTAGAAAACACATGTTCTGTTCAGTCGACTGATAAAACCATTAGTCGACTGCTGCTAATTTTCCAGAAAACAGATATTCTGTTCAGTCGACTGATAAAACCTTCGGTCGACTAATTTGACAAAAATGACTTTTTAGAAAATATGGCGCGAAAGGATTAGTCGACTGGTAAGTCTATTGGTCGACTAATAAACATGAAAATTTAAGAAAAGAGTTTTCTAAAAAAAAATTAATGAGGGTTCTTTTTAGAAAAGATTTTCTAAAAACTTTTAAGGTGAAATGCAACCTAAATATGCACTCTAAGTAAGGCTCTTACAAGAATCTAAGACTTTTAATGAATTAAACATTTGCACACTAGTCTTCAAAGATTCTTCACTGAATTCTTAAATTTCTTCATAGTCTTAGCTGAAATGCAGTTGATTCCACTTGCTCATCATCAAAACCTTGTACTTGAAGTATCATGTATGGCTTCATTGTCGTAACAATCTCCCCCTTTTTTATGATGACAAACTTAATCAAAGATGAAGCATTTAGATGCATAGATGGAGATTTTACTCCCCCTATCAATATGCTGCAAAACATTAAAAGTTAGCACATTTAAAGCACATATATCACATATTGATTGGTTTGCATTTCCATTCATCATTTCTTCATGCATTTAGAAATACATTCATTCAAAGCTTTTTTTCTCTTAATTTTGCATTTCTCATGCAAGATCTCCTGCAATGTAATTGCTATCATCTTTTTCTCCCCCTTTGTCAGAATAAAAAAAGAGTAAGGGCAGAAATAGCATAAGCAAAATAGAGATACAAGTTTAAAATATTACAACCCATAAAGTATGAAAGTTCAGACAACAAAGATTAGAAAAGTGAGTTGAGCAAATCCTTGATTGAAGTAATCTCTTTCTGAATCGAAGATAGTTGTTGAGTCACATCTTCACGAAAAGTATGTTGATGCAGCTCTAAAGCTTCCAGTCTCTGCATAACTTCATCATGGTCTTGACTTGTCGAAAATTTCTTTCTTTTTGCATGAGATGAAGGTGTCGTAGAAGGTGAAGGTTCATAAATTGATGGTTCATTAGGATCAAATGGTTCAGTTTGATCAACATTTAAAGGAGGCAGATATTTAATTTTCATTCTTTTAAAAATTGTTTGATCAAAGAACTCTTTTTGCTCAATGTATTTTTCATTTGTTAAAGGAACTTTGAAATGTCTAAAAATACGGGTTAAAAGACAACCATAAGGAAGAAATGGTTTTTGTTTCCACAAATTTGTAAAATACACATTGGCCCAGTTGACATAAATATTTCCAAATAAAACATAAAGAGTCGTAGATAGATCTGTGGAATAATAATCAAAAGAACCAGTTGACATAAATTAAACATTTGCACACTAGTCTTCAAAGATTCTTCACTGAATTCTTCAATTTCTTCATAGCCTTAGCTGAAATGCAGTTGATTCCACTTGCTCATCATCAAAACCTTGTACTTGAAGTACCATGTATGGCTTCATTGTCGTAACAAGGCCAACCAGAATTTAGATACACTGCAGGCTTGAATTGGCTATTTTTTAATAATTATAAAAAAATACTTTTTAAATTTGATTTTAATGGTTTTAACATGTGTCACATTATATTTTTTTGGGCCGATACAGAACCATATCGGTAACGATTCAGGGACACTGATAACATTGAACCGGCCTATTAAGTGAGCCATTTCTCAGTGAGGGTTCCTCGTCATCAAAAAAGTAAGAAAAAAAAAAGGCATCAAAGAAAGAGAAAGCGAGCAAGAAATAACAATGGCCTGGTAAGAAATAAAAGTCTCTTTAAAAAAGATATTTTTATGAATGTAGATTCTGTTACGAAAACAATAACTAAAAAAAAAAGAGAGGAAAAAGTATGATTCTTTTGACATTAGAAAGGTATTTTCAATATAGAAAAAGTTCATTTTCATACTAGGGAAAACATACAATTCTCACATTCAGAAGGGAGCTTCTGATGAAAGTTCAAAATGTCAAAGAAGCATGTAGTTTTGACTTCCATTCGATGCTGCGGGGAACTCTGAATTGACTTTTAGGTGAAGAGTGAAGGGAACCGACAGGGAAGATGATAGAGACGTTCGTGGAAAAATGATTGTACGTTGCCAAGGCTTGTTAAGAGCGAGTTTTTCAATATCTGTATTATGCTTTTCTCAACACTTTGACTTTTCTTGAGTAACGTCACAGCGCCTTGATGTTGCACACTTGTCAAAAACCCTTGTTTGTTGACTTGACCTACACAGTTTGGGTCAAATGATATTAAAAAATCATCATCAACAGCAATTTTCGATTGTTTTTCACCGGATTGTCAAATCTCTTAAAATGCTTTAGCATGGGGCCCATGTGATCCACCAAGATGAGTGGTGGATGGTGATTTTCAATATCACTTGATCCCATCTCTATCACGTTAATTAATACTAAAAGTTTAGCATCAGAGAGAGAGAGAGAGAGGAAATCACCAAGACATCTTATTATTTTATTTTAGCAGTGACGTAATTAATGGGATACGCGGCCCTATTCGTTCCCTATAAAAGTTGCCTCATTTTCTTTCTATCCCGCCATCTCTCTCTATCTCTCATTTTCATTCTATCCCGCATCTCTCTCTCTCTCTCTCTCTCTCTCTCTCTCTCTCTCTCCCTCCTAGAAAAAGAAGGCAACACTAGTGTCTTCAGTTATGAAGGTAAGGCAACTCTACACCTTTCTTAGGCTTTCCAGTTTTTCACTATGATTGCAAACTCGCCTTTCTTTTAATAGCACTCCATGCATCTCTTGCTCTTATCATTTGAGTTGCACCATATACGTTCACGTTTAGAGTTCGAACATTCCAATAACCCAAACCACCATGGTTCCTTCTCTCACAGCGATGCAATCTTGAAACCCAAGATTACAGAAAATAACCAAGTTACACAAATCCTATGAAATTACGCCACTGCAAGAAAGAATAATGGAAAGTAAGCAATGAAGTAGCTCATATATTCTAGAAAATCAACATAAATGTCAATCAATTTACCTCTCATAATACTTTTTGCAGCAAAAGGTGGTGATGAGCGTGCAAATGTGTTGCGAAAAGTGTCGTTCCAAATCCATGGAAACTGTCGCATCTGCACAAGGTATTTTTCCACTTTCATTTTTGCTAAAACACGGAATCATGCTCCACCGTTTGGATATATATATATATATATATATATATATATATATATATATATATATATATATATATATATATATATATATAATGTGTGTGTGTAAAAAATCATTGTAAATTTTTTAGGCTTCACAGAAAACACATGATCCAAATGTGGATTTCTAGTAAATGGATCATGCCCAACACATTTATAAGGTCAAAACTAGGGGTGTCAATGTGTCGGGTTTCATTCGGATCCAAGTGGAACTAGACTTGGACCCAACTTTTGGGTATGGTATCTGGTCCAGACTCACGTTTAATTGAGTCCACTATAAGAAAAACCATACCTGGATCTGCTAAAAACTACATGTACCAGACCCAGTAAAAGCATAATTTTGCTGAGGCAGATCCATTCCATCGATGGATGCTTTTTTTTTCTTTTCCTTTTTGAAAGACGATATATCTATGGATGTTTAAGAACGTAACAGACGATGTCCTGATATCCATTCCAAATTAAAGCTTAATGCCAATTCTATAACAATTGACAAGCCAAATGACGCCTTCTCTCGGGTTAACCTCTGTTCGGATTGTGTGACGTATTTGCAGGCGTGGAATCGATTGCACTTGAAGGCACTGAAAGAAACCTGGTGGTCGTGGTTGGTGAGGGAATAGATTCGGTCGGATTGACGGTGAAGTTAAGGAAGAAAGTTGGGCACACGCAGCTGGAGAAAGTAGAAAGGGTTGATTAATGGCCCAGTGCAGAAACTGATCATGATGTTGGAGAAACAAATGGTTCATCACAGCAGCAACAATGGCCAACATCAATAACTACATATGAGGTCCATGAAGGCCAGCAGCCAGTTTCTTGCTCTGTGATGTGAAAGAGGCCTCTCTCTATTTCTTTAAAACTCAAATGAAATGAGTTTTACGTTTTCTTTTAAAAAAAAAAAAACTTTAACTGAAATGAAATGAGTATCTACCGTATTAAATACCTGTTGAGTTCGATGGACCCACACTAATCTGGATCTGATATCGATTACAAGATTTTTGGAACTTGTGGACTTGTACGGTTGTACCCTAAACTCAATACCAAACTAGGCAGCTGGTTCCACACGTAGTGTGTATTTAATGATCTAATTCTGCGAAACTCCTATAGAACTTCCGCACTCTCGAACCAAAATGGGTTTGGATCCTTTAGAAATCTGATATCTAAGATCTAAATATAATATCCACAAAACAAGATCTAATATTCGAATACTATACCCAACATTGAAAAAACACGAGTGAAGACGCATACCTGGCCTACATGTAATAGCCAAGCGAAACTAAGACAGGCCGAACTGAACTTGGATGGGCCAAACTGAGTTGCGCTGAGTTGACATGGGCGCGCACAATTTCAATTGCTCACGTAGTGAACTTAAACAGAAAAGACAAATAATGCAATGAAACAAAGTTTTATTGCTTAATCAAACAACAATACAAATGCGAAGCAGGTTATATGTTCTCCCTTGGAATACGCAGGTATGTATTCTCCCGTCTGAATGGGCGCCACATATGTAAGCACGTGGGGCTCGTTTCCCAGTGTGTGTCTGCATCACATAGCATCGAAGTCCAGTGCGTTTGCTAAGACTTAAGTATCCTTTCCCACCATTAGCATCATGAAACGATGTTTCGAGTAAAGGACAAAAATGTCCTCCCGCCAGAGTTTACAAATACTTAAGTACCCTTTCCCACCATTGGCGCCATAAAACGATGTTTCAATTAAAGGACAAAAATGTCCTCCTACCAGAAAGGCTTACAATCATCATTGTTTTCTCCCTAAGGAGTAAACTCCTCTCATTTAACAGGAGCTCCTCATAATATGTCACCCTAAATATTTTGGATCACCCTTTGACGATGCACCTTCTACTGTAACAGGAGCTCCCTTTGACGATGCAGCCTTTGCCGTCGTCTGCTGCCGCCGGAGTACCCTTTGTTGTTGTCTGCTGCCATCGGAGCGTAGTCAAAGCATCGTTGCCACCATCGACTGCATCTACCTTCTAGGCGTTTCTCTTCCACTGTCGAATTAGCAAAACTTTTGTCTTAGAAGGTGATTTTTTTTTAAGTTTTCGTTATGTAAACAAATCGATTTGTAAATCCAAATGCTAAATCTTACAAGTGATTGTACTATATATGCTAAATAACACCTATTTTCATACTCAAACAAGAGGCGTGAAAGGCAACGATATGTACTTATGGAGGCTAAATTTCAACAACAATTTGTAAGTTTGAAATTAACAAAGAGTTATACATTTAATACGATAGCGATTTGTTCGATGCAGTAACGATTTACACGTTTGAATCAATAGCGATTTACGATTTATGATTCATGATTTATACATTTAAAACAACAACAATTTATACATTTAATGTAGTAGCAATTTATGATTTACAACGATATGTACTTATGAAGGGTTCAATTTCTACAATGATTTATATGTTTAAAGGAATGCTTTGTACGTTCGATGCACCAACGATTTATACGTTTGAAGCAGTAGTCATGTGTATTTATGATTTATGAAGTTTATTTATGAAGCCCAATATTACCATAGCTTGTAATGTTGGTGATTGTGTAACGAATGTGATAATTTGTAACAATATATACTTGGGAAAGCGGTTGTAACATACAATGATGCAGTTAAATTTATGTGTTGTGCAGGTTAGCAATGACTACAATTTGTAAGACAAGAAAGCCTTCGCCGTTTGAGAGGATGGCTCTTGGAGAAATCATCCGCCAATCTGATATATATGAGGGTTATGTAAAAAACATTGAGAATGAAAAAGACAGGAACAAATTGTTGGATATTTATTATGCTGAGCCAGATCCATCAGATATTGAAGATGAAAAGCAAACGAAGAAAGATGAGGAAGAACTAAAGATAAAGAAGAAGAAGAAGGATGATGAAGAAAAGGAAAAGCAAAGGAAGAAGGAGGAGGAGAATGAAAACTACGCGCACTTATGAGGCAAAAGGATTTCTTCCAGCCGACCATGCAAAATTAAATTTATATGCACATCATTTTTCATGTTATCTGTCATGATCGTTAGTTGCATTGCACTATACTATGCATCGAGTTGTTATTTACCGTGCCAATAAAAGAAATGACTTATCGTATATGTGTATTGACAATAGCGATTCAAGAGCAACAATTTAATGAACAACGATTTGAATACACACATCGCTACCACAATCGTGCAACGATGTAAACGTCACACACACACGTTTCAATATCATAATACAAATATCATACAAATCGACACTAGCAAACACATAATATATTACAAATCGATACAAAAATTCAGCATAATAGCTTACAAATCGATATTAACAAACAAAACAATATCTCGCAAATTAATAGTATATTACTACAACCGTGATTTGCGTTATACTATTCCAATATTTTTTATACAAAGGCAAATCGTTGTTGCTTACATAGACGTCATTGCTTAAATCAAGAACATCAAAAGCGGAATCCAGGTCTCACAAGGCATATTAATTTTTGACAACGAGCGGGATGTGAAACGACGTTTCTTTTATAAATGAATAACACATATTTTCGTAACAAAGGCAAATCCTTATGACGATTTATGATTTACACATTTAAAGCAGCAACGATTTATACATTAAATGCAGTAGAGATTTATGATTTATAAAGTTATCAAGATTTGTAATCAAGTTTGCTAAATCGTACAACGATATTTAATGTCGAAGTCCAAATGTTACAACTATATGTACTTATGAATAATGTGATTTCTACATTGATTTGTATGTTTGAAGCATTGATTTGCACGTTTAAAGAAGGAACCCTAAAACCCTTAATGCCTAAACCCTAAACCCTTAATGCCTAAACCCTAATCCCTAAACCCTAACCCTAAACCCTTAATATCTTACTAAACCCTAACCCTAGACCATTAATATCTTACAAAATTGTAATGCTAAATCATAAACCCTTAATATATTATTAAACTTTAGACCCTAAACCCTTAATATCTTACTAAACCCTAACCCTAAACCCTTAATATTTTACTAAACCCTAACCCTAAATCTAAACCCTTAGCCTAAACCCTAAACCCTTAATATCTTACTAAACCCTAACCCTAAACCCTAAACCCTTAATATCTTACTAAACCGTAATGTTAAACTATAAACCCTTAATACATTATTAAACAGAATTCACGTGCTTTTTGGATGAAGCTATTTTCATGAATGGTGACGCAAATAAATATTAACAATTCTATTTTTGTGGCTCATGTTTCATGAAAATAGATTCATCCCAAAACTCTTTCTTTATGAACGAAATCGATACAGAAGTTCAGCCTAATAGCTTACAAATCAACACTACAAAACACATAAAATCTTACAAATCGATGTATAAATGGCAAAATATATTACAAATTGTGTCATATCTTACTAAACCCTAAACCTAAATCCTAAACCCTAAACGATGTGTATAACAATGTGTAAATTTGAAGGCTAGATGAGAACGATTTGTTCGTGCAATTGTATCGCGATTTATACTCATGCCAATTACGATTTTCATCCAGTTATGGCTGACATAGACGTCATTGTGTAGATCGCAATAGGACAATACATGGTATAACATCTTACAAATCGATACTATAAAATACCTAATATCTTACACATCGATATAGATATCGCATAATATATTAATCATCGATACGACAATTTAGCATAATATTTTTAATATCGATTTAAGATACTATTTTGATTCGTAATATTGATTTCTATCATGATTTTGTATATCAATTTAAGATGTTGTTTTGATTCTTAATATCGATTTAAGATATTGTTCTGATTCTAAAAATCGATTTTAAAGATATCAATACGAATTTCCAAATCGATTTAAGATATTGTTCTGAATCTTAATATCAATTTCTATGCTTATTCTTAATATCGATTTAAGATATTGATTTGATTCTTAATAACGATTTAAGATATTGTTTTGATTCTAAATACCGATTTTTAAGATATCAATAGGAATTTTCATATCAATTTAAGATGTTATTTTGATTCTTAATATCGATTTAAGATATTGTTTTGAATCTAAATATTGATTTTTAAGATATCAATATGAATTTCCAAGTCGATTTAAGATATTATTTTGAATCTTAATATTGATTTCTATGTTGATTCTTAATATCAATTTAAGATATTGTTTTGATTCTTAATATCTATTTAAGATATTGTTTTGATTCTTAATAACGATTTAAGATATTGTTTTGATTCTAAATACCGATTTTTAAGATAACAATAGGAATTTTCATATCGATTTAAGATGTTGTTTTGATTCTAAATACCGATTTTTAAGATAACAATAGGAATTTTCATATCAATTTAAGATGTTGTTTTGATTCTTAATATCGATTTAAGATATTGTTTTGATTCTTAATATCAATTTAAGATATTGTTTTGATTCTAAATATTGATTTTTAAGATATCAATAGGAATTTCCAAATCGATTTAAGATATTGTTCTGAATCTTAATAATGATTTCTATGCTAATTCTTAATATCGATTTAAGATATTGTTTTGATTCTTATTATCGATTTAATATATTGTTTTGATTCTAAATATCGATTTTTAAGATATCAATAGGAATTTTCATATCGATTTAAGTTGTCGTTTTGATTCTTAATATCAATTTAAGATATTGTTTTGATTCTAAATATCGATCTTTAAGATATCAATACGAATTTTCAAATCGATTTAAGATATTGTTTTGAATCTTAATATCAATTTCTATGCTAATTCTTAATATCAATTTAAGATATTGCTTTGATTCTTAATATCAATTTAAGATATTGTTTTGATTCTAAATATCGATTTCTAAGATATTAATAGGAATTTTTATATCGATTTAAGATGTTTTGATTCTTAATATCGATGTAAGATATTGTTTTGATTCTAAATATCGATCTTTAAGATATCAATACGAATTTTCAAATCGATTTAAGATATGGTTCTGAATCTTAATATCAATTTCTATGCTAATTCTTAATATCGATTTAAGATATTGTTTTGATTTTTAGTATCGATTTAAGATATTGTTTTGATTTTAAATATCAATTTTTAAGATATCAATATGAAATTTCATATCGATTTAAGATGTTTTGATTCTTAATATCGATTTAAGATACTATTTTGATTTTAAATATCGATCTTTAAGATATCAATACGAATTTCCAAATTGATTTAAGATATTGTTCTGAATCTTAATATCGATTTCTATGTTGATTCTTAATATTAATTTAAGATATTGTTTTGATTCCTAATATCGATTTAAGACATTGTTTTGATTCTAAATATCAATTTTTAAGATATCAATATGAATTTCTATATCAATTTAAGATGTTTTGATTCTTAATATCGATTTAAGATATTAACTTGATTCTAAATATCGATTTCTATCTTGATTCTATATATTGATTTATAAGCTATCAACAATATTTTTCATATTGATTTGTATGATATTTGTTCATCGAATTGCGTTATACTATGACAATATTTTTGTAACAAAGACAAATCTTTATGGCCGACAACGACGTCATTATAAAATATTTTATTATAAGACGTGAACCACCAAAAATGTGAACCGCCAAAAAATCTTTGGCGGGTCCCATAAGCATTAAACTCTTCGGCTATAAAAGGAGTTCTTCACAATATTTCTCCCTGAATGTTCCACAAAAATTCTAACGCTTCATCTTCTTTCGTCGGAGCACCCTTTGTTGTCTCAGTAAGTTTTTGTGTTGTGCGTGTTACCAATGACTTACATTCCTAAGAGAAGAAATGTTTCATTGTCAGCAGAGAAAACTCTTGATGAAATCATCTAATAGCATGCTTTGTATGAGCAATTAGAAACATACTACAAAAAAATGAGGATTGAGAGTGATAAAGAAAGGGAGCAATTGCTGGTAAAGTATAGAGCAGAGTCTAATCCATCAGATATTGAAGATGATAATCCAACCAAGAATGATGAGGAAGAAGTACAAATGAAAAAGAAGAAGAAGGATGACAAATAGAAGCAAAATGAAAGGAAGGAGGAGGTGGAGGATAGGGGAAAGCAAAGGAATAATAAGGAGAAAGAGGAAGAGAAGCGAAGGCAAAAGGAGGAGGAGGAGGAGAGGGAAAAGCAAAGGAAGAATAAGGATAAGGAGGAGAAGAGAAGGTAAAAGAAGGAGGAGGTGAAGGAGAGGAAAAAGAAAAGGAAGGAGAAGGAGGACAAGGAAGAGAAGGAAAGACAAAGGAAGAAGCAAATGGAGGAGGAAGAAAAAGAAAGGCAATTGAAGAAGAAGGAGGAGGATGAGGAAGAGAAAAAAGGCAACTGATAAAGCAAGAATATTTAGAAAAGCGAAGGACGATAAGGCAAATGAAGGAGGCAGAGGATTGGGAAAGGCAAAAAAATAATGAGATGGAAAAGCAATTGAAGAAGAAGGAGGAAGAAGAGAAGGAAAGCCAAATGATAAAGATGGAATATGAAAGGCAAATGAAGAAGCATCAAGATGAGAAAGAGAAGAAAAGGCAAAAGAAGGAGAAGGCGGACGAGAAAGAGAAGGAAAGACAAATGAAGGAGAAGGAGGATGAGAAAGAGAAGGAAAGGCAAAGGAAGAAGAAGAAGGAAGAGGAAGAGAAGGAAAGACAAATGAAGGAGAAGGAGGACAAGGAAGAGAAGGAAAGAGAAAGGAAGAAGCAGGACGAGGAAGAGAAGGAAACAGAAAGGAAAAAGCATACAATGAATATGAAGGGTGGAAGAAAGAAAGAAGTACAAAAGCAAAGGAAGGGAGGAGATGAAGAGAAGAAAAGTATGACCAAGGTACGTTAATCGCTACTATATGTCGTGGTGTACTGTTGTAGGTATTATTATGAATAACGATTATTCTGTATAGCGATTACTATGTATAGCGATTATTATGTATAGCGATTACTATGTATAGCGATTACTGCAATAGCGATTAATGCTATAGTGATTACTTTATATAGTGATTATTGCGATAGCGATTAACTGTGATTTGATATTTTATGTTACAGGCAGCTCAGAAGTGAAGCAAAACAGTAGGTGAAAAGCTGAGAGGGCGATGTCAGTGGCCTGTAGTTCTATCGTAGTTCAGAAGGCTGAGTGAATATCAGAAGGACCGATTATGAAAGATGCACTTCGGCGGCCTTCTCGACCAATATTATTTTAAAAATTGCTGGAACACCATGACCCACCTGGTCAATAAGTGAAATCATAAGATGAACACGTTCCAGTTTGGGGGTTTTGATATCACCATGACCCTAGAAGATGTGACACGGATTACGAGTCTTAAGTGCCATGAAAGTGCAGTCCTAACATGAGATTCAAACTATAACCCAAGGGACAATTGCATGGCCTTTCTAGGAATGTCGATGGAGGAATGGCGTGAGTGTATTTCTGGTGGAGGCAAATCTTCAATGATCAAAGTTCATTTTTTCTGTAATAAATTAGAAGATCGGTCCGCTGCATGTGCATCTGAAGCAGCTGACCAAGATTTGCGCGACTTCCTTCTTTATTTTTTGATTGTTCTGGTTCGAGAATAAGTTATTTGTGGTTGCAGTTCCTAAAAGACTTAGATGAAGTCGACAACTGGGCATGGGGTGTTACTATGCTCACACACTTGTACAGTCAACTTTATCATGCGAGTGGGGGTACGAAAACCATCGGGGGGTTTTGGCCATTTATTCAGGTATTTGTTTATTACATATTTAGTACTTTTAGACTAAGCTCATTGAAGGTTGTAGTCTTACTAATATATTATTTTTATAGGCCTGGACGTGGGAGCATATTGTCACCTTGCGTGCTCAATGTGGCCTTGCGGTTTGTGGTTTTCCCAAGATCGGCGCGTGGGATTTAATAAATGTCAAGAAGGAAAATGCTTAATTCATTTTAGATGGGCTGCAATTAAATGAGGTAAATGGTTTAAAATTGTTGTAATGTTTAGCATTCTTAAGTAATCATCGCTTTAGGATTTTGTCTTCTTTAGTACAAATCATTATCGCTTTTGCATCTAACTTTCATTAGCGTAAATCGTTATATGGTTTAGCAATATTAAGTAATCATTGCTTTAGGATTTTTTTTTCATTAGTACAAATCGTTATTACATTTGCATCTAACTTTCATTAGCATAAATCGTTGTAATGTTTAGCTTTCTTAAGTAATTATCGCTTTAGGATTTTGTCTTCCTTAGTACAAATCGTCATCGCATTTGCATCTAACTTTCATTAGCGTAAATCATTGTAATGTTTAGCATTCTTAAGTAATCATCGCTTTAGGATTTTGTCTTCCTTAGTACAAATCGTCATCGCAATTGCATCTAATTTTCATTACCGTAAATTATTGTAATGTTTAGCATTCTCGAGCAATCATCGCATTCAGCATTTCATCTTCCTTAGTACAAATCGTTATCATATTTGCATCTAACTTTTTTTACCGTAAATCGTTGTAATGTTTAGCATTCTTAACTAATAATTGCATTCAACATTTTGTCTTCCTTAGTACAAATCGTTATCGCATTCAACATTTTGCATGAATAATTATATCTATATCTAAACCACAATCTTTATTGTACAGGTTGTGTGAAGACCTTATGGGGATGGGAAGGACGAGAACGATGAGGTTGTTGCCGAGGCTGCAAGACTGTCTGTCTACAATATTTGGCTCTTTAGCAAATGTGAAGCCGAGTTGCAACATGGTAGTCGATTACTCCTACAAGCTGGCTTGGGATAATCCATACCAAAATTGCCTGTGGCATTGAAAAGGAAGATAAATAGTGGTGGGGCCACAAACGTGAATTGGTACAAACGCTTTAGGAAACAATTGGATAGCTGGAACAAGTGAGGTGTTCATGCCATACCATACGATTATAAAGAACGACAATATGACCCCAACTATTTCAAACAATATTGGCAATCCATGCATGAAAATCGATAGATTGAGGAGAAGAAACCTGAAAGTGAGTTATCTCTTGTCACTGAGCATGTCGTCCTCCACCATAGACATAATGTTCATCGTGTTCATTTGGCGGATACTACAATTTCCTTTGTTGCAATACACGATAAGGGGCAAACATAGCTCAAGAAGGTATCATTCGACCAAAGGTTAGGGAGATTGGAGAGTGAGAATAAGTAGTTACGAAAGGATGTGTAGAATGAGTAAACAAATTGGGTCACTGGTTGAGATGATTACCAGTGGGTTTTATAAGATCAAGGAAACAAAGAGGCCACCGAATAAAGAGACTCCACCAAGTTCAAGAAAGAGACGATTTCTATGTCCATCTGAGTCGTCAAGTGCAAGTGAATAAACATATGTGATTTATGTATCCCAATAATTCTATATTGTAATTATGTCATTCTTTGTTATAATTATATAATTCTTTCATTAATAAGTATAACACAAAAGTGCCACTGAAAAATCGATAAGACTACATAAACTTAGGTTTGTAATTATATAATTCTTTCATGATTTGTACTTACGTATAGCGTTTACTGGCTTAGGGTTTATTATGTATCATGATTCCTGTGATAGCTATTACTGTGTATAGCGCTTACTATATATAGTGATTATGAAGTTACCATGATTTGTACTTACGTTTGCTAAATCGTATAGCGATTACTAGCTTAGGGTTTATTACTTATAGTGTTTCTTGTGATAACGATTACTTAATATGTCGATTACTCAGTATAGCGATTATGAAGATATCATTATTTGTACTTACGTTTGCTAAATCGTATAGCGATTACTGGTTTAGTGTTTATTATTTATAGCATTTCCTGTGATAGTGATTACTTAGTTTAGCGATTAATAGGCATATCGATTATGAAGCTACCATGATTTATACTTACATTTGCTAAATCGTATAACAATTACTAGTTTTGAGTTTATTATGTATCACAATTCCTGTAATAGCAATTACTCGGTATATCGACTATGAAGCTACCATGATTTGTACTTACTGTTACTAAATTGTATAGTGATTACCGGTTTAGCTTTTATTGCTTATAGTGTTTTCTGTGATAGCGATTACTTAGTAGAGCAATTAAAAGGTATAGCGAGTATGATGTTACCACGATTTATACTTTTGTTTGCTAAATCCTATAGCGATTACTAGTTTTGAGTTTTCATTTGTATAGCGATTCCTATAACAACGCTTACTATGTATAGTGATTATGAAGTTACCACGATTTATACTTAGGTTTCAGTAATCGTTAAGTGATTACTGGTTTAGGGTTTATTATTTATAGTGTTTCTTTTAGTTGCACGGAATGTCACATAACATTAGTTTAGGGTTTAGGGTCTAGAGTTTAGGGAGACGTCATTTAACACGCTACTAATGTTATGCGATGTGTCATTCATTTACACGTACTAACATCGTATCGATGATACTAGCAAATGAAATGACATCTTTTAATTAATGCGCAATGTAATTTATTTATTTGTTAATATTCTTTTTACGTAAATTTTGAAAACTGGCGGGATGTGAAACGATGTGAAGAATAAATGAATGAAGCGTCGTGTTCTGCAAGGAACACAAGACGTTTCCTTTAAGCGCATGAAATACGCGACATTTCATTTAAAGAAGAAAATGAACCTTTCCTATAACCTGCTTCGTGAGCAATGATCAGAAAAACCGACGTTTCCGCTAACCTCCTTCGTTGCAAAAGCTATATTCAGCTAATTTCAATGCAACATCTACAAAATAGGTGCCAAAAAACTCAGCAAATTGCTCGAAGAGAACATTGACCGAATGCGAGATGATTTTGCAGAAGGACACACTATCTGTAATTTTGTACATATGAAACCACTATTAGTTCTATATTTACGTATGCCATGGGTATGTATACTAACAAGTGCATATTTGTTATAAATGGATTATACACGATTTCGTAATGTATATTCAAAGCAAGGGAACAACCATGTCGGTCCGCGTCATCACCCCTTATTTTATAGTATATCAGTTATCTTATATGTTTATTTTCTTTTTTTATTTACTAATGTACCTTCATGTTTTAAACTTACTATTATTAGTGTTCTGTTCAACAAAGTATTGTCCATTGAATGCCATACGCGGTTGGATTTCTAGATGGAATACAATATTGGGGTAATGATGACCAAATGGCAAACTTTTGTTCAAGTGAAAAGGTTTGTAACTATATTGATTTGTAAGATGTTAAATCTATTTAAGATCTTGTTCTAATTCTTAACATCGATTTTTATGGCATCAATACGTATTTTCATATCTATTTTTTAAGATATTTTATAATTGATTTGCAGATATTGATTCTTACATTATGGCAATCAGAAAAGCATTGGGTCTTATACGTGTTGGATTTACGAGAACAAAAAATATGGCTATACAACTCCTTGGACTATGACAATGGTGTAGACCGTGACATTGTGCATTTGATAAGTTTCTATCTTTAAGATTATCATATCTTGTACCATGGCCCAGAATTTACTTGCTTTTGCATAAAGCACAGGTTGGATTTTTCAGAGACATATTGGGTGTCAAATCAATACAATACATTTCAATACATTCAAATTATTCTAATCATTCAGATCAAATTGAAAAAAACTTCATGCAAGACATTCAAACATTGCAATACATTTCAATATATTCAAATCAATACAATACATTTCAATACATTCAGATCAAATTGAAAAAAACTTTATGCAAGACATTCAAACATTTCAATATATTCAAATCAATATAATATATTTCAATACATTCAAATCATTCTAATCATTTAGATCAAATTGTATTACAAGTTGTATTTCACTAGCTCGTGAATGACTCATCATCACTTGTCTGACTTTCATAGTCTTCTTCTTCCTCCTCCTCCTCTTCGTCATCATCTTCTTATTTTTCATTTAGCGCCCATCCACTTCGTATATCATTTGGATCGCATTCTTTCATGCATGTGCCATCAGTCAATGAAGATATGACATGCATACCATGTGTGACATCGTGACCATAAGAGAAGTCATATATATCATCTTGTAGATAGTATTCACCCTCTTCAGCAATCTTGTCTTCCTGTAACTGATCGTACTCGGAGTATAGTTTAGACTTCACCTTACAAATTGCCCACCATTCATTTCTATCTTTCTTGTACTCGGATATGAAGTATAGTACACTTGTAGAGCTTGCGAGGCTAATATGAATGGTTCATATGTTCCAAACCTTGACTAACCATTCACCTCCACAATGCTTGCAACTTTGTCGACTCTAGTTGTTGTGGGATCAAACCATTGACATTTAAATAAAGTTAAGCAATTGTTTGTGCCTAAGTAAGTCAACTCCATTATTTCTTCTATAACACCGTAGTAGTCATGTTCTTTTTCACTATAGCTGCTACCCTTGACGCATACGCCACAATTCATCATTGACTTGTTGACACCGTAGTCTTTTATATGGAAACAATAACCATTTATGATGTACCCATTGTAACACTGCACAACTTTAGACGAACCATTTTGTAAATTACATATTCCTTGATCTTTAACATCACCATGGCGGACCTACAAGCATAAACAAGGACTATGATCATGACAAATTAAATATCTTATTGTTGTATAAAGAGAAAAAATGTATACAATCGTCCTTACCAACTCTTTCAACTATGCCACAAATTTATTTTCACGTTCTTTTTGTACTTCTACATCAGTGAGTTATGAAAGTTTTATTCGCAACTCCAGATCAAATCGTCTACACTTAACATAAACTTTTTTTACCGAACCATGTACACACGTATAGAACTTAATGTTACATATTAACTATACTTACTCAATGTATGGGTCGATTAATGAGCAATTGAAAAGGATATATATTTGTGTTGCATCTTGCTCTCGATCTTCCAAGACTCTTGACCGACAACTACCAAATGCATGTCCAATTGGTTGAAATATAGACAATTTGTCAGTTACAGCTAATTGTTCTTCATCATCATTACGAGATGGGCATGTGTAACGTGTTGAAATATGAGGATCAAAGTATATAGATGAGAAATTTGAAATCTCTTCCAAGGTGTATGCCTCACAAATAGAGTCCTCTACTCTTGCTTTATTCTGAACCTTTTTTTTATGTCAAACATGCATTTGTCAACAATATACATCTCGGATTACAATAAATTTCTCAATAGTATTAAAAAGAAAAATTTAAATAAACATATACCTTTCAAATGGGTACATCCACCGATATTGCATAGGTCCACCAACCCTAAGTTCATATGGCAAATGTTTGACCACATGTTCCATAACATCAAAAAATGCTAGTGGAAATATCTTCTCTAGCTGACAAATAGTAGTTACGACAAATTCCTCAAGATTCTTTACCTCAGATACTACAACTTTTGTTGCGCACAATGTTCTAAAAAATCTACTCAACTTGGACAATACCTCCCAATTAGGTTTGTCTAATATATCATGAAATGTTAGGGGTATCAACCGTTGCATAATGACATGACAATCATGGCTCTTCAACCCATATAATTGTCCCTTGTCTATCTTCACAGCCCGAGCAATGTTAGAAACGTAGCCGTCTGAAAATCTCAATTTTCTCAACCATTGACATACCAACTTTACTTGATCTGGACCAAGCACATACCTTGCCTTTGGTTTTAGTACTTTGCCATTGTACTCTTTGAGTTCCAATTCTGGTCTTTTACATACCACTTTTAAATCCATACGTGTCTTCGGATTATCCTTCATTTTTCCTTTCACGTTCATTACTGTATTAAACACATTACCGAACAAATTTTTCTCCACATGCATGACATCCAAATTATGTCATATCAATAAGGTTGACCAAAATGGTAGTTCTCAAAATATAGATTTTTTGTCCAATTATGATCTTTCCCAAATCCAATAAAGGCTGTTGTCCTACGGGCATCTGTCAGTCCACATGGAAAGTATCACAATCTTCTTAAAATCTTTATGCTAGACAACCTTATTGGTGGACCTTCTATTTCAGTTGTGCCTGCTCGAAACACATTCTTTTATGGTAAGAACAGATGATCATTGGGTAGAAATTGACGGTGACATTCAAACCAGCAGGGCTTCCTTCCATGTGTCAATCTAAATGATTTTGTATCATCTATGCAGTACGGACATGCTAACCTCCCATATGTGATTTAATCAGATAACATACCATATATAGGGAAGTCACTGATTGTCCAAAGAACAACAACCTTCATATTGAAGTTTTGTTTTTTGTGGGCATCGTACGTGAGAACACTGTCATCCCACAATATTTTCAGTTTATAAATCAATGGCCTCAAATATACATCAAGATTTTGGCGAGGAGACATCGGACCAGGAATCAATAGAGGCAAGAAAAGATTTTCATGCTTCATACACAAGCTTGGAGGAAGGTTATATGGGGTGACAAATACCGGCCAACACGAATATGGGGTTGATCTACCCCCAAATGGATTAAATTCATCTGTACATAATCCTAGCCTAACATCTCTCACTTCCAAAGCGGAGTTCTGATGAGTACGATCAAAGTGCCTCCAAGCTTCTGTGTCAACAGGATGTGTGATCTTGTCTTCATCATGTCAAACTTTATTTGCATGTCATATCATTTGTTTAGTTGTCCTCGAAGACATATAAAGACGTTGCAATCTAGGGGTAAGAGGGAAGTAGCAGAGTGACTTATACGACACTTCTTTTGATCTTGTGTTACCATTTCCTTTTGTCTTTAGCTTGAACCGAGGATGTCCACATGATGGACATGATCTGCTTTTTTCTTGATCTTTAAAATACAACATACAGTGATTGGGACAAGCATCTATCTTTTAATACCCCTTACCTAGAGAATTGACCATAACCTTCGCACGATAGAGATTTTGTGGCAATTTCTCATCTTTGGGTAACATACTCTTCACAATAGAGCACAGACAATCAAAACATGACTGACTCAAATTAAACTCGCACTTCAAACTCAATAGTTGAAGAACCGCAGACAGGATAGTGTGACTCTCACAACCATTCAACAATGGCTCATCAACATCTCTAAGTAAGTCATAGAATGTACTAGCTGCATCGTTTGTTGCTTCTTCCTCTACCTCAGTTGGTGCACCACTATGTTTCACAGCATAACCCATTTTCGGTCCTGCGACATCAAATATCAGGTCCGTATATGAATTATCGTGCACCACATCCACCCTTGCGTCATAATTATTCCAAAATTCTTCACCATGAAGCATCCAATTTTGATAACCACTAACAAAACCTTTCCTTTATAGGTGTTGTCTAACGCCATGAGGTTCTACAAATCGATTATTGTTACACATCGTGCAGGGGCATCTGATCTGACCGGTGGGATCCACTGTACTGACACTTGCCGTTGCGAATTCAAAAAAATTGTCAACACCATCTATATATTCATGCGACACCTCATTATCAACTATCCTACGATACATCCATTCACGATTTGCAGTCATTTTGTCCTATAATATTACAGATATTTTCATCATTAGTTAAAAGAAAATCTTAATAATGCTATGATAAAACAAATATCTAATTTATCTATTAATTATCAAGCGAGGCAGGGGGTGCAACCCCCTGTCAACATCACCAAGTTAATAAACATAAATAGACGAATAGAGATACTGAAACAAACATATATCGAATTCCTACGCCCAAGAGATACTGAACAGTAAAGTGTTGCATCTAATAAATTAAATAACATGTGATGTGCTTGCATCACTTACTCATCACGGGTATTTACCCGATTTGCATTATTTTTGTCACTTACTTACCACGGATGGCGGGGCACAAGTGGGATCCGTTGAAAAATATGCAAGAGTCATTGTGTTAAAATGAAGCCACCCTCTGCCAAAAAGAATAAAAAAATCAATCATCAAGGAACTTAATCATGCACCAACAACTTATCTAGAGCTCAAAGCTCTAAACTAAATATTGAATAGGATTCACAAGCAAACCAACATACTATATTGGGCCCTTGGTTCTTGCAATACTTTATCAAAACAACAACCAGTCAACCATTCAATGAAGAATAATTTAAATATCACAAAATTTTGATGTTGTGTGAGGATATTTTCATAAGAATGCCGTTTAAACATCAACATAACATTAAACAAGTCTGAACTTAGTAATATAGAAAATTCGTAGCATATTTATCTTTTTACCCATTTAAATTCAAATGTTTTCTTATTTGTGAAAAATCGAAATCCTTCACCCCTGAATTGGTTTGGTGCCAACACGAGTCAATTAATTAACTCGAGTCACAAGTTGACTCGCTGAGTTTTCCAACTATGCTTGCAGGTGTGGTCACCATGGTTTGTTTAGTAGGAAAGGACCTTTCAATTATCTAATTACAACATATGAGCAAGTTTTTATAAAGCTTCAAAAATCAATAGTCCAAAATTTTTATAAATTTCAAGACTTATAACAAAATCATATTTTTCTCATAAAAATATATAATTCAAGAATCAGTTCCTAGCAAATAGACCATGTTAAACACTTATATTAGGGTCAAATTTAAAAAAACAGAACCTGAAACATAAAGAATTAGCACCTTAAGCACCTTGTGATGCTCTAAATATCATTAGTCATTAAGATAATAAATACATAAACGGTAAATGATTGACTTTTAATCCTATTTATTTTCAGGAAATACACTGGTGACTCGAAGAAAAGAATGGTAGATTTGAGCTTTACGGTGAGATTTAGGACAATGTCTGAGTTCGAAATAATGGATGATTGCTACAGATGGAGGAAATATGGAAAGAAGTCTGCAGATATGAAACTTAGTAACACCAATAAAAAATCACAAAGCAGAGACGAGAAACCAAAATCTATGAGAAATTCCCATGTAAATAAATCACGATAAGGCTTCTTACCTTATGCAAATCGTCAGTAATTCCACCACCACAGCCACCTATCAGCCTCAGACTCAAGAACGAACTCCGCACCTCTCTTCCCGGCACAACACCCTAACAGGCACCCAATACAGGAGTCAAAATAAAATCCAACCTTAAAACCAAAAAAAGAAAAAAAAACTAAACAGAAAGCTAAGCCATCTTCTGCAACCAATCGCTGCCGCCATCGGCCTCGCTAGAGCCATCTTCTGCAACCGAGAAGGCGGTGGCTCTATTTTTACAACATAAAAAGGGGATTTCTTCCCTTTTGCTTTCGCCAGGTGGTCGGTGGTGGCTGACGGTAGTCGCCGTTGCTGTCAACCGACTGTTAGGGCCAACTGCCCAAGTTGGCGATTGACATCCATGATCGATCGCCGATGGAGGGAGCAACCTCGACGAAAACAAAAAAAAATGTGCTAACCCTTACCTTTGCTGGGGTTTCCGTCGTGGGTCATCCTCTGGACAGGGGGTGACCTTCGTCTGGGGTAGCCGATTCACTGACAGCCTAGCATTTTGCCGGAGAGAGAGGGGGCGGTAGCCGGAGAGAGGGAGGGGGCGATCGACGAAGAGCGGCGCAGGTGAGAGAGAGAGAGAGAGAGTGAGAGAGAGAGAGAGAGAGAGAGAGAGAGGCGCGTGTGAGAGCAAAAAAAAAATGAATTCATGCCCTAGGGCGTTTTATATTGACATTTAGCGATGAATGGGCGACTGATTGTTTTTGTCGTAAACGTCGTCGCTAACTAGCGACGAAAAACAATCTGTCGCTAAGTGCGCCGAGTTTTGCGACATAAAACTTCGGTCGCGAATCCGTCGCTACTTAGCGACGGATTTGGCGAGAGAATGTTTTTCGTCGCTAATTTTGTAAATATTTACGCAATTAGCGACAGATGGTTTGCTCTCGCTAATCTGTCAGAACGTTGCGACGGAAAAAATCTGTCGCAAAGTTTCATTGCTAATTAGCATTTTTCTTGTAGTGATGTCAAAAAGTCTAGTTCTCTTCATTTGTCTGCATACTCTGATGTTGACTGGGCAGAATGCCCAAATGATCGTAAGTTTACTAATGGTTATTTGATATTTATAAGAACAAATCTATTATCTTGGAGCTCAACCAATTAGCGCATTGTTGCCAGATCCAAAATAGAAGCTGAATATATATAAGGTAGTCACAGGTGTCATCTCTAAGCTAGTTTGGTTTAAAAAGTTGTTGATAGAGTTGAACATTGTTTCTGGACAAGTTCCTACCCCATGGTGTGATAACCTAGGATCCATGTATCTTGTTGCAAATACTGTGTTTCATGCTTGAACTAAAAACATTGATATTGACTACCACTTCATTCGAGAAAAGTTTCTAAAGAAAAAATGGATGTACAGTTCATCTCTTCTGAAGATCAAGTGGTTGATATCCTCACTAAGTTGTTGGCAGGGGGCTAAGTTCAATTATTTTATAGGAAATCTCAATCTCATGGAGATTTGCTTGAGAGGGCATGTTCATATGACAGATTCAGGCTTAGAGTCCAATGTGAGATCCACATCCAGATCCAGATTCAACTAAGAGTCCCATGTGCATTCAGGATCTAATGTAAAGACACCCCTTGGATCTAACGTGAAGAGGTCCAAGGAAATGAAGACTCCTAATGTGAAAACATCTCCCCCTGATAAGACTCCTCCTAATGTCAATTAGTCTTCTATGGGAAGCACTCCTTATAATAATGTATCTCAACTCAATTTGAATTCTAAGGTGATTGAAAATTAGTCATTTCTAAAGCTGATAATAATCATAAGATGTTGAATTGGACTCTGGAATCTCCCACATGTACATTTCTATTTAAATAAAGAGAGACCCTCTCCTCTCTACATCAAATATATATATAGAGAGAGAGAGAGGTTTCCCCGTGGATTTAAGTCAAGCCGGACCAAACCGCGTAATTTTGTGTGTGCTTGTGATTGTGTGTGTGAGCTCTTTACAAGTGCACCCTTAATGGCTTAACTGCGAGGGAAGATCGGGTGCAGTGTAATTACAAGTGTGATGCCGTACTTGATCACTCTCAATTTTTAGGATAGCTGTGGGGTCCAACCAATGATGGCGGGTGATAAGGTGCAGCAGCACACTAAAGTGTGCAATTATTACATTGCACCTGATCATCCTCCTTTATTGCATGGTACAGATGAGTGCGAATGGGGACAATAAAAAACGTAGTCTGGTTGTTTCCTGGAAATATTTTATCTCAGCCATTTTAGACAAAAGAGATTTATAAGTGGTTTCAAATACCAAAATAAAAATGATCTAAGAATATAGCATTCTGTAAGACTAATGCGCAGTTGTTTCGAAATTTTGTAGATAGGGATAAGCTAATTAGGTTTTATTCCGTATGGCATTTAGAACTTTAGATTCAACACAATAAGTTTGTTGTATATTTGCCACTGTAGGTCTAGGTCAGATTTTGAACAGGTTAAAGAGATTCCGTTGGTAATTGTAGCCGAAATAATAGAGTACGATAAGGTGTCCAAGAATAAAGCCTAATATTAAACCTAACACTAAAATTAGGCAAGAAAAAATTTGCAAATTTTAAAATGAAAACCTAAAAATCACTTTCAAATGTTATAAATAATGAGTAAAATACATTAAAATAGCACTCTATTAGAAAACAACAAATTTAATTGATCATGGATGTTATCATTTCTTTGTTCACTTTCGTGAATATATATTAGAGATGATTGTGACAAGGACGTATCTTCACAATGTCTCACCCGTACTAACACAACTATGAAGTAGGAAGTGAACAGTCAGTGCAAAAAATGCACAAATGCATGAAATATGAAGTCTTTAGAAGGCAATATATATATATATATAATTACTTGCCCGGGTCACCAGAGTAGCACCAGGCTGGAGAGAAGGTGTTGACCCCTTCGACCTAGGTTCGACTCTCAACAGATGTGTAGGTGCATTTAACTGGTGGGTTCCATAAGGTCTTGGGTGTCGGTGATCCCACACAGGTTTTATGTCACAGAAGAACAGGCCTGAAAGTGCACTAGGATCTAGGCAACGAGCACTAGAGGGGGGGTGAATAGTGCTTTTAAAAATTGTTTGCGGAATATTTAATGATTTTGCAAATCTCAAAGCAAACACACAAAGAACACAAGATTTTATCCTGGTTCGGTCTAACCCGACCTACATCCAGTCCCCAAGCAAAACCCGCTTGAGATTTCTACTATCAACCTTATAAACTACAAGATCATATAGAACAAAACCGGTCCCACTTTCAGTAACAACCCTACTGAAAGCAAACAACTCCTTTACACCAAGGAGTCCTTTTTACAGAAAATAAGTAACAACTTACAAAACAACCTATGAGCCTTTCTTTTGAATGCAAATGAGATGCAATTGGCTTTTGAGGTTGTTGAAATACTCTACTCACGAATTCACTATCTCTCAAAGTGATTTGAGTGAAAAACTGAAGTGAAAATATCACGTGAGTGAGAAAACAAATACTTGAATGAATAAGAGTGAAAAGCAATATGTAAATGATTCAAATCGATTGAATTCTTCTTGTTTTTGAGTGTTAAAATGCACTCATATTTATAGTTAAAGTTTTCCATACGTTGAGGGTATGAAAAGGTGTCAAAACTGTCCATTTTGAACGATCAAAACGTTTGAAAAATGAAAAGACACGCCTTTTTGAAGTTTCAGGAAAACGGCAAAATTAGTCGACTGAAACATCAGTTAGTCGACTAATAGTTAGTTATTAGTAGACTGACAGTTATCGTCGGTCGACTGATCTATTAATCGAGCCGTTTAAAAATCTGAACTTTTGAAACTTAGTCGACTTGAGAAAAGTTAGTCGACTGATAATATCATCAGTAGACTGAAAAACCTTTTAGTCGACTGCTGCTAAAATCTTCTGAAAAACAAACATTCTGTTGGGTCGACTGATAAAAAGCATTAGTCGACTGCTGCTAAATTTTTAGAAAACACATGTTCTGTTCAGTCGACTGATAAAACCATTAGTCGACTGCTGCTAATTTTCCAGAAAACAGACATTCTGTTCAGTCGACTGATAAAACCTTCGGTCGACTAATTTGACAAAAATGACTTTTTAGAAAATATGGCGCGCAAGGATTAGTCGACTGGTAAGTCTATTGGTCGACTAATAAACATGAAAATTTAAGAAAAGAGTTTTCTAAAAAAAAATTCATGAGGGTTCTTTTTAAAAAAGTTTTTCTAAATACTTTTAAGGTGAAATGCAACCTAAATATGCACTCTAAGTAAGGCTCTTACAAGAATCTAAGACTTTTAATAAATTAAACATTTGCACACTAGTCTTCAAAGATTCTTCACTGAATTCTTAAATTTCTTCATAGTCTTAGCTGAAATGCAGTTGATTCCACTTGCTCATCATCAAAACCTTGTACTTGAAGTATCATGTATGGCTTCATTGTCGTAACAATCTCCCCCTTTTTTATGATGACAAACTTAATCAAAGATGAAGCATTTAGATGCATAGATGGAGATTTTACTCCCCCTATCAATATGCTGCAAAACATTAAAAGTTAGCACATTTAAAGCACATATATCACATATTGATTGGTTTGCATTTCCATTCATCATTTCTTCATGCATTTAGAAATACATTCATTCAAAGCTTTTTTTCTCTTAATTTTGCATTTCTCATGCAAGATCTCCTGCAATGTAATTGCTATCATCTTTTTCTCCCCCTTTGTCAGAATAAAAAAAGAGTAAGGGCAGAAATAGCATAAGCAAAATAGAGATACAAGTTTAAAATATTACAACCCATAAAGTATGAAAGTTCAGACAACAAAGATTAGAAAAGTGAGTTGAGCAAATCCTTGATTGAAGTAATCTCTTTCTGAATCGAAGATAGTTGTTGAGTCACATCTTCACGAAAAGTATGTTGATGCAGCTCTAAAGCTTCCAGTCTCTGCATAACTTCATCATGGTCTTGACTTGTCGAAAATTTCTTTCTTTTTGCATGAGATGAAGGTGTCGCAGAAGGTGGAGGTTCATAAATTGATGGTTCATTAGGATCAGATGGTTCAGTTTGATCAACATTTAAAGGAGGCAGATATTTAATTTTCATTCTTTTAAAAATTGTTTGATCAAAGAACTCTTTTTGCTCAATGTATTTTTCATTTGTTAAAGGAACTTTGAAATGTCTAAAAATACGGGTTAAAAGACAACCATAAGGAAGAAATGGTTTTTGTTTCTACAAATTTGTAAAATACACATTGGCCCAGTTGACATAAATATTTCCAAATAAAACATAAAGAGTCATAGATAGATCTGTGGAATAATAATCAAAAGAACCAGTTTTGGGTAGAACATTGTGGGCAAGGATTCGTCCAGCAATGCGTGCACGAGTTTGAAGATTAGTATTTTTGAAAAGAGGGCAGTGAGGTGCTCCTGGAAGAAGAATTTGTTCAAAAACTCTTTCATCATTCAATTCAATAGTGTTGAAAAGAGTGTCTGAAGGTGGAATTTCAAGAATTTCTCCAAGTAATTTCGAATCAAACTCGATTTCAACATCACAAAAAAGAGAGGACAAAACTCCAGTTTCATGATCCATTTGTAAATTTGTGTAAAACAAGTGAATAAGAAACGGATAGTGAAGGGTATCTGCACAAGCATCAAAAAGATGTGAAATTCCAGGAAATAATTCTCTTATATTGTAACGAGAAAATAAATGAAATAAAATATTTCGGCCTGGTAAAATAGGTAGTGCAGAAATTGATCCAAAAGTATCATAAAGAAGAGGATTACGAAGTAATCTTAGTGAAAAACCATGTCTTGAAGAAGGTGTAGGAGGAGGAGAACCTAAACCTTTTGCAGATGTAGACTTCGTACGAGGCATGGTTAAAAAAAATAGAGTTACCAAAAACAATGACGACTTCCAAATGATTTCCGGCAAAAGTAGAACGCTGTCCGGCGATGTGAAACAGAACCAGAGGAGGATACAATGGCTGACGGTGAGTGAGAAGTCGGCCACAAGGAGATTCCGGCAATGCACTGTCACACAAGAGGGTTCCGGCGTGTTTTGAAGACTCGTCAGTTACTGCAGGAGGATTCTGGCGTTTCAAGATCACAACCAGAAGACTCCGTCGTCTCCTTGTCATGGCAAGAAAAATCCCAGCGAAAATGGGATCGAACGGCACTCCGAGGGTTTTTCGGAAGAGAGAGAGGAATGAGACCAAAAGGGGTTTTCGTTTTTAAGGGTTTCGTTTTTAAGAAAAACGAAAAGATACAAAAACGAAGTGAAACAATGTTTATTTTAAAAAGAATGGGTGTTTTAAAAATCCAAGGGGTATCGGGTCCCTTCATTTAAAAATTTAAAAAATTTTAGTCGACTAAATCTTTATCGGTCGACTAAGAATGTGCTACTCATTCTAAAAATATCATCAGTCGACTAGAAATATATCGGTCAACTAATATGGTGCGATACATTCCAAAATTTAAAACACCAGTCGACTAGAATTTTATCGGTTGACTAATATAGTGCGATTTTGAGATTTTGTTCAAAAATCAGCATTTTTATAAATCCAAAAATGAGCAAATACCTAGTTCTCTCCTAATTCTCATAAAATCTTCATTTTTAAGAGGTTTAGTGAAGATATCGGCATGTTGTTCTTTAGTGGAAATAAAATTTAACTAAATATCTCCTTTTAACACATGATCTCTTAAAAAATGCTGTCTAACTTCAATATGCTTAGTTCTTGAGTGCTGAATAGGATTTTTTGAAAGATTTATAGCACTAGTGTTATCACAATAAATAGTTGTTGTGGAGTAATTCAAACCAAAATCTTTTAAGGTCTGTTTCATCCAAAGTACTTGTGAACATGCTAAACTAGCCGCTATATATTCTGCTTCAGTTGTTGAGAGTGATACTGAATTTTGCTTTTTACTAAACCAAGAGACTAAGGAATTTCCTAAGAAATGACATGTTCCACTAGTACTCTTGCGATCAGATTTACTTCCTGCAAAATCTGCATCACTATATGAAACCAAATCAAAGGAAGATGATTTTGGGTAAAACAAACCAAAATTTGAAGTATCTTTCAAATAACGAAGAATTTGTTTTACTGCAGTTAAATGAGATTCCTTTGGATTAGATTGAAATCTTGCACACATACAAACACTAAACATAATATCAGGTCGACTAGCAGTTAAGTATAATAGAGATCCGATCATACCTCTGTAGAGCTTAGTATCTACACTTTTACCATTTTCATCTTTATCAAGAGAAGTAGTTGTACTCATAGGATTCCTTCTTGATTTCGATGAGTCCATCCCAAATCTCTTGAGAAGTTCTTTTGTATATTTAGCCTGATTGATGAAGATTCCTTCTTCAGTTTGCTTTATTTGAAGTCCAAGGAAGTAGTTTAATTCGCCCATCAAGCTCATTTCAAACTCTTCCTGCATAGCTTTAGCAAATTCTTTACAAAGAGAATCATTAGTAGAACCAAATATTATGTCATCAACATAAATTTGTACAATAATAATATCTGAATTAAGATTTTTAATAAATAAAGTGGAGTCTACCCGACCAATGGAAAAAACAGATTGTTCTAGAAAATTTTGTAGTCTTTCATACCACGCTCTTGGTGCTTGTTTGAGTCCATACAAAGCTCTTTTCAATTTGTAGACTTTTTCTGGATATTTCTCATTTTCAAAGCCTGGAGGTTGCTCTACATAAACTTCTTCATTGATGTGTCCATTTAAGAATGCACTCTTAACATCAATTTGATATAACTTGAAGTTCATGTAACTAGCAAAAGTAAGCATCATACGAATTGACTCTAATCGAGCCACTGGTGCATAGGTTTCATCAAAATCTATGCCTTCTTCTTGATTATAGCCTTGTGCTACTAGCCTTGCTTTGTTACGAATGACTTCACCATTTTCGTCCAGCTTATTTCGGAAGACCCATCTTGTTCCAATTACCGGATGATCCTTTGGTCTATCAACTAGATCCCAAACATCATTCCTAGTAAATTGGTTAAGTTCTTCAGACATGGCCAAAAGCCAAAATTCATCAACACAAGCCTCATTGATATTCTTTGGTTCTAATTTAGATATGAAAGCAACATTTGCAATATATTTTTCTAACTGCCTTCTAGTTTGGACACCACTCTTTATTTCACCAATAACTTGTTCATGTGGATGATTAGGAACTTCTTTCCAAACTGGTTGAAGAGGAATATTTTCTTGAGAAGTACTCTCTATCAAGGGTTCTTCTTGAAGTATTACTTCTTCTCCTTCGCTTAGAGGTATAACCTGCTCACAATTCTCATCAAATGCAACATGTAAAGATTCTTCAATACAAGATGTTCTTTTATTGAAAATACGATATGCTTTACTTCTAGAAGAATATCCAAGAAATATTGATTCATCTGATTTTGAATCAAACTTATCAAGATTATCTTTGGTATTTAACAAGAAACATTTACTACCAAAAATTTTGAAATATGAGATCTTTGGTATACGATCATAATACAATTCAAAACATGTTTTATGTAAAATTGGTCGAATAAGAACACGATTTAAGACATAACATGCTGTATTAATTGCTTCAGCCCAAAAGTATTTTGGTAAATTTTTATCTTGAAGCATGGTTCTAGCACATTCTTGCAAAGTTCTATTCTTTCTTTCAACAACTCCATTTTGTGGAGCCGCTCTAGGAAAAGCAAAGTTGTGAGATATACCATGTAAATCACAAAACTTTAGAAAAGATTCATTTTCAAATTCACCACCATGATCACTACGAATTTTAATAATAGATGTAGATTTTTCATTTGTAATTCTTCTACAAAGTTTAGAAAATTCTGAAAAAGCATCATTTTTGCTTTTTAGAAAAATCACCCATGTAAACCGAGAATAGTCATCTACTATAACAAAAGCATACTTGCTACCATTCAAACTTTGAATTCTAGATGGTCCAAATAGATCTAAATGTAAAAGTTCAAGAGGACGTTTTGTTGAAACTATATCTTTTGCTTTAAAAGAACTCTTGATTTGTTTACCCCTATGACAAGCATCACGTAAGTGATCCTTTTTATATGGTATTCTAGGTAGGCCTCTTACAAGATCATTCTTGGATAACTTTGAAATAATTTTAAAATTAACATGTCCAAGTCTCTTGTGCCATAACCATTGAATTTCATTTGAAACAATAAGACATTTTTCATTAAAAGAGGGTAATTCATCTAGATATAGTTCATACACATTGTTTCTTCTTTTACCTTTAAAAAATATCTTTTTAGATTGAAAATCAGAAATTAAGCATAAATCATTTTCAAAAGAAATATGAAAACCTTTATCACATAATTGACTGATAGATATTAAATTATGCATTAAACCATCTACTAAAAGAACATTTTCTATCAAGGGAAATTTTGGATTACCAATATTACCAATACCTATCACTTTTCCCTTGTTATTGTCACCAAAGGTGACGGTTCCTCCATCCTTATTTTGGAGGGTGGAAAATAACTCCGGCCTTCCAGTCATATGTTTGGAACAGCCGCTGTCCAATATCCATTTGCTCCTTATGTTGTGTACCTACAACAAAATTAGAAAACAGAGCATTTGACCCCTTTCTATTTTCAGGTCCATGAGAGTTAGTCTTAGCAACCCATATCCATTTGGATTTTGGTTTCCTTTGATAATAAATATTCTTTCTATAAAAGGATTTAGAATAAACATGTCTAGAATAATCATATCTAGATGCATTTCTATTAGAACTAGAAAGTTTAGTTTTATGAACAAAAGGTTGAGAATAATGTCTTTGATTTTTCACCACATAGTTTGGTCTATTTTGAGTATCAAAGAAGCTATATCCCAATCCGATTTTATTAACCGAGCATCTTTGAGAACCAAGAAGTTTTTCTAGATTCTCTTGACCATTTGTGAATTTGGTCACTATAGAAAGAAGATCATTTGACTTTTCTTTAAGACTAGATATTTTTTTTTGTAAGAGATTGGTTCTAACTCCAATTTCTTTTATCTCAAGTGCTTGGCAAGAATTTTTCTTCTTGAGATCTTATATTTCTTGAAGTAACACTTTATTTTGAGAGTCAAGAGTTAAATTTTCAATTTTTAACTCTTTATTTTTAGAACTAAGACTCTTAAATTTAGCATATAAATCATTAAATGCTTCAAATAACTCATCATAGTCAAATTGACTTACCGAATCTTCTTGTGCTACAAAACACATGTTGGCAACTTCTTCATTTGATTCTTTATCGGAAGAGGAGTCACTATCATCCCAACATGCTTGAAATGCCTTTTTCTTCTTGAATTGGTCCTTGGGCTTGATTTTGAGAAGAGGACAATCTTTCTTGATATGTCCTTCCTTTTTACAGTTAAAGCACTTGACTTCATTGGGAATGGAAGAATCTGCTTTCTTTACCTTTCTTTGAAATCTTCCCTTTTTAATGAATCTTCTGAATTGCCTTGTGATGAGGGCAATATCTTCATCTTCATCTTCTTCTGAATTTTCTGAGTCAGAAGTAGCCTTAAAAGCAAGAGATTTCTTCTTATGCTCTTCTTCTTGTCTGTCTTGAAGTTGGACCTCATATGCCATTAGGTTACCAACTAAGTCTTCAAGAGTGAGAGTATTGAGATCATTTGCTTCTTCAATAGCAGTGGTTTTTCTCTCCCATTCAGGAGTTAAACACTTTAGAATCTTTCTGACTAAATCCACTTGTGAATATTCTTTTCCAAGGGATTTCAAAGTATTAGTTATATCGGTCATTCTAGTTACCATGTTCGATAAAATTCATTTTGCTTCATTTTGAACAATTCAAATTTATGAACTAAAGAAGCAATTTTAGATTCCTTTACCTTTGACGTACCTTCGTGAGTTACTAGAAGAGTATGCCAAATTTCATTTGTTGTAGAGCATTGAGAGATGCGATTGAATTCTACCTTGTCAACGCCACAATATAATGCATTCATGGCTTTGGCATTCAGTGAAGCAGTCTTCTTTTCATCATCGGTCCATCGGCTGAAATCAGTTGATGGAGTTTGGTACTTTTCTGAAACAACTCTCCAGATATCGAGATCCATGGATTGCAAGAATATTGTCATTTTTACTTTCCAGTATCCATAGTTTATTCCGTCGAAGAGAGGAGGACGAACAAAGGAGCTTCCTTCTTTGTGCTGAGATGTTGTAGTTGCCATGCTAGATGATTGTCAAATCAAAGTAATAGCAAACCTGTGCTCTGATACCAAATGAAAGTGCACTAGGATCTAGGCAACGAGCACTAGAGGGGGGGTGAATAGTGCTTTTAAAAATTGTCTGCGGAATATTTAATGATTTTGCAAATCTCAAAGCAAACACACAAAGAACACAAGATTTTATCCTGGTTCGGTCTAACCCGACCTACATCCAGTCCCCAAGCAAAACCCGCTTGAGATTTCCACTATCAACCTTGTAAACTACAAGATCACACAGACCAAAACTGGTTCCACTTTCAGTAACAACCCTACTGAAAGCAAACAACTCCTTTACACCAAGGAATCCTTCTTTTTACAGAAAATAAGTAACGACTTACAAAACAACCTATGAGCCTTCCTTTTGAATGCAAATGAGATGCAATTGGCTTTTGAGGTTGTTGAAATACTCTACTCACGAATTCACTATCTCTCAAAGTGATTTGAGTGAAAAACTGAAGTGAAAATATCACGTGAGTGAGAAAACAAATACTTGAATGAATAAGAGTGAAAAGCAATAAGTAAATGATTCAAATCGATTGAATTCTTCTTGTTTTTTAGTGTTAAAATGCACTCATATTTATAGCTAAAGTTTTACATACGTTGAGGGTATGAAAGGGTGTCAAAACTGTCCATTTTGAACGATCAAAACGTTTGAAAAATGAAAAGACACGCCTTTTTAAAGTTTCAGGAAAACGACAAAATTAGTCGACTGAAACATCAGTTAGTCGACTGAAACATCAGTTAGTCGACTAATAGTTAGTTATTAGTAGACTGACAGTTATCGTCGGTCGACTGATCTGTTAATCGAGCCGTTTGAAAATCTGAACTTTTGAAACTTAGTCGACTTGAGAAAAGTTAGTCGACTGATAATATCATCAGTAGACTGAAAAACCTTTTAGTCGACTGCTGCTAAAATCTTCTGAAAAACAAACATTCTGTTCGATCGATTGATAAAAAGCATTAGTCGACTGCTGCTAAATTTTCAGAAAACACATATTCTGTTCAGTCGACTGATAAAACCATTAGTCGACTGCTGCTAATTTTCCAGAAAACAGACATTCTGTCCAGTCGACTGATAAAACCTTCAGTCGACTAATTTGACAAAAATGACTTTTTAGAAAATATGGCGTGAAAGGATTAGTCGACTGGTAAGTCTATTGGTCGACTAATAAACATGAAAATTTAAGAAAAGAGTTTTCTAAAAAGATTTTCATGAGGGTTCTTTTTAGAAAAGTTTTTCTAAAGACTTTTAAGGTGAAATGCAACCTAAATATGCACTCTAAGTAAGGCTCTTACAAGAATCTAAGACTTTTAATGAATTAAACATTTGCACACTAGTCTTCAAAGATTCTTCACTGAATTCTTCAATTTCTTCATAGCCTTAGCTGAAATGCAGTTGATTCCACTTGCTCATCATCAAAACCTTGTACTTGAAGTATCATGTATGGCTTCATTGTCGTAACAAGGCCAACCAGAATTTAGATACACTGCAGGCTTGAATTGGCTATTTTTTAATAATTATAAAAAAATACTTTTTAAAATTGATTTTAATGGTTTTAACATGTGTCACATTATATTTTTTTGGGCCGATACAGAACCATATCGGTAACGATTCAGGGACACTGATAACATTGAACCGGCCTATTAAGTGAGCCATTTCTCAGTGAGGGTTCCTCGTCATCAAAAAAGTAAAAAAAAAAAAAAAGCATCAAAGAAAGAGAAAGAGAGCAAGAAATAACAATGGCCTGGTAAGAAATAAAAGTCTCTTTAAAAAAGATATTTTTATGAATGTAGATTCTGTTACGAAAACAATAACTAAAAAAAAAAGAGAGCAAAAAGTATGATTCTTTTGACATTAGAAAGGTATTTTCAATATAGAAAAAGTTCATTTTCATACTAGGGAAAACATACAATTCTCACATTCAGAAGGGAGCTTCTGATGAAAGTTCAAAATGTCAAAGAAGCATGTAGTTTTGACTTCCATTCGATGCTGCGGGGAACTCTGAATTGACTTTTAGGTGAAGAGTGAAGGGAACCGACAGGGAAGATGATAGAGACGTTCGTGGAAAAATGATTGTACGTTGCCAAGGCTTGTTAAGAGCGAGTTTTTCAATATCTGTATTATGCTTTTCTCAACACTTTGACTTTTCTTGAGTAACGTCACAGCGCCTTGATGTTGCACACTTGTCAAAAACCCTTGTTTGTTGACTTGACCTACACAGTTTGGGTCAAATGATATTAAAAATCATCATCAACAGCAATTTTCGATTGTTTTTCACCGGATTGTCAAATCTCTTAAAATGCTTTAGCATAGGGCCCTTGTGATCCACCAAGATGAGTGGTGGATGGTGATTTTCAATATCACTTGATCCCATCTCTATCACGTTAATTAATACTAAAAGTTTAGCATCAGAGAGAGAGAGAGAGAGAGGAAATCACCAAGACATCTTATTATTTTATTTTAGCAGTGACGTAATTAATGGGATACGCGGCCCTATTCGTTCCCTATAAAAGTTGCCTCATTTTCTTTCTATCCCGCCATCTCTCTCTATCTCTCTCATTTTCATTCTATCCCGCATCTCTCTCTCTCTCTCTCTCTCTCTCTCTCTCTCTCTCTCTCTCTCTCCTAGAAAAAGAAGGCAACACTAGCGTCTTCAGTTATGAAGGTAAGGCAACTCTACACCTTTCTTAGGCTTTCCAGTTTTTCACTATGATTGCAAACTCGCCTTTCTTTTAATAGCACTCCATGCATCTCTTGCTCTTATCATTTGAGTTGCACCATATATGTTCACGTTTAGAGTTCGAACATTCCAATAACCCAAACCACCATGGTTCCTTCTCTCACAGCGATGCAATCTTGAAACCCAAGATTACAGAAAATAACCAAGTTACACAAATCCTATGAAATTACGCCACTGCAAGAAAGAATAATGGAAAGTAAGCAATGAAGTAGCTCATATATTCTAGAAAATCAACATAAATGTCAATCAATTTACCTCTCATAATACTTTTTGCAGCAAAAGGTGGTGATGAGCGTGCAAATGTGTTGCGAAAAGTGTCGTTCCAAATCCATGGAAACTGTCACATCTGCACAAGGTATTTTTCCACTTTCATTTTTGCTAAAACACGGAATCATGCTCCACCGTTTGGAATTAGCTTTAGAAATATGCAACTATCTTAACATTATATATATATAATGTGTGTGTGTAAAAAATCATTGTAAATTTTTTAGGCTTCACAGAAAACACATGATCCAAATGTGGATTTCTAGTAAATGGATCATGCCCAACACATTTATAAGGTCGAAACTAGGGGTGTCAATGTGTCGGGTTTGGTTCGGATCCAAGTGGAACCAGACTTGGACCCAACTTTTGGGTATGGTATCGGGTCCAGACTCGCGTTTAATTGAGTCCACTATAAGAAAAACCACACCTGGATCCGCTAAAAACTACATGTACCAGACCCAGTAAAAGCATAATTTTGTTGAGGCAGATCCATTCCATCGATGGATGCTTTTCTTTTCTTTTCCTTTTCGAAAGACGATATATCTATGGATGTTTAAGAACGTAACAGACGATGTCCTGATATCCATTCCAAATTAAAGCTTAATGCCAATTCCATAACAATTGACAAGCCAAATGACGCCTTCTCTCGGGTTAACCTCTGTTCGGATTGTGTGACATATTTGCAGGTGTGGAATCGGTTGCACTTGAAGGCACTGAAAGAAACCTGGTGGTCGTGGTTGGTGAGGGAATAGATTCGGTCGGATTGACGGTGAAGTTAAGGAAGAAAGTTGGGCACATGCAGCTGGAGAAAGTAGAAAGGGTTGATTAATGGTCCAGTGCAGAAACTGATCATGATGTTGGAGAAACAAATGGTTCATCACAGCAGCAACAATGGCCAACATCAATAACTACATATGAGGTCCATGAAGGCCAGCAGCCAGTTTCTTGCTCTGTGATGTGAAAGAGGCCTCTCCCTGTTTCTTTAAAACTGAAATGAAATGAGTTTTACGTTTTCTTTCAAAAAAAAAAAAAAACTTTAACTGAAATGAAATGAGTATCTACGGTATTAAATACCTGTTGAGTTCGATGGACCCACAGTAAACTGGATCTGATATCGATTACAAGATTTTTGGAACTTGTGGACTTGTATGGTTGTACCCTCAACTCAATACCAAACTAGGCAGCTGGTTCCACACGTAGTGTGTATTTAATGATCTAATTCCGTGGAACTCCTATAGAACTTCCGCACTCCCGAACCAAAATGGGTTTGGATCCTGTAGAAATCTGATATCTAAGATCTAAATATAATATCCACAAAACAAGATCTAATATTCGAATACTATACCCAACATTGAAAAAACATGAGTGAAGACGCATACCTGGCTTACATGTAATAGCCAAGCGAAACTAAGACAAGCCGAACTGAACTTGGATGGGCCAAACTGAGCTGCGCTGAGTTGACATGGGCGCGCACAATTTCAATTGCTCATGTAGTGAACTTAAACAGAAAAGACAAATAATGCAATGAAACAAAGTTTTATTGCTTAATCAAACAACAACACAAATGCGAAGCAGGTTATGTGTTCCCCCTTGGAACACGCAGGTGCGTATTCTCCCGTCTGAATGGGCGCCACGTATGTAAGCACGTGGCGCTCGTTTCCCTGTGTGTGTCTGCATCACTTAGCATCGAAGTCCAGTGCGTTTGCTAAGACTTAAGTATCCTTTCCCACCATTAGCGTCATGAAATGATGTTTCGAGTAAAGGACAAAAATGTCCTCCCGCCAGAGTTTACAAATACTTAAGTACCCTTTCCCGCCATTGGCGCCATAAAACGATGTTTCAATTAAAGGACAAAAATGTCCTCCTACCAGAAAGGCTTAAAATCATCATTGTTTTCTCCCTAAGGAGTAAACTCCTCTCATTTAACAGGAGCTCCTCGTAATATGTCACCCTAAATATTTTGGATCACCCTTTGACGATGCACCTTCTACTGTAACAGGAGCTCCCTTTGACGATGCAGCCTTTGTCGTCGTCTGCTGCCGCCCGAGTACCCTTTGTTGTCGTCTGCTGCCATCGAAGCGTAGTCAAAGCACCATTGCCACCATCGATTTCATCTACCTTCTAGGTGTTTCTTCTCCACTGTCGAATTAGCAAAACTTGTGTCCTAGAAGGTGATTTTTGTTTAAGTTTTCGTTATGTAAACAAATCGATTT
Source organism: Nuphar pumila (assembly GCF_984573655.1). NCBI lineage: Eukaryota > Viridiplantae > Streptophyta > Magnoliopsida > Nymphaeales > Nymphaeaceae > Nuphar > Nuphar pumila. The sequence continues at coordinate 54,104,470 of NC_143249.1, read as the reverse complement.
GTAAATCCAAATGCTAAATCTTACAAGTGATTGTACTATATATGCTAAATAACACCTATTTTCATACTCAAACAAGAGGCGTGAAAGGCAACGATATGTACTTATGGAGGCTAAATTTAACCAACAATTTGTAAGTTTGAAATTAACAAAGAGTTATACATTTAATACAATAGCGATTTGTTCGATGCAGTAACGATTTACACGTTTGAATCAATAGCGATTTATGATTTATGATTCATGATTTATATATTTAAAACAACAACAATTTATACATTTAATGTAGTAGCAATTTATGATTTACAACGATATGTACTTATGAAGGGTTCAATTTCTACAATGATTTATATGTTTGAAGGAATGTTTTGTACGTTCGATGCACCAACAATTTATATGTTTGAAGCAGTAGTCATGTGTATTTATGATTTATGATGTTTATTTATGAAGCCAAATATTACCATAGCTTGTAATGTTGGTGACTGTGTAACGAATGTGATAATTTGTAATAATATATACTTGGGAAAGCGGTTGTAACATACAATGATGCAGTTAAATTTATGTGTTGTGCAGGTTAGCAATGACTGCAATTTGTAAGACAAGAAAGCCTTCACCGTTTGAGAGGATGGCTCTTGGAGAAATCATCCACCAATCTGATATATATGAGAATTATGTAAAAAATATTGAGAATGAAAAGGATAGGAACAAATTGTTGGATATTTATTATACTGAGCCTGATCCATCAGATATTGAAGATGAAAAGCAAACGAAGAAAGATGAGGAAGAACTAAAGATAAAGAAGAAGAAGAAGGATGATGAAGAAAAGGAAAAGGAAAGGAAGAAGGAGGAGGAGAATGAAAACTACGCGCACTTATGAGGCAAAAGGATTTCTTCCAGCCGACCATGCAAAATTAAATTTATATGCACATCATTCTTCATGTTATCTGTCATGATCGTTAGTTGCATCGCACTATACTATGCATCGAGTTGTTATTTACCCTACCAATAAAAGAAATGACTTATCGTATATGTGTATTGACAATAGCGATTCAAGAGACAACAATTTAATGAACAACGATTTGAATACACACAACGCTACCACAATCGTGCAACAAAATAAATGTCGCACGCACACGTTTCAATATCATAATACAAATATCATACAAATCGACACTAGCAAACAAATAATATGTTACAAATCGATATACATATCGCATAATATATTACAAATCGATACAAAAATTCAGCATAATAGCTTACAAATCGATATTAACAAACAAAACAATATCTCGCAAATTGATAGTATGTTACTACAACCGTGATTTGCGTTATACTATTCCAATATTTTTTACACAAAGGCAAATCGTTGTTGCTTACATAAACGTCATTGCTTAAATCACAAACATCAAAAGCGGAATCCAGGTCTCACAAGGCATATTAATTTTTGACAACGAGCGGGATGTGAAACGACGTTTCTTTTATAAATGAATGACACATATTTTCGTAACAAAGGCAAATTCTTATGACGATTTATGATTTACACATTTAAAGCAGCAACGATTTATACATTTAATGCAGTAGAGATTTATGATTTATAAAGTTATCAAGATTTGTAATCAAGTTTGCTAAATCGTACAACCATATTTAATGTCGAAGTCCAAATGTTACAACTATATGTACTTATGAAGGATGCGATTTCTATATTGATTTGTATGTTTGAAGCATTGATTTGCACATTTAAAGAAGGAACCCTAAAAACCTTAATGCCTAAACCCTAAACCCTTAATGCCTAAACCCTAATCCCTAAACCCTAACCCTAAACCCTAAACCCTTAATATCTTATTAAACCCTAACCCTAAACCCTTAATATCTTACTAAACTGTAATGCTAAACCATAAACCCTTAATATATTATTAAACTTTAAACCCTAAACCCTAACCCTAAACCCTAAACCCTTAATATTTTACTAAACCCTAACCCTAAATCTAAACCCTTAGCCTAAACCCTAAACCCTTAATATCTTACTAAACCCTAACCCTAAACCCTAAACCCTTAATATCTTACTAAACCGTAATGTTAAACTATAAACCCTTAATACATTATTAAACAGAATTCAGGTGCTTTTTGGATGAAGCTATTTTCATGAATGGTGATGCAAATAAACATTAACAATTCTATTTTTTTGGCTCATGATTCATGAAAATAGATTCATCCCAAAACTCTTTCTTTATGAACGAAATCGATACAGAAGTTCAGCCTAATAGCTTACAAATCAACACTACAAAACACATAAAATCTTACAAATCGATGTATAAATGGCAAAATATATTACAAATTGTGTCATATCTTACTAAACCCTAAACCTAAATCCTAAACCCTAAATGATGTGTATAACAATGTGTAAATTTGAAGGCTAGATAAGTACGATTTGTTCGTGCAATTGTATCGCGATTTATACTCATGCCAATTACGATTTTCATCCAGTTATGACCGACATAGACGTCATTGTGTAGATCGCAATAGGTCAATACATGGTATAACATCTTACAAATTGATACTATAAAATACCTAATATGTTACACATCGATATAGATATCGCATAATATATTAATCATCGATACGACAATTTAGCTTAATATTCTTAATATCGATTTAAGATACTGTTTTGATTTGTAATATTGATTTCTATCATGATTCTGTATATCAATTTAAGATGTTGTTTTGATTCTTAATATCGATTTAAGATATTGTTCTGATTCTAAATATCGATTTTAAAGATATTAATACGAATTTCCAAATGGATTTAAGATATTGTTCTGAATCTTAATATCAATTTCTATGCTTATTCTTAATATCGATTTAAGATATTGTTTTGATTCTTAATAACGATTTAAGTTATTGTTTTGATTCTAAATACCGATTTGTAAGATATCAATAGGAATTTTCATATCAATTTAAGATGTTATGTTGATTCTTAATATCGATTTAAGATATTGTTTTGATTCTAAATATCGATTTTTAAGATATCAATACAAATTTCCAAGTCAATTTAAGATATTGTTTTGAATCTTAATATTGATTTCTATGCTGATTCTTAATATCAATTTCAGATATTGTTTTGATTCTTAATATCGATTTAAGATATTGTTTTGATTCTTAATAACGATTTAAGATATTGCTTGGATTCTAAATACTGATTTTTAAGATAACAATAAGAATTTTCATATCAATTTAAGATGTTGTTTTGATTCTTAATGTCGATTTAAGATATTGTTTTGATTCTTAATATTGATTTAAGATATTGTTTTGATTCTAAACATCGATTTTTAAGATATCAATAGGAATTTCCAAATCGATTTAAGATATTGTTCTGAATCTTAATATCGATTTCTATGCTAATTCTTAATATCGATTTAAGATATTGTTTTGATTCTTATTATCGATTTAATATATTGTTTTGATTCTAAATATCAATTTTTAAGATATCAATAGGAATTTTCATATCGATTTAAGATGTCGTTTTGATTCTTAATATCAATTTAAGATATTGTTTTGATTCTAAATATCGATCTTTAAGATATCAATACGAATTTTCAAATCGATTTAAGATATTGTTTTGAATCTTAATATCGATTTCTATGCTGATTCTTAATATCAATTTAAGATATTGCTTTGATTCTTAATATCAATTTAAGATATTATTTTGATTCTAAATATCGATTTCTAAGATATCAATAGGAATTTTCATATCGATTTAAGATGTTTTGATTCTTAATATTGATATTTAAGATATCAATACGAATTTTCAAATCGATTTAAGATATTGTTCTGAATCTTAATATCGATTTCTATGCTAATTCTTAATATCGATTTAAGATATTATTTTGATTTTTAATATCGATTTAAGATATTGTTTTGATTTTAAATATCAATTTTTAAGATATCAATAGAAATTTTCATATCGATTTAAGATGTTTTGATTCTTAATATCGATTTAAGATACTATTTTGATTCTAAATATCGATCTTTAAGATATCAATACGAATTTCCAAATTGATTTAAGATATTGTTCTCAATCTTAATATCAATTTCTATGTTGATTCTTAATATCAATTTAAGATATTGTTTTGATTCCTAATATCGATTTAAGACATTGTTTTGATTCTAAATATCAATTTTTAAGATATCAATAAGAATTTCTATATCGATTTAAGATGTTTTGATTCTTAATATCAATTTAAGATATTGACTTGATTCTAAATATCGATTTCTATCCTGATTCTGTATATTGATTTATAAGCTATCAACAATATTTTTCATATTGATTTGTATGATATTTGTTCATCGAATTGCGTTATACTATGACAATATTTTTGTAACAAAGATAAATCTTTGTGGCCGACAACGACGTCATTATAAAATATTTTATTATAAGACGTGAACCACCAAAAATGTGAACCGCCAAAAAATCTTTGGCGGGTCCCATAAGCATTAAACTCTTCGGCTATAAAAGGAGTTCTTCATAATATTTCTCCCTAAATGTTTCACAAAAATTCGAACGCTTCATTTTCTTTCGCCGGAGCACCCTTTGTCGTCTCTGTAAGTTTTTGTGTTGTGCGGGTTACCAATGACTTACATTCCTAAGAGAAGAAATGGTTCATCGTCAGCGGAGAAAACTCTTGATGAAATCGTCCAATAGCATGCTTTGTATGAGCAATTAGAAGCATACTACAAAATAATGAGGATTGAGAGTGATAAAGAAAGGGAGCAATTGCTGGTAAAGTATAGAGCAGAGCCTAATCCATCAGATATTGAAGATGATAATTCAACCAAGAATGATAAGGAAGAAGTACAGATGAAAAAGAAGAAGGATGACAAATAGAAGTAAAATGAAAGGAAGGAGGAGGATAATGAAAAAAAGCAAAGGAAATCAAGGCAAAGAAAGGAGGAGGTGGAGGATAGGAGAAAGCAAAGGAATAAAAAGGAGAAGGAGGAAGAGAAGCGGAGGCAAAAGGAGTTGTAGGAGGAGAGGGAAAAGCAAAGGAAGAATAAGGATAAGGAGGAGAAGCAAAGGTAAAAGAAGGAGGAGGTGAAGGAGAGGAAAAAGAAAAGGAAGGAGAAGGAGGACGAGGAAGAGAAGGAAAGACAAAGGAAGAAGCAAAAGGAGGAGGAAGAGAAAGAAAGGCAATTGAAGAAGAAGGAGGAGGAGGAAAAGAAAAAAAGGCAACTGATGAAGGAAGAATATTTAGAAAATCGAAGGAGGATAAGGCAAATGAAGGAGACAGAGGAGTGGGAAAGGCAAAAAAATAATGAGAGGGAAAAGCAATTGAAGAAGAAGAAGGAGGAGGAAGAGAAGGAAAGCCAAATGATAAAGATGGAATATGAAAGGCAAAGGAAGAAGCATCAAGATGAGGAAGAGAAGGAAAGGCAAAAGAAGGAGAAGGCGGACGAGGAGGAAAAGGAAAGACAAAGAAAGGAAAAGGGGGATGAGGAAGAGAAGGAAATGCAAAGGAAGAAGAAGGAGAACGAGGAAGAGATGAAAAGACAAATGAAGGATGAGGAGGACGAGGAAGAGAATGAAAGAGAAAGGAAGAAGCAGTATGAGGAAGAGAAGGAAACAGAAAGGAAAAAGCATACGATGAATGCGAAGCGTGGAAGAAAGAAAGAAGTACAAAAGTAGAGGAAGGGAGGAGATGAAGAGAAGAAAAGAATGACCGAGGTACGTTAATCGCTACATGGTGTACTGTTGTAGGTATTATTATGAATAACGATTATTCTGTATAACGAGTACTATGTATAGAGATTATTATGTATAGCAATTACTATGTATAGCGATTACTGCGATAGCAATTAATGCGATAGTGATTACTTTATATAGTGATTACTGCGATAGCAATTAACTGTAATTTGATATTTTGTGTTACAGGGAGCTCAGAAGAGAAGCAAAGCAGTAGGTGAAAAGCTAAGAGGGCGATGTCAATGGCCTGTAGTTCTATCGTAGTTCAGAAGGCTGAGTGAATATCAGAAGGACCGATTTTGAAAGATGCACTTCGGCGGCCTTCTCGACCAATATTATTTTAAAATTTCCTAGAACACCATGACCCACCTGGTCAATAAGTGAGACCATAAGATGAACACGTTCCAGTTTGGGGGTTTTGATATCACCATGACCCTAGAAGATGTGGCACAGATTACGAGTCTTAAGTGCCTTGGAAGTGTTGTCCTAACACAAGATTCATACTATAACCCAAGGGACAATTGCATGGCCTTTCTAGGAATGTCGATGGAGGAATGGCGTGAGTGTATTTCTGGTGGAGGCAAATCTTCAATGATCAAAGTTCATTTTTTCTGTAATAAATTGGAAGGTCGGTCCGCTGCATGTGCATCTGAAGCAGCTGACCAAGATTTGCGCGGCTTCCTTCTTTATTTTTTTGGACTTACTTTATTTTTCGATTGTTCTGGTTCGAGAATAAGTTACTTGTGGTTGCAGTTCTTGAAAGACTTAGATGAAGTCGACAACTGGGCATGGGGTGTTACTATGCTCACACACTTGTACAGTCAACTTTATCATGCGAGTAGCGATACAAAAACCATCGAGGGTTTTGGCCATTTATTCAGGTATTTGTTTATTACATATTTAGTACTTGTAGACTAAGCTCATTGAAGGTTGTAGTCTTACTAATATATTATTTTTGTAGGCCAGGACGTCGGAGCATATTGTCACCTTGCGTCCTCAATGTGGCCTTGAGGTTTGTGGTTTTCCCAAGATCGGCGCGTGGGCTTTAATAAATGTCAAGAAGGAAAATGCTTAATTCATTTTAGATGGGCTGCAATTAAATGAGGTAAATGGTTTAAAATCGTTGTAATGTTTAGCATTCTTAAGTAATCATCTCTTTTGGATTTTGTCTTCTTTATTACAAATCGTTATCGCTTTTGCCTCTAACTTTCATTAGCGTAAATCGTTATATGTTTTAGCATTATTAAGTGATCATCGCTTTAGAATTTTGTTTTCTTTAGTACAAATCGTTATTACATTTGCATCTAACTTTCATTAGCGTAAATCGTTGTAATGTTTAGCATTCTTAAGTAATTATCGCTTTAGGATTTTGTCTTCCTTAGTACAAATCATCATCGCATTTGCATCTAACTTTTATTAGCGTAAATCATTGTAATGTTTAGCATTCTTAAGTAATCATCGCTTTAGGATTTAGTCTTCCTTAGTACAAATCGTCATCGCATTTGCATCTAATTTTCATTACCGCAAATCATTGTAATGTTTAGCATTCTCAAGTAATCATCGCATTCAGCATTTCATCTTCCTTTGTACAAATCGTTCTCATATTTGCATCTAACTTTCTTTACCGTAAATCGTTGTAATGTTTAGCATTCTTAACTAATAATTGCATTCAACATTTTGTTTTCCTTAGTACAAATCGTTATCGCATTCAACATTTTGCATGAATAATTATGTCTATATCTAAACCACAATCTTCATTGTACAGGTTGTATGGAGACCTCATGGGGTTGGAAAGGACGAGAATGACGAGGTTGTTGCCGAGGCTGCAAGACTGTCTGTCTACAATATTTGGCTCTTTAGCAAATGTGAAGTTGAGTTGCAGCATGGTAGTCGATTGTCCTACAAGCTGGCTTGGGACATTGGATACCAAAATTGCCTGTGGCATTGAAAAGGAAGATAAATAGTGGTGGGGGCCACAAACGTGAATTGGCACAAACGCTTCAGAAAACAATTGGATAGCTGGAAAAAGTGAGGTGTTCATGCCATACCATACGATTATAAAGAACGATAAGATGACCCCAACTATTTCAAACAATATTGGCTACCCATGCATGAAAATCGATAGATTGAGGAGAAGAAACTTGAAAGTGAGTTATCTCTTGTCACTGAGCATGTCGTCCTCCACCATAGACATAATGTCCATCGTGTTCATTTGGCGGCTACTACAATTCCCTTTGTTGCAATACACAATAAGGGGCAAACATAGCTCAAGAAGGTATCGTTCGACCAAAGGTTAGCGAGATTGGAGAGTCAGAATAAGAGGTTACGAAAGGACGTGCAGAATGAGTAAACAAATTGGGTCACTGGTTGAGATGATTACCAGTGGGTTTTATAAGATCAAGGAAACGAAGAGGCCACCGAATAAAGAGACTCCACCAAGTCCAAGAAAGAGACGATTTCTATGTCCATCTGAGTCGTCAAGTGCAAGTGAATAACCATATGTGATTTGTGTATCCCAATAATTCTATATTGTAATTATGTCATTCTTTGTTGTAATTATATAATTCTTTCATTAATAAGTATAACACAAAAGTGCCAATGAAAAATCGATAAGACTATATAAACTTAGGTTTGTAATTATATAATTCTTTCATGATTTGTACTTACGTATAGCGCTTATTGGCTTAGGGTTTATTATGTATCATGATTCCTGTGATAGCGCTTACTATATATAGTGATTATGAAGTTACCACAATTTGTACTTGTGTTTGCTAAATCGTATAATGATTACTAGCTTAGGGTTTATTACTTATAGTGTTTCTTGTGATACCGATTACTTAATATGTCGATTACTCAGTATAGCGATTATGAAGATATCATTATTTGTACTTACGTTTGCTAAATCGTATAGCGATTACTGGTTTAGTGTTTATTATTTATAGCATTTCCTGTGATAGCGATTACTTAGTTTAGCGATTAATAGGTATAGCGATTATGAAGCTACCATGATTTATACTTACATTTTCTAAATCGTATAACGATTACTAGTTTTGATTTTATTATGTATCGCAATTCCTGTAATAGCAATTACTCGGTATATCGATTATGAAGCTACCATGATTTGTACTTACATTTGCTAAATCGTATAACGATTACTAGTTTTGAGTTTATTATGTATCGCAATTCCTGTAATAGCAATTACTCGGTATATCGACTATGAAGCTACCATGATTTGTACTTACTATTACTAAATTGTATAGCGATTACCGGTTTGGCTTTTATTATTTATAGTGTTTCCTGTGATAGCGATTACTTAGTTGAGCGATTAATAGGTATAGCGAGTATGATGTTACCACGATTTATACTTTCGTTTGTTAAATCCTATAGCGATTACTAGTTTTGAGTTTTCATTTGTATAGCGATTCCTATAACAACGCTTACTATGTATAGTGATTATGAAGTTACCATGATTTGTACTCAGGTTTCAGTAATCGTTAAGTGATTACTGGTTTAGGGTTTATTATTTAAAGTGTTTCTTTTAGTTGCAAGGAACGTCACATAACATTAGTTTAGGGTTTAGGGTCTAGAGTTTAGGGAGACGTCATTTAACATGCTACATTAGTTGCAAAAGCTATATCAATATCGAAGAAGGACACTACGATTCAGTCGAACATCCACAAAAAAAAGTACCTTCGATTCCTATAACCTGCTCTATCTTTTTTACGTCGTTTATAGTTCATTTACTGAATATAATGCTATAGTTATTATACTGAATATTCAGCTAATTTCAGTGCAACATCTATAAAACAGGTGCCAAAAAACTCAGCAAATTGCTCGAAGAGAACATTGACCGAATACGAGATGATTTTGCAGAAGGACACACTATCAGTAAGTTTGTACGTATGAAACCACTATTAGTTATACATTTACGTATGCCATGGGTATGTGTACTAACAAGTGCATATTTGTTATAAACAGATTATACACGATTTCGTAATGTATATTCAAAGCAAGGGAACAACCATGTCGGTCCACATCGTCACCCCTTATTTTATAGTATATCGGTTATCTTATGTATTTATTTTCTTTTTTTATTTACTAATGTACCTTCATGTTTTAAACTTACTATTATTACTGTTTCTTTCAACATAGTATTATCCGCCGAATGCCATACGCGGTTGGATTTCTAGATGGAATACAATATTGGGGTAATGATGACCAAATGGCAGACTTTTGTTCAAGTGAAAAGGTTTGTGACTATATCGATTTGTAAGATGTTAAATCTATTTAAGATCTTGTTCTAATTCTTAATATCGATTTTTATGGCATCAATACGCATTTTCATATCTATTTTTTAAGATATTTTATAATTGATTTGCAGATATTGATTCCTACATTGTGGCAATCAGAAAAGCATTGGGTCTTATATGTGTTGGATGTACGATAACAAAAAATATGGCTATACAACTCCTTGGACTATGACAATGGTGTAGACCGTGACATTGTGCATTTGATAAGTTTCTATCTTTAAGATTATCGTCTCTTCAACCGTGGCCCAGAATTTACTTGCTTTTGTATAAAGCACAAGTTGGATTTTTCAAAGACATGTTGGGTGTCAAATCAATATAATACATTTCAATACATTCAAATCATTCTAATCATTCAGATCAAATTGAAAAAAAAATTATGCAAGACATTCAAACATTGCAAGACATTTCAAATTATTCAAATCAATGCAATACATTTCAATACATTCAAATCATTCTAATCATTCAGATCAAATTGAAAAAAACTTTATGCAAGACATTCAAACATTTTAATACATTTCAATATATTCAAATCAATGCAATACATTTCAATACATTCAAATTGTTCTAATCATTCAGATCAAATTGTATTATAAGTTGTATTTCACTAGCTCGTGAATGACTCATCATCACTTGTCTGACTTTCATAGTCTTATTCTTCCTCCTCCTTTTCCTCGTCATCAACTTTTTCTTTTTCATTTAGCGCCCATCCACTTCGTATATCATTTGGATCACATTCTTTCATGCATGTGCCATCAGCCAAAGAAGATATGACATGCATACCATGTGTGACATCCTGACCATAAGAGAAGTCATATATATCATCTAGTTGATAGTATTCACCCTCTTCAGCAATCTTGTCTTCCTGTAACTGATCATATTCGAAGTATAGTTTAGACTTCACCTTACAAATTGCCCACCATTTATTTCTATCTGACTTTCTTGTACTCGGATATGAAGTATAGTACACTTGTAGATCTTGCGAGGCTAATATGAATGGTTCATATGTTCCAAACCTTGACTTACCATTCACCTCCACAATGCCTGTGACTTTGTTGACTCTAGTTGTTGTAGGATCAAACCATTGACACTTGAATAAAGTTAAGCTATTCTTTGTGCCTAAGTAAGTCAACTCCATTATTTCTTCTATAACACCGTAGTAGTCATGTTCATTTTCACTATAGCTGCTACCCTTGACGCATACGCCACTATTCATCATTGACTTGTTGACACCGTAGTCTTTTATATGGAAACAATAACCATTTACAATGTACCCATTGTAACACTGCACAACTTTAGACGAACAATTTTATAAATCACATATTCCTTGATCTTTAACATCACCATGGCAGACCTACAAGCACAAACAAGGACTATGATCACGACAAATTAAATATTTTATTGTTGTATAAAGAGAAAAAATGTATACAATTGCCCTTACCAACTCTTTCAACTATGCCACAAATTTATTTTCACGTTCTTTCTGTACTTCTACATCAGTGAGTTATGAATGTTTTCTTCGCAACTCCAAATCAAATCGTCTACACTTAACATAAACTTATTTTACTAAACCATGTACACACGTATAGAACTTAATGTTACATATTAACTATACTTACTTAATGTATGGGTCGATTGATGAGTAATTGAAAAGGATATATATTTGTGTTGTGTCTTGCTCTCGATCTTCCAAGAGTCTTGACCGACAACTGCCAAATGCATGTCCAAGTGGTTGAAATATAGACAATTTGTCAGTTACAGTTAATTGTTCTACATCATCATTACGAGATGGGCATGTGTAACGTGTTGGAAAATGAGGTTCAAGGTACATAGATGAGAAATTTGAAATCTCTTCCAAGGTGTACGCCTCACAAATAGAGTCCTCTACTCTTGCTTTATTCTGAACCTTTTTTTTAATGTCAAACATGCATTTGTCAACAATATACATCTCGGATTACAATAAATTTCTCAATAGTATTGAAAAGAAAAATTTAAATAAACATATACCTTTCAAATGGGTATATCCACTGATATTGCACAGGTCCACCAACCCTAAGTTCATATGGCAAATGTTTGACCACATGTTCCATAACATCAAAAAATGCTAGTGAAAATATCTTCTCTAGCTGACAAATAGTAGTCCACATGGAAAGTATCACAATCTTCTTAAAATATCTATGCTAGACAACCTTGTTGGTGGACCTTCTATTTCAGTTGTGCCTGCTCGAAACACATTCTTTTATCATAAGAACAGATGATCGCTGGGTAGAAATTGACAGTGACAATCAAACAAGCAGGGCTTCCTTTCATGTGTCAATCTAAATGATTTTGTATCCTCTATGCAGTATGGACATGCTAACCTCTCATATGTGCTTTAACCAGATAACATACCATATGTAGGGAAGTCACTGATTGTCCATAGAACAACAACCTTCATATTGACGTTTTGTTTTTTGTGGGCATCATACTTGAGAACACCGTCATCCCACAATATTTTCAGTCCATCAGTCAATGACCTCAAATATACATCAAGATTTTGGGCAGGAGACATCGGACCAAGGATCAATAGAGGCAAGAAAAGATTTTGACGCTTTATACACAAGCTTGGAGGAAGGTTGTATGGGGTGAAAAATACCGGCCAACACGAATATGGGGTTGATCTACCCTCAAATGGATTAAATTCATCTGTACATAATCCTAGCCTAACATCTCTCACTTCCAAAGCGAAGTTCTGATGAGTATGATCAAAGTGCCTCCAAGCTTCTGCGTCAACAAGATGTGTGATCTTGTCTTCATCATGTCAAACTTTATTTGCATGCCATATCATTTGTTTAGCTGTCCTCGAAGACATATAAAGACGTTGCAATCTAAGGGTAAGAGGAAAGTAGCACAGTGACTTATACGACACTTCTTTTGACCTTGTGTTACCATTTCCCTTTGTCTTTAGCTAGAACCGAGGATGTCCACATGATGGACATGATCTGCTTTTTTCTTGATCTTTAAAATACAACATACAGTGATTGGGACAAACATCTATCTTTTGATACCCCATACCTAGAGCATTGACCAAAACCTTCGCACGGTAGAGTTTTTGTGGCAATTTCTCATATTTGGGTGACATACTCTTCACAATAGAGCACACACAGTCAAAACATGACTGACTCAAATTAAACTCGCACTTCAAACTCAATAGTTGAAGAACTGCAGACAAGATAGTGTGACTCTCACAACCATTCAATAATGGTTCATCAACATCTCTAAGTAAGTCATAGAATGTACTAGCTGCATCGTTTGTTGCGACATCAAATATCAGGTCCATATATGAATTATCGTGCACCACATCCACCCTTGCTTCATAATTATTCCAAAATTCTTCACCATGAAGCACCCAATTTTGATAACCACTAACAAAACCTTTCCTTTATAGGTGATGTCTAACGCCATGAGGTTCTACAAATCGATTGTTGTTACACATTGTGCAGAGGCATCTGATATGACCGGTGGGATCCACTATACTGACACTTGCCGTTGCGAATTCGATAAAACTGTCATCACCATCTATATATTCATGCGACACCTCATTATCAATTATCCTACGATATCCATTCACGATTTGCAACCATTTTGTCCTATAATATTACAGATATTTTCATCACCAGTTAAAAGAAAATCTTAATAATACTATGATGAAAAAAATATCTAATTTATCTATTAATTATCAAGCGAGGCAGGGGGGGCAACCCCCTATCAACATCACCAAGTTGATGAACATAAATAGACGGATAGAGATACTGAAACAAATATATATCTAATTCCTACAACCAAGAGGGCTTAAAACATTGAAACAATGTTATTAATTTTGTAAACCTACAAAATGGGCCTGGTGTTAATGGATTTTTTATATATATTTTTTGAAATTCTGACTCTATAAATGTGTTTAGCATCATCAACACTTGGATAATGCTTTTAGATGAAATAATTGGTATTTAGAGCCTCAAAAATTTATAAAAATTGCATGTCGTTGATTTTTGAACTCTTATAAAAATCTATTTATGCATTTAAATCAAATGCTTGAAGAAATTTTTTCTAAATAATTGTTTGTGAGCAATTTTTTGTTTAAACTTTCATGTGCAATACACCATCACATCATATTTATACACATCACGAGGATATTTACAAATTTGAAATCAAATTACATAGAACGATACATTCATTTGAATAAAAAATTTCATGATACAATTTCACATGGAAGGCATAATCAAATGAAAAATAACTTCATGCAAGCATGGATACAGACACATCAAACATTGCAATACATTCAAATAATTCATATAAAAAAAATATCAAACATGTACCTACAGCAAACACACTCTAATATCATGCTAACTATTACCTTGCCTAGCATGGAATCTGTACTCCAAAAATAAGAACACTTCTATTGTCATACATTAAACTTATGCACAACATGATCTCCAAACTCTATCAAAGCAGTCCTAGATATCAACAACTATGTGAGTGTGTGAACAGTAAAGTGTTGCATCTAATAAATTAAATAACATGTGATGCGCTTGCATCTCTTACTCATCACAGGTATTAACCTGATTTGCATTATTTTTGTCACTTACCACGGGTGACAGGTCACAAACGGGATCCGTTGAGAAATTTGCAAGAGACACTGTGTTAAAATGAAGCCACCCTCTGCCGAAAAAAAAAAAAAAATCAATCAACAAGGCACTTAATCGTGCACCAACAACTTATCTAGAGCTCAAAGCTATAAACTAAATATTGAATAGAATTCACAAGCAAACCAACGTACTATATCGGGCCCTTGGTTCTTGCAATACTTTATCAAAACAACAACCAGTTAACCATTCAATGAAGAATAATTTAAATATCACAAAATTTTGATGCTGTGTGAGGATACTTTCATAAGAATGTCGTTTAAACATCAGCATAACATTAAATAAGTCTGAACTTAGTAATACAGAAAATTTGTAGGATATTTACCTTTTTACCCATTTAAATTCAAATGTTTTCTTATTTGTGAAAAATTGAAATGCTTCACCTCTGAATTGGTTTTGGTGCCAACACGAGTCAATTAATTAACTTGAGTCACAAGTTGACTCGCTGAGTTTTGCAACTATGCTTGCAGGTGTGGTCACCATGGTTTGTTTAGTAGGAAAGGACCTTTCAATTATATAATTACAACCTTTGAGCAGGTTTTTATAAAGCTTCAAAAATCAATAGTCCAAAATTTTTATAAATTTCAAGACTTATAACAAAATCATATTTTTCTCATAAAAAATATATAATTCAAGAATCAGTTCCTAGTAAATAGACCATGTTAAACACATATATTGGGGTCTAATTTAAAAAAACAGAACCTGAAACATAAAGAATTAGCACCTTAAGCACCTTGTGATGCTATAAATATCATTAGTCATTAAGATAATAAATACATAAACTGTAAATGATTAACTTTTAATCCTATTTATTTTCAGGAAATACACTGGTGACTCGAAGAAAAGAATGGTAATTTGAGCTTTAAGGTGAGATTTAGGACAATGTCTGAGGTCGAAATAATGGATGATTGCTACAGATGGAGGAAATATGGAAAGAAGTGTGCAGATATGAAACTTAGTAACACCAATAAAAAATCACAAAATAGAGACGAGAAACCAAAATCTATGAGAAATTCCCATGTAAATAAATCACGATCAGGCTTCTTACCTTATGCAAATCGTCAGTAATTCCACCACCACAGTCACCTATCAGCCTCAGACTCAGGAACGAACTTCGCACCTCTCTTCTCGGCACAACACCCTAATAGGAACCCAATACAGGAGTCAAAATAAAACCCAACCTTAAAACCAAAAAAAAAAACTAAACAGAAGGCAAAGCCATCTTCTGCAACCAATCGTTGCCGCCATCGGCCTCGCTGGAGCCATTTTTTGCAACCGAGAAGGCGGTGGGTCTATTTTTAGAACATCAAAAGCGGATTTCTTCCCGTTTGCTTTCGCCAGGTGGTCGGTGGTGGCTGACGGCAGTCGCCGTCGCTATCGACCGACCGTTAGGGTCAACTGCCCAAGTTGGCGATCAACAGCCATGATGGATCACCGATGGAGGGAGCAACCTCAACGAAAACAAAAAAAAATGTGCTAACCCTTACCTTTGGTGGTGTTTCCGTCGTGGGTCATCCTCCGGACAGGGGGGTGACCTTCGTCGGGGGTCGTCGATTCACTGACAGCCTAGCATTTCGATAGAGAGAGAGAGGGAGGGGGCGGTCGACGGAGAGCAGCGCGGGTGAGAGAGAGAGAGAGAGAACGGCGCGTGTGAGAGTCAAAAAAAAAAATGAATTCATGCCCTAGGGCATTTTATATTGACATTTAGCGACGAATGGGCGACTGATTGTTTCTGTCGTAAACGTCGTCGCTAACTAGCAACGAAAAACAATCTGTCGCTAAGTGCGCCGAGTTTTGCGACATAAAACTTTGGTCGCGAATCTGTCGCTACTTAGCGACGGATTTGGCGACAGAATGTTTTTCATCGCTAATTTTGTAAATATTTATGTAATTAGCGACGGATGGTTTACTCTCGCTAATCTGTCAGAACGTTGCGACAGAAAAAATCTGTCGCAAAGTTTCGTCGCTCATTAGCATTTTTCTTGTAGCGATGTCAAAAAGTCTAATTCTCTTTATTTGTCTGCATACTCTGATGTTGACTGGGCAGAATGCCCAAATGATTGTAAGTTTACTAATGGTTATTTGATATTTATAAGAACAAATCTATTATCTTGGAGCTCAACCAATTAGCGCATTGTTGCCGGATCCAAAATAGAAGTTGAATATATATACGACAGCCACAGGTGTCATCTCTAAGCTAGTTTGGTTTAAAAAGTTGTTGACAGAGTTGATCATTGTTTCTGAACAAGTTCGTACCCCATGTTGTGATAACCTAGGATCCATGTATCTTGTTGCAAATCCTGTGTTTCATGCTTGAACTAAAAATATTGATATTGACTACCACTTTATTCGAGAAAAGTTTCTAAAGAAAAAATGGTTGTACAGTTCATCTCTTCTCAAGATCAAGTGGTTGATATCCTCACTAAGTTGTTGGCAGGGCCTAAGTTCAATTATTTTATAGGAATTCTCAATCTCATGGAGATTTACTTGAGGGGGCATGTTCAGATGACAGATTCAGGCTTAGAGTCCAATGTGAGATCCAGATCCAACTAAGAGTCCCACGTGCATTCATGATCTAATGTAAAGACACCCCTTGGATCTAACGTTCATTTTCATACTAGAAAGGTATGATTCTTTTGACATTAGAAAGGTATTTTCAATATAGAAAAAGTTCATTTTCAAAATATTTTGTTTGCTAAATAGCTACATAAAAACTTGTTTTATAAGCCCATAACTTACGTGCTAAAGCATCAAAAAAATAAAAAGGAAAGGAAAGCTTTGCAGATGGTGATCAGAAATTAATACTTTTTGCAGCAAAAGGTGGTGATGAGCGTGCAAATGTGTTGCAAAAAGTGTCGTTCCAAATCCATGAAAACTGTCGCATCTGCACAAGGTATTTTTCCACTTTCATTATTGCAAAAACACGGAATCATGCTCCACCGTTTGGAATTAGCTTTAAAAATATGCAACTATCTTAACATTATATATATATATATATATGTGTGTGTGTGTGTGTGTGTGTGTGTAAAAAATCATTGTAAATTTTTTAGGCTTCACAGAAAACACATGATCCAAATGTGGATTTCTAGTAAATGGATCATGCCCAACACATTTATAAGGTCGAAACTAGGGGTGTCAATGTGTCGGGTTTGGTTCGGATCCAAGTGGAACCAGACTTGGACCCAACTTTTGGGTATGGTATCGGGTCCAGACTCGCGTTTAATTGAGTCCACTATAAGAAAAACCATACCTGGATCCGCTAAAAACTACATGTACCAAACCCAGTAAAAGCATAATTTTGCTGAGGTAGATCCATTCCATCGATGGATGCTTTTTTTTTTCTTTTCCTTTTTGAAAGACGATATATCTATGGATGTTTAAGAACGTAACAGACGATGTCCTGATATCCATTCCAAATTAAAGCTTAATGCCAATTCCATAACAATTGACAAGCCAAATGACGCCTTCTCTCAGGTTAACCTCTGTTCAGATTGTGTGACATATTTGCAGGTGTGGAATCGGTTGAACTTGAAGGCACTGAAAGAAACCTGGTGGTCGTGGTTGGTGAGGGAATAGATTCGGTCGGATTGACGGTGAAGTTAAGAAAGTTGGGCACACGCAGCTGGAGAAAGTAGAAAGGGTTGATTAATGGCCCAGTGCAGAAACTGATCATGATGTTGGAGAAACAAATGGTTCATCACAGCAGCAACAATGGCCAACATCAATAACTACATATGAGGTCCATGAAGGCCAGCAGCCAGTTTCTTGCTCTTTGATGTGAAACAGTCCTCTCCCTGTTTATTTAAAACTGAAATGAAATGAGTTTTACGTTTTCTTTAAAAAAAAAAAACTTTAACTGAAATGAAATGAGTATCTACCGTACTAAATACCTGTTGAGTTCGATGGACCCACACTAAACTGGATCTGATATCGATTACAAGATTTTTGGAACTTGTGGACTTGTACCCTCAACTCAATACCAAACTAGGTAGCTGGTTCCACACGTAGTGTGTATTTAATGATCTAATTCCGCGAAACTCCTATAGAACTTCCGCACTCCCGAACCAAAATGGGTTTGGATCCCGTAGAAATCTGATATCTAAGATCTAATTATAATATCCACAAAACAAGATCTAATATTCGAATACTATACCCAACATCGAAAAAACACGAGTGAAGACGCATACCTAGCCTACATGTAATAGCCAAGCGAAACTAAGACGAGCCGAACTGAACTTGGATGGGCCAAACTTAGCTGCGCTGAGTTGACATGGGCGCGCACAATTTCAATTGCTACGTAGTGAACTTAAACAGAAAAGACAAATAATGCAATGAAACAAAGTTTTATTGCTTAATCAAACAATAATACAAATGCAAAGCAGGTTATATGTTCCCCCTTGGAACACGCAGGTGTGTATTCTCGGGTCTAAATGGGTGCCACGTATGTAAGCATGTGGGGCTCGTTTCCCAGTGTGTGTCTGCATCACGTAGCATCGAAGTTCAGTGCGTTTGCTAAGACTTAAGTATCCTTTCCCGCCATTAGTGTCATGAAACGATGTTTTGAGTAAAGGACAAAAATGTCCTCCCGCCAGAGTTTACAAATACTTAAGTACCCTTTCCCGCCATTGGCGCCATAAAACGATGTTTCAATTAAAAGACAAAAATGTCCTCCCGCCAGAAAGGCTTCAAATCATCATTCTTTTTGCCGTAAGGAGTAAACTCCTCTCATTTAACAGGAGCTCCTCGTAATATGTCACCCTAAATATTCTAGATTACCCTTTGACGATGCACCATCTACTGTAACAGGAGCTCCCTTTGATGATGCAACCTTTGTCGTCGTCCGTTGCTGCCGGAGTACCCTTTGCCGTCGTCTGCTGCCATCGGAGCGTAGTCGGAGCACCGTTGCCATCATCGACTGCATCTACCTTCTAGGTGTTTCTCCTCCACTATCGAATTAGCAAAACTTGTGTCCTAGAAGGTGATTTTTGTGTAAGTTTTCATTATGTAAACAAATCAATTTGTAAATCCGAATGCTAAGTCTTACAAGTGATTGCACTATATATGCTAAATAACACCTATTTTCATACTCAAACAAGAGGCGTGAAAGGCAATGATATGTACTTATGGAGGCTAAATTTCAACAATAATTTGTAAGTTTGAAATTAACAAAGAGTTATACATTTAATACAATAGCGATTTGTTCGATGCAGTAACGATTTACACGTTTGAATCAATAGCGATTTACGATTTATGATTCATGATTCATGATTTATACATTTAAAACAACAATGATTTATACATTTAATGTAGTAGTAATTTATGATTTACAACGATATGTACTTATGAAGGGTTCAATTTCTACAATGATTTATATGTTTGAAGGAATGTTTTGTACGTTCGATGCACCAACGATTTATATGTTTGAAGCAGTAGTCATGTGTATTTACGATTTATGATGTTTATTTATGAAGCCAAATATTACCATAGCTTGTAATGTTGGTGACTGTGTAACGAATGTGATAATTTGTAATAATATATACTTGGGAAAGCGGTTGTAACATACAATGATGCAGTTAAATTTATGTGTTGTGCAGGTTAGCAATGACTACAATTTGTAAGACAAGAAAGCCTTCACCGTTTGAGAGGATGGCTCTTGGAGAAATCATCCACCAATCTGATATATATGAGAATTATGTAAAAAATATTGAGAATGAAAAGGATAGGAACAAATTGTTGGATATTTATTATACTGAGCCTGATCCATCAGATATTGAAGATGAAAAGCAAACGAAGAAAGATGAGGAAGAACTAAAGATAAAGAAGAAGAAGAAGGATGATGAAGAAAAGGAAAAGGAAAGGAAGAAGGAGGAGGAGAATGAAAACTACGCGCACTTATGAGGCAAAAGGATTTCTTCCAGCCGACCATGCAAAATTAAATTTATATGCACATCATTCTTCATGTTATCTGTCATGATCGTTAGTTGCATCGCACTATACTATGCATCGAGTTGTTATTTACCCTACCAATAAAAGAAATGACTTATCGTATATGTGTATTGACAATAGCGATTCAAGAGACAACAATTTAATGAACAACGATTTGAATACACACAACGCTACCACAATCGTGCAACAAAATAAATGTCGCACGCACACGTTTCAATATCATAATACAAATATCATACAAATCGACACTAGCAAACAAATAATATGTTACAAATCGATATACATATCGCATAATATATTACAAATCGATACAAAAATTCAGCATAATAGCTTACAAATCGATATTAACAAACAAAACAATATCTCGCAAATTGATAGTATGTTACTACAACCGTGATTTGCGTTATACTATTCCAATATTTTTTACACAAAGGCAAATCGTTGTTGCTTACATAAACGTCATTGCTTAAATCACAAACATCAAAAGCGGAATCCAGGTCTCACAAGGCATATTAATTTTTGACAACGAGCGGGATGTGAAACGACGTTTCTTTTATAAATGAATGACACATATTTTCGTAACAAAGGCAAATTCTTATGACGATTTATGATTTACACATTTAAAGCAGCAATGATTTATACATTTAATGCAGTAGAGATTTATGATTTATAAATTTATCAAGATTTGTAATCAAGTTTGCTAAATCGTACAATGATATTTAATGTCGAAGTCCAAATGTTACAACTATATGTACTTATGAAGGATGTGATTTCTACATTGATTTGTATGTTTGAAGCATTGATTTGCACATTTAAAGAAGGAACCCTAAAACCCTTAATGCCTAAACCATAAACCCTTAATGCCTAAACCATAATCCAAAAACCCTAACCCTAAACCCTTAATATCTTACTAAACCCTAACCCTAAACCCCAACCCTAAACCCTAAACCAAAACCCTAAACCTTTAATATCTTACTAAACCCTAAACCCTTAATATCTTACTAAACTGTAATGCTAAACCATAAACCCTTAATATATTTTTAAACTTTAAACCCTAAACCCTTAATATCTTGCTAAACCCTAACCCTAAAGCCTAAACCCTAAACCCTTAATATTTTACTGAACCCTAACCCTAAATCTAAACCCTTAGCCTAAACCTTAAACCCTTAATATCTTACTAAACCCTAACCCTAAACCCTTAATATCTTACTAAACCGTAATGTGAAACTATAAACCCTTAATACATTATTAAACAAAATTCACGCGCTTTTTGAATGAAGCCATTTTCATGAATGGTGATGCAAATAAATATTAACAATTCTATTTTTGTGGCTCATGATTCATGAAAATAGATTCATCCCAAAACTCTTTCTTTGTGAACGAAATCGATACAGAAGTTCAGCCTAATAGCTTACAAATCAACACTACAAAACACATAAAATCTTACAAATCGATGTACAAATGGCAAAATATATTACAAATTGTGTCATATCTTACTAAACCCTAAACCTAAACCCTAAATGATGTGTATAACAATGTGTAAATTTGAAGGCTAGATGAGAACGATTTGTTCGTGCAATTGTATCGCGATTTATACTCATGCCAATTACGATTTTCATCCAGTTATGGCCGACATAGACGTCATTGTGTAGATCGCAATAGGACAATACATGGTATAACATCTTACAAATCGATACTATAAAATACCTAATATCTTACACATCGATATAGATATCGCATAATATATTAATCATCGATACAACAATTTAGCATAATATTCTTAATATTGATTTAAGATACTGTTTTGATTCGTAATATCGATTTCTATCATGATTCTGTATATCGATTTAAGATGTTGTTTTGATTCTTAATATCGATTTAAGATATTATTCTGATTCTAAATATCGATTTTAAAGATATCAATACGAATTTCCAAATCGATTTAAGATATTGTTCTCAATCTTAATATCAATTTCTATGCTTATTCTTAATATCGATTTAAGATATTGTTTTGATTCTTAATAACAATTTAAGATATTGTTTTGATTCTAAATACCGATTTTTAGATATCAATAGGAATTTTCAAATCAATTTAAGATGTTATTTTGATTCTTAATATCGATTTAAGATATTGTTTTGATTCTAAATATCGATTTTTAAGATATCAATATGAATTTCCATGTCGATTTAAGATATTGTTCTGAACCTTAATATTGATTTCTATGTTGATTCTTAATATCGATTTAAGATATTGTTTTGATTCTTAATATCGATTTAAGATATTGTTTTGATTCTTAATAACGATTTAAGATATTGTTTTGATTCTAAATACTGATTTTTAAGATAACAATAGGAATTTTCATATCGATTTAAGATGTTTTGATTCTTAATATCGATTTAAGATATTGTTTTGATTCTTTATATCGATTTAAGATATTGTTTTGATTCTAAATATCGATTTTTAAGATATGAATAGGAATTTCCAAATCGATTTAAGATATTGTTCTGAATCTTAGTAATGATTTCTATGCTAATTCTTAATATCGATTTAAGATATTGTTTTGATTCTTATTATCGATTTAATATATTGTTTTGATTCTAAATATCGATTTTTAAGATATCAATAGGAATTTTCATATCGATTTAAGATATCGTTTTGATTCTTAATTTCAATTTAAGATATTGTTTTGATTCTAAATATCGATCTTTAAGATATCAATACGAATTTTCAAATCGATTTAAGATATTGTTTTGAATCTTAATATCGATTTCTATGTTAATTCTTAATATCAATTTAAGATATTGCTTTGATTGTTAATATCAATTTAAGATATTGTTTTGATTCTAAAAATCGACTTCTAAGATATCAATAGGAATTTTCAAATCGATTTAAGATGTTTTGATTTTTAATATCGATTTAAGATATTGTTTTGATTCTAAATATCGATCTTTAAGATATCAATACGAATTTTCAAATCGATTTAAGATATTGTTCTGAATCTTAATATCGATTTCTATGCTAATTCTTAATATCGATTTAAGATATTGTTTTGATTTTTAATATCGATTTAAGATATTGTTTTGGTTTTAAATATCAATTTTTAAGATATCGATATGAATTTTCATATCGATTTAAGATGTTTTGATTCTTAATATCGATTTAAGATACTATTTTGATTCTAAATATCAATCTTTAAGATATCAATACAAATTTCCAAATTGATTTAAGATATTGTTCTGAATCTTAATATTGATTTCTATGTTGATTTTTAATATTAATTTAAGATATTGTTTTGATTCCTAATATCGATTTAAGACATTGTTTTGATTCTAAATATCGATTTTTAAGATATCAATATGAAATTTTATATCAATTTAAGATGTTTTGATTCTTAATATCGATTTAAGATATTGACTTGATTCTAAATATCGATTTCTATCCTGATTCTGTATATTGATTTATAAGCTATCAACAATATTTTTCATATTGATTTGTATGATATTTGTTCATCGAATTGCGTTATACTATGACAATATTTTTGTAACAAAGACAAATCTTTGTGGTCGACAACGACGTCATTATAAAATATTTTATTATAAGACGTGAACCACCAAAAATGTGAACCGCCAAAAAATCTTTGGCGGGTCCCATATGCATTAAATTCTTCGGCTATAAAAGGAGTTCTTCACAATATTTCTCCCTGAATGTTCCACAAAAATTCTAACGCTTCATCTTCTTTCGTTGGAGCACCCTTTGTCATCTCAGTAAGTTTTTGTGTTGTGCGGGTTACCAATGACTTACATTCCTAAGAGAAGAAATGTTTCATCGTCAGCGGAGAAAACTGTTGAAGAAATCGTCCAATAGCATGCTTTGTATGAGCAATTAGAAGCATATTACAAAATAATGAGAATTGAGAGTGATAAAGAAAGGGAGCAATTGCTGGTAAAGTATAGAGCGGAGTCTAATCCATCAGATATTGAAGATGATAATCCAACCAAGAATAATGAGGAAGAAGTACAGATGAAAAAGAAGAAGAAGGATGACAAATAGAAGCAAAATGAAAGGAAGGAGGAGGATAATCAAAAAAAGCAAAGGAAATCCGGGCAAAGGAAGGAGAAGGTGGAGGATAGGGGAAAGCAAAGGAATAATAAGGAGAAGGAGGAAGAGAAGCGAAGGCAAAAGGAGGAGGAGGAGGAGGAGGAGGAGACGGAAAAGCAAAGGAAGAATAAGGATAAGGAGGAGAAGCGAAGGTAAAAGAAGGAGGAGGTGAAGGAGAGGAAAAAGAAAAGGAAGGAGAAGGAGGACGAGGAAGAGAAGGAAAGACAAAGGAAGAAGCAAAAGGAGGAGGAAGAGAAAGAAAGGCAATTGAAGAAGAAGGAGGAGGAGGAGGAAGAGAAAAAAAGGCAACTGATGAAGCAAGAATATTTAGAAAAGCGAAGGAGGATAAGGCAAATGAAGGAGGCAGAGGAGTGGAAAAGGCAAAAAAATAATGAGATGGAAAAGCAATTGAAGAAGAAGAAGGAGGAAGAAGAGAAAGAAAGCCAAATGATAAAGATGGAATATGAAAGGTAAAGGAAGAAGCATCAAGATGAGGAAGAGAAGGAAAGGCAAAAGAAGGAGAAGGCGGACGAGGAAGAGAAGGAAAGACAAATGAAGGAGAAGGAGGATGAGAAAGAGAAGGAAAGGCAAAGGAAGAAGAAGGAGGACGAGGAAGAGAAGGAAAGACAAATGATGGAGAAGGAGGACAAGTAAGAGAAGGAAAGAGAAAGGAAGAAGCAGGACGTGGAAGAGAAGGAAATAGAAAGGAAAAAGCATACAATGAATGTGAATGGGTGGAAGAAAGAAAGAAGTACAAAAGCAGAGGAAGGGAGGAGATGAAGAGAAGAAAAGTATGACAAAGGTACGTTAATCGCTACTATATGTCGTGGTGTACTGTTGTAGGTATTATTATGAATAACGATTATTCTGTATAGCGATTACTATGTATAGCGATTATTATGTATAGCGATTACTATGTATAGTGATTACTGCGATAGCGATTAATGCGATAGTGATTACTTTATACAGTGATTAATGCAATAGTGAATACTTTATATAGTGATTATTGCGATAGCGATTAATTGTGATTTCATATTTTGTGTTACAGACAGCTCAGAAGAGAAGCAAAGCAGTAGTTGAAAAGCTGAGAGGGCGATATCAGTGGCATGTAGTTCTATCGTAGTTCAGAAGGCTGAGTGAATATCAGAAGGACCGATTATGAAAGATGCACTTCGGCGGCCTTCTCGGCCAATATTATTTTAAAATTTGTTGGAATACCATGACCCACCTGGTCAATAAGTGAAACCATAAGATGAACACATTCCAGATTGGGGGTTTTGATATCACCATGACCCTAAAAGATGTGGCACAGATTACGAGTCTTAAGTGTAACACCCCAATTTTTATAACCCGAAATTTATGGATTTTTTTTTGAAATACATTTAAATCTTTTAGCAGTTAACAACGGAAAGACACATTGGCCATAAAACTTGGCGTGCTACTTCAGATGAATGCTTGCAACCATATAATTATGGAATTTAAACTTTAATAACTAATTAACCATGCATGAAATAAAATCAAGTTCCATAATATCCAAAATTTATCACATTTGTCATTGAATTGAATTAAAGTAAAATCAGAGTTCAGAATTCATGAAGCAGAGGAAAGGTAGGCTCAGTCCCGGTCGCAACCTTTCGCCTTCGCACGTAAGTACCTACTCATTACCTGAAAATTTTTAAACCATATAGGGTCAGACAACATGTCTCAGTAGAGTAATTATGCTAAACTTATAAGACAGAATAACAAGACAAGGATTTCAATAGAAATTTTATGGTTTAACATTTAATTTAACTTAAACAATCATACAACAAATAATGCATGTTTAGAATTTTTATATTTAACAGAAAAACATAAATCCATACATTCAAAATACAAAATGCATGAACCATTAAAATGCATGACTTACCATATGCAGAAGCTCTTTCAATGCATGCATATTTTCTTATCTTTAGTTACATTTTCTTAATTAGATGATGCATGTGATGCCAAAGTAATGCACACATCATTTAAGTTATCACTTCTTAGCCCTGCTGATACGACACAGACAGACATTCTCAGATCAGGACCATGACACAGGACGTGTTTTACATACAGGGGTGGCTTTAGCCTGGTCAGGTCCATTCACTAAGACGGGGTGAGGGACGTTAATACAAGAGAGATTCCCAACATATTTCAACCCGATGCATCAGTTTTTCCTCATGAGTACAATAACCTCTACGTTGCAGTCTAATGTAGAGGTTTTCCCCCTAAAATTGTGGAAGGGGATGAGCAACCTTCCGTGCTCATAACAGACTTGTCCCACAAAGTTTTGTATCATTTGCTACTCTCCCAGCAAATATCTTGGGTTTTAATGTCACATGATTACTTGATTACAATCATACTTTTTATGCAACATTAAACTTAAACCACTTTATGGTCATGGATGCATTCTTATAAAGGATTGGACAAAATCACTTAATTAAACTTGTAACAGACACTTGAACACATGTGTAGCATAAATATCTTATTCATTTTCACACATCATAAGGCATATGCATGTACATGGCCAATGCAACAAAGAGAATATATATGAACATCCATATCAATGAAACAATCATATCATCACGATATCATGAACATACATGTAGTCAACACATTTTTTAGAATTTAAAACATAAACTTGTATTAATTGGACCTTTTGATCCTAAATCTTTAATGTGTAACCTTCCATTTACAATTCATGTCATAATCATATAAGATTGCATAAAATCAGACCTGCATAATCATTCACATAATGCATACTAATTCTATAAAGAAATTGAATAAAAACATATATACTATGCACCCTTTGAGCCTTGATTTATGAATTTGCCCTAATTTTTTTCCAATTTCTTAACTCTGTCCGACTGGTATAGAGCTCACAGAAACTTTTTGGATTCATGAACAGAGCTGAAATTTTTACAGCATATAGGAATTGTTGTCAGCTATCGATATCCATAAATCGTTCATAAAAACTCCTCTGTATGAAAGAGTTATGCATGTTTTACTACAGACCTATCAGTTTTTGTTTCGACCGTCACAGAGACGTGCTCGGTCCATGAACAGAGCCTAAATTTGTACAGTAGATGCACAATGGAGTTAGCTTTCCAACGCAATAATTCGTTTGTCAAAACTTCTCCAGACAAGAGAGAAACAACCATTTTACTGAACGAAGGTCAAGTAGAAAACCTGGAATTTTGAGATTTGCATTTGGGTGAATCAAACCGAGTCACCCAAATCCCAAGAAAAATTAAAAGAAATAGGAAATACGCATGAAATAAAATTCCAAAAATTATAAAATATTCACAGTAGATGGAGCAATTCATAACCTATCAATCCAAACTAATATTTGCATAAAAATCATGGAATAAATCAAATACAAATATATTTTACAAATCTATTTCTAAGAAACTGGTTTTTATGATAAACCCGATTTCAAAAATGATTTTCTTTAGGGGAAAACGTGTTTTTGCCATGGATCATTAGATCTGAGTCAAACTCACGGTTAGGAGGGTTTGATCATGATCTAAACTCATGAAAAAACATCAAAATCCATGCCAAGAACTCCGTTCTTGCAAGAAAAGCATAGAAACCCTACCTTTTGTTGAAAAAAATGTATTTCTTGATGGATGAACGGCCCTTTTTGCTTGATCCACCGATCAGCTCCTCCTTCCAGCAATGTGAGGACCTTAGATATCCTCACCACACCCCCTTGAGGTCTGGATCTTGCACTCAAGGACCAAAAGAAACTCTAAAAAGAAGAGAGTATGGAAGGGGAAAGAGAGGAGAGAGAGAGAGTTTTTGGGGGAGAGAGAAGCTCTCCTTTTTTTTTTCCAGCCCAAATGAGGGGAGCGTAGGATATAAGAGGGTTTTATAACCCTCTTAAGCTAGGTTATGGGCTGGAATTAATTCCAGCCCATGATCACTTTAATGAAACTCAATTTGGAGCCCTTGATCTCCACTTTGATTTTCAAGTTTTAAATAAACTTAAAATTCACTAGACTTTTAAATTTCATAATCACTAGAGAAGCAAAGGCAAAAGGAGGAGGAGGAAAAGAGGGAAAAGCAAAGGAAGAATAAAGATAAGGAGGAAAAGCGAAGGTAAAAGAAGGAGGAGGAGAAGAAGAGGAAAAAAAAAAGGAAGGAGAAGGAGGATGAGGAAGAGAAGGAAAGACAAAGGAAAAAGCAAAAGGAGGAGGAAGAGAAAGAATGGTAATTGAAGAAGAAGGAGGAGGAGGAAGAGAAAAAAGGCAACTGATGAAGCAAAAATATTTAGAAAAGCGAAGGAGGATAAGACAAATGAAGGAGGCAGAGGAGTGGGAAAGGCAAAAAAATAATGAGATGGAAAAGCAATTGAAAAAGAAGGAGGAAGAAGAGAAGGAAAGCCAAATGATAAAGATGGAATATGAAAGGCAAAGGAAGAAGCATCAAGATGAGAAAGAGAAGGAAAGGCAAAAGAAGGAGAAGGCGGACTAGGAAGAGAAGGAAAGACAAATGAAGGAGAAGGAGGATGAGAAAGAGAAGGAAAGGCAAAGGAAGAAGAAGGAGGACGAGGAAGAGAAGGAAAGACAAATGAAGGAGAAGGAGGACGAGGAAGAGAAGGAAAGAGAAAGGAAGAAGCAGGACGAGGAAGAAAAGGAAACAGAAAGGAAAAAGCATACGATGAATGCAAAGGGTGGAAGAAAGAAAGAAGTAGAAAAGCAGAGGAAGGGAGGAGATGAAGAGAAGAAAAGTATGACCAAGGTAATTTATTCACTACTATATGTCGTGGTGTACTGTTGTAGGTATTATTATGAATAACGATTATTCTGTATAGCGATTACTATGTATAGCGATTATTATGTATAGCGATTACTATGTATAGCGAATACTGCAATAGCGATTAATGCTATAGTGATTACTTTATATAGTGATTACTCCGATAGCGATTAACTGTGATTTGATATTTTGTGTTACAGGCAGCTCAGAAGAGAAGCAGAGCAGTAGGTGAAAAGCTGAGAGGGCGATGTCAGTGGCCTGTAGTTCTATCGTAGTTCAGAAGGCTGAGTGAATATCAGAAGGACCGATGATGAAAGATGCACTTCGGCGGCCTTCTCGACCAATATTATTTTAGAAATTGTTGGAACACCATGACCCACCTAGTCAATAGGTGAAACCATAAGATGAACACGTTCCAGTTTGGGGGTTTTGATATCACCATGACCCTAGAAGATATGGCACGGATTACGAGTCTTAAGTGCCATGAAAGTGCTGTCCTAACACGAGATTCAAACTATAACCCAAGGGACAATTGCATGGCCTTTCTAGGAATGTCGATGGAGGAATGGCGTGAGTGTATTTCTGGTGGAGGCAAATCTTCAATGATCAAAGATCATTTTTTCTGTAATAAATTGGAAGGTCGGTCCGCTGCATGTGCATCTGAAGCAGCTGACCAAGATTTGCGCGACTTCCTTCTTTATTTTTTTGGTTTTACTTTATTTTTCGATTGTTCTGGTTCGAGAATAAGTTACTTGTGGTTGCAGTTCCTAAAAGACTTAGATGAAGTCGACAACTGGGCATGGGGTGTTACTATGCTCACACACTTATACAGTCAACTTTATCATGCGAGTAGGGGTACGAAAACCATCGGGGGGTTTTGGCCATTTATTCAGGTATTTGTTTATTACATATTTAGTACTTGTAGACTAAGCTCATTGAAGGTTGTAGTCTTACTAATATATTATTTTTGTAGGCCTGGACCTGGGAGCATATTGTCACCTTGTGTCCTTAATGTGGCCTTGCGGTTTGTGGTTTTCCCAAGATCGGCGCGCGGGCTTTAAGAAATGTCAAGAAGGAAAATGCTTAATTCATTTTAGATGGGCTGCAATTAAATGAGGTAAATGGTTTAAAATCGTTGTAATGTTTAGCATTCTTAAGTAATCATCGCTTTAGGATTTTGTCTTCTTTAGTACAAATCATTATCGCTTTTGCATCTAACTTTCATTAGTGTAAATTGTTATATGGTTTAGCATTATTAAGTAATCATCGCTTTAGGATTTTGTTTTCATTAGTACAAATCGTTATTACATTTGCATCTAACTTTCATTAGCGTAAATCGTTGTAATGTTTAGCATTCTTAAGTAATTATCGCTTTAGGATTTTGTCTTCCTTAGTACAAATCGTCATCGCATTTGCATTTAACTTTCATTAGCGTAAATCATTGTAATGTTTAGCATTCTTAAGTAATCATCGCTTTAGTATTTTGTCTTCCTTAGTACAAATCGTCATCGTAATTGCATCTAATTTTCATTATCGTAAATCATTGTAATGTTTAGCATTCTCGATCAATCATCGCATTCAGCATTTCATCTTCTTTAATACAAATTGTTATCATATTTGCATCTAACTTTCTTTACCGTAAATCGTTGTAATGTTTAGCATTCTTAACTAATAATTGCATTCAACATTTTGTCTTCCTTAGTACAAATCGTTATCGCATTCAGCATTTTGCATCAATAATTATGTCTATATCTAAACCACAATCTTCATTGTACAGGTTGTGTGGAGACCTCATGGGGATGGAAAGGACGAGAATGACGAGGTTGTTGCCGAGGCTGCAAGACTGTCTGTCTACAATATTTGGCTCTTTAGCAAATGTGAAGTTGAGTTGCAGCATGGTAGTCGATTGCTCCTACAAGCTGGCTTGGGACATTGGATACCAAAATTGCCTGTAGCATTGAAAAGGAAGATAAATAGTGGTGGGGGCCACGAACATGAATTGGCACAAACGCTTCAAAAAACAATTGGATAGCTGGAACAAGTGAGGTGTTCATGCCATACCATACGATTATAAAGAACGATAAGATGACCCCAACTATTTCAAACAATATTGGCAACCCATGCATGAAAATCGATAGATTGAGGAGAAGAAACTTGAAAGTGAGTTATCTCTTGTCACTGAGCATGTCGTCCTCCACCATAGACATAATGTCCATCGTGTTCATTTGGCGGATACTACAATTCCCTTTGTTACAATACACGATAAGGGGCAAACATAGCTCAAGAAGGTATTGTTCGACCAAAGCTTAGCGAGATTGGAGAGTGAGAATAAGGAGTTACGAAAGGACATGCAGAATGAGTAAACAAATTGGGTCAGTGGTTGAGATGATTACTAGTGGGTTTTAGAAGATCAAGGAAACAAAGAGGCCACCAAATAAGGAGACTCCACCAAGTCCATCTGAGTCGTCAAGTGCAAGTGAATAAACATATGTGATTTGTGTATCCCAATAATTCTATATTGTAATTATGTCATTCTTTGTTGTAATTATATAATTCTTTCATTAATAAGTATAACACAAAAGTGCCACTGAAAAATCGATAAGACTACATAAACTTAGGTTTGTAATTATATAATTCTTTCATGATTTGTACTTACGTATAGCGCTTACTGGCTTAGGGTTTATTATGTATCATGATTCCTGTGATAGTGATTACTCTGTATAGCGCTTACTATATATAGTGATTATGAAGTTACCACGATTTGTACTTACGTTTACTAAATCGTATAGTGACTACTAGCTTAGGGTTCATTACTTATAGTGTTTCTTGTGATAGTGATTACTTAATATGTCGATTACTCAGTATAACGACTATGAAGATATCATTATTTGTACTTACATTTGCTAAATCATATAGCGATTACTGGATTAGTGTTTATTATTTATACCATTTCTTGTGATAGCGATTACTTAGTTTAGCGATTAATAGGTGTAGCGATTATGAAGCTACCACTATTTATACTTACATTTGCTAAATCGTATAACGATTACTAGTTTTGAGTTTATTATGTATCACAATTCCTGTAATAGCAATTACTCGGTATATCGACTATGAAGCTACCATGATTTGTACTTACTGTTACTAAATTGTATAGTGATTACCGGTTTAGCTTTTATTACTTATAGTGTTTCCTGTGATAGCGATTATTTAGTAGAGAGATTATTAGGTATAGCGAGTATGATGTTACCACGATTTATACTTTCGTTTGCTAAATCCTATAGCGATTACTAGTTTTGAGTTTTCATTTATATAGTGATTCCTATAACAACGCGTACTATGTATAGTGATTATGAAGTTACCACGATTTGTACTTAGGTTTCAATAATCGTTAAGTGATTACTGGTTTAGGGTTTATTATTTATAGTGTTTCTTTTAGTTCCAAGGAACGTCACATAACATTAGTTTAGGGTTTAGGGTCTAGAGTTTAGGGAGACGTCATTTAACACAATACTAATGTTATGCGATGTGTCATTCATTTACAATTACTAACATCGTATCGATGATACTAGCAAATAAAATGACGTCTTTTAATTAATGCATTATGTAATTTATTTATATGTTAATATTATTTTTGCGTAAATTTTGAAAACTGGCAACATATGAAACGACGTGAAGAATAAATGAATAAAGCATCGTGTTCTGCAAGGAACACAAAACATTTTCTTTTAAGAGCATGGAATAGGGGACATTTCATTTAAAGAAGAAAATGAACCTTTCCTATAACCTGCTTCATGAGCAATGAACAGAAAAACTGACGTTTCCTCTAACCTCCTTCGTTGCAAAACCTATATCGATATCGAAGGACAATACGATTCAGTCGAACATCCACAAACAAGAGAAACTTCGATTCCTATAACCTGCTTCATCTTTTTTACGTCCCTTATAGTTCATTTACTGAATATAATGCTACAGTTATTTTACTGAATATTCAACTAATTTCAGTGCAACATCTACAAAACAGGTGCCAAAAAACTCAGCAAATTGCTCGAAGAGAACATTGACCGAATGCGAGATGATTTTGCAGAAGGACACACTATCAGTAATTTTGTACGTATGAAACCACTATTAGTTATACATTTATGTATGCCATGGGTATGTATACTAACAAGTGCATATTTGTTATAAAAAGATTATACACGATTTCGTAATGTATATTCAAAGCAAGGGAACAACCATGTCGGTCCGCGTCGTCACCCTTATTTTATAGTATATCGGTTATCTTATATGTTTATTTTCTTTTTTTATTTACTAATGTACCTTAATGTTTTAAATTTACTATTATTACTGTTCTGTTCAACAGAGTATTGTCCACCGAATGCCATACACGGTTTGATTTCTAGATGGAATACAATATTGGGGTAATAATGACCAAATGACAAACTTTTGTTCAAGTGAAAAGGTTTGTGACTATATCGATTTGTAAGATGTTAAATCTATTTAAGATCTTGTTCTAATTCTTAACATCGATTTTTATGGCATCAATACGCATTTTCATTTCTATTTTTTAAGATATTTTATAATTGATTTGCAGATATTGATTCCTACATTGTGGCAATCAGAAAAGCATTGGGTCTTATACGTGTTGGATGTACGAGAACAAAAAATATGGATATACAACTCCTTGGACAATGACAATGGTGTAGACCGTGACATTGTGCATTTGATAAGTTTCTATCTTTAAGATTATTATATCTTCTACCGTGGCCCAGAATTTACTTGCTTTTGCATAAAGCACAGGTTGGATTTTTCAGAGACATGTTGGGTTCCAAATCAATACAATACATTTCAGTACATTCAAATCATTCTAATCATTTAGATCAAATTGAAAAAAACTTCATGCAAGACATTCAAACATTGCAATACATTTCAATATATTCAAATAAATACAATACATTCAAATCATTTTAATCATTGAGATCAAATTGAAAAAAACTTTATGTAAGACATTCAAACATTTCAATATATTCAAATCAATACAATACATTCAAATCATTCTAATCATTAAGATCAAATTGTATTGCAAGTTGTATTTCACTAGCTAGTGAATGACTCATCATCACTTGTCTGACTTTCATAGTCTTCTTCTTGCTCCTCCTCCTCCTCTTCGTCATCATCTTCTTCTTTTTCATTTAGCGCCCATCCACTTCGTATATCATTTGGATCACATTCTTTCATTCATGTGCCATCAGCCAATGAAGATATGACATGCATACCATGTGCGACATCGTGACTATAAGAGAAGTCATATATATCATCTCGTTGATAGTATTCACCCTCTTCAGCAATCTTGTCTTCCTGTAACTAATCATACTCGAAGTATAGTTTAGACTTCACCTAACAATTTGCCCGCCATTCATTTTTATACGACTTTCTTGTACTCGGATATGAAGTATAGTACACTTGTAGAGCTTGCGAGGCTAATATGAATGGTTCATATGTTCCAAACCTTGACTTACCATTCACCTCCACAATGTCTGCGACTTTGTCGACTCTAGTTGTTGTGGGATCAAACCATTGACACTTGAATAAAGTTAAGGTATTCTTTGTTCCTAAGTAAGTCAACTCCATTATGTCTTCTATAATACCGTAGTAGTCATGTTCATTTTCACTATAGATGTTACCCTTGATGCATACACCACTATTCATCATTGACTTGTTGACACCGTAGTCTTTTATATGGAAACAATAACCATTTACGATGTACCCATTGTAACACTGCATAACTTTAGACAAACCATTTTGTAAATCACATATTCCTTGATCTTTAATATCACCATGGCAGACCAACAAGCACAAACAACGACTATGATCATGACAAATTAAATATCTTATTATTGTATAAAGAGAAAAAATGTATATAATTGTCCTTACCAACTCTTTCAACTATGCCACAAATTTATTTTCACGTTCTTTTTGTACTTCTGCATTAGTGAGTTATGAAAGTTTTCTTCGCAAATCCAGATCAAATCGTCTACACTTAGCATAAACTTATTTTACCGAACCATGTACACACATATAGAACTTAATGTTACATATTAACTATATTTACTCAATGTATGGGTCGATTGATGAGCAATTGAAAAGGATATATATTTGTGTTGCATCTTGCTCTCGATCTTCCTAGAGTCTTGATCGACAACTGCCAAATGCATGTCCAACTGGTTGAAATATAGATAATTTGTCAGTTACAGTTAATTGTTCTCCATCATCATTACGAGATGGGCATGTGTAACGTGTTGGAATATGAGGTTCAAAGTACATAGATGAGAAATTTGAAATCTCTTCCAAGGTGTACGCCTCACAAATAGAGTCCTTTACTCTTGCTTTATTCTGAACCTTTTTTTTATGTCAAACATGCATTTGTCAACAATATACATCTCGGATTTTAATAAATTTCTCAATAGTATTGAAAAGAAAATTTTAAATAAACATATACCTTTCAAATGGGTACATCCACCGATATTGCACAGGTCCACCAACCCTAAGTTCATATGGCAAATGTTTGACCACATGTTTCATAACATCAAAAAATGCTAGTGGAAATATCTTCTCTAGCTGACAAATAGTAGTTACGACAGATTCCTCGAGATTCTTTACCTCAGATACTACAACTTCTATTGCACACAATGTTCTAAAAAATCTACTCAACTTGGACAATACCCCTTATATAGGTTTGTCTAACATATCATGAAATGATAGGGGTATCAACTATTGCAGAATGACATGACAATCATGGCTCTTCAACCCATATAACTGTCCCTCGTCTATCTTCACAGCCCGAGCAATGTTAGAAACGTAGCCGTCTGGAAATCTCAACTGTCTCAACCATTGACATACCAACTTTACTTGATCTGGACCAAGCACATACCTTGCCTTTGGTTTCAGTACTTTGCCATTGTACTCTTTGAGTTCCAATTCTGGTCTTTTACATACCACTTTTAAATCCATACGTGTCTTTGGATTATCCTTCATTTTTCCTTTCACGTTCATTACTGTATTAAACACATTATCGAACACATTTTTCTCCACATGCATGACATCCAAATTATGTCATATCAATAAGGTTGACCAATATGGTAGTTCTTAAAATATAGATTTTTTGGTCCAATTATGATCTTTCCCAAATCCAATAAAGGGTGTTGTTCTACGGGCATCTGTCAGTCCACATGAAAAATATCACAATCTTCTTAAAATCTCTATGCTAAACAACCTTGTTGGTGGACCTTCTATTTCAGTTGTGCCTGCTCGAAACACATTCTTTTATCGTAAGAACAGATGATCACTGGGGAGAAATTGACGGTGACAATCAAACCAGCAGGGCTTCCTTCCATGTGTCAATCTAAACGATTTTGTATCCTCTATGCAGTACGGACATGCTAACCTCCCATATGTGCTTTAACCAGATAACATAACATATGTTGGGAAGTCACTAATTTTCCATAGAACAACAACCTTCATATTGAAGTTTTGTTTTTTTGTGGGCATCGTACGTGAGAACACCGTCATCCCACAATATTTTCAGTTCATCAATAAATGGCCTCAAATATACATCAAGATTTTGTTGAGGAGACATCAGGCCAGGGATCAATAGAGGCAAGAAAAGATTTTGATGCTTCATACACAAGCTTGGAGGAAGGTTGTATGGGGTGACAAATACCGGCCAACATGAATATGGGGTTGATATACCCTCAAATGGATTAAATTCATCTGTACATAATTCTAGCCTAACATCTCTCACTTCCAAAGCGGAGTTCTGATGAGTACGATCAAAGTGCCTCCAAGCTTCTGCGTCAACAGGATGTATGATCTTGTCTTCATCATGTCAAACTTTATTTGCATGCCATATCATTTGTTTAGCTGTCCTCGAAGACATATAAAGACGTTGCAATCTAGGGGTAAAAGGGAAGTAACAGAGTGACTTATACGACACTTCTTTTGACCTTGTGTTACCATTTTCCTTTATTTTTAGCTTGAACCGAGGATATCCACATGATGGACATGATCTGCTTTTTTCTTGATCTTTAAAATACAACATACAGTGATTGGGACAACCATCTATCTTTTGATACCCCATACCTAGAGCATTGACCATAACCTTCGCACGGTAGAGATTTTGTGGCAATTTCTCATCCTTGGGTAACATACTCTTCACAATAGAGCACAGACAGTCAAAAGATGACTGACTCAAATTAAACTCGCACTTCAAATTCAATAGTTGAAGAACTGCAAATAGGATAGTGTGAATCTCATAACCATTCAACAATGGTTCATCAACATCTCTAAGTAAGTCATAGAATGTACTAGATGCATCGTTTGTTGCTTCTTCCTCTACCTCAGTTGGTGCATCACTATGTTCCACAGCAGAACCCATTTTCGGTCCTGCGACATCAAATATCAGGTCCATATATGAATTATCGTGCACCACATCCACCCTTGCGTCATAATTATTCCAAAGTTCTTCACCATGAAGCATCCAATTTTGATAATCACTAACAAAACCTTACATTTACAGGTGATGTCTAACGCCATGAGGTTCTATAAATCGATTGTTGTTACACATCGTGCAGGGGCATCTGATCCGACCGGTGGGATCCATTGTACTGACACTTGCCGTTGCAAATTCAATAAAATTGTCAACACCATCTATATATTCATGCGATACCTCATTATCAACTATCCAACTATACATCCATTCACGATTTGCAGCCATTTTGTCCTATAATATTACAGATATTTTTATCACCAGTTAAAAGAAAATCTTAATAATGCTATGATGAAACAAATATCTAATTTATCTATTAATTATCAAGTGAGACAGAGGGGGCAACCCCTTGTCAACATCACCAAGTTGATAAACATAAATAGACGGATAGAGATACTGAAACAAACATATATCTAATTCCTACGCCCAAGAGTGCTTAAAACATTGAAACAATGTTATTAATTTTGTAAACCTAGGCATCTGGTTCCCACGTAGTGTGTATTTAATGATCCAATTCCGCGGAACTCCTATAGAACTCCCGCACTCCTGAACCAAAATGGGTTTGGATCCTGTAGAAATCTGATATCTAATATCTAAATATCTAAATATAATATCCACAAAACAAGATCTAATATTCGAATACTATACCCAATATCGAAAAAACACGAGTGAAGACGCATACCTGGCCTACATGTAATAGCCAAGCGAAACTAAGACGAGCCGAACTGAACTTAGATGGGCCAAACTGAGCTGCGCTGAGTTGACATGGGCGCGCACAATTTCAATTGCTCAGGTAGTGAACTTAAACAGAAAAGATAAAAAATGCAATGAAACAAAGTTTTATTGCTTAATCAAACAACAATACAAATGTGAAATAGGTTATATGTTCCCCCTTGGAACACACAAGTGTGTATTCTCGGGTCTAAATGGGTGCCACATATGTAAGCATGTGGGGCTCGTTTCCCAGTGTGTGTATGCATCACTTAGCATCGAAGTCCAGTGTGTTTGCTAAGACTTAAGTATCCTTTCCCGCCATTAGCGTCATGAAACGATGTTTCGAGTAAAGGACAAAAATGTCCTCCCACCAGAGTTTACAAATACTTAAGTACCCTTTCCCGCCATTGGCGCCATAAAACGATGTTTCAATTAAAGGACAAAAATGTCCTCCTGCCAGAAAGGCTTAAAATCATCATTGTTTTCGCCCTAAGGAGTAAATTCCTATCATTTAACGGGAGCTCCTTGTAATATGTCACCCTAAATATTCTGGATCACCCTTTGACGATGCACCATCTACTATAACAGGAGCTCCCTTTGACGATGCAACCTTTGTCGTCGTTTGCTGCTGCTGGAGTACCCTTTGCCGTCGTCTGCTGCCATCGGAGCTTAGTCGGAGCACCGTTGCTACCATCGACTGCATCTACCTTCTAGGTGTTTCTCCTCCACTATCGAATTAGCAAAACTTGTGTCCTAGAAGGCGATTTTTGTGTAAGTTTTCATTATGTAAACAAATCGATTTGTAAATCCGAATGCTGAATCTTACAAGTGATTGTACTATATATGCTAAATAACACCTATTTTCATACTCAAACAAGAGGCGTGAAAGGCAACGATATGTACTTATGGAGGCTAAATTTCATCAACAATTTGTAAGTTTGAAATTAACAAAGAGTTATACATTTAATACAGTAGCGATTTGTTCAATGCAGTAACGATTTACACGTTTGAATCAGTAGCGATATACGATTTATGATTCATGATTTATATATTTAAAACAACAACGATTTATACATTTAATGTAGTAGCAATTTATGATTTATAACGATATGTACATATGAAGGGTTCAATTTCTACAATGATTTATATGTTTGAAGGAATGCTTTGTACGTTCGATGCACCAACGATTTATACGTTTGAAGCAGTAGTCATGTGTATTTATGATTTATGAAGTTATCTTTTCTTCTCTTTTTTTTTTATTTTCCAAATTGAGATTCAAACCTTATGCAGATTATCATTTAGAAAGAAAGAAATAAAACGAAGAAGAAGAAGAAGACTAATTGGAAGAAGAAGAAGTTCTGAAGAAGATGAAGAAGAAGAAGAAGTTCTGAAAACTCACCGTGAACCTTAGAAGGGTTAGGAAAGAGTTGGCCCCCTCCTGTACACCATCTCCGGATTGAAGGCACCTCCACCTGAAACGAGAAAGAGAAATAGGGAGAAGGAGAAGAAGAAGAGAAGAATGAGGTGGAGGGGAGGGGTTAGGAAAGCAGGAAATGCGTACAGAAGAAGACGGATTTGAAAATCCCCCTTCGTGGGTTTTTAAAGAGCAAACCGGTTTGTTATTTTTTTCAAAAATTAAAAGAAGAGCTTCAAGAAAAATTATTTGCTAAAAGACTCATTTGATTTAAAAATATAACTACTCTTCTATTTTCATAATTCTTCTTTTTTTTTTCTTTCTATAAAGAAGACTAAAACAATTTTAGTAACAATATAAAAATGTATACTAAATTGCAAAATAAAGCTATTTTTCTCTATTTTCTCTATTTTTTATTTTTTTTATTAAAATGCTCTATCCTAGCATATAAATGGGTTTTTTTAATTGATTTTAATATGAAATCATGCATGTTTTTATGTAAAATGTACCTAAATCTATGCATGTTCATGAAGTTACCACGATTTGTACTTAAGTTTGCTAAATCGTAGTACAATGTTTACTTAGGAAGCAAAAATGTTACAACGATATGTACTTATGAAGGGTGTGATTTGTACAATGATTTATACGTTTGAAGCAACAATGATTTATACGTTTGATGCAGTAGCGATGTGTAAATATGAAGTTACCTTGATTTGTACTTAATTTTACTAAATTGTACTATGATGTTTATTTATGAAGCCAAATATTACCATAGCTTGTAATGTTGGTGATTGTGTAACAAATGTGATAATTTGTAATAATATATACTTGGGAAAGCGGTTGTAACATACAATGATGCAGTTAAATTTATGTGTTGTGCAGGTTAGCAATGACTACAATTTGTAAGACAAGAAAGCCTTTGCCGTTTGAGAGGATGGCTCTTGGAGAAATCATCCGCCAATCTGATATATATGAGGGTTATGTAAAAAACATTGAGAATGAAAAAGACAGGAACAAATTGTTGAATATTTATTATGCTGAGCCTGATCCATCAGATATTGAAGATGAAAAGCAAACGAAGAAAGATGAGGAAGAACTAAAGATAAAGAAGAAGAAGGATGATGAAGAAAAGGAAAAGCAAAGGAAGAAGGAGGAGGAGAATGAAAACTATGCGCACTTATGAGGCAAAAGGATTTCTTCCAGCCGACCATGCAAAATTAAATTTATATCCACATCATTCTTCATGTTATCTGTCATGATCGTTAGTTGCATCGCACTATACTATGCATCGAGTTGTTATTTACCGTGCCAATGAAAGAAATGACTTATCATATATGTGTATTGACAATAACGATTCAAGAGACAACAATTTAATGAACAACGATTTGAATACATACATCGCTACCACAATCGTACGACGATGTAAATGTCGCACGCACACGTTTCAATATCATAATACAAATATCATACAAATCGACACTAGCAAACACATAATATGTTACAAATTGATATACATATCGCATAATATATTACAAATTGATACGAAAATTCAGCATAATAGCTTACAAATCGACATTAACAAACAAAACAATATCTCGCAAATTGATAGTATGTTACTACAACCGTGATTTGCGTTATACTATTCCAATATTTTTTATACAAAGGCAAATCGTTGTTGCTCACACATAGACGTCATTGCTTAAATCACAAACATCAAAAGCGGAATCCAGGTCTCACAAGGGTTATTAATTTTTGACAACGAGCGGGATGTGAAACGACATTTCTTTTATAAATGAATGACACATATTTTCGTAACAAAGGTAAATCCTTATGACGATTTATGATTTACACATTTAAAGCAGCAACGATTTATACATTTAATGCAGTAGAGATTTATGATTTATAAAGTTATCAAGATTTGTAATCAAGTTTGCTAAATCGTACAACGATATTTAATGTCGAAGTCCAAATGTTACAACTATATGTACTTATGAAGGATGCGATTTCTACATTGATTTGTATGTTTGAAGCATTGATTTGCACGTTTAAAGAAGGAACCCTAAAACCCTTAATTCCTAAACCCTAAACCCTTAATTCCTAAATCCTAATCCCTAAACCCTAACCCTAAACCCTAAACCCTTAATATCTTACTAAACCCTAACCCTAAACCCCAACCCTAAACCCTAAACCTTTAATATCTTACTAAACCCTAAACCCTTAATATCTTACTAAACCCTAACACTAAACCCTTAAAATCTTACTAAACTGTAATGCTAAACCATAAACCCTTAATATATTATTAAACTTTAAACCCTAAACCCTTAATATCTTACTAAACCCTAACCCTAAACCCTAAACCCTAACCCTAAACCCTTAATATTTTACTAAACCCTAACCCTAAATCTAAACCTTTAGCCTAAACCCTAAACCCTTAATATCTTACTAAACCCTAACCCTAAACCCTTAATATTTTACTAAACCGTAATGTTAAACTATAAACCCTTGATATATTATTAAACAGAACTCACGTGCTTTTTGGATGAAGCTATTTTCATGAATGGTGATGCAAATAAATATTAACAATTCGGTTTTTGTGGCTCATGATTCATGAAAATAGATTCATCCCAAAACTCTTTCTTTGTGAACGAAATCGATACAGAAGTTCAGCTAATAACATACAAATCAACATTACAAAACACATAAAATCTTACAAATCGATGTATAAACGGAAAAATATATTACAAATTGTGTCATATCTAACTAAACCCTAAACCTAAATCCTAAACCCTAAATGATATGTATAACAATGTGTAAATTCGAAGGCTAGATGAGAACGATTTGTTCGTGCAATTGTATCGCGATTTATACTCATGCCAATTACGATTTTCATCCACTTATGGTCGACATAGACGTCATTGTGTAGATCGCAATAGGTCAATACATGGTATAACATCTTACAAATCGATACTATAAAATACCTAATATCTTACACATCGATATAGATATCGCATAATATATTAATCATCGCTACGACAATTTATCATAATATTCTTAATATCGATTTAAGATACTGTTTTGATTCGTAATATCGAT
Organism: Nuphar pumila; assembly: GCF_984573655.1. NCBI lineage: Eukaryota > Viridiplantae > Streptophyta > Magnoliopsida > Nymphaeales > Nymphaeaceae > Nuphar > Nuphar pumila. Next base: position 54,061,166 of record NC_143249.1, on the reverse strand, counting down.
TTCTATCATGATTCTGTATATCGATTTAAGATATTGTTTTGATTCTTAATATCAATTTAAGATATTGTTCTGATTATAAATATCGATTTTAAAGATATCAATACGAATTTCCAAATCGATTTAAGATATTGTTCTGAATCTTAATATCAATTTTTATGCTTATTCTTAATATCAATTTAAGATATTGTTTTGATTCTTAATAACGATTTAAGATATTGTTTTGATTCTAAATACCGATTTTTAAGATATCAATAGGAATTTTCATATCAATTTAAGATGTTATTTTGATTCTTAATATCGATTTAAGATATTGTTTTGATTCTAAATATCGATTTTTAAGATATCAATACGAATTTCCAAGTCGATTTAAGATATTGTTCTGAATCATAATATTGATTTCTATGCTGATTCTTAATATCGATTTAAGATATTTTTTTGATTCTTAATATCGATTTAAGATATTGTTTTGATTCTTAATAACGATTTAAGATATTGTTTTGATTCTAAATACTAATTTTTAAGATAACAATAGGAATTTTCATATCGATTTAAGATGTTATTTTGATTCTTAATATCGATTTAAGATATTGTTTTGATTCTAAATATCGATTTTTAAGATATCAATAGGAATTTCCAAATCGATTTAAGATATTGTTCTGAATCTTAATATTGATTTCTATGCTAATTCTTAATATTCATTTAAGATATTGTTTTGATTCTTATTATCGATTTAATATATTGTTTGGATTCTAAATATCGATTTTTAAGATATCAATAGGAATTTTCATATCGATTTAAGATGTCGTTGTGATTCTTAATATCGATTTAAGATATTGTTTTTATTCTAAATATCGATCTTTAAGATATCAATACGAATTTTTAAATCGATTTAAGATATTGTTCTGAATCTTAATATCGATTTCTATGCTAATTCTTAATATCGATTTAAGATATTGTTTTGATTTTTAATATCGATTTAGGATATTGTTTTGATTTTAAATATCGATTTCTAAGATATCAATAGGAATTTTCATATCGATTTAAGATGTTTTGATTCTTAATATCGATTTAAGATACTATTTTGATTCTAAATATCGATCTTTAAGATATCAATACGAATTTCCAAATTGATTTAAGATATTGTTCTGAATCTTAATATCAATTTCTATGTTGATTCTTAATATCAATTTAAGATATTGTTTTGATTCCTAATATCGATCTAAGACATTGTTTTGATTCTAAATATCAATTTTTAAGATATCAATAAGAATTTCTATATCAATTTAAGATGTTTTGATTCTTAATATCGATTTAAGATATTGACTTGATTCTAAATATCGATTTCTATCCTGATTCTGTATATTGATTTATAAGCTATCAACAGTATTTTCCATATTGATTTGTATGATATTTGTTCATCGAATTGTGTTATACTATGACAATATTTTTGTAATAAAGACAAATCTTTGTGGCCGACAATGCCATCATTATAAAATATTTTATTATAAGACGTGAACCACCAAAAATGTGAACCGCCAAAAAATCTTTGGCAGGTCCCATAAGCATTAAACTCTTCGGCTATAAAAGGAGTTCTTCATAATATTTCTCCCTAAATGTTCCATAAAAATTCTAACGCTTCATCTTCTTTTGCCGGAGCACCCTTTGTCGTCTCAGTAAGTTTTTGTGTTGTGCGGGTTACCAGTGACTTACATTCCTAAGAGAAGAAATGTTTCATCGTCAGTGGAGAAAACTCTTGATGAAATCATCCAATAGCATGCTTTGTATGAGCAATTAGAATCACACTACAAAATAATGAGGATTGAGAGTGATAAAGAAAGGGAGCAATTGCTGGTAAAGTATAGAGCAGAGTCTAATCCATCAGATATTGAAGAGGATAATCCAACCAAGAATGATGAGGAAGAAGTACAAATGAAAAAGAAGAAGAAGGATGACAAATAGAAGCAAAATGAAAGGAAGGAGGAGGATAATGAAAAAAAGCAAAGGAAATCAAGGCAAAGGAAGGAGGAGGTGGTGGATAGGGGAAAGCAAAGGAATAATAAGGAGAAGGAGGAAGAGAAGCAAAGGCAAAAGGAGGAGGAGGAAAAGAGGGAAAAGCAAAGGAAGAATAAGGATAAGGAGGAAAAGCGAAGGTAAAAGAAGGAGGACGAGGAAGAGAAAGAAAGACAAAGTAAAAAGCAAAAGGAGGAGGAAGAGAAAGAAAGGTAATTGAAGAAGAAGGAGGAGGAGGAAGAGAAAAAAAGGCAACTGATGAAGCAAAAATATTTAGAAAAGCGAAGGAGGATAAGGCAAATGAAGGAGGCAGAGGAGTGGGAAAGGCAAAAAAATAATGAGATGGAAAAGCAATTGAAGAAGAAGAAGGATGAAGAAGAGAAGGAAAGCCAAATGATAAAGATGAAATATTAAAGGCAAAGGAAGAAGCATCAAGATGAGAAAGAGAAGGAAAGGCAAAAGAAGGGAGAAGGCAGACTAGGAAGAGAAGGAAAGACAAATAAAGGAGAAGGAGGATGAGAAAGAAAAGGAAAGGCAAAGGAAGAAGAAGGAGGATGAGGAAGAGAAGGAAAGACAAATGAAGGAGAAGGAGGACAAGGAAGAGAAGGAAAGAGAAAGGAAGAAGCAGGACGTGGAAGAGAAGGAAATAGAAAGGAAAAAGCATACGATGAATGTGAATGGGTGGAAGAAAGAAAGAAGTACAAAAGCAGAGGAAGGGAGGAGATGAAGAGAAGAAAAGTATGACAAAGGTACGTTAATTGCTACTATATGTCGTGGTGTACTGTTGTAGGTATTATTATGAATAACGATTATTCTGTATAGCGATTACTATGTATAGCGATTATTATGTATAGCGATTACTATGTATAGTGATTACTGTGATAGCGATTAATGCGATAGTGATTACTTTATATAGTGATTAATGCGATAGTGATTACTTTATATAGTCATTATTGCGATAGCGATTAATTGTGATTTCATATTTTGTGTTACAGGCAGCTCAGAAGAGAAGCAAAGCAGTAGGTGAAAAGCTGAGAGGGCGATATCAGTGGCCTATAGTTCTATCGTAGTTCAGAAGGCTGAGTGAATATCAGAAGGACCGATTATGAAAGATGCACTTCGGCGGCCTTCTCGGCCAATATTATTTTAAAATTTGTTGGAACACCATGACCCACCTGGTCAATAAGTGAAACCATAAGATGAACACATTCCAGTTTGGGGGTTTTGATATCACCATGACCCTAAAAGATGTGGCACAGATTACGAGTCTTAAGTCTAACACCCCAATTTTTATAACCCGAAATTTATGGATTTTTTTTTTTTAAATACATTTAAATCTTTTAGCAGTTAACAACGGAAAGACACATTGGCCATAAAACTTGGCGTGCTACTTCAGATGAATGCTTGCAACCATATAATTATGGAATTTAAACTTTAATAACTAATTAACCATGCATGAAATAAAATCAAGTTCCATAATATCCAAAATTTATCACATTTGTCATTGAATTGAATTAAAGTAAAATCAGAGTTCATAATTCATGAAGCAGAGGAAAGGTAGGCTCAGTCCCCGTCGCAACCTTCCGCCTTTGCACGTAAGTACCTACTCATTACCTGAAAAATTTTAAACCATATAGGGTCAGACAACATGTCTCAGTAGAGTAATTATGCTAAACTTGTAAGACAGAATAACAAGACAAGGATTTCAATAGAAATTTCATGGTTTAATATTTAATTTAACTTAAACAATCATACAACAAATCATGCATGTTTAGAATTTTTATATTTAAGAGAAAAACATAAATCCATACATTCAAAATACAAAATGCATGAACCATTAAAATGCATGACTTACCATATGCAGAAGCTCTTTCAATGCATGCATATTTTCTTATCTTTAGTTACATTTTCTTAATTAGATGATGCATGTGATCCCAAAGTAATGCACACACCATTTAAGTTATCACTTCTTAGCCCTGCTGATATGACACAGGCAGACATTCTCAGATCAGGACCATGACACAGGATGTGTTTTACATACAGGGGTGGCTTTAGCCTGGTCAGGTCCATTCACTAAGACAGGGTGAGGGACGTTAATACGAGAGAGATTCCCAACATATTTCAACCCGATGCATCAGTTTTTCCTCATGAGTACAATAACCTCTACGCTGCAGTCTAATGTAGAGGTTTTCCCCCTAAAATTGTGGAAGGGGAGGAGCAACCTTCCGTGCTCATAATAGACTTGTCCCACAAAGTTTTGTATCATTTGCTACTCTCCCAGCAAATATCTTGGGTTTTAATGTCACATGATTACTTGATTACAATCATACTTTTTATGCAACATTAAACTTAAACCACTTTATGGTCATGGATGCATTCTTATAAAGCATTGGACAAAATCACTTAATTAAACTTGTAACAGACACTTGAACACATGTGTAGCATAAATATCTTATTCATTTTCACACATCATAAGGCATATGCATGTACATGGCCAATGCAACAAAGAGAATATATATGAACATCCATATCAATGAAACAATCATATCATCACGATATCATGAACATACATGTAGTCAACACATTTTTTAGAATTTAAAACATAAACTTGTATTAATTGGACCTTTTGATCCTAAATCTTTAATGTGTAACCTTTCATTTACAATTCATGTCATAATCATATAAGATTGCATAAAATCAGACCTGCATAATCATTCACATAATGCATACTAATTCTATAAAGAAATTGAATAGAAACATATATACTATGCACCCTTTGAGCCTTGATTTATGAATTTGCCCTAATTTTTTTCTAATTTCTTAACTCTGTCCGATTGGTATAGAGCTCACAGAAATTTTTTGGCTCCATGAACAGAGCTTAAATTTTTACAGTATATAGGAATTGTTGTCAGCTATCCATATCCACAAATCGTTCATAAAAACTCGTCTGTATGAGGGAGTTATGCATGTTTTACTACAGACCTATCAGTTTTTGTTTCGACCGTCACAGAGACGTGCTCGGTCCATGAACAGAGCCTAAATTTGTACAGTAGATGCACAATGGAGTTAGCTTTCCAACACAATAATCTGTTTGTCAAAACTCCTTCAGACAAGAGAGAAACAACCATTTTACTGAACGAAGGTCAAGTGGAAAACCTGGAATTTCGAGATTTGCATTTGGGTGAATCAAACCGAGTCACCCGAATCCCAAGAAAAATTAAAAGAAATAGGAAATACGCATGAAATAAAATTCTAAAAATTCTAAAATATTCACAGTAGATGGAGCAATTCATAATCTATCAATCCAAACTAATATTTGCATAAAAATCATGAAATAAATCAAATACAAATATATTTTACAAATCTATTTCTAAGAAGCTAGTTTTTATGATAAACTCGATTTCAAAAATGGTTTTCTTTAGGGGAAAACGTGTTTTTGCCATGGATCATTAAATCTGAGTCAAACTCACGGTTAGGAGGGTTTGATCATGATCTAAACTCATGAAAAAACATCAAAATCCATGCCAAAAACTCCGTTCTTGCAAGAAAAGCATAGAAACCCTACCTTTTGTTGATGGATGAACGGCCCTTTTTGCTTGATCCACCGATCAGCTCCTCCTTCCAGCAATGTGAGGACCTTAGATATCCTCACCACACCCCTTGAGGTCTGGATCTTGCACTCAAGGACCAAAAGAAACTCTAAAAAGAAGAGAGTAGGGAAGGGGAAAGAGAGGAGAGAGAGAGAGTTTTTGGGGGAGAGAGAAGCTCTCCTTTTTTTTTTCCAGCCCAAATGAGGGGAGCGTAGGATATGAGAGGGTTTTATAACCCTCTTAAGCTAGGTTATGGGCTGGAATTAATTCCAGCCCTTGATCACTTTAATGAAACTCAATTTGGAGCCCTTGATCTCCACTTTGATTTTTAAGTTTTAAATAAACTTAAAATTCACTAGACTTTTAAATTTCAAAATAAATTTAAAGTAAGATGCCACATAGGATGGGACGGCCCACCTATTGGCTCCTACTAAACTAATAAAATGGGTTTAATTTATAACAAAAATCTATTTTATTAAACTATAATTAAATAACCATAGAATTCCAAAAAAAATCATTTTTGTTTTATACAACCACAAATCATATAAAATGTAAAGACATTAATTATCCACTAATTACAGCTTATTAAGCATATTAATATGTATATGTTCACAACCTACTTTTGTTAATTCACATTATTTAATTAACTTTACTTAAAGAAAATTCAACATTTTCTTTTTAAGAGAGACATTTTCAATTAGGCATCACTTAGGGTTTTCTCAATTATTCAAACCGTGTAGGGTTTATATTTACTATAATTCAACCTTATTAAACCCCCTAAGCCTTACAAATATACTCGAACATTAATTTTTAAAGAAATTAAGGTTCTATATTGGCACAAAATTTAAGACATTTCACAATGCTATAGAAAAGAACTTAGAAATTTTTGGATATTACATTAAGTGTCATGGAAGTGTTGTCCTAACACGAGATTCAAACTATAACCCAATGGACAATTGCATGACCTTTCTAGGAATGTCGATGGAGGAATGGCGTGAGTGTATTTCTGGTGGAGGCAAATCTTCAATGATCAAAGTACATTTTTTCTGTAATAAATTGGAAGGTCGGTCCGCTGCATGTGCACCTGAAGCAGCTGACCAAGATTTGCGCGGCTTCCTTCTTTATTTTTTTGGACTTTATTTTTCGATTGTTCTGGTTCGAGAATAAGTTACTTATGGTTGCAGTTCCTGAAAGACTTAGATGAAGTCGACAATTGGGCATGGGGTGTTACTATGCTCACACACTTGTACAATCAACTTTATCATGCGAGTAGGGGTACGAAAACCATCGGGGGGTTTTGGCCATTTATTTAGGTATTTGTTTATTACATATTTAGTACTTGTAGACTAAGCTCATTGAAGGTTGTATTCTTACTAATATATTATTTTTGTAGGCTTGGACGTGGGAGCATATTGTCACCTTGCGTCCTCAATGTGGCCTTGCGGTTTGTGGTTTTCCCAAGATCGGCGCATGGGCTTTAATAAATGTCAAGAAGGAAAATGCTTAATTCATTTTAGATGGGCTGCAATTAAATGAGGTAAATGGTTTAAAATCGTTGTAATGTTTAGCATTCTTAAGTAATCATCGCTTTAGGATTTTGTCTTCTTTAGTACAAATTGTTATCGCTTTTGCATCTAACTTTCATTAGCGTAAATCGTTATATGGTTTAGCATTATTAAGTAATCATCGCTTTAGGATTTTATTTTCTTTAGTACAAATTGTTATTACATTTGCATCTAACTTTCATTAGCGTAAATCATTGTAATGTTTAGCATTCTTAAGTAATTATCACTTTAGGATTTTGTCTTCCTTAGTACAAATCGTCATCGCATTTGCATCTAACTTTCATTAGCGCAAATCATTGTAATGTTTAGCATTCTTAAGTAATCATCACTTTAGGATTTTGTCTTCCTTAGTAGAAATCGTCATCGCATTTGCATCTAATTTTCATTGCCGTAAATCATTGTAATGTTTAGCATTCTCGAGCAATCATCGCATTAAGCATTTCATCTTCCTTAGTACAAATTGTTATCATATTTGCATCTAACTTTCTTTACCGTAAATCGTTGTAAGGTTTAGCATTCTTAACTAATAGTTGCATTCAACATTTTGTCTTCCTTAGTACAAATCGTTATCGCATTCAGCATTTTGCATCAATAATTATATCTATATCTAAACCACAATCTTCATTGTACAGGTTGTGTGAAGACCTTATGGGGATGGGAAGGACGAGAACGATGAGGTTGTTGCCGAGGCTGCAAGACTCTCTGTCTACAATATTTGGCTCTTTAGCATTTGTGAAGCCGAGTTGCAACATGGTAGTCGATTACTCCTACAAGCTGGCTTGGGATAATCGATACCAAAATTGCCTGTGGCATTGAAAATGAAGATAAATAGTGGTGGGGCCACAAACGTGAATCGGCACAAATGCTTCAGGAAACAATTGGATAACTGGAACAAGTGAGGTGTTCATGCCATATAATACGATTATAAAGAACGACAATATGACCCCAACTATTTCAAACAATATTGGCAATCCATGCATGGAAATCGATAGATTGAGGAGAAGAAACCTGAAAGTGAGTTATCTCTTGTCACTGAGCATGTCGTCCTCCACCATAGACATAATGTTCATCGTGTTCATTTTGCGGATACTACAATTTCCTTTGTTGCAATACACGACAAGGGACAAACATAGCCCAAGAAGGTATCGTTCGACCAAAGGTTAGCGAGATTAGAGAGTGAGAATAAGGAGTTACGGAAGGACGTGCAGAATGAGTAAACAAATTGGGTCACTGGTTGAGATGATTACCAGTGGGTTTTATAAGATCAAGGAAACAAAGAGGCCACCGAATAAAGAGACTCCACCAAGTCCAAGAAAGAGACGATTTCTATGTCCATCTAAGTCGTCAAGTGCAAGTGAATAAACATATGTGATTTGTGTATCCCAATAATTCTATATTGTAATTATGTCATTCTTTGTTATAATTATATAATTCTTTCATTAATAAGTATAACACAAAAGTGCCACTGAAAAATCGATAAGACTACATAAACTTAGGTTTGTAAGTATATAATTCTTTCATGATTTGTACTTACGTATAACGTTAACTGGCTTAGGGTTTATTATGTATCATGATTCCTGTGATAGCGATTACTCTGTATAGCGCTTACTATATATAGTGATTATGAAGTTACCACAATTTGTACTTATGTTTGCTAGATCGTATAGCGATTACTAGCTTAGGGTTTATTACTTATAGTGTTTCTTGTGATAGCGATTACTTAATATGTCGATTACTCAGTATAGCGATTATGAAGATATCATTATTTGTACTTTCGTTTGCTAAATCGTATAGCGATTACTGGTTTAGTGTTTATTATTTATAGCATTTCCTGTGATAGCGATTACTTAGTTTAACGATTAATAGGTACAGCGATTATGAAGCTACCACGATTTATACTTACATTTGCTAAATCGTATAACGATTACTAGTTTTGAGTTTATTATGTATCACAATTCCTGTAATAGCAATTACTCGGTATATCGACTATGAAGCTACCATGATTTGTACTTACTGTTACTAAATTGTATAGCGATTACCGGTTTAGCTTTTATTATTTATAGTGTTTCCTGTGATAGCGATTACTTAGTAGAGCGATTAATAGGTATAGCGAGTATGATGTTACCACGATTTATACTTTCGTTTGTTAAATCCTATAGCGATTACTAGTTTTGAGTTTTCATTTGTAAAGTGATTCCTTTAACAACACTTACTATGTATAGTGATTATGAAGTTACCACGATTTTACTTAGGTTTCAGTAATCGTTAAGTGATTACTGGTTTAGGGTTTATTATTTATAGTGTTTCTTTTAGTTGCAAGGAACGTCACATAATATTACTTTAGGGTTTAGGGTCTAGAGTTTTGGGAGACGTCATTTAACACGCTACATTAGTTGCAAAAGCTATATCGATATCGAAGGACACTACGATTCAGTCAAACATCCACAAAAAAGAGTACCTTCGATTCCTATAACCTGCTTCATTCTTTTTACGTCGTTTACAGTTCATTTACTGAATATAATGCTATAGTTATTATACTGAATATTCAACTAATTTCAGTGCAACATCTACAAAACAGGTGCCAAAAAACTCAGCAAATTGCTCGAACAGAACATTGACTGAATGCGAGATGATTTTATAGAAGGACACACTATCAGTAAGTTTGTACGTATGAAACCACTATTAGTTATACATTTACGTATGCCATGGGTTTGTATACTAACAAGTGCATATTTGTTATAAACAGATTATACACGATTTCGTAATGTATATTCAAAGCAAGGGAACAACCATGTCGGTCCGCATCGTCACCCCTTATTTTATAGTATATCGGTTATCTTATATATTTATTTTCTTTTTTATTTACTAATGTACCTTCATGTTTTAAACTTACTATTATTACTGTTCTTTTCAACAGAGTATTATCCGCCAAATTCCATACGCGGTTGGATTTCTAGATGGAATACAATATTGGGGTAATGATGACCAAATGGAAGACTTTTGTTCAAGTGAAAAGGTTTGTGACTATATCGATATGTAAGATGTTAAATCTATTTAAGATCTTGTTCTAATTCTTAATATCGATTTTTATGGCATCAATACGCATTTTCATATCTATTTTTTAAGATATTTTATAATTGATTTGCAGATATTGATTCCTACATTGTGGCAATCAGAAAAGCATTGGGTCTTATATGTGTTGGATGTACGAGAACAAAAAATATGGCTATACAACTCCTTGGACTATGACAATGGTGTAGACCGTGACATTGTGCATTTGATAAGTTTCTATCTTTAAGATTATCGTCTCTTCTACCGTGGCCCAGAATTTACTTGCTTTTGCATAAAGCACAGGTTGGATTTTTCAGAGACATGTTGGGTGTCAAATCAATACAATACATTTCAATACATTCAAATCATTCTAATCATTCAGATCAAATTGAAAAAAAATTCATGCAAGACATTCAAACATTGCAAGACATTTCAATATATTCAAATCAATGCAATACATTTCAATACATTCAAATCATTCTAATCATTCAGATCAAATTGAAAAAAACTTTATGCAAGACATTCAAACATTTCAATATATTCAAATCAATGCAATACATTCAAATCGTTCTAATCATTCAGATCAAATTGTATTACAAGTTGTATTTCACTAGCTCGTGAATGACTCATCATCACTTGTCTGACTTTCATAGTCTTATTTTTCCTCCTCCTTCTCTTCGTCATCATCTTCTTCTTTTTCATTTAGCACCCATCCACTTCGTATATCATTTGGATCACATTCTTTCATGCATGTGTCATCAGCCAATGAAGATATGACATGCATACCATGTGTGACATTGTGGCCATAAGAGAAGTCATATATATCATCTGGTTGATAGTATTCACCCTCTTCAGCAATCTTGTCTTCCTGTAACTGATCATACTCGGAGTATAGTTTAGACTTCACCTTACAAATTGCCCACCATTCATTTCTATTTGACTTTCTTGTACTCGGATATGAAGTATAGTACACTTGTAGATCTTGCGAGGCTAATATGAATGGTTCATATGTTCCAAACCTTGACTTATCATTCACCTCCATAATGCCTGTGACTTTGTCGACTCTAGTTGTTGTGGGATCAAACCATTGACACTTGAATAAAGTTAAGCTATTGTTTGTGCCTAAGTAAGTCAACTCCATTATTTCTTCTATAACACCGTAGTAGTCATGTTCATTTTCACTATAGCTGCTACCCTTGACGCATACGCCAGTATTCATCATTGACTTGTTGACACCGTAGTCTTTTATATGGAAACGATAACCATTTACGATGTACCCATTGTAACACTGCACAACTTTAGACGAACAATTTTATAAATCACACATTCCTTGATCTTTAACATCACCATGGCAGACCTACAAGCACAAACAAGGACTATGATCACGACAAATTAAATATTTTATAGTTGTATAAAGAGAAAAAATGTATACAATTGTCCTTACCAACTCTTTCAGCTATGCCACAAATTTATTTTCACGTTCTTTCTGTAGTTCTACATCAGTGAGTTATGAAAGTTTTCTTCGCAACTCCAAATCAAATTGTCTACACTTAACATAAACTTATTTTACTGAACCATGTACACACGTATAGAACTTAATGTTACATATTAACTATACTTACTCAATGTATGGGTCGATTGATGAGTAAATGAAAAGGATATATATTTGTGTTGCGTCTTGCTCGTGATCTTCCAAGAGTCTTGACCGACAACTGCCAAATGCATGTCCAAGTGGTTGAAATATAGACAATTTGTGAGTTACAGCTAATTGTTCTACATCATCATTACGAGATGGGCATGTGTAACGTGTTGGAATATGAGGTTCAAGGTACATAGATGAGAAATTTGAAATCTCTTCCAAGATGTACGCCTCACAAATAGAGTCCTCTACTCTTGCTTTATTTTGAACCTTTTTTTTAATGTCAAACATGCATTTGTCAACAATATACATCTCGGATTACAATAAATTTCTCAATAGTATTGAAAAGAAAAATTTAAATAAACATATACCTTTCAAATGGGTATATCCACCGATATTGCACAGGTCCACCAACCCTAAGTTCATATGGCAAATGTTTGACCACATGTTCCATAACATCAAAAAATGCTAGTGAAAATATCTTCTGTAGGTGACAAATAGTAGTTATGACAGATTCCTCGAGATTCTTTACCTCAGATACTACAACTTCTGTTAAGCACAATGTTCTAAAAAATCTACTCAACTTGGACAATACCCCCCATATAGGTTTGTCTGACATATCATGAAATGTTAGGGGTATCAACCATTGCATAATGACATGACAATCATGGCTCTTCAATCCATATAATTGTCCCTCGTCTATCTTCACAGCTCGAGCAATGTTAGAAACGTAGCCGTCTGGAAATCTCAATTGTCTCAACCATTGACATACCAACTTTACTTGATCTGGACCAAGCACATACCCTGCCTTTGGTTTTAGTACTTTGCCATTGTACTCTTTGAGTTCAAATTCTGGTGTTTTACATACCACTTTTAAATCCATACGTGTCTTCGGATTATCCTTCGTTTTTCCTTTCACGTTCATTACTGTATTAAATACATTATCGAACACATTTTTCTCCACATGCATGACATCCAAATTATGTCATATCAATAAGGTTGACCAATATGGTAGTTCTCAAAATATAGATTTTTTTGTCCAATTATGATCATTCCCAAATCTAATAAAGGGTGTTGTCCTATGGGCATCTGTCAGTCCACATGGAAAGTATCACAATCTTCTTAACATCTCTATGCTAGACAACCTTGTTGGTGGACCTTCTATTTTAGTTGTGCCTGCTCAAAACACATTCTTTTATCATAAGAACAGATGATCGTTGGGTAGAAATTGACAGTGACAATCAAACCAACAGGGCTTCCTTCCATGTGTCAATCTAAACGATTTTGTATCCTCTATGCAGTACGAACATGCTAACCTCTCATATGTGCTTTAACCAGATAACATACCATATGTAGGGAAGTCACTGATTGTCCATAGAACAACAACCTTCATATTGAAGTTCTGTTTTTTGTGGGCATCGTACGTGAGAACACCGTCATCCCACAATATTTTCAGTCCATCAGTCAATGACCTCAAATATACATCAAAATTTTGGGTAGGAGACATCGGACCAGAGATCAATAGAGGCAAGAAAAAATTTTGATGCTTCATACACAAGCTTGGAGGAAGGTTGTATGGGGTGACAAATACCGGCCAACACGAATATGGGGTTGATCTACCTCCAAATGGATTAAATTCATCTGTACATAATCCTAGCCTAACATCTCTCACTTCCAAAGCGAAGTTTTGATGAGTATGATCAAAGTGCTTCCAAGCTTCTGCGTCAACAGGATGTGTGATCTTGTCTTCATCATGTCAAACTTTATTTGCATGCCATATCATTTGTTTAGCTGTCCTCGAAGACACATAAAGATGTTGCAATCTAGGGGTAAGAGGAAAGTAGCAGAGTGACTTATACGACACTTCTTTTGACCTTGTGTTACCATTTCCCTTTGTCTTTAGCTTGAACCAAGGATGTCCACATGATGGACATGATCTGCTTTTTTCTTGATCTTTAAAATACAACATACAATGATTGGGACAAACATCTATCTTTTGATACCCCGTACCTAGAGCATTGACCATAACCTTCGCACGGTAGAGATTTTGTGGCAATTTCTCATCTTTGGGTAACATACTCTTCACAATAAAGCACAGACAGTCAAAACATGACTGACTCAAATTAAACTCGCACTTCAAACTCAATAGTTGAAGAACTGCAGACAAGATAGTGTGACTCTCACAACCATACAACAATGGTTCATCAGCATCTCTAAGTAAGTCATAGAATGTACTAGCTGCATCGTTTGTTGCGACATCAAATATCAGCTCCATATATGAATTATCGTGCACCACATTCACCCTTGCGTCATAATTATTCCAAAATTCTTCACCATGAAGCACCCAATTTTGATAACCACTAACAAAACCTCTCATTTATAGGTGATGTCTAACGCCATGAGGTTCTACAAATCGATTGTTGTTACACATTGTGCAGAGGCATCTGATCTGACCGGTGGGATCCACTGTACTGACACTTGCCGTTGCGAATTCGATAAAATTGTCATCACCATCTATATATTCATGCGACACCTCATTATCAATTATCCTACGATACATCCATTCACGATTTGCAGCCATTTTGTCTTATAATATTACAGATATTTTCATCACTAGTTAAAAGAAAATCTTAATAATGCTATGATGAAACAAATATCTAATTTATCTATTAATTATCAAGCGAGACAGGGGGGGCAACCCCCTATCAACATCACCAAGTTGATGAACATAAATAGAGGGATAGAGATACTGAAACAAACATATATCTAATTCCTACACCCAAGAGGGCTTAAAACATTGAAACAATGTTATTAATTTTGTAAACCTACAAAATGGGCCGGTTGTTAATAGATTTTTGATATATATTTTTTGAAATTCTGACCCTATAAATGTGTTTAGCATCATCAACACTTGGATAATGCTTTTAGATGAAATAATTGGTATTTAGAGCCTCAAAAATTTATAAAAATTGCATGTCGTTGATTTTTGAAACCTTATAAAAATCTATTTATGCATTTAAATCAAATGCTTGAAGAAATTATTTCTAAATAATTGTTTGTGAGCAATTTTTTGTTTAAACTTTCATGTGCAATACACCATCACATCATATTTATACACATCACGAGGATATTTACAAATTTGAAATCAAATTACATAGAATGATACATTCATTTGTACAAAAAATTCATGATACAATTTCACATGGAAGGCATAATCAAATGAAAAATAACTTTATGCAAGCATGGATACAGACACATCAAACATTGCAATACATTCAAATAATTCATATCAAAACAATATCAAACATGTACCTACAGCAAACACACTCTCATATCCTGCTAACTACTACCATTCCTAGCATGGAATCTGTACTTCAAAAATAAGAACACTTCTATTCTCATACATTAAAATTATGCACAACATGATCTCAAAACTCTATCAAAGCAGTTCTAGATATCAACAACTAAGTGAGTGTGTGAACAGTAAAGTGTTGCATCTAGTAAATTAAATAATATGTGATGTGCTTGCATCACTTACTCATCACGGGTATTTACCCGATTTGCATTATTTTTGTCACTTACTTACCACGGATGGTGGGGCACAAGCGAGATCCGTTGAGAAATCTGCAAGAGACATTGTGTTAAAATGAAGCCACCCTCTGCCAAAAAGAATAAAAAAATCAATCAACAAGGCACTTAATCATGCACCAACAACTTATCTAGAGCTCAAAGCTATAAACTAAATATTGAATAGGATTCACAAGCAAACCAACATACTATATTGGGCCCTTGGTTCTTGCAATACTTTATCAAAACAACAACCAGTCAACCATTCAATGAAGAATAATTTAAATATCACAAAATTTTGATGCTGTGTGAGGATATTTTCATAAGAATGCCGTTTAAACATCAACATAACATTAAACAAGTCTGAACTTAGTAATATAGAAAATTCGTAGCATATTTATCTTTTTACCCATTTAAATTCAACTGTTTTCTTATTTGTGAAAAATCGAAACGCTTAACCCCTGAATTGGTTTGGTGCCAACACGAGTCAATTAATTAACTCGAGTCACAAGTTGACTCGCTGAGTTTTCCAACTATGCTTGCAGGTGTGGTCACCATGGTTTGTTTAGTAGGAAAGGACCTTTCAATTAACTAATTGCAACATATGAGCAAGTTTTTATAAAGCTTCAAAAATCAATAGTCCAAAATTTTTATAAATTTTAAGACTTATAACAAAATCATATTTTTCTCATAAAAAATATATAATTCAAGAATCAGTTCCTAGCAAATAGACCATGTTAAACACATATATTAGGGTCAAATTTAAAAAAAACAGAACCTGAAACATAAAGAACTAGCACCTTAAGCACCTTGTGATGCTCTAAATATCATTAGTCATTAAGATAATAATTACATAAACTGTAAATGATTGACTTTTAATCCTATTTATTTTCAGGAAATACATTGGTGACTCGAAGAAAAGAATGGTAGATTTGAGCTTTACGGTGAGATTTAGGACAATGTCTGAGGTTGAAATAATGGATGATAGCTACAGATGGAGGAAATATGGAAAGAAGTCTCCAGATATGAAACTTAGTAACACCAATAAAAAATCACAAAACAGAGACGAGAAACCAAAATCTATGAGAAATTCCCATGTAAATAAATCACGATAAGGCTTCTTACCTTATGCAAATCGTCAGTAATTCCACCACCACAGCCACCTATCAGCCTCAGACTCAGGAACGAACTCCGCACCTCTCTTTTAGGCACAACACTCTAACAGGCACCCAATACAGGAGTCAAAATAAAATCCAACCTTAAAACCAAAAAAAGAAAAAAAAAAACTAAACAGAAGAAGAAGCCATCTTCTGCAACCAATCGCTGCCGCCATCGGCCTCGCTGGAGCCATCTTCTGCAACCGAGAAGGCGATGGCTCTATTTTTACAACATCAAAAGGGGATTTCTTCCCTTTTGCTTTCGCCAGGTGGTCGGTGGTGGCTGACGGCAGTCGCCGTTGCTATCGACCGACTGTTAGGGCCAACTGCCCAAGTTGGCGATCAACAGCCATGATCGATCGCCGATGGAGGGAGCAACCTCAACGAAAACAAAAAAAAATGTGCTAACCCTTACCTTTGTTGGGGTTTTCGTCGTGGGTCATCCTTCGGACAGGGGGGTGACCTTCGTCGGGGGTAGCCGATTCACTGACAGCCTTGCATTTCGCCGGAGAGAGAGAGGGGGCGGTAGCCGGAGAGAGGGAGGGGGCGATCGACGGAGAGCGGCGCAGGTGAGAGAGAGAGAGAGGCACGTGTGAGAGCCAAAAAAAAATGAATTCATTCCCTAGGGCATTTTATATTGACATTTAGCGACGAATGGGCGACTGATTGTTTTTGTCGTAAACGTCGTCGCTAACTAGCGACGAAAAACAATCCGTCGCTAAGTGCGCCGAGTTTTGCGACATAAAACTTCAGTCGCGAATCCGTCGCTACTTAGCGACGGATTTGGCGAGAGAATGTTTTTCGTCGCTAATTTTGTAAATATTTACGCAATTAGCGACAGATGGTTTGCTCTCGCTAATCTGTCAGAACGTTGCGACGGAAAAAATTTGTCGCAAAGTTTCATAGCTAATTAGCATTTTTCTTGTAGTGATGTCAAAAAGTCTAGTTCTCTTCATTTGTCTGCATACTCTGATGTTGACTGGGCAGAATGCCCAAATGATCGTAAGTTTACTAATGGTTATTTGATATTTATAAGAACAAATCTATTATCTTGGAGCTCAACCAATTAGTGCATTGTTGCCAGATCCAAAATAGAAGCTGAATATATATAAGGCAGTCACAGGTGTCATCTCTAAGCTAGTTTGGTTAAAAAAGTTGTTGACAGAGTTGAACATTGTTTCTGAACAAGTTCCTACCCCATGGTGTGATAACCTAGGATCCAAGTATCTTGTTGCAAATCCTGTGTTTCATGCTTGAACTAAAAACATTGATATTGACTACCACTTCATTCGAGAAAAGTTTCTAAAGAAAAAATGGATGTACAGTTCATCACTTCTGAAGATCAAGTGGTTGATATCCTCACTAAGTTGTTGGCAGGGGGCTAAGTTCAATTATTTTATAGGAAATCTCAATCTCATGGAGATTTGCTTGAGGGGGCATGTTCAGATGACAGATTCAGGCTTAGAGTCCAATGTGAGATCCAGATTCAACTAAGAGTCCCACGTGCATTCAGGATCTAATGTAAAGACACCCCTTGGATCTAACGTGAAGAGGTCCAAGGAAATGAAGACTCCTAATGTGAAAACATCTCCCCCTGATAAGACTCCTCCTAATGTCAATTAGTCTTATATGGGAAGCACTCCTTATAATAATGTATCTCAACTCAATTTGAATTCTAAGGTGATTGAAAATTAGTCATTTCTAAAGCTGATAATAATCATAAGATGTTGAATTGGAGTCTTGAATCTCCCACATGTACATTTCTATTTAAATAAAGAGAGACCCTCTCCTCTCTACATCAAATAGAGAGAGAGAGAGAGAGAGAGAGAGAGAGAGGTTTCCCCGTGGATTTAAGTCAAGCCAGACCAAACCGCGTAATTTTGTGTGTGCTTGTGATTGTGTGTGTGAGCTCTTTACAAGTGCACCCTTAATGGCTTAACTGCGAGGGAAGATCGGGTGCAGTGTAATTACAAGTGTGATGCCGCACTTGATCACTCTCAATTTTTAGGATAGTTGTGGGGTCCAACCAATGATGGCGGGTGATGAGGTGCAGCAGCACACTAAAGTGTGCAATTATTACATTGCACCTGATCCACGTCCTTTATTGCATGGTACAGATGAGTGCGAATGGGGACAATAAAAAACGTAGTCTGGTTGTTTCATGGAAATATTTTATCTCAGCCATTTTAGACAAAAGAGATTTATAAGTGGTTTCAAATACCAAAATAAAAATGATCTAAGAATATAGCATTCTGTAAGACTAATGCGCAGTTGTTTCGAAATTTTGTAGATAGGGATAAGCTAATTAGGTTTTATTCCGTATGGCATTTAGAACTTTAGATCCAACACAATAAGTTTGTTGTATATTTGCCATTGTAGGTCTAGGTCAGATTTTGAACAGGTTAAAAAGATTCCGTTGGTAATTGTAGCCGAAATAATAGAGTACGATAAGGTGTCCAAGAATAAAGCCTAATATTAAACCTAACACTAAAATTAGGCAAGAAAAAAATTGCAAATTTTAAAATGAAAACCTAAAAATCACTTTCAAATGTTATAAATAATGAGTAAAATACATTTAAATAGCACTCTATTAGAAAACAACAAATTTAATTGATCATGGATGTTATCATTTCTTTGTTCGATTTCGTGAATATATATTAGAGATGATTGTGACAAGGACGTATCTTCACAATGTCTCACCCGTACTAACACAACTATGAAGTAGGAAGTGAACAGTCAGTGCAAAAAATGCACAAATGCATGAAATATGAAGTCTTTGGAAGGTAATATATATATATATATATATATATAATTACTTGCCTGGGTCACCAGAGTAGCACCAGGCCTGGAGAGAAGGTGCTGACCCCTTCGACCTAGGTTCGACTCTCAACAGATGTGTGAGTGCCTTTAACTGGTGGGTTCCATAAGGTCTTGGGTGTCGGTGATCCCACACAGGTTTTATGTCACAGAAGAACAGGCCAACCAGAATTTAGATACATTGCAGGCTTGAATTGGCTATTTTTTAATAATTATAAAAAAATACTTTTTAAAATTGATTTTAACATGTGTCACATTATATTTTTTTGGGCCGATAGAGAACCATATCGGTATCAGCTGATACAGCTGAATCGGTGACCCAACGATTCAGGGACACTGATAACATTGAACCGGCCTATTAAGTGAGCCATTTCTCAGTGAGGGTTCCTCGTCATCAAAAAAGGAAAAAAATAAAGGCATCAAAGAAAGAGAAAGCGAGCAAGAAATAACAATGGCCTGGTAAGAAATAAAAGTCTCTTTAAAAAAGATATTTTTATGAATGTAGATTCTGTTACCAGACCCAGTAAAAGCATAATTTTGCTGAGGCAGATACATTCCATCGATGGATGTTTTTTTTTTTCTTTTCCTTTTTGAAAGACGATATATCTATGGATGTTTAAGAACGTAACAGACGATGTCCTGATATCCATTCCAAATTAAAGTTTATTGCCAATTCCATAACAATTGACAAGCCAAATGACGCCTTCTCTCGGGTTAACCTCTGTTCGGATTGTGTGACGTATTTGCAGGTGTGGAATCGGTTGCACTTGAAGGCACTGAAAGAAACCTGGTGGTCGTGGTTGGTGAGGGAATAGGTTCGGTCGGATTGACGGTGAAGTTAAGGAAGAAAGTTGGGCACACGCAGCTGGAGAAAGTAGAAAGGGTTGATTAATGGCCCAATGCAGAAATTGATCATGATGTTGGAGAAACAAATGGTTCATCACAGCAGCAACAATGGCCAACATCAATAACTACATAGGAGGTCCATGAAGGCCAGCAGCCAGTTTCTTGCTCTGTGATGTGAAAGAGGCCTCTCCCTGTTTCTTTAAAACTGAAATGAAATGAGTTTTACGTTTTCTTTCAAAAAAAAAAAAAACTTTAACTGAAATGAAATGAGTATCTACCGTATTAAATACCTGTTGAGTTCGATGGACCCACACTAAACTGGATCTGATATCGATTACAAGATTTTTGGAACTTGTGGACTTGTATGGTTGTACCCTCAACTCAATACCAAACTAGGCAGCTGGTTCCACACGTAGTGTGTATTTAATGATCTAATTCCGCGAAACTCCTATAGAACTTCCGCACTCCCGAACCAAAATGGGTTTAGATCCTGTAGAAATCTGATATCTAAGATCTAAATATAATATCCACAAAACAAGATCTAATATTCGAATACTATACCCAACATTGAAAAAACACGAGTGAAGATGCATACCTGGCCTACATGTAATAGCCAAGCGAAACTAAGACGAGCCAAACTGAACTTGGATGGGCCAAACTGTGCTGCGCTGAGTTGACATGGGCGCGCACAATTTCAATTGCTCATGTAGTGAACTTAAACAGAAAAGACAAATAATGCAATGAAACAAAGTTTTATTGCTTAATCAAACGACAATACAAATGCGAAGGAGGTTATATGTTCCCCCTTGGAACACGCAGGTGCGTATTCTCCCGTCTGAATGGGCGCCACATATGTAAGCACGTGGGGCTCGTTTCCCAGTGTGTGTCTGCATCACTTAGCATCGAAGTCCAGTGTGTTTGCTAAGACTTAAGTATCCTTTCCCACCATTAGCGTCATGAAACGATGTTTCGAGTAAAGGACAAAAATGTCCTCCCGCCAGAGTTTACAAATACTTAAGTACCCTTTCCTGTCGTTGGCGCCATAAAACAATGTTTCAATTAAAGGACAAAAATGTCCTCCTACCAGAAAGGCTTAAAATCATCATTGTTTTCTCCCTAAGGAGTAAACTCCTCTCATTTAACAGAAGCTCCTCGTAATATGTCACCCTAAATATTTTGGATCTCCCTTTGACGATGCACCTTCTACTGTAACAGGAGCTCCCTTTGACGATGCAGCCTTTGCCGTCGTCTGCTGCCGCCGGAGTACCATTTGTTGTTGTCTGCTGCCATCGGAGCGTAGTCGAAGCACTGTTGCAACCATCGACTGCATCTACCTTCTAGGTGTTTCTCCTCCACGGTAGAATTAGCAAAACTTGTGTCCTAGAAGGTGATTTTTGTTTAAGTTTTCGTTATGTAAACAAATCAATTTGTAAATCCAAATGCTAAATCTTACAAGTGATTGTACTATATATGCTAAATAACACCTATTTCCATACTCAAACAAGAGGCGTGAAAGGCAACGATATGTACTTATGGAGGCTAAATTTCAACATCAAATTATAAGTTTGAAATTAACAAAGAGTTATACATTTAATGCAATAGCGATTTGTTCGATGCAGTAACGATTTACGCGTTTGAATCAGTAGCGATTTACGATTTATGATTCATGATTTATACATTTAAAACAACAACAATTTATACATTTAATGTAGTAGCAATTTATGATTTACAACGATATGTACTTATGAAGGGTTCAATTTCTACAATGATTTATATGTTTAAAGGAATGCTTTGTACGTTCGATGCACCAACGATTTATACGTTTGAAGCAATAGTCATGTGTATTTATGATTTATGAAGTTTATTTACGAAGCCAAATATTACCATAGCTTGTAATGTTGGTGATTGTGTAACGAATGTGATAATTTGTAATAATATATACTTGGGAAAGCGGTTGTAACATACAATGATGCAGTTAAATTTATGTGTTGTGCAGGTTAGCAATGACTACAATTTGTAAGACAAGAAAGCCTTCGCCGTTTGAGAGGATGGCTCTTGGAGAAATCATCCGCCAATTTGATATATATGAGGGTTATGTAAAAAACATTGAGAATGAAAAAGACAGGAACAAATTGTTGGATATTTATTAGGCTGAGCCTGATCCATCAGATATTGAAGATGAAAAGCAAACGAAGAAAGATAAGGAAGAACTAAAGATAAAGAAGAAGAAGAAGGATGATGAAGAAAAGGAAAAACAAAGGAAGAAGGAGGAGGAGAATGAAAACTACGCGCACTTATGAGGCAAAAGGATTTCTTCCAGCCGACCATGAAAAATTAAATTTATATGCACATCATTTTTCATGTTATCTTTCATGATCGTTAGTTGCATCACACTATACTATGCATTGAGTTGTTATTTACCGTGCCAATAAAAGAAATGACTTATCGTATATGTGTATTGACAATAGCGATTCAAGAGACAACAATTTAATGAACAACGTTTTGAATACACACATCGCTACCACAATCGTGCAACGATGTAAACGTCGCACGCACATGTTTCAATATCATAATACAAATATCATACAAATCGACACTGGCAAACACATAATATGTTACAAATCGATATACATATCGCATAATATATTACAAATCGATACAAAAATTCAGCATAATAGCTTACAAATCGATATTAACAAACAAAACAATATCTCGCAAATTGATAGTATGTTACTACAACCGTGATTTGCGTTATACTATTCCAATATTTTTTATACAAAGGCAAATTGTTGTTGCTTACATAGACGTCATTGCTTAAATCACGAACATCAAGAGCGGAATCCAGGTCTCACAAGGCATATTAATTTTTGACAACGAGCGGGATGTGAAACGACGTTTCTTTTATAAATGAATGACACATATTTTCGTAACAAAGGAAAATCCTTATGACGATTTATGATTTACACATTTAAAGCAGCAACGATTTATACATTTAATGCAGTAGAGATTTATGATTTATAAAGTTATCAAGATTTGTAATCAAGTTTGCTAAATCGTACAACGATATTTAATGTCGAAGTCCAAATGTTACAACTATATGTACTTATGAAGGATGCGATTTCTACATTGATTTGTATGTTTGAAGCATTGATTTGCACGTTTAAAGAAAGAACCCTAAAACCCTTAATGCCTAAACCCTAAACCCTTAATGCCTAAACCCTAATCCCTAAACCCTAACCCTAAACCCTTAATATCTTACTAAACCCTAACCCTAAACCCCAACCCTAAACCCTAAACCTAAAACCTAAACCTTTAATATCTTACTAAACCCTAAACCCTAAACTCTTAATATCTTACTAAACCCGAACCCTAGACCCTTAATATCTTACTAAACTGTAATGCTAAATCATAAACCCTTAATATATTATTAAACTTTAAACCCTAAACCCTTAATATCTTACTAAACCCTAACCCTAAACCCTAAACCCTTAATATTTTACTAAACCCTAACCCTAAATCTAAACCCTTAGCCTAAACCCTAAACCCTTAATATCTTACTAAACCCTAACCCTAAACCCTAAAGCCTTAATATCTTACTAAACCGTAATGTTAAACTATAAACCCTTAATACATTATTAAACAGAATTCACGTGCTTTTTGGATGAAGCTATTTTCATGAATGGTGATGCAAATAAATATTAACAATTCTATTTTTGTGGCTCATGATTCATGAAAATAGATTCATCCCAAAACTCTTTCTTTGTGAACGAAATCGATACAGAAGTTCAGCCTAATAGCTTACAAATCAACACTACAAAACACATAAAATCTTACAAATCGATGTATAAATGGAAAAATATATTACAAATTGTGTCATATCTTACTAAACCCTAAACCTAAATCCTAAACCCTAAATGATGTGTATAACAATGTGTAAATTTGAAGGCTAGATGAGAACGATTTGTTCGTGCAATTGTATCGCGATTTATACTCATGCCAATTACGATTTTCATCCAGTTATGGCTGACATAGACGTCATTGTGTAGATCGCAATAGGACAATACATGGTATAACATCTTACAAATTGATACTATAAAATACCTAATATCTTACACATCGATATAGATATCGCATAATATATTAATCATCGATACGACAATTTAGCATAATATTTTTAATATCGATTTAAGATACTGTTTTGATTCGTAATAATGATTTCTATCATGATTTTGTATATCGATTTCAGATGTTGTTTTGATTCTTAATATCGATTTAAGATATCGTTCTGATTCTAAATATCGATTTTAAAGATATCAATACGAATTTCCAAATCGATTTAAGATATTGTTCTCAATCTTAATATCAATTTCTATGCTTATTCTTAATATCAATTTAAGATATTGTTTTGATTCTTAATAACGATTTAAGATATTGTTTTGATTCTAAATACCGATTTTTAAGATATCAATAGGAATTTTCATATCAATTTACGATGTTATTTTGATTCTTAATATCGATTTAAGATATTGTTTTGATTCTAAATATTGATTTTTAAGATATCAATATGAATTTCCAAGTCGATTTAAGATATTGTTCTGAATCTTAATATTGATTTCTATGTTGATTCTTAATATCAATTTAAGATATTGTTTTGATTCTTAATATCGATTTAAGATATTGTTTTGATTCTTAATAACGATTTAAGATATTGTTTTGATTCTAAATACCGATTTTTAAGATAACAATAGGAATTTTCATATCGATTTAAGATGTTGTTTTGATTCTAAATACCGATTTTTAAGATAACAATAGGAATTTTCATATCGATTTAAGATGTCGTTTTGATTCTTAATATCGATTTAAGATATTGTTTTGATTCTTAATATCGATTTAAGATATTGTTTTGATTCTAAATATCGATTTTTAAGATATCAATAGGAATTTCCAAATCGATTTAAGATGTTGTTCTGAATCTTAATAACGATTTCTATGCTAATTCTTAATATCGATTTAAGATATTGTTTTGATTCTTATTATCGATTTAATATATTGTTTTGATTCTAAATATCGATTTTTAAGATATCAATAGGAATTTTCATATCGATTTAAGATATTGTTTTGATTTTTAATATCAATTTAAGATATTGTTCTGATTATAAATATCGATTTTAAAGATATCAATACGAATTTCCAAATCGATTTAAGATATTGTTCTGAATCTTAATATCAATTTTTATGCTTATTCTTAATATCAATTTAAGATATTGTTTTGATTCTTAATAACGATTTAAGATATTGTTTTGATTCTAAATATCGATTTCTAAGATATCAATAGGAATTTTTATATCGATTTAAGATGTTTTGATTCATAATATCGATTTAAGATATTGTTTTGATTCTAAATATCGATCTTTAAGATATCAATACGAATTTTCAAATCGATTTAAGATATTGTTCTGAATCTTAATATTGATTTCTATGCTAATTCTTAATATCGATTTAAGATATTGTTTTGATTTTTAATATCGATTTAAGATATTGTTTTGATTTTAAATATCAATTTTTAAGATATCAATACGAAATTTCATATCGATTTAAGATGTTTTGATTCTTAATATCGATTTAAGATACTATTTTGATTCTAAATATTGATCTTTAAGTTATCAATACGAATTTCCAAATTGATTTAAGATATTGTTCTGAATCTTAATATCGATTTCTATGTTGATTCTTAATATTAATTTAAGATATTGTTTTGATTCCTAATATCGATTTACGACATTGTTTTGATTCTAAATATCGATTTTTAAGATATCAATATGAATTTCTATATCAATTTAAGATGTTTTGATTCTTAATATCGATTTAAGATATTGACTTGATTCTAAATATCGATTTCTATCCTGATTCTACATATTGATTTATAAGCTATCAACAGTATTTTTCATATTGATTTGTATGATATTTGTTCATCGAATTGCGTTATACTATGACAATATTTTTGTAACAAAGACAAATCTTTGTGGCCGACAACGACGTCATTATAAAATATTTTATTATAAGACGTGAACCACCAAAAATGTGAACCGCCAAAAAATCTTTGGTGGGTCCCATAAGCATTAAACTCTTCGGCTATAAAAGGAGTTCTTCACAATATTTCTCCTTGAATGTTCCACAAAAATTCTAACGCTTCATCTTCTTTCGTCGGAGCACCCTTTGTTGTCTCAGTAAGTTTTTGTGTTGTGCGGGTTACCAATGACTTACATTCCTAAGAGAAGAAATGTGTCATCGTCAGCGGAGAAAACTCTTGATGAAATCATCCAATAGCATGCTTTGTATGAGCAATTAGAAGCATACTACAAAAAAATGAGGATTGAGAGTGATAAAGAAAGGGAGCAATTGCTGGTAAAGTATAGAGCAGAGTCTAATCCATCAGATATTGAAGATGATAATCCAACCAAGAATGTTGAGGAAGAAGTACAGATGAAAAAGAAGAAGAAGGATGACAAATAGAAGCAAAATGAAAGGAAGGAGGAGGATAATGAAAAAAAACAAAGGAAATCAGGGCAAAGGAAGGAGGAGGTGGAGGATAGGGGAAAGCAAAGGAATAATAAGGAGAAGGAGGAAGAGAAGCGAAGGCAAAAGGAGGAGGAGGAGGAGAGGGAAAAGCAAAGGAAGAATAAGGATAAGGAGGAGAAGAGAAGGTAAAAGAAGGAGGAGGTGAAGGAGAGGAAAAAAAAAAGGAAGGAGAAGGAGGACAAGGAAGAGAAGGAAAGACAAAGGAAGAAGCAAATGGAGGAGGAAGAAAAAGAAAGGCAATTGAAGAAGAAGGAGGAGGAGGAGGAAGAGAAAAAAGGCAACTGATGAAGCAAGAATATTTAGAAAAATGAAGGAGGATAAGGCAAATGAAGGAGGCAGAGGAGTGGGAAAGGCAAAAAAATAATGAGATGGAAAAGTAATTGAAGAAGAAGAAAGAGGAAGAAGAGAAGGAAAGCCAAATGATAAAGATGGAATATGAAAGGCAAAGGAAGAAGCATCAAGATGAGAAAGAGAAGAAAAGGCAAAAGAAGGAGAAGGCGGACGAGGAAGAGAAGGAAAGACAAATGAAGGAGAAGGAGGATGAGAAAGAGAAGGAAAGGCAAAGGAAGAAGAAGGAGGACGAGGAAGAGAAGGAAAGACAAATGAAGGAGAAGGAGGACAAGGAAGAGAAGGAAAGAGAAAGGAAGAAGCAGGACGAGGAAGAGAAGGAAACAGAAAGAAAAAAGCATACGCTGAATGTGAAGGGTGGAAGAAAGAAAGAAGTACAAAAGCAAAGGAAGGGAGGAGATGAAGAGAAGAAAAGTATGACCAAGGTACGTTAATCGCTACTATATGTCGTGGTGTACTGTTGTAGGTACTATTATGAATAACGATTATTCTGTATAGCGATTACTATGTATAGCGATTATTATATATAGCGATTACTATGTATAGCGATTACTGCAATAGCAATTAATGCTATAGTGATTACTTTATATTGTGATTACTGCGATAGCGATTAACTGTGATTTGATATTTTGTGTTACAGGCAGCTCAGAAGAGAAGCAGAGCAGTAGGTGAAAAGCTGAGAGGGCGATGTCAGTGGCCTGTAGTTCTATCGTAGTTGAGAAGGCTCAGTGAATATCAGAAGGACCGATTATGAAAGATGCACTTCGGCGGCCTTCTCGACCAATATTATTTTAAAAATTGTTGGAACACCATGACCCACCTAGTCAATAAGTGAAATCATAAGATGAACACGTTCCAGTTTGGGGGTTTTGATATCACCATGACCCTAGAAGATGTGGCACGGATTACGAGTTTTAAGTGCCATGAAAGTGCTGTCCTAACACGAGATTCAAACTATAACCCAAGGGACAATTGCATGGCCTTTTTAGGAATGTCGATGGAGGAATGGCGTGAGTGTATTTCTGGTGGAGGCAAATCTGCAATGATCAAAGTTCATTTTTTCTGTAATAAATTAGAAGGTCGGTCCGCTGCATGTGCATCTGAAGCAGCTGACCAAGATTTGCGCGACTTCCTTCTTTATTTTTCGATTGTTCTGGTTCGAGAATAAGTTACATGTGGTTGCAGTTCCTGAAAGACTTAGATGAAGTCGACAACTGGGCATGGGGTGTTACTATGCTCACACACTTGTACAGTCAACTTTATCATGCGAGTAGGGGTACCAAAACCATCGGGGGGTTTTGGCCATTTATTCAGGTATTTGTTTATTACATATTTAGTACTTGTAGACTAAGCTCATTGAAGGTTGTAGTCTTACTAATATATTATTTTGGTAGGCCTGGACGTGGGAGCATATTGTCACCTTGCGTGCTCAATGTGGCCTTGCGGTTTGTGGTTTTCCCAAGATCGGCGTGTGGGCTTTAATAAATGTCAAGAA
This sequence comes from Nuphar pumila, assembly GCF_984573655.1. Taxonomy (NCBI): domain Eukaryota; kingdom Viridiplantae; phylum Streptophyta; class Magnoliopsida; order Nymphaeales; family Nymphaeaceae; genus Nuphar; species Nuphar pumila. The sequence continues at coordinate 54,032,502 of NC_143249.1, read as the reverse complement.
GGAAAATGCTTAATTCATTTTAGATGGGCTGCAATTAAATGAGGTAAATGGTTTAAAATTGTTGTAATGTTTAGCATTCTTAAGTAATCATCGCTTTAGGATTTTGTCTTCTTTAGTACAAATCATTATCACTTTTGCATCTAACTTTCATTAGCGTAAATCGTTATATGGTTTAGCATTATTAAGTAATCATCGCTTTAGGATTTTGTTTTCATTAGTACAAATCATTATTACATTTGCATCTAACTTTCATTAGCATAAATCGTTGTAATGTTTAGCATTCTTAAGTAATTATCGCTTTAGGATTTTGTTTTCCTTAGTACAAATCGTCATCGCATTTGCATCTAACTTTCATTAGCATAAATCATTGTAATGTTTAGCATTCTTAAGTAATCATCACTTTAGGATTTTGTCTTCCTTAGTACAAATCGTCATCGCAATTGCATCTAATTTTCATTACCGTAAATCATTGTAATGTTTAGCATTCTCGAGCAATCATCGCATTCAGCATTTCATCTTCCTTAGTACAAATCGTTATCATATTTGCATCTAACTTTTTTTACCGTAAATCGTTGTAATGTTTAGCATTCTTAACTGATAATTGCATTCAACATTTTGTCTTCCTTAGTACAAATCGTTATCGCATTCAACATTTTGCATGAATAATTATATCTATATCTAAACCAAAATCTTTATTGTACAGGTTGTGTGAAGACCTTATGGGTATGGGAAGGACGAGAATGATGAGGTTGTTGCCAAGGCTGCAAGACTGTCTGTCTAAAATATTTGGCTCTTTAGCAAATGTGAAGCCGAGTTGCAACATGGTAGTCGATTACTACTAAAGCTGGCTCGGGATAATCGATACCAAAATTGCCTGTGGCATTGAAAAGGAAGATAAATAGTGGTGGGGGCACAAACGTGAATTGGAACAAACGCTTCAGGAAACAATTAGATAGCTGGAACAAGTGAGGTGTTCATGCCATTCCATACGATTATAAAGAACGACAATATGACCCCAACTATTTCAAACAATATTGGCAATCCATGCATGGAAATCGATAGATTGAGGAGAAGAAACCTGAAAGTGAGTTATCTCTTGTCACTGAGCATGTCGTCCTCTACCATAGACATAACGTTCATCGTGTTCATTTGGCGGATACTACAATTTCCTTTGTTGCAATACACGATAAGTGGCAAACATAGCTCAAGAAGGTATCGTTCGACCAAAGGTTAGCGAGATTCGAGAGTGAGAATAAGGAGTTACGAAAGGACGTGCAGAATGAGTAAACAAATTGGGTCACTGGTTGAGATGATTACCAGTGGGTTTTATAACATCAAGGAAACAAAGAGGCCACCGAATAAAGAGACTCCACCAAGTTCAAGAAAGAGACGATTTCTATGTCCATCTGAGTCGTCAAGTGTAAGTGAATAAACATATGTGATTTGTGTATCCCAATAATTCTATATTGTAATTATGTCATTCTTTGTTATAATTATATAATTCTTTCATTAATAAGTATAACACAAAAGTGCCACTGAAAAATCGATAAGACTACATAAACTTAGGTTTGTAATTATATAATTCTTTTATGATTTGTACTTACGTAGAGCGCTTACTGGCTTAGGGTTTATTATCTATCATGATTCCTGTGATAGTGATTACTCTGTATAGCGCTTACTATATATAGTGATTATGAAGTTACCACGATTTGTACTTACGTTTGCTAAATCGTATAGTGATTACTAGCTTAGGGTTTATTACTTATAGTGTTTCTTGTGATAGCGATTACTTAATATGTCGATTACTCAGTATAGCGATTATGAAGATATCATTATTTGTACTTACGTTTGCTAAATCGTTGATGATGCATGAAATGCACATCATGTAAACAAGTTTTTCATGCATTTTGTATCAAGTTTAAGGTTTTAAACCCATGTTTAGATGTGTTTTGATAGTAAGGGGCTATGGTTCGAATTTCAGAAAAATCGGAGTTAAAATGAGAGAGTTATGGCTATTTCAGTGTTTGGGCACGGATTTCGAGGTGGATCGGATCCATATCCGACCCAATTAGGTCAATTGGACCTTGGATCAACTCTTAGAAAGCCCAAAACCCAACCCACATGCCTATCCATATCCATTTCAAAAAGTTTTTCTGAAAACCCCCCAGAAAGTGGCGCCTAGCAATATTTTATTTTTTTAACACTCTTTTTTAAAAAGGTCAAAACTATAAATAGTTTTTTTTTCAAGAACCCTAGGTGTCTTTGGCTGTGTTTGGACGCCCACTACAGTGACTCTACAGCAGCAGCTCCTTCCTCTCCATCTTCCCCAACGTTTTGGCCATTGAAGATCGGCCTATGCTTGGTTTCCAAGCATATCTCGATTCCCTTTGTGTTCTTTTCATTTCTTTCTTGTTCCTTGCTGTAGTATTCACCATTTTTCTGTATTTTTGCAGGTGTAGCAGAGGTGGAGACCATTAACCTTGGGCGGGAGTGCGCAACACACCACCAAGGTGAGCCGGCCCTACCTCCATCCGGCTTTCTACAACCTCCGATCGAGAATCGGCTCACATTCCATCATCGGTGGATCTCCAACGTGTAGCAGCTGCAAAAGGTGCCGTTTTTGGTAAAGTACAGCATTCTCGAACTGTATAGGACGTCCATCTCTAGCCACGGTCCGCTCTTCTTCATCCCCCCGGTCGTCGGATCTTCCAAAAGGTAGGTCTTCTTCTTCCTTCTCTTCTAGCTAAAACCGAAAGTGAGTGTTGGTTTTCTCTTCTTTATTTTCTGAGTGTTTCTTGTTTTCTTTTTATTTCAACCTTAGATTAGATTTCGTGCATAGGCCAGCACGTTAGATTAGGTTTATGTGTTTGTTTGATTCATTAAAATCGATTTTTTTTTAGATTTTTCATTCTTTTCATTAAAATCGGCTAGATCTTCATCTAGCCGATCCTTTAAATTTCTCTTAGGGATTCTTGGGTCTGTTCTACAGAAAATCCAATAAAAAAGTGTTCATCTTGAGTTACCTTATTCGATTTTTGTGTGGGTTGCATTTGGTTTTAATTAAAAAGAAAAATCAAAAAATCGGCTAGACTTATTCTAGCCGATTCTTGATTTTCACAAAAATATTTTTCTTTGTTCTGAATTTTTTTATGTCCAGCATGTGTATTGTGTTGCTTTGCTGAAAATCCTACCCTAAAAAGTTTATTTTAATTCATTTTGTTCGTGGGTTTTGCTTGTCTTGTTTTGATTTCATTTTTGGAAAAAGAAAAAAAAAATCGGCTAGGATTGTTCTAGCCGATCTTTGTATTTGGGTTAAATGTGTGTGTTGATGTTGGTAAACCGTGTGTTTACTGTGTGTTTTGGGTGTTAACAGCATTATAAAGTTGTTTTAATTCATTTCATTCGTTTAGGATAATTCTAAATAATTGTTTTTAGCATTTTGTGTTTTTTTTGGTGTTTTGAATCTATTGAAAAACAAAAATTACAAGAGTCGAATTTTTATTTTCTTTACGTTTTTAAATAAATTCCAGCATAGTGCTGTTCATGTTTGCATTTAGGGGAGTTAGGAGTTCTTTTCATCATATTTTAATTTAGTTCTATCAAAATAAGATTCCTCAGTAAGTCATTTTTTTTCTTTTAGTTTAAGTTTTTTTTTTATTCTTTTCATTTTTTTTAGTCTTCTTCTTCCCCAAGGTGGGGCGGCAGCCATTAGAGCTCCCCTTGAGCTCTTGGTCGAATTTTTTTAGCAAGTCTTAATTGTCATTAATTGAGTTAGGAAGGTGTCTATGTTCAATGTATTAGGGTTTTATCTCATAGCCGTTTTTAGTATTCATTTAAGTAGGTTTTGGTAATTAAGGTAGCATTTAAGTATAGAAAATCGTGTTTTTCAATTATTCCTTTTATTCCCTAGGTAGAGTTAATTCTTTTAGTTCGAAAATAGAGTCAATTTAGAGTTGGCGATTTTTGAGAAAAGAGGCAATTAATGCATTGAAATGTGGAAAGTTTTTGGAAAAAGATAAGTTTCAAAAATCGTGTGGAATATTTAAAGAAAGATTTAATTCTTGATTGCCTATTAATAGGGAGTTACAAATTGAGATTTGAAAAGCCAATTTGAAAATCAATTAAATTTCCAAAGTAGGTGTTTATGAGTTCAAGAAAGAAGTAATTGCACATAAATTCTTGGTTGGAAAGCTAAAATCGTGTGACTATCTAGGTTGGACGATTTGGCTTCTCAAAAAGGAATTAATTGCAATTAAAGGCTTTCCCTCACCTTGGTTTTGGAAATAGCATTGATCCATGTTTCCCAATGGGATTTAAAGACTCATTAATGTTGTAACTCCCCATTAAAAGGACGATTTTTGGACTTCTCCATTTCCAAAATTATCTTTGATTTTTTTTGGGTGCCTATCCTTCTAACCGACCCCAGTTGACCAAGACCAACCCTAGCCAAGTCTAGTCAAAGTCAAAACCTAACTTTAGTTCGAGTCAATCGAGCCCACCTAAACCTAAGTCTAGACCACACCTAGGTCGATTCAACCTTAGTCCACCTATTGAAACCTACCCAAACCGAGTTAACCTAGTTGACTAAGTCCACCCTAGGTCGAGTCCAATACCAAGACCTAACCCAAACCGAACCTAGGTCGAGTCAACTCTAGTCTAAGTCAAACCTAACCTAGGTTAAACCAAGTTGAGTCAACCTAAACCAAGCTAACCCAACCCTATTCAAGTCAAACCAAGTCCACCTAAGTCAACCAAACCTAGTTGACTAAGGCAACTCAAAACCGAACCCAACTAGTTGAGTCAACCTTAGCTCAAGCCTATCTCTCTCAACCTAGTCAAAACCGAGCCTACCTACTCCCATCCGAGTTCATCCAAACCCAATCCGAACCTACTCAAGCCAAAACCGAGCCTAGTCGAGTCAACCGAGTGAACCCTAACCCTAGTCGTTGTTCTTTAGTGAATTAATTTCATTTTGTATTATTTATTGTGATTTTTATACTAATTAGTTTATTTATCTACTTTAGTTGTAGTGTAGAAGTTTGTGTGTGTATATCGTATTTGTTTCGTATGTGTGAAATGTGTTTTGTGAGTGTTTGAATTGGTAATTAGATATTCTTTAACTTAGTAGTCGGATTACATTTTATTGTTTAGCATAATTGCATTTGCATTGTTAGTTAACGTAGTTCTATTCATAAATTGCTTATCGAGTTTTGTTCGTCGTGCATTTAGTGTATTCATAATCATCATCTGCATATACCCTGTTATACAGTGTCATTTAGATTTCATTAGGTTTGATTTGTATTTTAGAGTGTTAAAATAGATTCATAAAGTGAATAGTGCATTCAAATAAAAACCAGATTTTTGCCCTGTCGCACTTGCATTATTTTCTGTGCAAAAATTTTGTGTTGTCCAAAATTTTTTCTTCTATTCACTTTATTGACTTGTTATTTAACTGCAGACCAAATTTCAGCTCATTCGGAGTTGATTTGGTCTGATTTTTAAGCGTTTTGTGAAAACCGCTTTTTCTGGATTTCAATTTACAGGACTGTCGATATCCTGATTTTTCCCAGATTTGAAACGCTTATATCTGGAGTTCCAGATACTTTTTTTCAATTCTGTAAAAACTGTCAGTTGCAGAACAGAACAAATTTCGGGAAAATCGGACCTCGTTTGCTCTATCAAACAGTGGTTTTCCGATAACCTGTCAGAATGCTATTTTACACTAGTTAGGGGCAATTTCATAATTTTCTTAGTTTCGGTAATTTAGACTTGTTTTCAGTAGTTTTTGCATTTTAGGAGTTGCATAATCATCATACAGCATTAGTAGAATTAATTTGGTCAATTTTAGAATTAATTTCATATTTTATTTAATTTTTGTTTTATAAATAGCATTTGTTTTATTATTTTCGTAAAAGTAGAATTAGTTTTAGTTATTATTTGCCTTATTAGAATAGAATACTAACTTTGTATTTTTCTGTATTTTTAGGTTATAAAGAATATTTAGTTTCCAGGGTTATTTTCCAAGTGTGAGGAGCGAATAATTAGCGAAAAGACGGAAATACCCTTGGTGTGGAGCAGAAGACTGATTGCTTGTTTATTTTCATTTCATTGATTAATTGTAGTTGTATTAACTTTATAATTGTAGATTGACATTTGACATTAATAAATTAACTTTTCTAGAATTTTAGTGATTAATTCCTGTTCCCTGAGGATTCGACCCGTACTTACCACTTTGTGGAAAGTCGGTTTTTATATTTTTGGTTGACGATTTTCCAAAGCTTTGTTGAAAATAATTGTTTTAAAAAGATCATTTCAAAATATCAACCAAATTTTGGCGCCGTTGCCGGGGAACGGCGAATTAATTACTTTATTTCTTAGAGTTTGATTTATTAATTTGTTTTAGTTAGTTAATTAGTTGTTTTATTTTTAGTTAGTAGGATTAGTAAGTGAATATAGGATTAACATAGTTAGTAAATATAGGATTCATGTTCTGTTCTTTCTAGGATTCACTTGAAATTCATTCTGCAAGGAGCGATTAGACAGGTGGGTTTTAGAAAAACTTAGTTTGTGATTTCCTGTATTTATCTTTTCAGTACTTTAGAGTAGTTTAATTGATTATTTCATTTACTTAGATCATTCTGACATAATTAGTTTAGCATATTTGTTTAGTAGTTGTTTATTTTGTGTTATTTACATTTTAGTACCTGTGTAGTTTAGATTTAGAGTTAGGTCGTTTGCTTACATCTGGTCTTAGTACCAGTGTATGCAGGGTCGACGAGGTCTAGGAACCCCATTACACCCATTTGTTGACAACCCAGAGAGAATTTTACATTCTCATCGAAGTTCGGCAACAATGACTGACATGGATCCTCCACCTCCACCCCCAGTTCTTTCACGCCCTCTGCGGGAATACTTCATTCCCACAGACTATGTTCAGGCATCCTGCATTCGGAGACCCGATGTAGGAGCGCCGCATTATGAGATTAAGGCCAGCATTATTCAGATGCTTCCATCCTTTTATGGCCTTAGTCATGAGGATCCCTATAGACATTTAGATGAATTCCTCGAAATTTGTTCTACTGTTAAGATACAGAATTTCGATGATGATGCTTTAAGGTTGACTCTATTTCCCTTTTCATTGAAGGACAAAGCCAAGTATTGGCTAAAGTCCTTAGATTCTGTAGAAATAGAGTCATGGGATCAATTGCAACAGGAGTTTCTTCGGAAATATTTTCCCATTGGTCGTACGAACCAATATCGTAGAGCCATCACTAGCTTTTCAGAGCTAGATGGTGAGCGCTTTCATGAGACCTGGGAGAGAATGAAGGATCTCCTCAGGAAATGTCCCCATCATCAGGTGCCGAAATGGCAACTGGTGCAGAGCTTCTATGATGGATTGTCTGACAAGAATCGTCAGATGATCGACTCTTCATGTGGAGGGACATTCATGCTGAAGAGCGAGGACGAAGCATGGAGGCTATTTGATACATTGGCTGAGAATTCACTCCACCATGCTTCGAGCTCTCAATCCGATAGAGCCACACCCAGCATTCAGAAGAAAGCTGGTGTTCTTGAAGTTGGTCCATCTACTGCACTACAGTGCAAGGTAGACATGATTGCTCAGAAGCTGGACCAGGACCATCCACTACACAGCAGGTGTGTACTCTTTGTGCCAGTCTGGCACACGAGATCACTGAGTGCCCTTCGGCAGCTCAGTACATTGAATTTGTTCAAGAACAAGTTTAGGCAGCTCAGGGTTACGTCAGACCGCCGAATAACCCATTTTCATCGACATACAATCCGGGTTGGCGTAACCATCCCAAATTTTCATGGAAGAATCCACAGTCTTCCATGCAGATGCCTACTTCCTCTCAGCCAGTTCAGCAACCATCTTTTACTCAGTCATTTCAAAGACCGAACTATTCTCAGTCTTCTTCTTCTTCTGTCACTCTCCCGATTCAGCAAGAGTCTGCCCCGCAGACATCTTTTGAGGAGAGACTTCTCCAGGCATTCCAAGAGCTGAAAACCTCTAATCAGAACGCCTTCAAGAAGTGTAGCCAGATTTTGAGTTCGCATACGCAGTCCATTGCGAAGTTAGAGTCGCAAATGGGACATTTAGCTGAGGCTATTAGTAGGAGACCCGAGGGTACATTATCGAGTTAGGCTGTCATGAACCCAAAGGGTAAGGACCAGATGACTGGAGGCCTATTTCATACTGAGACACAGCAGCAAGCTAAATCAGTTATGGCCTTGAGGAGTGGACGTGAGTATCACGTCGAGAGCAGAGAGAGAGAGAGTAGAGAGAGGGTAGAGGAGCCAGAGACCATTGTTTCACCTACGTTGGCTCAGCCATCATCCTCATCCCCACCATCATCTTCATCATCATCTTTATCTTCATCCTCAGAGAAGAAGAAGGATAGGAGTGAGCCTTCTCACAAAGAGGAGGAGCCAGCAGAGTATATACCCCCGCCACCCTATCCCAAAGCATTAGAGTCTCCCGGATATAGAGGAAAGCAAGGTGCGAAGATCCAGGACATGCTTGATATATTCAAGCATGTGCAGATCAACCTACCTTTGCTTGATGCGATTCAGCAGGTGCCGGCATATGCCAAATTCCTGAAGGAGCTATGTACGCAGAAGAGGAAATCTAGAGAGTGAGTTCCTAACAGGGTCCATCTGACTGAGCAGGTGAGTTCAGTACTTCAGCATCAGACACCACCAAAGCTCAAGGACCCTAGAGCCCCTATCATTGCGTGTACTATAGGGAACATCCGGATAGAATGCGCATTGCTCGATCTTGGAGCAAGCGTGAACATTCTGCCCGAATATTTCTTTGATTCTTTCGGGCTAGGAGAGATGAGATCGACTCTGATTACACTGCAGCTGGCAGATCGTTCCGTCAAGGTACCGAGAGGTGTCTTGGAGGACGTGCTAGTTAAGGTGGATGACTTTTATTTTCCAGTCGATTTCATTATTCTTGATATGGAAGGAGTAGACAGCCAGCATCAGACTCTGATTATTTTAGGCAGACCATTCTTGGCGACTACCAATGCGTGCATCAACTATAGGACCGGAGCCATGGATCTCTCATTCGGCAATCGAAAGGTTAAGCTGAATATTTTCAATGCCGCAATGGGACCAGCAGGAGACATGGACTGCTTTCATGTAGACATTGCACAGGAGTTAGTGGAGGAGCAGCCCGAGTTGTACATTACTGAGGATTCTTTAGATTTGTACCATATAGAGAAGAATAGCGGTGTAGATAGTGTAGATGTGTCTAGAGTGTCGTCAGAGAGACCACCTTGGGGAGCTGTCAGGGAGCCTCTTCCACCACTTGCGGAGACCCCCGCTAAATCGTCGATCGAGTCGCCTCCGAAACTTGAGTTGAAACCCTTACCGGATTCACTCAAGTATGCATACCTCATCCTTGCTCACTGAGGAGCAGGAACAGAGATTGCTGACTATTCTTCGAGAGCACAAGGCAGCGATTGGCTGGGGAGTTGCTGATCTGAAGGGGATTGATCCTTCATTCTGCATGCATAGGATCCATTGTAATGAGGAAGTCAAGCCATTTAGGGATATGCAGAGAAGGCTAAATCCCAACATGAAGGAAGTGGTGAAGAAAGAGGTGGTGAAGTGGTTGGATGCCGAAATCATTTACCCTATTTCTGATAGCCAGTGGGTCAGTCCGATTCAAGTTGTGCCGAAGAAGTCAGGACTTACTGTGGTTGAGAATGAGAAGGGTGAGAGAATTCCGATGAGGACCACTACAGGATGGCGAGTCTGCATCGATTATAGGAAGCTGAATGTGGCAACTAGGAAAGATCATTTCCCATTGCCATTCATTGATCAGATCTTAGAGAGACTCGCAGAACAGAGCTACTACTGCTTTCTAGATGGATATTCAGGATACAATCAGGTAGCTGTCCATCCTGACGACCAGGAGAAGACCACGTTTACATGTCCTTATGGCACCTTCGCATTTAGACGTATGCCTTTTGGGCTCTGTAATGCCCCGGCTACTTTTCAGAGGTGCATGCTTGCTATCTTCTCGGACATGATTGATGATGTGATGGAAGTTTTTATGGACGACTTTTCAGTGTATGGCTCTTCTTTTGAAGATTGCCTCCAAAAACTTGCTCGAGTACTGAGTAGGTGTGTGGAGACCAATCTCGTCCTGAGTTGGGAAAAGAGCCATTTTATGGTCCAGGAGGGGATTGTGCTTGGACACATTGTGTCCAAGCGTGGTATTGAGGTTGACAGAGCGAAGGTGGAATCCATTTCCCGTTTGACTCCACCCACCTCTGTGAGGCAGATTCGTCATTTTTAGGGCATGCGGGATTCTACAGGCGGTTCATAAAAGATTTCAGCAAAATCTCTCGACCGCTTTGCACGTTATTGGAGAAAGACCAGCCCTTTGTTTTCGGTGAGGATTGTATGAAGGCCTTTGAGATTCTCAAAGAGACCTTGATTACTGCACCTATTTTGAGACCTCCAGATTGGACTCTCCCATTTGAGATTATGTGCGATGCATCTGATTACGCTATGGGGGCCATTTTAGGACAACGCATTGATAGGAAGCCCTATGTGATTTATTATGCGAGTAGAACCCTGTCTGATGCCCAGATGAATTATACTACGACAGAGAAGTAACTACTTGCGGTAGTTTTCACATTGGATAAATTTAGGTCCTATTTACTCGGTTCGAAGCTGGTTGTCTATTCTGACCATTCTGCATTGAAATACTTGTTGAATAAGAAAGACACCAAATCGAGATTGATTCGTTGGGTCCTACTACTACAGGAGTTTGATCCTGAGATTCGAGATAAGAAAGGAAGCGAGAATGTAGTAGCAGACCATCTTTCCAGACTGATCGTGGAGACCACACAGGATAAGAGGCCGATCAGTGATTCTTTCCCCGACGAGCAGATCATGTCAGTCAGCACATCGCAATTACCCTGGTTTGCAGATATTGTGAACTATCTGGTTTCGAGGCAGATACCTGAGCATTGGAACAAGAATGAGCGTGAGAGATTCCTATCTCAGGTAAGGCACTATTATTGGGATGAACCAGAGTTGTTCAAATACTGTGCTGACCAGATCATTAGGAGATGTGTTCCGGAGGAGGAGTACCAGTCCATTTTGAAGTTTTTTCATTCATTAGCCTGTGGAGGGCATTTTAGTAGTAGGAAGACCGCTGCAAAAGTTTTGCAGTCAGGATTTTATTGGCCCACACTCCACAGGGATGCTCATGAGTTCTGTAGGCGATGCCTGCGATGCCAGCAGATTGGGAACATGTCCAAGAGGGACATGATGCCCTTGCTTCCGATTTTGATAGTCCAGATTTTTGATGTTTGGGGCATTGATTTTATGGGACCATTTCCGCCTTCCTTCGGAAATTTATACATTCTGGTGGGGGTTGATTATGTGTCCAAGTGGGTCGAGGCTGTGGCAACCAAGACCAACGATCACAGAGTAGTGCTTAAGTTCATTAAGCACAACATTTTCAGTCGTTTTGGGGTGCCACGTGCGATGATTAGCGATGGTGGCAAGCATTTTAGGAATATACAGATAGCTTCTCTGTTGAGAAGATATTCTGTCAATCATAGATTCACCACTCTATATCATCCGCAGACTAGTGGACAAGTTGAAGTGTCCAATAGGGAGATTAAGCGAATTTTAGAAAAGACAGTTCGTCCAGACCGCAAGGATTGGTCCCAGCGCTTAGATGATGCACTTTGGGCATATAGAACTGCATTTAAGACTCCCATTGGCATGTCTCTGTATCGCCTTGTATTCGGGAAAGCATGCCATCTTCCTGTCGAGCTAGAGCATAGAGCGTATTGGGCTATCAAGAAATTGAATTTTGACCTCACCCAGGCTGGCAAAGAGAGAGCACTGCAGCTCTCAGAATTAGAAGAACTCAGGAATGATGCATATGAGAATGCCAAATTATACAAAGCTCGCACAAAAGCATTTCATGATAAGCATATTGTCAGAAAAGTGTTTGAGCCAGATCAGAAAGTGTGGCTATACAATTCTCGTTTACATTTATTCCCAGGGAAGTTAAGATCGAGATGGACAGGTCCGTACATTGTGAAAGAAGTATTTCCCCACGGAGCAGTGACATTATTCGATCCTATGACCCAAGGTACATTCAAGGTAAATGGGCAAAGATTGAAGCCCTTCATTTCAGATGCCTTGCAGGATGGTGAGTGTGAGATAGTGCATCTCACGAAGGCATGAAAATTCGACCAGAGGGATGTATCATATGTACATTATTTCTTTTTCATTTCAGAGTTTTTATTTATTTAGTATTTCATTTCACATGTGCTAATTTGTGTTTTGATGTATGCAGGATGAACTTAACATTTAGTGTATCAATTACCAGGTACAGAGAAGAGCTTTCAAAGAATTCAAGGATCAGATGAAAATCAACTTCAGAAGCTCAGAGCAAATCAGGTTGTATCTATCCTTTCTCCCATATTTTTGTTAGTGTCTTTTAGTGTGCATTTGCATTACATTTTTATTCATTTTGTATGCCACTAGGGACAGTGTCATTCAAGCATGGGGGGTGGTTTAGATGCATGCACACAAAAATGTCAATTTTTTTTTTTTGTATGACTGGTAATCAAAGTAGGCATTTGAGAACAAAGTGTAGCATATATGATTGTTTTTGGCATAATCTAACAATTTATAAATTTTTAAGCCCCATAAAAATTTTATTTTCTGAACTGAGTCAAATAGAGTAGTTGTTTATGAGATAATTCAAAGAAAGGATAGTATTTGATTGTTAGAAAATTTTGAATCACTTCAGTATAAGTATGCACAGTATGTTTTCTAAAAGAAATAAGCAATGGAAAGATGTGTTTGAAAAATGAGTTTAAAAGAATAGAGCTACGTTTAGTTGTTGATGTCTTCGTGAATCCTAGTAGTGGAACTCAGACACGAGATGAAGTGTTTGAGTATCTTAACGAAAAGGATAACGAAGGAGATCATCTTCTTGTCTAAGTCGATATCTGTGGCCTTTGTAGTTCGAGTAAGTAGAATCTGAAGGGTGTTTTACACCTGGTGCCCCAAAGCCAGCTGGTTTGGGAGCCACCGGTTCGAAAGCTTGTTACATGGACTGCATAGAAAGCCTAAGAGATAAAGACATTAAACATGATGAGAGGTAGACTATACGTAAACTATTAGAATAGAAGGTCTAGTGACTCGAGCAATTAAGTCTGAGGGATACTGTGTATCTAGTGCCCTAAGGTCGACCGACTTGGGAGTCACTGACCCAAAGCTCGCTACATGGGTCACGAAAACTGACTATTCGAAATAGTGCTCATATGAAAAGAATGCGCAGAGATCAAAAGTTGAAAAAAGAGTGAAAATGAAAGAAAAGAATGTGCTGAATGAGAAATTTTTCATTGCTTAGGCATAAATGTGTATTACTGTGCAGAAAATATACAAGTGAGAATAAATGAGTAAAACATGAGAATACTTGACTTTCAGAGAAAAATCATGAACTAGCTACAATATTCGAAAAGTGAAGAAAAAGAATTTTTACTGTGGTGGCATGAGATTTTTAAACTTGTTTTGAGAATGTCAATTACATGAAATATTTATTACAACTGCATTCTTAAGAGCCTAATATTTTTGAAAAATCATCCTCGCACTTCATTGATGTTTGTGGGTAGCATCTCTGCAAACCCTCATGAGACCTTACTCGTCCACTAGTGTAAGCTAGGGGTTTAAAGGGCTTGTTGCATACGCTAAATGCAACCGTGATTCCTACGAAAGTGAGTTAGTATTATGCATTCATGCTTAGCATTTCTTGTCTTCGTTGCATATCATAATTAGGGTTTGTTAAGGGACTAACAAACATTCAAGCATGGGGGTATGCATGAAATGCACATCATGTAAACAAGTTTTTCATGCATTTTGTATCAAGTTTAAGGTTTTAAACCCATGTTTAGATGTGTTTTGATAGTAAGGGGCTATGGTTCGAATTTCAGAAAAATCAGAGTTAAAATGAGAGAGTTATGGCTATTTCAGTGTTTGGGCATGGATTTCGAGGTGGATCGGATCCATATCCAACCCAATTAGGTCAATTGGACCTTGGATCAACTCTTAGAAAGCCCAAAACCCAACCCACACCCCTATCCATATCCATTTCAAAAAGTTTTTCTGAAACCCCCCCAGAAAGTGGCGCCTAGCAATATTTTATTTTTTTAACCCTCTTTTTGAAAAAGGTCAAAACTATAAATAGTTTTTTTTTCAAGAACCCTAGGAGTCTTTGGCTGTGTTTGGACGCCTCCTACAGTGACTCTACAGCAGCAGCTCCTTCCTCTCCATCTTCCCCAACGTTTTGGCCATTGAAGATCGGCCTATGCTTGGTTTCCAAGCATATCTCGATTCCCTTTGTGTTCTTTTCATTTCTTTCTTGTTCCTTGCTGTAGTATTCACCATTTTTCTGTATTTTTGCAGGTGTAGCAGAGGTGGAGACCATTAACCTTGGGCGGGAGTGCGCAACACACCACCAAGGTGAGCCGGCCCTACCTCCATCCGGCTTTCTACAACCTCCGATCGAGAATCGGCTCACATTCCATCGTCGGTGGATCTCCAACGTGTAGCAGCTGCAAAAGGTGCCGTTTTTGGTGAAGTACAGCATTCTCGAACTGTATAGGACGTCCATCTCCAGCCACGGTCCGCTCTTCTTCATCCCCTCGGTCGTCGGATCTTCCAAAAGGTAGGTCTTCTTCTTCCTTCTCTTCTAGCTAAAACTGAAAGTGAGTGTTGGTTTTCTCTTCTTTATTTTCTGAGTGTTTCTTGTTTTCTTTTTGTTTCAACCTTAGATTAGATTTCGTGCATAGGCCAGCACGTTAGATTAGGTTTATGTGTTTGTTTGATTCATTAAAATCGATTTTTTTTTAGATTTTTCATTCTTTTCATTAAAATCGGCTAGATCTTCATCTAGCCGATCCTTCAAATTTCTCTTAGGGATTCTTGGGTCTGTTCTACAGAAAATCCAATAAAAAAGTGTTCATCTTGAGTTACCTTATTCGATTTTTGTGTGGGTTGCATTTGGTTTTAATTAAAAAGAAAAATCAAAAAATCGGCTAGACTTATTCTAGCCGATTCTTGATTTTCACAAAAATATTTTTCTTTGTTCTGAATTTTTTTATGTCCAGCATGTGTATTGTGTTGCTTTGCTGAAAATCCTACCCTAAAAAGTTTATTTTAATTCATTTTGTTCGTGGGTTTTGCTTGTCTTGTTTTGATTTCATTTTTGGAAAAAGAAAAAAAAAATCGGCTAGGATTGTTCTAGCCGATCTTTGTATTTGGGTTAAATGTGTGTGTTGATGTTGGTAAACCGTGTGTTTACTGTGTGTTTTGGGTGTTAACAGCATTATAAAGTTGTGTTAATTCATTTCATTCTTTTAGGATAATTCTAAATAATTGTTTTTAGCATTTTGTGTTTTTTTTGGTGTTTTGAATCTATTAAAAAACAAAAATTACAAGAGTCAAATTTTTATTTTCTTTACGTTTTTAAATAAATTCCAGCATAGTGCTGTTCATGTTTGCATTTAGGGGAGTTAGGAGTTCTTTTCATCATATTTTAATTTAGTTCTATCAAAATAAGATTCCTCAGTAAGTCGTTTTTTTTCTTTTAGTTTAAGTTTTTTTTTTATTCTTTTCATTTTTTTTAGTCTTCTTCTTCCCCAAGGTGGGGCGGCAGCCATTAGAGCTCCCCTTGAGCTCTTGGTCGAATTTTTTTAGCAAGTCTTAATTGTCATTAATTGAGTTAGGAAGGTGTCTAGGTTCAATGTATTAGGGTTTTATCTCATAGCCGTTTTTAGTATTCATTTAAGTAGGTTTTGGTAATTAAGGTAGCATTTAAGTTTAGAAAATCGTGTTTTTCAATTATTCCTTTTATTCCCTAGGTAGAGTTAATTCTTTTAGTTAGAAAATAGAGTCAATTTAGAGTTGGCGATTTTTGAGAAAAGAGACAATTAATGCATTGAAATGTGGAAAGTTTTTGGAAAAAGATAAGTTTCAAAAATTGTGTGGAATATTTAAAGAAAGATTTAATTCTTGATTGCCTATTAATAGGGAGTTACAAATTGAGATTTGAAAAGCCAATTTGAAAATCAATTAAATTTCCAAAGTAGGTGTTTATGAGTTCAAGAAAGAAGTAATTGCACATAAATTCTTGGTTGGAAAGCTAAAATTGTGTGACTATCTAGGTTGGACGATTTGGCTTCTCAAAAAGGAATTAATTGCAATTAAAGGCTTTCCCTCACCTTGGTTTTGGAAATAGCATTGATCCATGTTTCCCAATGGGATTTAAAGACTCATTAATGTTGTAACTCCCCATTAAAAGGACAATTTTTGGACTTCTCCATTTCCAAAATTATCTTTGATTTTTTTTGGGTGCCTATCCTTCTAACCGACCCCAGTTGACCAAGACCAACCCTAGCCAAGTCTAGTCAAAGTCAAAACCTAACTTTAGTTCGAGTCAATCAAGCCCACCTAAACCTAAGTCTAGACCACACCTAGGTCGAGTCAACCTTAGTCCACCTATTGAAACCTACCCAAACCGAGTTAACCTAGTTGACTAAGTCCACCCTAGGTCGAGTCCAATACCAAGACCTAACCCAAACCGAACCTAGGTCGAGTCAACTCTAGTCTAAGTCAAACCTAACCTAGGTTAAACCAAGTTGAGTCAACCTAAACCAAGCTAACCCAACCCTATCCAAGTCAAACCGAGTCCACCTAAGTCAACCGAACCTAGTTGACTAAGGCAACTCAAAACCGAACCCAACTACTTGAGTCAACCTTAGCTCAAGCCTATCTCTCTCAACCTAGTCAAAACCGAGCCTACCTACTCCCATCCGAGTTCATCCAAACCCAATCCGAACCTACTCAAGCCAAAACCGAGCCTAGTCGAGTCAACCGAGTGAACCCTAACCCTAGTCATTGTTCTTTAGTGAATTAATTTCATTTAGTATTATTTATTGTGATTTTTATACTAATTAGTTTATTTATCTACTTTAGTTGTAGTGTAGAAGTATGTGTGTGTATATCGTATTTGTTTCGTATGTGTGAAATGTGTTTTTTGAGTGTTTGAATTGGTAATTAGATATTCTTTAACTTAGTAGTCGGATTACATTTTATTGTTTAGCATAATTGCATTTGCATTGTTAGTTAACGTAGTTCTATTCATAAATTGCTTATCGAGTTTTGTTCGTCGTGTATTTTGTGTATTCATAATCATCATCTGCATATACCCTGTTATACATTGTCATTTAGATTTCATTAGGTTTGATTTGTATTTTAGAGTGTTAAAATAGATTCATAAAGTGAATAGTGCATTCAAATAAAAACCAGATTTTTGCCCTGTCGCACTCGCATTATTTTCTGTGCAAAAATTCTGTGTTGTCCAAAATTTTTTCTTCTATTCACTTTATTGACTTGTTATTTAACTGCAGACCAAATTTCAGCTCATTCGGAGTTGATTTGGTCTGATTTTTAAGCATTTTATGAAAACCGCTTTTTCTGGATTTCAATTTACATGACTATCGATATCCTGATTTTTCCCAGATTTGAAACGCTTATATCTGGAGTTCCAAATACTATTTTTCAATTCTGTAAACACTGTCAGTTTGTTTAATCTGTCAGTTGCAGAACAGAATAAATTTTAGGAAAAGCGGACCTGGTTTGCTCTGTCAAACAGCGGTTTTCCGATAACCTGTCAGAATGCTATTTTACACTAGTTAGGGGCAGTTTCGTAATTTTCTTAGTTTCGGTAATTTTGACTTGTTTTCAGTAGTTTTTGCATTTTAGGAGTTGCATAATCATCATACAGCATTAGTAGAATTAATTTGGTCAATTTTAGAATTAATTTCGTATTTTATTTAATTTTTGTTTGATAAATAGCATTTGTTTTATTATTTTCGTAAAAGTAGAATTAGTTTTAGTTATTATTTGCCTTATTAGAATAGAATATTAACTTTGTATTTTTCTGTATTTTTAGGTTATAAAGAATATTTAGTTTCCAGGGTTATTTTCCAAGTGTGAGGAGCGAATAATTGGCGAAAAGATGGAAATACCCTTGGTGTGGAGCAGAAGACTGATTGCTTGTTTATTTTCATTTCATTGATTAATTGTAGTTGTATTAACTTTATAATTGTAGATTGACATTTGATATTAATAAATTAACTTTTTTAGAATTTTAGTGATTAATTCCTGTTCCCTGAGGATTCGACCCGTACTTACCACTTTGTGGAAAGTCGGTTTTTATATTTTTGGTTGACGATTTTCCAAAGCTTTGTTGAAAATAATTTTTTTAAAAAGATCATTTCAAAATATCAACCAATCGTATAGCGATTACTGGTTTAGTGTTTATTATTTATAGCTTTTTCTGTGATAGCGATTACTTAGTTTAGCAATTAATAGGCATAGCGATTATGAAGCTACCACGATTTATACTTACATTTGCTAAATCGTATAACGATTACTAGTTTTGAGTTTATTATGTATCGCAATTCCTGTAATAGCAATTACTCGGTATATCGACTATGAAGCTACCATGATTTGTACTTACTGTTACTAAATTGTATAGTGATTACCAGTTTAGCTTTTATTACTTATAGTGTTTACTGTGATAGCGATTACTTAGTAGAGTGATTAATATGTATAGCGAGTATGATGTTACCATGATTTATACTTTCGTTTGCTAAATCCTATAGCGATTACTAGTTTTGAGTTTTCATTTGTATAGTGATTCCTATAACAACGCTTACTATGTATAGTGATTATGAAGTTACCACGATTTGTACTTAGGTTTCAGTAATCGTTAAGTGATTACTGGTTTAGGGTTTATTATTTATAGTGTTTCTTTTAGTTGCAAGGAACGTCACATAACATTAGTTTAGGGTTTAGGGTCTAGAGTTTAGGGAGACGTCATTTAACACGCTACTAATGTTATGTGATGTGTCATTCATTTACATGTACTAACATCGTATCGATGATACTAGCAAATGAAATGACGTCTTTTAATTAATGCGCAATGTAATTTATTTATTTGTTAAAATTCTTTTTGCGTAAATTTTGAAAACTGGCAGAATGTGAAACGATGTGAAGAATAAATGAATGAAGCGCCGTGTTCTGCAAGGAACACAAGACGTTTCCTTTAAGAGCATGGAATAGGCGACATTTCATTTAAAGAAGAAAATGAACCTTTCCTATAACCTGCTTCGTGAGCAATGATCAGAAAAACCGACGTTTCCTCTAACCTCCTTCGTTGCAAAAGCTATATCGATATCGAAGGACACTGCGATCCAGTCGAACATCTTCAAAAAAGAGTACCTTTGATTCCTATAACCTGCTTAATCTTTTTTACGTCGTTTACAGTTCATTTACTGAATATAATGCTACAGTTATTTTACTGAATATTCAGCTAATTTCAGTGCAACATCTACAAAATAGCTGCCAAAAAACTCAGCAAATTGCTCGAAGAGAACATTGACCGAATGCGAGATGATTTTGTAGAAGGACACACTATCAGTAATTTTGTATGTATGAAACCACTATTAGTTCTACATTTACGTATGCCATGGGTATGTATACTAACAAGTGCATATTTGTTATAAATCGATTATACACGATTTCGTAATGTATATTCAAAGCAAGGGAACAACCATGTCGGTCTGCGTCATCACCCCTTATTTTATAGTATATCAGTTATCTTATATGTTTATTTTCTTTTTTTTATTTACTAATGTACCTTCATGTTTTAAACTTACTATTATTAGTGTTCTGTTTAACAGAGTATTGTCCGCTGAATGCCATACGCGGTTGGATTTCTAGATGGAATACAATATTGGGGTAATAATGACCAAATGGCAGACTTTTGTTCAAGTGAAAAGGTTTGTAACTATATCGATTTGTAAGATGTTAAATCTATTTAAGATCTTGTTCTAATTCTTAACATCGATTTTTATGGCATCAATACGTATTTTCATATCTATTTTTTAAGATATTTTATAATTGATTTGCAGATATTGATTCCTACATTGTGGCAATCAGAAAAGCATTGGGTCTTATATGTGTTGGATATACGAGAACAAAAAATATGGCTATACAACTCCTTGGACTATGACAATGGTGTAGACCGTGACATTGTGCATTTAATAAGTTTCTATCTTTAAGATTATCATATCTTCTACCATGGCCCGGAATTTACTTGCTTTTGCATAATGCACAGGTTGGATTTTTCAGAGACATGTTGGGTGTCAAATCAATACAATACATTTCAATACATTCAAAT
This sequence comes from Nuphar pumila, assembly GCF_984573655.1. Taxonomy (NCBI): domain Eukaryota; kingdom Viridiplantae; phylum Streptophyta; class Magnoliopsida; order Nymphaeales; family Nymphaeaceae; genus Nuphar; species Nuphar pumila. Next base: position 54,012,182 of record NC_143249.1, on the reverse strand, counting down.
CATTCTAATCATTCAGATCAAATTGAAAAAAACTTCATGCAAGACATTCGAACATTGCAATACATTTCAATATATTCAAATCAATACAATACATTTCAATACATTCAAATCATTCAGATCAAATTGAAAAAACCTTTATACAAGACATTCAAACATTTCAATATATTCAAAATAATACAATACATTTCAATACATTCAAATCATTCTAATGATTTAGATCAAATTGTATTACAAGTTGTATTTCACTAGCTCGTGAATGACTCATCATCACTTGTCTGACTTTCATAGTCTTCTTCTTCCTCCTCCTCCTCCTCTTCGTCATCATCTTTTTCTTTTTCATTTAGCGCCCATCCACTTCGTATATCATTTGGATCAAATTCTTTCATGCATGTGCCATCAGCCAATGAAGATATGGCATGCATACCATGTGCGACATTGTGACCATAAGAGAAGTCATATATATCATCTGGTTGATAGTATTCACCCTCTTCAGCAATCTTGTCTTCCTGTAACTGATCATACTCGAAGTATAGTTTAGACCTCACCTTACAAATTGCCCACCATTCATTTCTATCTGACTTTCTTGTACACGGATATGAAGTATAGTACACTTGTAGAGCTTGCGAGGCTAATATGAATGGTTCATATGTTCCAAACCTTGACTTACCATTCACCTCCACAATGCTTGCGACTTTGTCGACTCTAGTTGTTGTGGAATCAAACCATTGACATTTGAATAAAGTTAAGCAATTGTTTGTGCCTAAGTAAGTTAACTCCATTATTTCTTCTATAACACCGTAGTAGTCATGTTCATTTTCACTATAGCTGCTACCCTTGACGCATACGCCACTATTCATCATTGACTTGTTGACATCGTAGTCTTTTATATGGAAACGATAATCATTTACGATGTAGCCATTGTAACACTGCACAACTTTAGACGAACCATTTTGTAAATTACATATTCCTTGATCTTTAACATCACCATGGCAGACCTACAAGCACAAACAAGGACTATGATCATGACAAATTAAATATCTTATTGTTGTATAAAGAGAAAAAATGTATACAATCGTCCTTACCAACTCTTTCAACTATGCCACAAATTTATTTTCACGTTCTTTCTGTACTTCTACATCAGTGAGTTATGAAAGTTTTATTCGCAACTCCAGATCAAATCGTCTACACTTAATAATAACTTTTTTTACCGAACCATGTACACACGTATAGAACTTAATGTTACATATTAACTATACTTACTCAATGTATGGGTCGATTGATAAGCAATTGAAAAGGATATATATTTGTGTTGCATCTTGCTCTCGATCTTCCAAGAGTCTTGACCGACAACTGCCAAATGCATGTCCAATTGGTTGAAATATAGACAATTTGTTAGTTACAGTTAATTGTTCTCCATCAACATTACGAGATGGGCATGTGTAACGTGTTGGAATATGAGGTTCAATATATATAGATGAGAAATTTGAAATCTCTTCCAAGGTGTATGCCTCACAAATAAAGTCCTCTACTCTTGTTTTATTCTGAACCTTTTTTTTTATGTCAAACATGCATTTGTCAACAATATACATCTCAGATTATAGTAAATTTCTCAATAGTATTGAAAAGAAAAATTTAAATAAACATATACCTTTCAAATGGGTACATCCACCGATATTGCACAGGTCCACCAACCCTAAGTTCATATGACAAATGTTTGACCACATGTTCCATAACATCAAAAAATGCTAGTGGAAATATCTTCTCTAGCTTACAAATAGTAGTTACGACAAATTCCTCGAGATTCTTTACCTCAGATACTACAACTTTTGTTGCGCACAATGTTCTAAAAAATCTATTCAACTTGGACAATACCCCCCATATAGGTTTGTCTAATATATCATGAAATGCTAGGGGTATCAACCGTTGCATAATGACATGACAATCATGGCTCTTCAACCCATATAATTGTCCCTCGTCTATCTTCACAGCCCGAGCAATGTTAGAAACGTAGCCGTCTAAAAATCTCAATTGTCTCAACCATTGACATACCAACTTTACTTGATCTGGACCAAGCACATACCTTGCCTTTGGTTTCAGTACTTTGCCATTGTACTCTTTGAGTTCCAATTCTGATCTTTTACATACCACTTTTAAATCCATATGTGTCTTCGGATTATCCTTCGTTTTTCTTTTCACGTTCATTACTGTATTAAACACATTATCGAACAAATTTTTCTCCACATGCATGACATCCAAATTATGTCATATCAATAAGGTTGAGCAAAATAGTAGTTCTCAAAATATAGATTTTTTGTCCAATTATGATCTTTCCCAAATCCAATAAAGGGTGTTGTCCTACGGGCATCTGTCAGTCCACATGGAAAGTATCACAATCTTCTTAAAATCTCTATGCTAGACAACCTTATTGGTGGACCTTCTATTTCAGTTGTGCCTGCTCGAAACACATTCTTTTATAGTAAGAACAGATGATCGCTGGGTAGAAATTGACGATGACACTCAAACCAGCAAGGCTTCCTTCCATGTGTCAATCTAAACGATTTTGTATCCTCTATGCAGTACGGACATGCTAACCTCCCATATGTGCTTTAACTAGATAACATACCATATGTAGGGAAGTCACTGATTGTCCATAGAACAGCAACCTTCATATTGAAGTTTTGTTTTTTGTGGGCATCGTACGTGAGAACACTGTCATCCTACAATATTTTCAGTTAATAAATCAATGGCCTCAAATATACATCAAGATTTTGGCGAGGAGACATCGGACCAGGGATCAATAGAGGCAAGAAAAGATTTTCATGCTTCATACACAAGCTTGGAGGAAGGTTATATGGGGTGACAAATACCGACCAACACGAATATGGGGTTGATCTACCCCCAAATGGATTAAATTCATCTGTACATAATTTTAGCCTAACATCTCTCACTTCCAAAGCAGAGTTCTGATGAGTACGATCAAAGTGCCTCCAAGCTTCTGCATCAACAGGATGTGTGATCTTGTCTTCATCATGTCAAACTTTATTTGCATGTCATATCATTTGTTTAGCTGTCCTCGAAGACATATAAAGACGTTGTAATCTAGAAGTAAGAGAGAAGTAGCAGAGTGACTTATACGACACTTCTTTTAACCTTGTGTTACCATTTCCCTTTGTCTTTAGCTTGAACCGAGGATGTCCACATGATGGACATGATCTGCTTTTTTCTTGATCTTTAAAATACAATATACAGTGATTGGGACAAGCATATATCTTTTGATACCCCTTACCTAGAGCATTGACCATAACCTTTGCACGGTAGAGATTTTGTGGCAATTTCTCATCTTTGGGTAACATACTCTTCACAATAGAGCACAGACAGTCAAAACATGACTGACTCAAATTAAACTCGCACTTCAAACTCAGTAGTTGAAGAACTGCAGACAAGATATTGTGACTCTCACAACCATTCAACAATGGCTCATCAGCATCTCTGAGTAAGTCATAGAATGTACTAGCTACATCGTTTGTTACTTCTTCCTCTACCTCAGTTGGTGCATCACTATGTTTCATAGCATAACCCATTTTCGGTCCTGCGACATCAAATATCAGGTCCATTTATGAATTATCGTGCACCACATCCACCCTTGCGTCATAATTATTCTAAAATTCTAAACCTTGAAGCATCCAATTTTGATAACCACTAACAAAACCTTTCCTTTATAGGTGATGTCTAACGCCATGAGGTTCTACAAATCGATTGTTGTTACACATCGTGCAGGTGCATCTGATCCGACCGGTGGGATCCACTTTACTGACACTTGCCATTGCGAATTCAATAAAACTGTCAACACCATCTATATATTCATGTGACACCTCATTATCAACTATCCTACGATACATCCATTCACGATTTGCAGCCATTTTGTCCTATAATATTATAGATATTTTCATCACCAGTTAAAAGAAAATCTTAATAATGCTATGATAAAACAAATATCTAATTTATCTATTAATTATCAAGTGAGGTAGGGGGTGCAACCCCCTGTCAACATCACCAATTTGATAAACATAAATAGACGGATAGAGATACTGAAACAAACATATATCTAATTCCTACGCCCAGGAGATACTGAACAGTAAAGTGTTGCATCTAATAAATTAAATAACATGTGATGTGCTTGCATCACTTACTCATCACAGGTATTTACCCGATTTGCATTATTTTTGTCACTTACTTACCACAGATGGCGGGGCACAAGCGGGATCCGTTGAGAAATATGCAAGAGACACTGTGTTAAAATGAAGTCACCCTCTGCCAAAAAGAATAAAAAAATCAATCAACAAGGCACTTAATCATGCACCAACAACTAATCTAGAGCTCAAATCTATAAACTAAATATCGAATAGGATTCACAAGCAAACCAACATACTATATTGGGCCCTTGGTTCTTGCAATACTTTATCAAAACAACAACCAGTCAACCATTCAATGAAGAATAATTTAAATATCACAAAATTTTGATGCTGTGTGTGGATATTTTCATAAGAATGCCGTTTAAACATTAGCATAACATTAAACAAGTCTGAACTTAGTAATATAGAAAATTCATAGCATATTTACCTTTTTACCCATTTAAATTCAAATGTTTTCTTATTTGTGAAAAATTGAAACGCTTCACCCCTGAATTGGTTTGGTGCCAACACGAGTCAATTAATTAACTCGAGTCACAAGTTGACTCGCTGAGTTTTCCAACTATGCTTGCAGGTGTGGTCACCATGGTTTGTTTAGTAGGAAAGGACCTTTCAATTATCTAATTACAACATATGAGCAAGTTTTTATAAAGCTTCAAAAATCAATAGTCCATTTTTTTTATAAATTTCAAGACTTATAACAAAATCATATTTTTCTCATAAAAAATATATAATTCAAGAATCAGTTCCTAGCAAATAGACCATGTTAAACACATATATTGGGGTCAAATTTTAAAAAACAGAACCTGAAACATAAAGAATTAGCACCTTAAGCACCTTGTGATGCTCGAAATATCATTAGTCATTAAGATAATAAATACATAAACGGTAAATGATTGACTTTTAATCCTGTTTATTTTCAGGAAATACACTGGTGACTCGAAGAAAAGAATGGTAGATTTGAGCTTTACGGTGAGATTTAGGACAATGTCTGAGGTCGAAATAATGGATGATTGCTACAGATGGAGGAAATATGGAAAGAAGTCTGCATATATGAAACTTAGTAACACCAATAAAAAATCACAAAGCAGAGACGAGAAACCAAAATCTATGAGAAATTCCCATGTAAATAAATCACGATAAGGCTTCTTACCTTATGCAAATCGTCAGTAATTCCACCACCACAGCCACCTATCAGCCTTAGACTCAGGAACGAACTCCGCACCTCTCTTCTCGGCACAACACCCTAACAGGCACCCAATACAGGAGTCAAAATAAAATCCAACTTAAAACCAAAAAAAGGAAAAAAAAAACTAAACAGAAGGCGAAGCCATCTTCTGCAACCAATCGCTGCCGCCATCGGCCTCGCTGGAGCCGTCTTCTGCAACCGAGAAGGCGGTGGCTCTATTTTTATAACACATAAAGGGGATTTCTTCCCTTTTGCTTTCGCCAGGTGGTCGGTGGTGGCTGACGGTAGTCGCCGTTGCTCTCGACCGACGATAGGGCCAACTGCCCAAGTTGGCGATTGACATCCATGATCGATCGCCGATGGAGGGAGCAACCTCGACGAAAACAAAAAAAAATGTGGTAACCCTTACCTTTGCTGGGGTTTCCGTCGTGGGTCATCCTCCGGACAAGGGGATGACCTTCGTCGAGGGTAGCCGATTCACTGACAGCCTAGCATTTCGCCGGAGAGAGAGAGGGGGCGGTAGCCGGAGAGAGGGAGGGGGCGATCGACGGAGAGCGGCGCAGGTGAGAGAGAGAGAGAGAGAGAGGCGCGTGTGAGAGCCAAAAAAAAAAATGAATTCATGCCCTAGGGCATTTTATATTGACATTTAGCGACGAATGGGCGACTGATTGTTTTTGTCGTAAACGTCGTCGCTAACTAGCCACGAAAAACAATCTGTCGCTAAGTGCGCTGAGTTTTGCGACATAAAACTTCGGTCGCAAATCCGTCGCTACTTAGCGACGGATTTGGCGAGAGAATGTTTTTCGTCGCTAATTTTGTAAATATTTACGCCATTAGTGACAGATGGTTTGCTCTCGCTAATCTGTCAGTAAATATATATATAATTACTTGCCCGTGTCACCAGAGTAGCACCAGGCCTGGAGAGAAGGTGCTGACCCCTTCGACCTAGGTTCGACTCTCAACAGATGTGTGAGTGCCTTTAACTGGTGGGTTCCATAAGGTCTTGGGTGTCGGTGATCCCACACAGGTTTTATGTCACAGGAGAACAGGCCAACCAGAATTTAGATACACTGCAGGCTTGAATTGGCTATTTTTTAATAATTATAAAAAAATACTTTTTAAAATTGATTTTAACATGTGTCACATTATATTTTTTTGGGCCGATACAGAACCATATCGGTATCAGCTGATACAGCTGAATCGGTGACCCAACGATTCAGGGACACTGATAACATTGAACCGGCCTATTAAGTGAGCCATTTCTCAGTGAGGGTTCCTCGTCATCAAAAAAGGGAAAAAAAAAAGCATCAAAGAAAGAGAAAGCGAGCAAGAAATAACAATGGCCTGGTAAGAAATAAAAGTCTCTTTAAAAAAGATATTTTTATGAATGTAGATTCTGTTACGAAAACAATAACTAAAAAAAAAAAGAGGAAAAAGTATGATTCTTTTGACATTAGAAAGGTATTTTCAATATAGAAAAAGTTCATTTTCATACTAGGGAAAACATACAATTCTCACATTCAGAAGGAAGCTTCTGATGAAAGTTCAAAATGTCAAAGAAGCATGTAGTTTTGACTTCCATTCGATGTTGCGGGGAACTCTGAATTGACTTTTAGGTGAAGAGTGAAGGGAACCGACAGGGAAGATGATAGAGACGTTCGTGGAAAAATGATTGTACGTTGCCAAGGCTTATTAAGAGCGAGTTTTTCAATATCTGTATTATGCTTTTCTCAACACTTTGACTTTTCTTGAGTAACGTCACAGCGCCTTGATGTTGCACACTTGTCAAAAACCCTTGTTTGTTGACTTGACCTACACAGTTTGGGTCAAATGATATTAAAAAATCATCATCAACAGCAATTTTCGATTGTTTTTCACCGGATTGTCAAATCTCTTAAAATGCTTTAGCATGGGGCCCTTGTGATCCACCAAGATGAGTGGTGGATGGTGATTTTCAATATCACTTGATCCCATCTCTATCACGTTAATTAATACTAAAAGTTTAGCATCAGAGAGAGAGACAGAGAGGAAATCACCAAGACATCTTATTATTTTATTTTAGCAGTGACGTAATTAATGGGATACGCGGCCCTATTCGTTCCCTATAAAAGTTGCCTCATTTTCTTTCTATCCCGCCATCTCTCTCTATCTCTCATTTTCATTCTATCCCGCATATCTCTCTCTCTCTCTCTCTCTCTCTCTCTCTCCTAGAAAAAGAAGGCAACACTAGCGTCTTCAGTTATGAAGGTAGGGCAACTCTACACCTTTCTTAGGCTTTCCAGTTTTTCACTATGATTGCAAACTCGCCTTTCTTTTAATAGCACTCCATGCATCTCTTGCTCTTATCATTTGAGTTGCACCATATACGTTCACGTTTAGAGTTCGAACATTCCAATAACCCAAACCACCATGGTTCCTTCTCTCACAGCGATGCAATCTTGAAACCCAAGATTACAGAAAATAACCAAGTTACACAAATCCTATGAAATTACGCCACTGCAAGAAAGAATAATGGAAAGTAAGCAATGAAGTAGCTCATATATTCTAGAAAATCAACATAAATGTCAATCAATTTACCTCTCATAATACTTTTTGCAGCAAAAGGTGGTGATGAGCGTGCAAATGTGTTGCGAAAAGTGTCGTTCCAAATCCATGGAAACTGTCGCATCTGCACAAGGTATTTTTCCACTTTCATTTTTGCTAAAACACGGAATCATGCTCCACCGTTTGGAATTAGCTTTAGAAATATGCAACTATCTTAACATTATATATATATATATATATATATATATATATATATATATATATATATATAATGTGTGTGTGTAAAAAATCATTGTAAATTTTTTAGGCTTCACAGAAAACACATGATCCAAATGTGGATTTCTAGTAAATGGATCATGCCCAACACATTTATAAGGTCGAAACTAGGGGTGTCAATGTGTCGGGTTTGGTTCAGATCCAAGTGGAACCAGACTTGGACCCAACTTTTGGGTATGGTATCGGGTCCAGACTCGCGTTTAATTGAGTCCACTATAAGAAAAACCATACCTGGATCCGCTAAAAACTACATGTACCAGACCCAGTAAAAGCATAATTTTGCTGAGGCAGATCCATTCCATCGATGGATGCTTTTTTTTTCTTTTCCTTTTTGAAAGACGATATATCTATGGATGTTTAAGAACGTAATAGACGATGTCCTGATATCCATTCCAAATTAAAGCTTAATGACAATTCCATAACAATTGACAAGCCAAATGACGCCTTCTCTCGGGTTAACCTCTGTTCGGATTGTGTGACATATTTGCAGGTGTGGAATCGGTTGCACTTGAAGGCACTGAAAGAAACCTGGTGGTCGTGGTTGGTGAGGGAATAGATTCGGTCGGATTGACGGTGAAGTTAAGAAAGAAAGTTGGGCACACGCAGCTGGAGAAAGTAGAAACGGTTGATTAATGGCCCAGTGCAAAAACTGATCATGATGTTGGAGAAACAAATGGTTCATCACAGCAGCAACAATGGCCAACATCAATAACTACATATGAGGTCCATAAAGGCCAGTAGCCAGTTTCTTGCTCTGTGATGTGAAAGAGGCCTCTCCTTGTTTCTTTAAAACTAAAATGAAATGAGTTTTACGTTTTCTTTCAAAAAAAAAAAAAAACTTTAACTGAAATGAAATGAGTATCTACCGTATTAAATACCTGTTGAGTTCGATGGACCCACACTAAACTGGATCTGATATCGATTACAAGATTTTTGGAACTTGTGGACTTGTATGGTTGTACCCTCAACTCAATACCAAACTAGGCAGCTGGTTCCACAGGTAGTGTGTATTTAATGATCTAATTCCGCGGAACTCCTATAGAACTTCCGCACTCCCGAACCAAAATGGGTTTGGATCCTGTAGAAATCTGATATCTAAGATTTTTGGTGGAGAGCATGAAGACATATGCATAAAGTTGAAGTAAAAATTTCAGATTAAAATGAGCTCTGGTTACATACAAATCGATAGATCTAAAATGCACAAGAACTCAAAGTATAATCTAGAAAGCAACTGAACATGATGAAAGCAAACTGCACATGCGTGTATGTTCAAACATGAGATCTAATGCCTTAAAATATGAATGGGTAAAAACTTTGAATCAGACTCCACAACTCTTCAAGTTGAATGATGCTACCCACGTTGGGAGGAGCCCCCAGACCCCTCTCCTATAAGGGTAAAAACTCTGAATCAGGATCTACAACTCATTTAGTTGAATTATGCTACCCACACTGGGATGAACCCCCGGACCCCCCTCCTGTAAGAGCAAAAACTCTAAATCAGGCACATAAGTAGAGAGAGAAGGGAGAGAGAGTAAGAGGGTTGGTGTTCATGGCCTTCTCCAGGAGGAACCCTTTACCTCCCTTGATTTCTTCTCTAGAGAGAGAGAGGGTTTTACAGTGTTTTACGAAGAAGGAAGAAGAAGAAGATGACGATGGAGCAATGTAGGATCGTCTGTTGGATGTGCACAGAAGTAGAGAGAGAAGAGAGAGAGAGTGAGAGGGTTGATGTTCATGGCCTTCTCTAGGAAGAACTCTTTGTTTCCCTTGATTTCTTCTCTAGAGAGAGAGAGGGTTTTACAGTGTTTTACGGAGAAAGAAGAAGAAGACATGTTTGTCCTTTTTTTGAACAGAAAAAGAAGAAGACTTTGAAGAGTCAACATCATCCTCGACTTTCTGGATGGAGGACATGTTTGTCCTTTTTTTGAACTGTTTGTTTTTTCTTTTTTGAATGAAGGGCATTTTTGTCATTTTCTCAAACCATCACTTTATGAAAAGAATAGCAAGAAAGGGTACTTAAGTCTTTGCAACAACACCAGAGTCCGATGCAAAGTTATGTCAACATACACGGGAATACGAGCCCCATGTGCTTGTATACGTGGTGCTCATTCAAAGCCCCGAACACAGACGTGGGATTCAGTGAATCATCGGGGGCGAACATACACCACCCTCTCCTGTATTATGCTTTTCTCAACACTTGACTTTTCTTGAAGCGCCTTTATGTTGCACACTTGTCAAAAACCCTTGCTTGTTTGTTGACTTGATCTACACAGTTTGTGTCAAATGATATATTAAAAAATCATCATCAACAGTAATTTTCGATTGTTTTCACCAGATTGTCAAATCTCTTAAAATGCTTTTGAATGGGGTTTTAGCATGGGGCCCTTGTGATCCACCAAGATGAGTGGTGGATGGTGATTTTCAATATCACTTGATCCCATCTCTATCACGTTAATTAATACTAAAAGTTTAGCATCAGAGAGAGAGAGAGAGAGAGAGAGAGAGAAAGAGAGAGAGAGAGAGAGAGAGAGAGAGAGAGAGAGAGAGAGAGAGAGAGGAAATCACCAAGACATCTTATTATTTTATTTTAGCAGTGACGTAATTAATGGGATACGCGGCCCTATTCGTTCCCTATAAAAGTTGCCTCATTTTCTTTCTATCCCGCCATCTCTCTCTATCTCTCTCATTTTCATTCTATCCCGCATCTCTCTCTCTCTCTCTCTCTCTCTCTCTCTCTCTCTCTCTCTCTCTCTCCTAGAAAAAGAAGGCAACACTAGCGTCTTCAGTTATGAAGGTAAGGCAACTCTACACCTTTCTTAGGCTTTCCAGTTTTTCACTATGATTGCAAACTCGCCTTTCTTTTAATAGCACTCCATGCATCTCTTGCTCTTATCATTTGAGTTGCACCATATACGTTCACGTTTAGAGTTCGAACATTCCAATAACCCAAACCACCATGGTTCCTTCTCTCACAGTGATGCAATCTTGAAACCCAAGATTACAGAAAATAACCAAGTTACACAAATCCTATGAAATTACGCCACTGCAAGAAAGAATAATGGAAAGTAAGCAATGAAGTAGCTCATATATTCTAGAAAATCAACATAAATGTCAATCAATTTACCTCTCATAATACTTTTTGCAGCAAAAGGTGGTGATGAGCGTGCAAATGTGTTGCGAAAAGTGTCGTTCCAAATCCATGGAAACTGTCGCATCTGCACAAGGTATTTTTCCACTTTCATTTTTGCTAAAACACGGAATCATGCTCCACCGTTTGGAATTAGCTTTAGAAATATGCAACTATCTTAACATTATATTTTTAGGCATCACAGAAAACACATGATCCAAATGTGGATTTCTAGTAAATGGATCATGCCCAACACATTTATAAGGTCAAAACTAGGGGTGTCAATGTGTCGGGTTTGGTTCGGATCCAAGTGGAACCAGACTTGGACCCAACTTTTGGGTATGGTATCGGGTCCAGACTCGCGTTTAATTGAGTCCACTATAAGAAAAACCACACCTGGATCCGCTAAAAACTACATGTACCAGACCCAGTAAAAGCATAATTTTGCTGAGGCAGATCCATTCCATCGATGGATGCTTTTCTTTTCTTTTCCTTTTTGAAAGACGATATATCTATGGATGTTTAAGAACGTAACAGACGATGTCCTGATATCCATTCCAAATTAAAGCTTAATGCCAATTCCATAACAATTGACAAGCCAAATGACGCCTTCTCTCGGGTTAACCTCTGTTCGGATTGTGTGACATATTTGCAGGTGTGGAATCGGTTGCACTTGAAGGCACTGAAAGAAACCTTGTGGTCGTGGTTGGTGAGGGAATAGATTCGGTCGGATTGACGGTGAAGTTAAGGAAGAAAGTTGGGCACACGCAGCTGGAGAAAGTAGAAAGGGTTGATTAATGGCCCAGTGCAGAAACTGATCATGATGTCGGAGAAACAAATGGTTCATCACAGCAGCAACAATGGCCAACATCAATAACTACATAGGAGGTCCATGAAGGCTAGCAGCCAGTTTCTTGCTCTGTGATGTGAAAGAGGCCTCTCCCTGTTTCTTTAAAACTGAAATGAAATGAGTTTTACGTTTTCTTTCAAAAAAAAAAAAAAAACTTTAACTGAAATGAAATGAGTATCTACCGTATTAAATACCTGTTGAGTTCGATGGACCCACACTAAATTGGATCTGATATCGATTACAAGATTTTTGGAACTTGTGGACTTGTATGGTTGTACCCTCAACTCAATACCAAACTAGGCAGCTGGTTCCACACGTAGTGTGTATTTAATGATCTAATTCCGCGGAACTCCTATAGAACTTCCGCACTCCCGAACCAAAATGGGTTTGGATCCTGTAGAAATCTGATATCTAAGATCTAAATATAATATCCACAAAACAAGATCTAATATTCGAATACTATACCCAACATTGAAAAAACACGAGTGAAGACGCATACCTGGCCTACATGTAATAGCCAAGCAAAACTAAGACGAGCCGAACTGAACTTGGATGGGCCAAACTGAGCTGCGCTGAGATGACATGGGCGCGCACAATTTCAATTTCTCACGTAGTGAACTTAAACAGAAAAGACAAATAATGCAATGAAACAAAGTTTTATTGCTTAATCAAACAACAATACAAATGCGAAGCAGGTTATATGTTCCCTCTTGGAACACGCAGGTGTGTATTCTCGGGTCTAAATGGGTGCCACGTATGTAAGCATGTGGGGCTTGTTTCCGAGTGTGTGTCTGCACCACTTAGCATCGAAGTTCAGTGCGTTTGCTAGGACTTAAGTATCCTTTCCCGCCATTAGCGTCATGAAATGATGTTTCGAGTAAAGGACAAAAATGTCCTCCCGCCAGAGTTTACAAATACTTAAGTACCCTTTTCCGCCATTGGCGCCATAAAACGATGTTTTAATTAAAGGACAAAAATGTCCTCCCGCCAGAAAGGCTTAAAGTCATCATTGTTTTTACCCTAAGGAGTAAACTCCTCTCATTTAACAGGAGCTCCTCGTAATATGTCACCCTAAATATTCTGGATCACCCTTTGACGATGCACCATCTACTGTAACAGGAGCTCCCTTTGACGATGCAACCTTTGTCGTCGTCTGCTGCTGCCGGAGTACCCTTTGCCGTCGTCTGCTGCCATCGAAGCGTAGTCGGAGCACCGTTGCCACCATCGACTGCATCTACCTTCTAGGTGTTTCTCCTCCACTATCGAATTAGCAAAACTTGTGTCCTAGAAGGTGATTTTTGTGTAAGTTTTCATTATGTAAACAAATCGATTTGTAAATCCGAATGCTAAATCTTACAAGTGATTGTACTATATATGCTAAATAACACCCATTTTCATACTCAAACAAGAGGCGTGAAAGGCAACGATATGTACTTATGGAGGCTAAATTTCAACAACAATTTGTAAGTTTGAAATTAACAAAGAGTTATACATTTAATACAATAGCGATTTGTTCGATGCAGTAACGATTTACACGTTTGAATCAATAGCGATTTACGATTTATGATTCATGATTTATACATTTAAAACAACAACAATTTATACATTTAATGTAGTAGCAACTTATAATTTACAACGATATGTACTTACGAAAGGTTCAATTTCTACAATGATTTATATGTTTGAAGGAATGCTTTGTACGTTCGATGAACCAACGATTTATTCGTTTGAAGCAGTAGTCATGTGTATTTATGATTTATGAAGTTTATTTATGAAGCCAAATATTACCATAGCTTGTAATGTTGGTGATTGTGTAACGAATGTGATAATTTGTAATAATATATACTTGGGAAAGCGGTTGTAACATACAATGATGCAGTTAAATTTATGTGTTGTGCAGGTTAGCAATGACTACAATTTGTAAGACAAGAAAGCCTTCGCCGTTTGAGAGGATGGCTCTTGGAGAAATCATCCGCCAATCTGATATATATGAGGGTTATGTAAAAAACATTGAGAATGAAAAAGACAGGAACAAATTGTTGGATATTTATTATGCTTAGCCTGATCCATCAGATATTGAAGATGAAAAGCAAACGAAGAAAGATGAGGAAGAACTAAAGATAAAGAAGAAGAAGAAGGATGATGAAGAAAAGGAAAAGCAAAGGAAGAAGGAGGAGGAGAATGAAAACTACGCGCACTTATGAGGCAAAAGGATTTCTTCCAGCCGACCATGCAAAATTAAATTTATATGCAAAATTAAATTTAAATGCAGAAACTGATCATGATGTTGGAGAAACAAATGGTTCATCACAGCAGCAACACGATTTTTGGAACTTGTGGACTTGTACCCTCAACTCAATACCAAACTAGGCAGCCGGTTCCACACGTAGTGTGTATTTAATGATCTAATTTCGCGGAACTCCTATAGAACTTCCGCACTCCCGAACCAAAATGGGTTTGGATCCTGTAGAAATCTGATATCTAAGATCTAAATATAATATCCACAAAACAAGATCTAATATTCGAATACTATACCCAATATCGAAAAAATACGAGTGAAGATGCATACCTGGCCTACATGTAATAGCCAAGCAAAACTAAGACGAGCCGAACTGAGCTTGGATGGGCCAAACTGAGTTGCGCTGAGTTGACATGGGCGCGCACAATTTCAATTGCTCACGTAGTGAACTTAAACAGAAAAGGCAAATATTACAATGAAACAAAGTTTTATTGCTTAATCAAACAACAATACAAATGCGAAGCAGGTGGGTGCCACGTATGTAAGCATGTAGGGCTCGTTTCCCAGTGTGTGTCTGCATCACTTAGCATCGAAGTCTAGTGCATTTGCAAAGACTTAAGTATCATTTCTCGCCATTAGGGTCATGAAATGATGTTTCGAGTAAAGGACAAAAATATCCTCCCGTCAGAGTTTACAAATACTTAAGTACCCTTTCCCGCCATTGGCGCCATAAAACGATGTTTCAATTAAAGGACAAAAATGTCCTCCCGCCAGAAAGGCTTAAAATCATCATTGTTTTCGCCCTAAGGAGTAAACTCCTCTCATTTAACATGAGCTCCTCGTAATATGTCACTCTAAATGTTCTGGATCACCCTTTGATGATGCACCATCTACTGTAACAGGAGTTCCCTTTGACGATGCAGCCTTTGTCATCGTCTACTGCCGCTGGAGAGAAGTTGGAGCACCATTGCCACCATCGGCTGCATCTACCTTCTAGGTGTTTCTCCTCCACTGTCTAATTAGCAAAACTTGTGTCCTAGAAGGTGATTTTTGTGTAAGTTTTCGTTATGTAAAAAAATCGATTTGTAAATCCGAATGCTAAATCTTACAAGTGATTATACTATATATGCTAAATAACACTTATTTTCATACTCAAACAAGAGTCGTGAAAGACAATGATATGTACTTATGGAGGCAAAATTTCTACAATGATTTGTAAGTTTGAAATTAACAAAGAGTTATACATTTAATACAATAGCGATTTGTTCGATGCAGTAACAATTTATACGTTTGAATCAATAGAGATTTACGATTTATGATTCATGATTTATATATTTAAATCAACAATGATTTATACATTTAATTTTGTAGTGATTTATGATTTACAACGATATATACTTATGAAGGGTTCAATTTCTACAATGATTTATATGTTTGAAGGAACGCTTTGTGCGTTCGATGCACCAACGATTTATACGTTTGAAGCAGTAGTCATGTGTATTTATGATTTATGAAGTTACCACGATTTGTACTTAAGTTTGCTAAATCGTACTACAATGTTTACTTAGGAAGCAAAAATGTTACAACAATATGTACTTATGAAGGGTGTGATTTGTACAATGATTTATACATTTGAAGCAGCAACGATTTATACGTTTGATGCAGTAGCGATGTGTAAATATGAAGTTACCTTGATTTGTACTTAATTTTGTTAAATTGTACTACAATGTTTATTTATGAAGCCAAATATTACCACGGCTTGTAATGTTGGTGATTGTGTAACGAATGTGATAATTTATAATAATATATACTTGGGAAAGCGGTTGTAACATACAATGATGCAGTTAAATTTATGTGTTGTGCAGGTTAGCAATGACTACAATTTATGAGACAAGAAAGTCTTCGTTGTTTGAGGGGATGACTCTTGGAGAAATCATTTGCCAATCTGATATATATGAGGGTTATGTAAAAAATATTGAGAATGAAAAAGACAAGAACAAATTATTGGATATTTATTATGCTGAGCCTGATCCATCAGATATTGAAGATGAAAAGCAAACGAAGAAAGATAAGGAAGAACTAAAGATAAAGAAGAAGAAGAAGGATGATGAAGAAAAGGAAAAGCAAAGGAAGAAGGAGGAGAATGAAAACTATGCGCACTTATGAGGCAAAAGGATTTCTTCCTGCTGAACATGCAAAATTAAATTTATATGCACATCATTCTTCATGTTATCTGTCATGATCGTTAGTTGCATCGCACTATACTATGCATTGAGTTGTTATTTACCATGCTAATAAAAGAAATGACTTGTCGTATATGTGTGTTGACAATAGCGATTCAAAAGACAATAATTTAATGAACAATGATTTGAATACGCACATCGCTACCACAATCGTGCGCGATAAATGTCGCACGCACATGTTTCAATATCATAATACAAATATTATACAAATTGACACTAACAAACACATAATATGTTACAAATTGATATACATATCGCATAATATATTACAAATCGATACGGAAATTCAGCATAATAGCTTAAAGATCGATATTAACAAACAAAATAATATCTCGCAAATCAATAATATGTTACTACAATCGTGATTTGTGTTATACTATTCCAATATTTTTTATACAAAGGCAAATCGTTGTTGCTTACATAGACGTCATTGCTTAAATCACAAACATCAGAAGCAGAATCCAGGTCTCACAAGGCATATCGATTTTTGACAATGAGCGGGATGTGAAATAACGTTTCTTTTATAAATAAATGACACATATTTTCGTAACAAAGGCATATCCTTATGGTGATTTATGATTTACACATTTAAAGCAGCAACGATTTATATATTTAATGCAGTAGAGATTTATGATTTATAAAGTTACCAAGATTTGTAATGAAGTTTGCTAAATCGTACAACGATGTTTAATGTTGAAGTCCAAATGTTACAACTATATGTACTTATGAAGGGTGTGATTTCTATATTGATTTGTATGTTTGAAGCACTGATTTGTACGTTTAAAGAAGGAACCCTAAAACCCTTAATGCCTAAACCCTAAACCCTAAACCCTAAACCCTAACCCTAACTGTAACGCTGCGGATTTCCAAAACAAAGCTAAGTTAAAATTTTCACGATTTTTTTTTTTTTGCATCGGAACTTAGAATAGCTTTTAGCAGTTGAATCAGAGGATAATGAGTCGGCAGTTTTAGAAAACTCCGACCACCTTACAGATATGTGGCCAAGCAACTCATTGACCACCAAAGTATTCCATTTTATCGAAAACCACATGTTTATTACAACATCACTGCTTGGAAAAGCAGTATAGGTTCAATAAAAGGAAGCAGTACAACTCTGTCTAGAGAAACCCTGGAACTCGATGCCGCCTTGCTCCACATATCGCAACGCAGGTCCAACACCTGAAACTCTCATTAAACGGGGTCAAAACTATTGATGGTCTGGTAAGCAAGCAATCATATATCCATTCAACTCAAGTAAATGTGTTGACCACTCAAGGTCGCAGTTCGCAATAACGACACTCAAGCCTCCAAGACTTAGCGTATATCGCAAGCGCCTCTTCAGGGCTATGAGTTGAACATCCGCTCAAGTCTTCAAGACTTAGCGCAAGCTTCTTCAGGGTTGTGATTTGAATAACTGCTTAAGTCTCCACGACTTAGCCCTGACCTCTTCCGAGTCGAATATTGTGCTCAAGTCTTCATACTTGGCACATCTGTATCCCACGCATCTAAGGACAGCTTCTCGAGCTTCGCCTAGTCGTGCAGATACAACAGGGGTCTTTTCCCAGTCAGTCCAGTCGTATACCGATCATGACATCTTCACAAAGGTTATGCAGGACTGACTCAACAACGTCCATTCACTCATACATTCAAGCATCACTGAACCTAAGCTAATGCATTGTTTCGATATTTAACCTCTTCCACCCTTGGTATGCCGGTGAAGCAATTGTCTGGGCATCAATTTGATGTTCTGGGGGTTGATTATTCAATGTATTTTAGATACCCAGAGGACTGTTGATCCTATCCATAGTAGGGCAGTGTGTTTCAACTGGGAGAATCCTACTAGGCCCATATTCGGATGCATCCTCTACTTGTAGTAGTTAGGTTCAATCCTTAGATTTTAAGGGTAACCACAACCCCAAAACCCATGAGTGACTGAGGCCATCGTGGACTCTATCAGGTCCAAAGTAAAATATGTGTCACTCAAGGCTGTACCATCACTGTCATTCTACAGTGAGCATAATTCCTGAAAGGGTCTGCCAGTCTTATAATTGGTCAGATATTGCATGTCATTCAGGCAGTTTGTGCCTCAGCACTAAGGGAGTATGTACCCGACCCCATTCAGTATGCCCTAACACAGTCATCAACTGAGGGGGATACCCCTAACACGATCTTCAACCATGGGTATATGCGACCTTAAGTCTTATTTATATGCATGCTTAACACCGCTCTCGACACTGCGGTCATCACGAGCATCACACCTCTTCTGGGTGGAAACAACACACTCTGGCTCTGTGGCCCTTACGAGTCTGGTTGTGTAACCGTTCTTAGTGAGCATGCATATGACTCGGTCTAAATAGACCGGCTGCATGTTCGACATATTTTTACGCAATGAGTCCAAACCTAGTCAAGGCACAACCTCTACTCCAGCTTAGCATCCCTTACGAGCAAGGTGCCGTTATAAGTATTTGCGAGATGAGTCATTCTAGCATCGTTCCAACAACATACATCATTATGCCGTTCAACCGATTCTAGCAGCTCTTCTGCCAACCATTTCGTCAGCAGCTCCCCTGGTCTATCAGCAGTGGTGCGACGATCATTTCTACGTTGTAGAAAGCATTCCATGAACTGGGTAGCACTTCGCTATATGATGGAGTATTCTGCTATGATCTTTCTGGGTTATTCTTAGCTTCTTCAGAAATTTCAGCAGCACCTCCTCTCTTTGATGGAGAAAGTGTGCGTTTCTTTTATCCATTTCAGCGGCATATCTCCTCTTTGGTGGGAAATCGCTACGCTTAACTCGAGAAATGGATGTGCACCATCATGCGTACCTTGCATTCATCAAGGTTGTTTGGAACCTTGGGCCATAGCCAGGTCATACGTAAATGACTTAGTATTTACGAAAAAAACATTTTGCCAAAAAAGCAAAGCCTTTTCAATAGGGGCTTCATTCGTCAAGCAGAATCTTGAATGAGGAGCGGTAAGAGGATCGCATTGGCGATTTGGAGTTGATCTTCATTTGAACGTCCATTTATGCGCCATATATGTAATATAAGCAGAAACATGTGCTTTATATGGCGGCGGCGTAAAGGAAATGCATATATTATTGTTCGAGGTACTTAACTGAATGAAATATTCTACATATATATTTGCAGAAAGCAGGAGCCTTGGCGTCTTTCAACGCGACGACGTAATGTAAATGCATAATCGAAAGTGCATTAATAAAAAATTGCATAAAGCAAGGAGCCTTGGCATCATACGACGCGACGGTGAATGATAAAGTACACGGCCTTGGTGATATAAGATACGGCGGCCCAATCCAGACGATATACACCAAGTTTGATATCCGACGATAGTTATGAGGCGAGCGAGTGAACACTGAAGTGTCTTGAAGGGCTCAACCAGAAACTAAGGCAAGATACCATTTTTAAGAACGCATATACTGCGTATTCAACATATATATCCAACTATAGTTACGATGTGAGTGGTTGAACACCGCAGTGTCCCAAATGGCTCAACAAAGCACTATGATCAGATACTACTTCAAAAAGTATATGCTATATACAAACAAGCAATTACTTGAAAGAGATGGATCAACGAAGCAAACTTACTTCAAATTTTGGAGGAAACGCCTCCGGTTGCTTCGAACGCTTCAAACGGGGCTCGATCCTTCCTTCGAGAGGTCAGACTAAGTCAGATGAAGTCGACTTAGTTGAGAAAGAGGTAGAGTAGGTCAAGCTGCTCAACCTAAGTGGTTTGAACCAAACTGGGTTTGGTCTAAGTCAACTGGGTTCAGCAGATTCGGTCTTAGCCCAAGCAGGCTAAGTTTGGGTTGAGAAATCCAAACCAGGATCTGGACCAAAAAAGACTTTGACTTTAACTTCCAACCCAACTAGGTTCAAGTCAAGTCAACTGGGTTTGGACCAGGTCAAGTGAGCTAGGACCAAGTCAGGAAGGCTCAGACCAGGTCAGGCAGGCTTAGACCTACTGGGGGAGGTTCTAGAGAGAGAAAGGGCTAGAAAGAAGGGGGGTGGCGATTTTTAGTGTGAGAGGGGGCTCCTCTATTTATAGAAAATAAAACTCGGGCCCCAAGTTTCATTTTTACCTTTTTAACCTTGCCTTTTTCAGAAATCTAATTTTGAACTTATCTAAATAGGATATTCAATAGAATATTTTATGGAATATTCTGGAAATATTTTAGGAATATTCTAAGAATATTTTGAGAATATTCTAGATATTTCTGAGGAATATTTTTGTGGGTCCCACTATAAACACCCCAATTTTCCTAAAAAATCCAAAAATTTCCTTTTTGCCCCTGGCTCCATCTTCATGAATAATCGGGTTAATTTTCAATCAAAATTTTCATTCATTTCTCGGATTCACTGGAATCCAGATTCAATTTCCCTATTTGACCGAATCTTGGATCCAAATTGGATATCCGAATCCAATTCTAATCTCAGATTTCTAATCATTCAAAAAATCCAAAAAATCGATTTCTTTATATTTTCTCAGAGGTTTGTTTCAAACTTAGGGTCCGATCTCAATTCGAGATCTGAATTCTAAAATCCTATCAAAATTTCTGAACCCGGATCTATCCCTGAAACCCAATTTCCAAATTTAACCCGGTATTTTTCAGAAACCTGATTTTTAGACAATCTTACAATTTCAAAACAAATAATTTATAAAAATCTTTCAAAAGCTTCGTCTGGATCTCATCTCTTAAAAATCCTCAGGTTTTCCTCGTATTTCCCTCTTATTTTTAGAATTTCTCTTAAAAATACAAAAAGGATTTCCAAAAAAATGTAGATTTAAACTATTTTGACGAAAGCTTGTAAAATAGGCTCTCTTTATGAAAATCCCTAAAATTATAAAACCAATTTTGAAAATTAGCCTAACAGCTTCCTCTTATTTAAGCAACTGTCGAGAGGCCTTCTCCTTCACTGCCTCTTCACCCCACCATCGCTTGTTCTCTCGAGCCTTCTTCTTCTTCATTCTCTTTCCCCTTTCTTTTCTCCTTTTTCTATTTTTCGCCTCTCAAGTAGTGAAGCAATTTCATCCTGTAAGCGATATACAGAGCCCACCCCTCTTCCTTCTCAAGCTGAAGCCCAACAATCCGGTAAGAATCCTTTGCTTCTCCTCTTTGTTTGAATTCTATTCTCTTGATTCTTACTCCATTAACGCACACTCTGTAAGCTCGATTTGCATATAGCAATATCGATTTACAGATGTGCAATATCAATAGAATCGGTGCATTCCAACATTTTATTTCTTATTTATTTACAATTTTTCATAATTTTGATCTGTATCTTTCTTCTTTCCATCTTGATCTCCTGTCCGCATTCTGATTTGTCTTTTGATTTTCAGTTTCTTGTTTGTTTGTTTGTTTGTTTGTTTTTTTTTTTTTTTTTGATTGTCGTTCCAATTGCATTCGGTTCGTTTGGTTCATTATGTATCACTCGTTTTGATTGCATTTTTTTTCTTTTTTTGCCTCATTGTATTGGATTGTTCACAATATTTGGTGCTCTTTCCAGTTTGATTTTCTGTCTTCACTTAATTTTCGATTTCCATTTGATTTTCGGTTTCATGTTGTTTGCTCCCTAGTATTTGTTCAGACCAGCATTGAATCTCTGATTTTATCATAAAGTGTTGTCCCATGACGGTGTTTTTGGATTATCGGGGAAACTTCAAATCAACACCAGTTGATGATTTGAAAATCCCATTTCTGTGTTTTACTTTATCATGATTTTCAGCATTTGAGGTTACTCCCCCCCCCTTTTTTTTATTTATTGCATCCAATTTCACGGTGGGATACTAATCTATATGGATGCTACTAAGAAATTACTGCTACATTCACTATGGAAGTGCCTCCCATTTTTTTTATCACCGTTGTGGTTTGGATGTCCGGTGAGCCCTGTTTTGAAAGTCGATCATGTAATCTCTGGATCGATTATGGTCTACCGAAATCCTGTCAAGGCATGATCTGATTGGTTATCTGAGTATTTAGTGGTTGTAATTCGATTTCTAGTTTTCATGTGTTTTTGAATACTGGTTTACGTCAGATTTGATTTTGTCTGGTAGTTCATCATCTTCCCTTCATATCTGCTAACGCATGCCATCAGCTGATCTCATTTGCTTACCTATTACGTTTTGATTTTGCACACATTTTATTAGTTGATCCAATACATTCAACACATTTCATTTTATCTAGTATGTTTCCTTTATTGCTTTATTTATGTGATTTTCTATATCGTTGCATTTCCTATTCATTTTGGATACAACTGATTGCTGCAAGAACATCAATCAAAATCATTTTAATCGGCACCCCTTTGGGCTTGGTCAAAACCTTATTTCATCAGCATTTTTCCATGTCCATTTATGCATATACCACCTCACCCTTCTTGAGTTTGAAAGAGAAGCCAGGAGATTGCGCTGATGCTGGTAGATTGCTCGATTTATATTTACATTTACAACATCGATGTGAATGCTATATTTTTTTTTCTTTTTTTCTTTTAAGAGAAGCCACTCTGTCCAAATCCTGGCACAAAGTGCCATCCGAACTGTTACTTTCCCACCTCATCTGTTTGATATGATCTGTGCCCCATGTAAATAATCCCTT
Source organism: Nuphar pumila (assembly GCF_984573655.1). Classification (NCBI taxonomy): domain Eukaryota; kingdom Viridiplantae; phylum Streptophyta; class Magnoliopsida; order Nymphaeales; family Nymphaeaceae; genus Nuphar; species Nuphar pumila. The sequence continues at coordinate 53,988,914 of NC_143249.1, read as the reverse complement.
TGGTCTTGGGAGTAGACTTCTTCTTTTATTGATTTTGGTTTTCATTCTTTAGGAGGTATATAGGTGGGAGTAACAACTTTACTTAGGTTACCTGGTTGTGGGTCAAGATATAGTGCTAGTTGTTTGTGTATGTGGCCATGAATTATTGAAGTCATTAAGTAGTTAGTCACAACATATAGTAATAGTAGATTTTATCTCTTGAATTATATTCTTGCTAAATGTACTGTGTAGGAGTTCTGGGTCAATTAGATAAACTATGTGTTTCATGACTCTTTCTGATTTTGACTAGTTCCCCTCTTAGAAGATGAAGCCATTGAGGTTCCAAATCCTAGCCTCTGTGCACTAGTCACTACATTATACACTACCATTCAACACCTCTTCACATCTCTGTGTCACCCTCCCTTCAATTGATTCACGATATCTTGTTATACTTGTGGAGAGAACTGAAAACGCTGCTTGCTGAGGATATCACTACCGTCATCACCACAACACCCATGTAGCTGCCTCACATCACTGCACTCATCTCCACCTGTCATTACTACCAATCACCCCTACACCTTCATTATGGCTTCCCCTATGTTACATCCCATAGCAGCTAAAACTGTGTAGATTTTCTACAAATATCATTTCACGGCATCAACAATTATGCTTCTACATCTGATCCTGTCTTCTGTCTTGGTCATCGTAAGCCTATCTTGCCTGAGATTATTCTTATGTCGGGTGAAGAATTTAAACAGATTTTTTTTTTATCATTCCTCTTAAATGAAAGTGCAGTAGGATCGAGGCTACGAGCACTAGAGGGGGGGGTGAATAGTGCTTTTAAAAAATCGTTTGCGGAATATTAACAGATTTTGCAATTTGAAAAGCAATCACATAAAGGAACACAAGAATTTATCTTGGTTCGGTCTTTCCCGACCTACATTCAGTCCCCAAGCAAAACCCGCTTGAGATTTCTACTATCAACCTTGTGTAACTACAAGATTATACACAAACCAAATCCGGTCCTACTTCCAGTAACACACCTACTGAAAGTAAACAACTCCTTTAAACCAAGGAGTCCTTCCTTTTACAGAAAATTGAAATAAGTAACAACTTACAATACAACCTATGAGCCCTTCTTTTGAATGCAAATGAGATGCAATTGGCTTTTGAGGTTGTTGAAATACTCTACTCACGAATTCACTATCTCTCAAAGGAATTTGAGTGAAAAACTGAAGTGAAAATATCACGTGAGTGAGAAAACAAATACTTGAATGAATAGGAGTGAAAAGCAAGAAGTAATTCAATTAGATTTGATATATTTTGAGTGTAGAATGCATTCATATTTATAATTGAAAGTTTCCATACGTTGAGGGTATGAAAGGGTGTCAAAACAACCCATTTTGAATGATCAAAACGTTTGAAAAATGAAAAGACACGCCTTTTTGAAGTTTCAGGAATAACGGCAAAATTAGTCGACTAGAACAGTAGTTAGTCGACTAATAGTTAGTTATTAGTAGACTGACAGTTAACGTCTGTCGACTAATCTGTTAATCGAGCCATTTGAAAATCTGAACTTTTGAAACTTAGTCGATTAGAGATAAAATTAGTCGACTGATAATATCATCAGTAGACTGAAAAACCTTTCAGTCGACTGCTGCTAAAATCTTCTGAAAAATATCCATTCTGTCTGGTCGACTGATAAAAGCATTAGTCGACTGCTGCTAAATTTTTAGAAAACACATGTTTTGTCCACTCGACTGATAAAACCATTAGTCGACTGCTGCTAATTTTCCAGAAAACAGACATTTTGTCTAGTCGACTGATAAAACCTTCAGTTAACTAATTCGACAAAAATGACTTTTTAGAAAATATGGCGCGAAAGGATTAGTCGACTGGTAAGTCTATTGGTCGACTAATAAACACGAAAATTTAAGAAAAGAGTTTTCTAAAAAGATTTTCATGAGGGGTTCTTTTAGAAAAGTTTTTTTAAAGACCTTTTAAGGAAAATGCAACCTAAATATTCACTCTAAGTAAGGCTCTTACAAGAATCTAAGACTTTTAATGAATTTAACATTTGCACACTAGTCTTCAAAGATTCTTCATCGAATTCTTCAATGTCTTCATTGCCTTAGCTGAAATGCAGTTGATTTCACTTGCTCATCATCAAAACCTTGTACTTGAAGTATCATGTACGGCTTCATTGTCGTAACAATGTCCCCCTTTTTTATGATAACAAACTTAATCAAAGATGAAGCATTTAGATGCATAGATGGAGATTTTACTTCCCCTATCAATATGCTGCAAAACATTAAAAGTTAGCACATTTAAAGCACATATATCACATATTGATTGGTTTGCATTTTCATTAGCTCGTCATGCATTTTACGTCATGCATTTTTAAAACTTTTTTCATAAATGCAATTTTCAATGCTTTCTCATGATGTAATTTCCATGTCATAATGCAATATGCAATTTCTATCTTTTTCAAAAAGATACCATTTCTCATGCAAGATCTCCTGCAATGCTATCTTTTTCTCCCCCTTTGTCATAACAAAAAAGAATAAGGGCGGAAATAGCTTAAGCAAAATGGAGATACAAGTTTAAAATATTACAACCCATAAAGTATCAAAGTTTAGTAAAGACAGAACATAAAGATCAGAAAAGTGAGTTGAGCAAGTCCTTGATTGAAGTAATCTCTTTCTGAATCGAAGATAGTTGTTGAGTCACATCTTCACGAAAAGTGCGTTGATGCAGCTCCAAGGCTTCCAGTCGCTGCAAAACTTCATCATTGTCTTGACTTGTAGAAAATTTCTTTCTTTTTACATGAGATGAAGGTGTCGCAGAAGATGGTGAAGGTTCAGAAATTGATGGTTCTGTAGGATCAGATGGTTCAGTTTGATCAACATTTAAATGAGACAGATATTTGATTTTCATCCTTTTAAAAATAGTTTGATCAAAAAACTCCTTTTGCTCAATATATTTTTCATTAGTTAAGAGAACTTTGAAATGTCTGAAAATACGAGTTAGAAGACATCCATAAGGAAGAAATGGTTTTTGTTTCCACAAATTTGTAAAATACACATTGGCCCAATTTACAGAAATATTTCCAAATAAAACATAAAGAGCCGTAGAAAGATCTGTGGAATAATAATCAAAAGAACCAATTTTAGGTAGAACATTGTGGGCAAGGATTCGTCCAGCAATGCGTGCACGAGTTTGAAGATTAGTATTTTTGAAAGGAGGGCAGTGAGGTGCACCTGGAAGAAGAATTTGTTCAAAAATTCTCTCATCATTCAGTTCAACAGTGTTGAAAAGAGTGTCTGAAGATGAAATTTCTAGGATTTCTCCAAGTAGTTTAGAATCAAACTCGATTTCAACATCACGAACAAAAGATGATAGAATTCTAGTTTCATGATCAAAATGTAAACTCGTATAAAACAAGTGAATCAGAAAAGGATAATGAAGGGTATCTGCACAGGCATCAAAAAGATGTGAAATTTCTGGAAATAATTCTCTTATTTTGTAACGAGAAAACAGATGAAACAATACATTTCGGCCTGGTAAAATAGGTAGTGCAGAAATCGATTCAAAAGTATCATATAAAAGTGGATTTCGGAGTAATCTGAGAGAAAATTCATGTCTTGAAGAAGGTGTAGGAGGAGGAGAACCTAAACCTTTTGTAGATGCAGACTTCGAACGAGGCATGGTTAAAAAACAGATTTACCAAAAAGAATGTCGGCTTCCAAACGATTTCCGACAGAAGGAAAATGTTGTTCGTTGTTGTGAAACAGAAATAGAGGAGGATACGGTGGCTGACAGCGAGTGAGAAGGCGGCCACAAGGGGATTCTGGCAATAGCTGAAGATACACCATCATGGCAAGAGGGTTTCAGCGTGATTTGAAGATGCGCCAGTTACTGCAAGAGGATTCCGGCATTTTACGGTCACTGCCAGAAGATTCCGGCGTCTCTCTGTCACGGCAAGAAAATCCGGCGAGGATAGGATTGAATGACACTCCGAGGGTTTTTTTTTTGGAAGAGAGAGAGGAAAGAGAGAGAGAGCGAGGGTTTTGTTTTTTCAAAGGGTTTTGTTTTTAAGAAAAATGAAAAGGTGTGAAAATAAAATGAAACGATGCCCTTAAAAAAAACGGGTGTTAAAAAATCCAAGGGGTATCGGGTCCCTTCAGTTAAAATTAAAAAAATTTTTTTTTAGTCGACTAAAACTTTATCGGTCGACTAAGAATGTGCGACTCATTCTAAAAATTTTAAAGCATCAGTTGACTAGAAATATATCGGTCGACTAATATGGTGCGATTCATTCTAAAATTTTAAAGCATCAGTCGACTAAAATTTTATCGGTCGACTAATATAGTGCGATTTTGAGATTTTGTTCAAAAATCAGCATTTTTATAAATCCAAAAACGAGCAAAAACCTAGTTCTCTCCTAATTCTCATAAAATCTTCATTTTTAATCAAAATAAATCATCACGAGCCTCATTGATATTCTTTGGTTCTATTTTAGATATGAAAGCAATATTTGCAATATATTTTTCTAATTGCCTTCTAGTTTGGACACCACTCTTTATTTCTCCAATAACTTGTTCATGTGGATGATTGGGAACTTCTTTTTAAACTGGTTGAAGAGGAATATTTTCTTGAGAAGTATTCTCTATCAAGGGTTCTTCTTGAAGTATTACTTCTTCTCCTTCGCTTAGAGGTATAACCTGCTCACAATTCTCATCAAATGCAACATGTAAAGATTCTTCGATGCAAGATGTTCTTTTATTGAAAATATGATAAGCTTTACTTCTAGAAGAATATCCAAGAAATATTAATTCATCTGATTTTGAATCAAACTTATCAAGATTATCTTTGGTATTTAACAAGAAACATTTACTACCAAAAATTTTGAAATATGAGATCTTTGGTATACGATCATAATACAATTCAAAACATGTTTTATGTAAGATTGGTCGAATAAGAACACGGTTTAAAACATAACACGTTGTATTTATTGCTTTAGCCCAAAAGTATTTTGGTAAATTTTTATCTTGAAGCATGGTTCTAGCACATTCTTGCAAAGTTCTATTCTTTCTTTCAACAACTCCATTTTGTGGAGCCGCTCTAGGAAAAACAAAGTTGTGAGATATACCATGTAAATCGCAATACTTTAGAAAAGATTCATTTTCAAATTCACCACCATGATCACTACGAATTTTAATTATAGATGTAGATTTTTCATTTGTAATTCTTCTACAAAGTTTAGAAAATTCCGAAAAAGCATCATTTTTGATTTTTAGAAAAATCACCCATGTAAACCAAGAATAATCATCTACTATAACAAAAGCATACTTGCTACCATTCAAACTTTGAATTCTAGATGGTCCAAATAGATCTAAATGTAAAAGTTCAAGAGGATGTTTTGTTGAAACTATATCTTTTGCTTTAAAAGAACTCTTGATTTGTTTACCCCTTTGGAAAGCATCACATAAGTGATCTTTCTTATATGGTATTTTAGGTAGGCCTCTTACAAGATCATTCTTGGATAACTTGGAAATAATTTTAAAGTTAACATGTCCAAGTAACTTGTGCCATAACCATTGAATTTCATTTGAAACAATAAGACATTTTTCATTAAAAATGGGTAACTCATCTAGATATAGTTCATACACATTGTTCCTTCTTTTACCTTAAAAAATGATCTTTTTAGATTGTAAATCAAAAATTAAGCATAAATCATTTTCAAAAGAAACATGAAAACCTTTATCACATAATTGACTAATAGATAATAAATTATGCATTAAACCATCTACTAAAAGAACATTTTCTATCAAGGGAAATTTTGGATTACCAATACCTATTACTTTTCTCTTGTTATTGTCACCAAAGGTGACGGTTCCTCCATCCTTATTTTGGAGGGTGGAAAATAACTTCGGCCTTTCAGTCATATGTTTGGAACAACCGCTGTCCAATATCCATTTGCTCCTTATTTTGTGTACCTACAACAAAATTAGAAGACAAAGCATTTGACCCCTTTCTATTTTCGGGTCCATGAGAGTTAGGCTTAGGAATCCATATCCATTTGGATTTTGGTTTCCTTTGATAATAAATATTCTTTCTATAAAAAGTTTTAGCATTTCTAGAATAATCATGTCTATGCTTAAAAGCATTATAAGTTCCATGATTAGATGCATTTCTACTAGAAAATTTAGTTCTTTGAACAAATGGTTGAGAATATTGTCTTTGATTTTTCATAACATAGTTTGGTCTATTTTAAGTATCAAAGAAGATATATCCCAATCCGGTTTTATTAACCGAACACCTTTGAGAACCAAGAAGTCTTTCTAGATTCTCTTGACCATTTGTGAATTTGGTCACTATAGAAAGAAGATCATTTGATTTTTCTTTTAGACTAGTTATTTCTTTTTGTAAGAGATTGGTTCTTGTTCCAATTTCTTTTATCTCAAATGCTTGACAAGAGTTTTCCTTCTTGAGATCTTCTATCTCTTAAAGTAACACTTTGTTTTGAGAGTCAAGAGTTAAATTTTCAGTTTTTAACTCTTTGTTTTTAGAACTTAGACTCTTAAATTTAGCATATAAATCATTGAATGCTTCTAACAAATCATCATAGTCAAATTGACTTACTGAATCTTCTTGTGCTACAAAACACATGTTGACGACTTCTTCATTTGATTCTTCATCAGAAGAAGAGTCACTATCATCCCAACATGCTTGAAATGCCTTTTTCTTCTTGAATTTGTCTTTGGGCTTGATTTTGAGAAAAGAACAATCTTTCTTGATATGTCCTGCCTTTTTGCAGTTAAAGCACTTGACTTTATTGGAATTGGAAGAATCTGCTTTCTTTACCTTTCTTTGAAATCTTCCCTTTTTGATGAATCTTCTGAATTGCCTTGTAATGAGGGCAATATCTTCATCTTCATCTTCTTCTGAATTTTCTGAGTTAGAAGTAGCCTTAAAAGCAAGAGATTTCTTCTTGGGTTCTTTTTCTTGTCTGTCTTGAAGTTGGACTTCATATGCCATTAGGTTACCAACCAAATCTTCAAGAGTGAGAGTGTTTAAATCCTGTGCCTCTTCAATAGCAGTGGTTTTTCTTTCCCATTCAGGAGTTAAACACCTTAGGATCTTTCTGACTAAATCCACTTGTGAATATTCTTTTCCAAGGGATTTCAGAGTGTTAGTTATATCGGTTATTCTTGTTACCATGTTCGATATAGATTCATTTTGCTTCATTTTAAACAATTCAAATTTATGAACCAAAGAAGCAATTTTGGATTCCTTTACCTTTGACGTACCTTCGTGAGTCACGAGAAGAGTATGCCAGATTTCATTTGCTGTAGAGCATTGAGAGATGCGATTGAACTCTACCTTGTCAACGACACAATATAATGCATTCATTGCCTTGGCATTAAGTGAAACAATCTTCTTTTCTTCATCGGTCCATTGGCTGAAATCAGTTGATGGAGTTTGCTATTTTTCTGAAACAACTCTCCAAATATCGAGATCCATGGATTGCAAGAATATTGTCATTCTCACTTTCCAGTATCCATAGTTTGTTCTGTCGAAGAGAGGAGGATGAACAAAGGAGCTTCCTTCTTTGTGTTGAGATGTTGTAGTTGCCATGCTAGATGATGATCAAATCAAAATAATAGCAAACCTGCTCTGATACCAAATGAAAGTGTAGTAGGATCGAGGCAACGAGCACTAGAGGGGGGTGAATAGTGCTTTTAAAAAATCCTGCCTTTTTGCAGTTAAAGCACTTGACTTTATTGGAATTGGAAGAATCTGCTTTCTTTACCTTTCTTTGAAATCTTCCCTTTTTAATGAATCTTCTGAATTGCCTTGTAATGAGGGCAATATCTTCATCTTCATCTTCTTCTGAATTTTCTGAGTTAGAAGTAGCCTTAAAAGCAAGAGATTTCTTCTTGGGTTCTTTTTCTTGTCTGTCTTGAAGTTGGACTTCATATGCCATTAGGTTACCAACCAAATCTTTAAGAGTGAGAGTGTTTAAATCCTGTGCCTCTTCAATAGCAGTGGTTTTTCTCTCCCATTCAAGAGTTAAACACCTTAGGATCTTTCTGACTAAATCCACTTGTGAATATTCTTTTCCAAGGGATTTCAGAGTGTTAGTTATATCGGTTATTCTTGTTACCATGTTCGATATAGATTCATTTTGCTTCATTTTAAACAATTCAAATTTATTAACCAAAGAAGCAATTTTGGATTCCTTTACCTTTGACGTATCTTCGTGAGTCACGAGAAGAGTATGCCAGATTTCATTTGCTGTAGAGCATTGAGAGATGCGATTGAACTCTACCTTGTCAACGACACAATATAATGCATTCATTGCCTTGGCATTAAGTGAAACAACCTTCTTTTCTTCATCGGTCCATTGGCTGAAATCAGTTGATGGAGTTTGCTATTTTTCTGAAACAACTCTCCAAATATCGAGATCCATGGATTGCAAGAATATTGTCATTCTCACTTTCCAGTATCCATAGTTTGTTCTGTCGAAGAGAGGAGGATGAACAAAGGAGCTTCGTTCTTTGTGTTGAGATGTTGTAGTTGCCATGCTAGATGATGATCAAATCAAAATAATAGCAAACCTGCTCTGATACCAAATGAAAGTGTAGTAGGATCGAGGCAACGAGCACTAGAGGGGGGTGAATAGTGCTTTTAAAAAATCCTGCCTTTTTGCAGTTAAAGCACTTGACTTTATTGGAATTGGAAGAATCTGCTTTCTTTACCTTTCTTTGAAATCTTCCCTTTTTAATGAATCTTCTGAATTGCATTGTAATGAGGGCAATATCTTCATCTTCATCTTCTTCTGAATTTTCTGAGTTAGAAGTAGCCTTAAAAGCAAGAGATTTCTTCTTGGGTTCTTTTTCTTGTCTGTCTTGAAGTTGGACTTCATATGCCATTAGGTTACCAACCAAATCTTCAAGAGTGAGAGTGTTTAAATCCTGTGCCTCTTCAATAGCAGTGGTTTTTCTCTCTCATTCAGGAGTTAAACACCTTAGGATCTTTCTGAATAAATCCAATTGTGAATATTCTTTTCCAAGGGATTTCAGAGTGTTAGTTATATCGGTTATTCTTGTTACCATGTTCGATATAGATTCATTTTGCTTCATTTTAAAAAATTCAAATTTATGAACCAAAGAAGCAATTTTGGATTCCTTTACCTTTGACGTACCTTCGTCAGTCACGAGAAGAGTATGCCAGATTTCATTTGCTGTAGAGCATTGAGAGATGCGATTGAACTCTACCTTGTCAACGACACAATATAATGCATTCATTGCCTTGGCATTAAGTGAAACAACCCTCTTTTCTTCATTGGTCCATTGGCTGAAATCAGTTGATGGAGTTTGTTATTTTTCTGAAACAACTCTCCAAATATCGAGATCCATGGATTGCAAGAATATTGCCATTCTCACTTTCCAGTATCCATAGTTTGTTCTGTCGAAGAGAGGAGGATGAACAAAAGGAGCTTCCTTCTTTGTGTTGAGATGTTGTAGTTGCCATGCTAGATGATGATCAAATCAAAATAATAGCAAACCTGCTCTGATACCAAATGAAAGTGTAGTAGGATCGAGGCAACGAGCACTAGAGGGGGGTGAATAGTGCTTTTAAAAAATCCTGCCTTTTTGCAGTTAAAGCACTTGACTTTATTGGAATTGGAAGAATCTGCTTTCTTTACCTTTCTTTGAAATCTTCCCTTTTTGATGAATCTTCTGAATTGCCTTGTAATGAGGGCAATATCTTCATGTTCATCTTCTTCTGAATTTTCTGAGTTAGAAGTAGCCTTAAAAGCAAGAGATTTCTTCTTGGGTTCTTTTTCTTGTCTATCTTGAAGTTGGACTTCATATGCCATTAGGTTACCAACCAAATCTTCAAGAGTGAGAGTGTTTAAATCCTGTGCCTCTTCAATAGCAGTGGTTTTTCTCTCATATTCAGGAGTTAAACACCTTAGGATCTTTCTGACTAAATCCACTTGTGAATATTCTTTTCCAAGGGATTTCAGAGTGTTAGTTATATCGGTTATTCTTGTTACCATGTTCGATATAGATTCATTTTGCTTCATTTTAAACAATTCAAATTTATGAACCAAAGAAGCAATTTTGGATTCCTTTACCTTTGACGTACCTTCATGAGTCACGAGAAGAGTATGCCAGATTTCATTTGCTGTAGAGCATTGAGAGATGCGATTGAACTCTACCTTGTCAACGACACAATATAATACATTCATTGCCTTGGCATTAAGTGAAACAACCTTCTTTTCTTCATCGGTCCATTGGCTGAAATCAGTTGATGGAGTTTGCTATTTTTGTGAAACAACTCTCCAAATATCGACATCCATGGATTGCAAGAATATTGTCATTCTCGCTTTCCAGTATCCATAGTTTGTTCTCTCGAAGAGAGGAGGATGAACAAAGGAGCTTCCTTCTTTGTGTTGAGATGTTGTAGTTGCCATGCTAGATGATGATCAAATCAAAATAATAGCAAACCAGCTCTGATATCAAATGAAAGTGTAGTAGGATCGAGGCAACGAGCACTAGAGGGGGGTGAATAGTGCTTTTAAAAAATCCTGCCTTTTTGCAGTTAAAGCACTTGACTTTATTGGAATTGGAAGAATCTGCTTTCTTTACCTTTCTTTGAAATCTTCCCTTTTTGATGAATCTTCTGAATTGCCTTGTAATGAGGGCAATATCTTCATCTTCATCTTCTTCTTAATTTTCTGAGTTAGAAGTAGCCTTAAAAGCAAGAGATTTCTTCTTGGGTTCTTTTTCTTGTCTGTCTTGAAGTTGGACTTCATATGCCATTAGGTTACCAACCAAATCTTCAAGAGTGAGAGTGTTTAAATCCTGTGCCTCTTCAATAGCAGCGGTTTTTCTCTCCCATTCAGGAGTTAAACACCTTAGGATCTTTCTGACTAAATCCACTTGTGAATATTCTTTTCCAAGGGATTTCAGAGTGTTAGTTATATCGGTTATTCTTGTTACCATGTTCGATATAGATTCATTTTGCTTCATTTTAAACAATTCAAATTTATTAACCAAAGAAGCAATTTTGGATTCCTTTACCTTTGACGTATCTTCGTGAGTCACGAGAAGAGTATGCCAGATTTCATTTGCTGTAGAGCATTGAGAGATGCGATTGAACTCTACCTTGTCAACGACACAATATAATGCATTCATTGCCTTGGCATTAAGTGAAACAACCTTCTTTTCTTCATCGGTCCATTGGCTGAAATCAGTTGATGGAGTTTGCTATTTTTCTGAAACAACTCTCCAAATATCGAGATCCATGGATTGCAAGAATATTGTCATTCTCACTTTCCAGTATCCATAGTTTGTTCTGTCGAAGAGAGGAGGATGAACAAAGGAGCTTCGTTCTTTGTGTTGAGATGTTGTAGTTGCCATGCTAGATGATGATCAAATCAAAATAATAGCAAACCTGCTCTGATACCAAATGAAAGTGTAGTAGGATCGAGGCAACGAGCACTAGAGGGGGGTGAATAGTGCTTTTAAAAAATCCTGCCTTTTTGCAGTTAAAGCACTTGACTTTATTGGAATTGGAAGAATCTGCTTTCTTTACCTTTCTTTGAAATCTTCCCTTTTTAATGAATCTTCTGAATTGCATTGTAATGAGGGCAATATCTTCATCTTCATCTTCTTCTGAATTTTCTGAGTTAGAAGTAGCCTTAAAAGCAAGAGATTTCTTCTTGGGTTCTTTTTCTTGTCTGTCTTGAAGTTGGACTTCATATGCCATAAGGTTACCAACCAAATCTTCAAGAGTGAGAGTGTTTAAATCCTGTGCCTCTTCAATAGCAGTGGTTTTTCTCTCCCATTCAGGAGTTAAACACCTTAGGATCTTTCTGACTAAATCCACTTGTGAATATTCTTTTCCAAGGGATTTCAGAGTGTTAGTTATATCGGTTATTCTTGTTACCATGTTCGATATAGATTCATTTTGCTTCATTTTAAACAATTCAAATTTATTAACCAAAGAAGCAATTTTGGATTCCTTTACCTTTAACGTACCTTCGTGAGTCACGAGAAGAGTATGCCAGATTTCATTTGCTGTAGAGCATTGAGAGATGCGATTGAACTCTACCTTGTCAACGACACAATATAATGCATTCATTGCCTTGGCATTAAGTGAAACAACCTTCTTTTTTTTATCGGTTCATTGGCTGAAATCAGTTGATGAAGTTTGCTATTTTTCTGAAACAACTCTCCAAATATCGAGATCCATGGATTGCAAGAATATTGCCATTCTCACTTTCCAGTATCCATAGTTTGTTCTGTCGAACAGAGGAGGATGAACAAAGGAGCTTCCTTCTTTGTGTTGAGATGTAGTAGTTGCCATGCTAGATGATGATCAAATCAAAATAATAGCAAACCTGCTCTGATACCAAATGAAAGTGTAGTAGGATCGAGGCAACGAGCACTAGAGGGGGTGAATAGTGCTTTTAAAAAATCCTGCCTTTTTGCAGTTATAGCACTTGACTTTATTGGAATTGGAAGAATCTGCTTTCTTTACCTTTCTTTAAAATCTTCCCTTTTTGATGAATCTTCTGAATTGCCTTGTAATGAGGGCAATATCTTCATGTTCATCTTCTTCTGAATTTTCTGAGTTAGAAGTAGCCTTAAAAGCAAGAGATTTCTTCTTGGGTTCTTTTTCTTGTCTGTCTTGAAGTTGGACTTCATATGCCATTAGGTTACCAACCAAATCTTCAAGAGTGAGAGTGTTTAAATCCTGTACCTCTTCAATAGCAGTGGTTTTTCTCTCCCATTCAGGAGTTAAACACCTTAGGATCTTTCTGACTAAATCCACTTGTTAATATTCTTTTCCACGGGATTTCAGAGTGTTAGTTATATCGGTTATTCTTGTTACCATGTTCGATATAGATTCATTTTGCTTTATTTTAAACAATTCAAATTTATGAACCAAAGAAGCAATTTTGGATTCCTTTACCTTTGACGTACCTTCGTGAGTCACGAGAAGAGTATGCCAGATTTCATTTGCTGTAGAGCATTGAGAGATGCGATTGAACTCTACCTTGTCAACGACACAATATAATGCATTCATTGCCTTGGCATTAAGTGAAACAACCTTCTTTTCTTCATCGGTCCATTGGCTGAAATCAGTTGATGGAGTTTGCTATTTTTCTGAAACAACTCTCCAAATATCGAGATCCATGAATTGCAAGAATATTGCCATTCTCACTTTCCAGTATCCATAGTTTGTTCTGTCGAAGAGAGGAGGATGAACAAAGGAGCTTCCTTCTTTGTGTTGAGATGTTGTAGTTGCCATGCTAGATGATGATCAAATCAAAATAATAGCAAACCTGCTCTGATACTAAATGAAAGTGTAGTAGGATCGAGGCAACGAGCACAAGAGGGGGGTGAATAGTGCTTTTAAAAAATCGTCTGCGGAATATTAACAGATTGTGCAATTTGAAAAGCAATCACACAAAGGAACACAAGAATTTATCCTGGTTCGGTCTTTCCCGACCTACATCCAGTCCCCAAGCAAATCCCGCTTGAGATTTCCACTATCAACCTTGTGTAACTACAAGATCATACATAGACCAAATCAGGTCCCACTTCCAGTAACACACCTACTGAAAGCAAACAACTCCTTTAAACCAAGGAGTCCTTCCTTTTACAAAAAATTGAAATAAGTAACAACTTACAATACAACCTATGAGCCCTTCTTTTGAATGCAAATGAGATGCAATTGGCTTTTGAGGTTGTTGAAATACTCTACTCACGAATTCACTATCTCTCAAAGGAATTTGAGTGAAAAATTGAAGTGAAAATATCACGTGAGTGAGAAAACAAATACTTGAATGAATAGGAGTGAAAAGCAAGAAGTAATTCAATTAGATTTGATATATTTTGAGTGTAGAATGCACTCATATTTATAATTGAAAGTTTCCATACGTTGAGGGTATGAAAGGGTGTCAAAACAGTCCATTTTGAACGATCAAAATGTTTGAAAAATGAAAAAACATGCATTTTTGAAGTTTCAGGAAAAACGACAAAATTAGTCGACTGGAACAATAGTTAGTCGACTAATAGTTAGTTATTAGTAGTCTGACAATTATCGTCGGTCGACTGATCTGTTAATCGAGCTGTTTGAAAATCTGAATTTTTGAAACTTAGTCGACTAGAGATAAAATTAGTCGACTCATAATATCATCTGTAGACTGAAAAACCTTTCAGTCGACTGCTGCTAAAATCTTGTGAAAAACATACATTTTGTCCGGTCGACTGCTAAAATCATTAGTCGACTGCTGCTAAATTTTCAAAAAACACATGTTCTGTCGAGTCGACTGATAAAACCATTAGTCGACTGCTGCTAATTTTCTAGAAAACAGACATTCTGTCCAGTCGACTAATAAAACCTTCGGTCGACTAATTTGACAAAAATGACTTTTTAGAAAATATGACGCGAAAGGATTAGTCGACTGGTAAGTCTATTGGTCGACTAATAAACACGAAAATTTAAGAAAAGAGTTTTCTAAAAGATTTTCATGAGGGGTTCTTTTAGAAAAGTTTTTCTTAAGACTTTTTAGGTAAAATGCAACCTAAATAAGCACTCTAAGTAAGGCTCTTACAAGAATCTAAGACTTTCAATGAATTTAACATTTGCACACTAGTCTTCAAAGATTCTTCATCGAATTCTTCAATGTCTTCATTGCCTTAGCTGAAATTCAGTTGATTTCACTTGCTTATCATCAAAACCTTGTACTTGAAGTATCATGTACGACTTTATTGTCGTAACATTAAAGAATCCCCAAATATAAGCAGGGGAACAATATGCATCAGATGAATAAGGAAGTCAGAGTTGATTGAGTCAACAGAAGTTTTACAAAACAGAAGCTCCCAGACGTTAAGACAGAGAAGACACCGTTGGTTGTGTGTGTGGACTGTCCACCCTACGTGGTACTTGGTGTTCTTTTTTTATTTTTATGAGAATTCAGAGTGTGACACCATCGGCTCAGGAAATCCATTATTCTTTGGTGGAATCCCAGAATTTCTTGATATCAGGAGCACACAACAATGCAGTGTTTGTACTACCAAGTTCTGAGCATGTTCTAGCATTTACACTGATCCCATTGCTGTCAGGGACCCAACAATTGCCACTGATTACATTTACCTCAGAAAGATAATCAACTGAATTTCAAACATCTTCTTTAGCTGCCATAATCTTTGTCTTCCCATCTGATCCTCACATGCAACTGAGTCCTTTTGTATGAACGAGAAAATGTTGGTATTGGGCTTGTAACACCCACGAATTTTCTGAGGAATTTACTGCTTACTTAGTGTTGATATGTATGCTTACGTATATTTACGAGATTATATTGCATAATTAAGTATATTTTGATTGTGCTTTGTGCGCGCGACCCGAAAATCGCGTAAAAACACTGTGTGAGTAAGAAGTGCCTAATTCTAGACAAATTAATCTTTGAAATTTTGAGGGTTAATTTATAATATATTTTTATAGTTTGTCCCTGAATTTGGGACCCATACGACGTAAAAACCTTGTCAGTGCATGTGAATTATGAGTTTTGCTTCACGATTAAACCCGAATCGTAATACGCTTAATTCTTGCAAACAAAAGGCAATTTTATTGAGAAGCATCAAGCATTCCATACTAATTGAGGTTTTGAAGAGCACTAAATGATTTATTGGAATTCATTTAGTATTTTAATGCATTGATTAAGCGTTGTTTTGAAACATTAGGCATTAGCGATTTTGTTTTTGGACCTGGATCACTAGGAGAGGACCCAAATCCATTAAGCGCCCTCTCTAGAGGATATTTTTATCCATGGTGGACCAGATGGTCCAAGTTTGACCAGTTGGATGGCATGTTTGAAAAGTTTTGAATGGCTCTTGAAAAGAAGGCCACGATTGGCCATTTCCTCTTTTCAAAACTCATGATGAGCTTGTGGCTCATCATGGGGGGCGTCATTTCATAAAAAAGAGCATAGGGCTGGCGCCCCATGGTAGTTTTGTAAGGTTTTTAAATCAATTCAAATACTAAAAACATATTGGATGAGTTGGGCGGCAGCCAAGGGGCAGCCCTTGTAATTCCTTCACGTTATAAAGGCTTTTTAAAACTCCTTTTAATGGCATATTTGAAAACCTTTTTAAAAGTTTTAAATGCATGACATGCATTGGGTGTGGGCTGGCTATTGGGGGGGGCGTGGATCACCCCAGCCATCTATCACTCCTCTTTAAATCCTAACCATTCAATCTAAAAGACCTAACCTATTTAAGTTTTTAAGAGAGAGAAAGAGCCCATTTTTGCCTTGGGAGATTTCTTGGTGGAGTCTCTCTCCCCTTCCTTCCCTTCTCCAAATCGTGAGTGTGAGAGAGTTGAGAGTGTAAGTGTTACCCAGCTGGAGCTCCAACCAAAGCACACACCACCTCCATCTTTATCTCCATCTTCTCTAAAGCCTCAAAGGTGAGACGCCTCCTTCCCTATGCCTATTGTGGATTTCGTTTGAGCAAGGTTCTACTTGTGCATTGCATTTTGAGCATTTCCGCTTTTGATTCCTCATTTCTCGTTTATGTATTTTATGAATAGGCTGCATGCATTGTATTAAGATTTCTGTTGAGCGTGCCATCACGATTTTGTTTTTCCTTCGTTAGGCAACTAGCTGCACGAAGGGTTGAAGACCCTTCCATTATTCTATGGTTTTCCTTGGTTTATTGCGTATTCCTTCTTCTTTGACGGCTTGAGGCGTGATATCCCAGGGGTTTTCTGAGGTTTTGTGCGTTTTGGCTAGGAGGCCACAGTTTGGCACAAGCCCAACAAACCCAGCTTATGCGGGTTAGCCCCTTTTTGGGTGCTGCTGGTTTTGGCCAAACAGGTCGAGCCGTGATTAAATGCACATCAGGCATTCCCATTTTGTTTCAGCTATTTTATTTTTTGTTGGACGTTGAACCTTTATTTTTATTTTCTTGGCTGGAACGGTTCGGACATGCTAGACGTGTCCAGCAGGGTTTAGCCCAGACCGACCCCAGCATGGGCACCCCTTTCTTTCTCCCTCTCTTTTCGGCTAAGCTTGAGCATTAGCCGAACCCACCAACTTGGGTTGGTGTGGGTTCGCTTCCCAGCCTCCGACCTAACATGGTCTAGACCGAATGTGGTCCAGACCTGTCAAAGGCCTGCTTCAAGGTTGTTCGGTTGGGGGCGTCAGCACTTTACGTGCCTCCAGCTTGGGCACTCGGACCTTGCTGCAGCTGCACCGGTTCGGCTGCAGCTGGGCCAGCACCCCCTTCCCTGCGGTGTTGGCTAAAGCCAGCTGGGTCTGGACTCACGGTCTAGACCGTGCTCAAGTTTGAGCACACCCGGGACAGCATAGCGTTGTCCTTCTTCGGTTTGTTCTCTGCCTTGTGTGACAGCATGACATGCTGCCTTCGTTTTGCCGCTTTGAGCAGTGCTGCCCACCTTTGGGCCTGCTGCGTGTGCATGGTGCCCCATGGCATCGTATGGCAGACTTTGGTGTGAGTCCATTTTGGACAGACTCCTGCCCCGCAGCCGATTGTTACCGCTCTGCTGTCGAGCTCGCTGCCATCCCCTTTTTAGGCTGGCAGCTGATATATATATATATATTCTTTTTGTTGCACCTTTGAGCATCATTAGCGAGCCTTCGGGCTGCAGCCATTGGGGCTGCGTGTAAGTATGGCACGGGGTCCAATACCCCAATAACGTTATGGGTTTTGACTCATCGTGTCACAATGAATTGTGCTCGTCGACCAAAGAAATATTATATGTATTTTTCCATCTTTATTGTCGTGCTTTTAGCCCTGTTAGCGAACCTTCGAGCTGCAGCCAAGGGGCTGCAATTGTGGTTGGCGCGGGATCCAATATCCCAATGAGTCCATAAGTACATGGATTAGTTACAACTTGTGCGATGTGTGTGGTCGTTGTTCAATGCAAGTTATGTGGATATAGGTATGCATGCGTAGCTATGTATACGTAGTGAATGGTGAGAACCATTAATTGATGTAGTGTTGTTTCACCCTCGTTGTGGGTACGACCGTCTTTGCATAGAGTGAGAGATGCTCGCAAATGATGTCTTGTTTAATGCCTCTTTATAAATAAGGTGTTTGTGGAATTGAGAATGTATGGCGCCTGTTGAACGAATTATTTCAGGGATGGCACCACTCTTGTCATATGTTTTTGACACCTTGGCACTTCATATTTAATTATTCAAATGTATCATGATAATGTTACGTAACGTAGTTGTACACCCTTTAGCACATAAGCTTTGCACTAATGAATGCAACCGTATGCTTACTTTGGTGATTTTTGAATTTACAATCACATTGGCAAAAACAATTACATGTATTTTTCTCTTAGTACGAGAGAGTTTGAGGCACCCTCATAGAATTGCAGTCTTATGAGACTTTTGCGACAATTGGAACTCCTTGGCGAGTCCTGTTGCGAGCAATGGCCCCACTTAGCGAGATGAGCTCGCTTATGGTTGCAATACATGGTTTATGAACCTTGGCACAACTTGTGAGTCACGCTTTACTGTGGCAAAATATTTCTAATTGTCTCATCATAACGTGCAATGTTGTATTGCCACTTGACTAGTTCTCACACTTATGACACGATGCACATACATGTCCACTTGTATTTGTACACAGTTCATGATGTTGCACCAATGATTTTATGTTCTGTGATGCATACCTCTTCTTGTTGCCGTGACCATCATTGGTGGTCTTTCCTTGGGCCAAACCCACTTAGCCCAGAGGGTTCGGTCCCAACAGTATGCGGTTTGCAGGATAGTACAACTTGTTGTCCATCTTCTTCTTCAGTTGGATCCCTGCAGCAATGGGTTGTTGTCACCTTGTTGTGGGTGTTGCCGCAGTTCGGCAGCACAGCCCAAACCGGGCATGCATGTATGTGCTTGGTGCCTTTTTTTCACCATGTGGTTGGTAAGGTTGTCGACCTTTTAGGGGACTGTTCCAACATAGCTGTTGAAGTTTCCTTCCTTTCGTCGTGCTGTCCACTTCGATAGAGAACTCCGGACTGCAGCCTATGGGGCTGCATTAGTACCTACAACACATGACCCAATGATCCGGCTGCCTAGGTCTGTACCGTTGTCCAGACCAGCGGGCCACGTGGACTCGCGTGGCAGCATCACCTTTATGGTGTTTTGGAGACTTCGTTTCCTGAGTTGTGCGGCTGTGACACTTTGACTATGTTCTAGTTGGGAGGTGATGCGGGTTTAGTGCCAAAGCTTGGCCTTTGTTGCAAACAGATTAGGTTGATGCTGCTGCGGTTTTGGGGGAGCAAGCGTTCGGGCCCCGCCCTTGTGGTTTCACAGTCTTTTGCATGAGATAGCTAGTTGACTAGCCGCATTTTCCAATTGCACGACATAGTTGCCACTTTACCTTTTCGCAAACAAATGCCTTTGTCGCCGCCATGATAGCGAAAATAAATAGCTAAATATGTATTTGTTATGCGTGCAATGGCATGCTAAATGCATTGGAGTTAGCACTCTTCTCTATGTGTGGTTCACAAATTGTAATGCATATTAACACTAGTGTATAATGCAATTCAATGAAAACCAAGGAATAATAGTGTGCTTATTGGCTTGCACGAGATCAATTTATCCGAATGCTTTGGTTCGATGATTCGAACACTTTGTCTCCACCTAAGTGTTCACGACACTTGGCATTTGCACACTTTCCGATGTGCATGTCCCTCATTGTATAGTTATGGGATTCATGAAATTTAAGTGTTTGAACGACAATACCTTGTGTATCCATGTCGTAGAACTCCTTGGCGAGTTTTCAGGCTGTAGACCCACTTTGCGAGACGAGCTCGCTTATGTTAAAGATACATGCTTTGTATGCTTGTGTGCGCCACTTGATTTGTTCGAGAGCTGCCTTACCGTGGCCAAATGTTTTTAACTGTCTCATCATGAGGCACGTTGCTCTGCAATGTTAAAATTAGATTGTTCGTGTACTTGTCGTATACTGCACATGCATGACTACTCGCACTTGTGATTTTCTCGCTTAGTTCATACTATTGCATTGATTTATAATGCATGCTCACGCTTGATTATTTAGTACGCACTCGTTATTGTTTCGCCTCGCTTGTGAATATGTGAAGTGCCATTGTTAATATTTTAAAGACAATGCTTTATATAATAAAATTTTGATGAAATATCATGTGCATGTGAATGTGTATCTGCTTGTACACTTAATTGTCTCTCAGAAATAATATATGCAATGCCTCTGTTGTTTATACTTGTGCAAAAGATAGAAACATGTGATACTCTTACACTTTGCACTTGGCACATCCTGACACGGCTACTGAATAGTGCGTACCTTGAGGAGGTACACTGCTTGAGGCATTGGTAAGCACACTAGGTGCACTTACTTCATAAAATGAAAAGACTGAAAATATAACACCATAAGTTATGAATAATGAAATGACTTGTTGTGGGCTCAATTGGAGTCCTCGGGCAGTGGCCCTTGTGTTGTGAATGGACTCTTGTGTGATATACCCTAAATCAGAAATAAATAATATGGTGTTGTGACTGCTTTCATGAGCAGTGTGCTCTGTTGGCCGCGTGAGGCTGAGCACGTGAATGGGCAAGCCAAGTCCTCATTTTGCGTACCCCACGAGGACCATGAGGCAAATTACTCGTTGAGAGATATGATTGAACATGAGCCTAAAAAAGATAAACCATGCTTCGCCCCATTGACAAAATGGTTCACCTTGGGAGAGGGTGGATGGTACAACCCTGAGTAACTTGTCGTTACCACGACACATGTTTTGACAGGAGCTGTAGCGTTCTTTGGCCTCCAGTCACTCAGAGTCAAGGAGGTCGAGGTTACCTTTTTAGGACCTCACTACTATAGTAGTATGAATTGCAATCCTTGCCTATGCGAGTGTTTTCTCCTAGCCGTGTGTTGCTCGCATGAGGTTGACTCGGTCTGTAGCTTCCCCGGTTACCACACTAGAACTTGAATAACAGACGTCGGGTGCATGTCTCATAGGATACGAGGTTCCTTCGCGTACCCGAAGGAGTAATAAGAAGAACTTAAAGATTAACCAATCAGCTGACTTACTCTAGTTGCTACTTTACTTGTTCTGTAGTTTGTGCTTCAGTTACTGTACTTGTTCAACTGTTACCTCAGTTGCCTTTCTTGTTCAGTTGTTACTTTGGTTACTGTGTTGTTCAGTACTTGATACAGTCTGTTACCGCTTTGAGTGCCTGCTTTACAGTTACTTCAGTTGTTACTATAGTTGTTTGCTGCTTAGTACTCGTTATAGTTCAGATTGTTGTTTTAGTTACTTATTGTGCGGTTACTTTAGTTGCTTGCTCGTTTTCAGTACTTGTTACAGTTCAGTTATTGTTTTAGTTACCTGCGTTACTGTTACTTTGGTCACTTGCTTGTTTTCAGCACTTGAGATAGTTTATTGTACTTATCGATCCTGCATGATATTGGTTATTTATGTTCTTTTATGCATACTTTACTAATAGATATCGATTGTGAAATGAATTAGCATAGTTATTGCTCATAAATTCATGCTAGTTATTCCTACTTATTGCTCTATGAGTAGTTTTGTACTCTTGCTCATGTTGTAACTGCTTAACTACTGTAAATGTGCATGCTATGTATGTCATGTATAGCTCTGCTTCATTTTCCACACTTTGGTATATTGTGTTTGGTTTGTCTCACCAGCTCGAAAGAGTACTGACCTCGTTTTATGGGGATACAGGTGTTTGCAACCGTGCGATGGAGCTCGATGTGCTGCAGTGGACTGTGAAACCACACTTCTGATACTTGTTGGATCTTGGCGGTTGTTGGTTTTGTAAAAAGAGATTTGGGTTGTATTAATTGAAAAGGATGTATTTAATAAAAGTTGTTTCCTTACTGTTGTTTCACTCCTGCGACCCACACCGGAGTTCGCCGCTTGTTTCCTTTTTGGTACTTCCGCACTTGTGCACTTGTTTTCAAAAAAAAAAAAATTTACCCAAAAATCCAAAGGTTTATAAAGGATTTTACAAGTCAGGAATTCGGGGGGCGTCGCAGGGCTTGCACTCATTACCGCTATCTGAAGCCATCATGCACCCTCACTCCCTACCTTCATCTGCATTCTTCAATACTGTTGTGACCTGCTATTTCATCCCACCTCCAGCCACTTACTATCTTCTTCACTGTCACCTTTCCCTTACACTGCACCTACAACACTCACACTTGCTTCATGTAAAACACATTGTGTGACATGCTCATAGCATGTCATTTGAACTCTGATGACACATCACTCAAGCTCTCTGCACTTAGTATTCACGTTTCATCACTGTAATCCATTAACCTGTAGTACCTTCATTATCACATGCACACCACACTGCCACTTCTGCACATAGTACCTGCATGTCATTATAAGCCTTTGTTCGAGTACAGAGTGTTCTGTAACTGGCATGTCATTCATTCAGACAGATAACTTAGATCTAGTTGTACTTCAACTATTATTTTGCATTCGCATTTTCCTGTTTTACCTTTACTGAATTTCTTGTTTTGCATCCGTATTTCCTGTTTTACCTTTATTTCCTATTTTGCATTCGCATATCCTATTTTAGCTTTGCTGAATTTACTGTTCTACATTACTCTTCCAGTTTTGTTGATTTTATACTCTCAGTCAGTAGCTGAATCACATCTACAGTAGCTCACTAGCTATTGTAGCCTCATGGCAGCTCATGATCCGCCATAGCACCACTTCACATACTCCATCATGTGTATATATTCATTAACATTAGCATTACATGAACATTTTGTTCTCATCTCCATGTGTATTTAGGTAGATATATATGTTCCCATAAAAACACCCTCATATTGTATTTCCCACTAAAGATAGCCTTGTATCTGCATGATTTTAGGCATTTTCTTTTGAACATATACATTCTCTCATTAACCCAATGCAGTACATATGCCTTTCAACATTCATTTTCTGATTAACTCAGGATATCATATATTTTCCCATATACATTCTGATATGTGCTTTCTTACATGTCTGTTGGGTTATAATATGTCATTCCTTCACTTTCTCATAGGTTGTTTACTATGCTTTGCTTTACATTAACTTTGTTTTGCAGGAAAGATATAAATTGAAGTTCCTTTTTAGAATAGGACTTTGATTTTAAAATCAATTCTAGTTTGTAATAGCTAGAACATCAATGAGAAATTTTCATGTTCTTGTGTTAGATTAGAGTGTATGAGCATTGTGAATATTGTAAATTGCTTGTTCCATATTACTTCTCATTTTCACAAATGGTGAAACACGAATGACACATGCACCATTCTGATAAAAGGTAATTAGTCCTAAGCAAATGATTCACATTGATGGCCATAGTCAAAATGTGAACAATGCTTAGGATTTTTTTCTTTTATGGAATAATACTGGATCCACACTGGGGTCTCTTTTTCAAAAATCATCATATTTTCAAATATTTTCTTCCTTTTTTAGAGTTTAACTTAAAATTAACTCAAGATATATATCAATGGCCATAGTCAGAATATATTGAGAGTTAATTTCATTTTAAACTATATAAAGGCACCAAAAATGTGTTTTATTCTTTTTTTGAATTTAAGTACGATTATTATATAATACATCTTATGACCATAGTCAGAGATGTATTATATTTTCAATCTTATTTTAATTCATTTAAAGAATGAGATATGATTTTCAAAACCAAATTTCAAATTCTTTCATTCATTTCATCATTTAGGATAGAATTATATCATATTTTCAAAATTCTTTTCCAAGATCAAGTGATTTTGAGATATATTCTTCAAATATCTTCTTCACCTCTCAGATCAATCTTCAATTTTCATTTGTAAATTCAAAATCTTCTTTCTATTCTCAAATTCTATCTTACTTCGAAAATTTAAAACTTCAATTTCAATGTCAAATTTGACTTTGAAATTTCAAATTTATTTTATATTCAAAGATTCAATTTCAAAGTCCCATTTGACTTTGAAAACTCAAATTCATTTCTAAATTCAGAATTCAATTCCCAATTTCAGATCAAATTTCAAAGTTCATTTCAAACTTTGAATTTCCAAATTCATTTTTTCAGAGTTCAAGTTCAAATTCAACTCAATATTCCAGATCAAATTTCAAAGTTTAATTCAACTTTGAAATCCCAGATTCATCATCTGATTCCAAAAATTTGAATTTTAAATTAAGTTTATTCTCTCTTCAAATTCTTAAATTCTTTTTGTAATTTTCTGAGTTCAGATGTTCAAAAATTTGATTCATTTTGTAAATCAAGAATCAAAGCTTTTGAGATTGGCTCTAAAATCGATTTTCTCTGAAATTCAAAAATTAAAAACCAAAATTCAATCTGGATTCTTAAATCCAAATCCATCTTCAAGATTTATCTAGATTTCTTGAATCCAATTCCAATTTTCAAAGTTTCACCTTAAATTCTGGGTTTTTCAGATCCAATTCCATCTTGGATTCTAGATCCAATTCCATCTCAGATTCCAGATTTCGGATCCAATTTCATCTTGGATTCCAGATTTCACACCCAATTCTAAATTCCAAATCCCATCTAGATCTTTTAAATATCATCCACCTTTCATTCTGATTTCAAAACTTTAAATCTAGAATTCCGCTCTATTTTCAAATTCCATCTTGACTTTCAATTCTAAACTCCATTTTTGAAGACCATATTCAACTTTCAAATCTTATTTTCTAAAACTCCTCTCTTCAAATTCAGCCTCATCTCAATCTTTGATTATTCCAAAACTTAGAACTTCAAGTCTCTTTCAAGCCTATTTCAAGTTCTAAGTTAGATTCAAACCCTTCAAAAACCATTTCTTCACTATATTCTCAAAATTATTTCAAAATCATTTGAAAAAATCTTAAAATTATTTTTTCTCAAAAGCATACATTTTCGCATTCGCATTTGCACAAGTATGATTCTTTGTGCATTTTAGATTTAGAATAATTTCTTAGATAATATTAAGGCAAAGCAAAAGGCATAAATTCGATCCTTGGTTTGATTACCCCTGGTAAAGGCGACAGGAACGATCGAACCTCATACCGACAAGCGAATCTCGTCTCTCCCGTTTTCCCGCAAATATTTCAAAAATGGAGGCGAGTAATCTTTTAAATCTTTTCAAAATTAAGGTCAAGTAAGACCTTCACAAAAGAATTCCTCTCTTCTTTCTTTTCTTTTCTCTTCTCTCTTCTTTTCTATCTTTTATTTTCCCCTTCAAAAAAGGAAAATAGAGGCTAAAAAGGAAAAAAAGAAGGAAGAGAGAGAAACCAAGAGGAAAATTTTTGCGATGATCACAGAAGTTGGCGACCGTGATGGGACCCGTCTTTGTCTGGTCGAATTTGTGACTTTTGCTTTGCTTTGATATTGTCTAATTCTTTATTCTACAAATGTCAACTTCATTTCCATGCAAACCTTAGGAGCATAGACTCTATCCTAGCTGACATAATGCATATAGGATCTAAGTATGGTTTGGTAGGACCATATTGAGGAAATTATTACATGCTCACTTAGACTTAGGTCTAAAATACAACTCTCCTCAATTCTAGGGATTGAATGCAAACAAGGTATGCAAGTGTATGCTTCTCTTCATTTAAAAATCTATCTCTTTAGGACTTGCATTAGAAACATCTGATTTCTTGCATATTGAACATGTTTTCGAAAACATCCCTACCTATATTGTCCCGGTCTTCACGTTGCTGGGCTGTCTCACTGAGCCATAGTTCGGGAGAGAGCCTCACAACTAGACCACTTATTTGGGTTAACACCCCCTACCACGTACCTAAGGGACATAGTCTGAGGTATATCGGTAGGTGCTAAAGGATGTTGGGAAGCCATTACCTTAGAACCGGAGAAATGTTTTATATGCCACGTACTTCGAGCTTCGGCTTGGGTATATGGGTATACCCTGATTGGAATCAGATGATCTGAACCATAGAGTTAGGATTAAGGTCCTACGAGCCATTTCAAATATTGCATTTAGAGTCAGCTTCTAGGGAATGCTATTCTGTGCATCATTGCTTGTATAATTTGATTCTTTTGTGGATATTATCTTGAAAATTCTTATTTTTCAAAACTCTGGATGTTTATTTCACAAAAATTCTTTTATTTTCTCAAAAATTCAAGATTGTATATTTCTTATTTTTCTTTACTCTTTCATAATTTTTTTAAACCCTGAACGTTCTTTTAAGTTTTTTTCTCCATCTTTCAAAAGTCCAGGCGTATTTTTTTCTTCTTTTTCTTCTGATTTATTTAAATCTTTTGATCCAGCCTGCAATTTTTTAAAATATTCAGGTCTTTTCATCCATCGTCAAATATGTCTTCAAAATTTTATTTTCTCATCTAAGATATCTTTTATCAAGAGATCTCTTCTCAAATCTTTTAAAATCTCTTTCATTGTCTCTCTTTTCTCAAAAATTCTCCAAGGTCTGAACCCTTCCTTTATTCTTCAGAAAACATCAGGCTTTCCATCATGGTTCAAACGAGAGCAGGGAGGAGGGCAGTTCAGCAGCACAATGAAAGTGAAGTGGAGGAAGTGAACTCTCCCAGATTATCCCGGAAACATGATTCAAAAGAGGATGATGTTGACCCAGCAATGTACAAGATATTCCAAAAGATGATGACAAAAAATGATGTCTGAACAAGTTGGGGCAGGTTCAAAGAAAATAACCTCTAAGAACAAGATCAATAGAAAGCCAATTAAAAAGCATGTCAGGATCAACAAGAAGAGAGTTCAGCAGGACAACACTTCTGAGGGTACAGAATCGTCAAAGGAGGATTCCGAGAAAAAGCAGTTTGTGTTCGTCCCAAGACATCTGTGACAACCTAAGAAGATGACATAAGAGCCTGAATCAGTAAACAAGCCTAGAGATGAGGTCCCGGCAACATATTCAATTCAAGCACTGACTAAGATGGTCAAGGATCTGCAAATCTGAAATAAGGGAAAGAAAGTATATACTAGGCAAGGCTTCTACCTCGGTCTAGATGGGGACAGCAGCTTGGAAGACCTTCCCAGAAAATTCATTAAATTTGATGGATCTGGCAACCCAAAGGCCCATCTTGCAATGTTCTTCGCAGAGTGTGCC
This sequence comes from Nuphar pumila, assembly GCF_984573655.1. Lineage (NCBI taxonomy): Eukaryota > Viridiplantae > Streptophyta > Magnoliopsida > Nymphaeales > Nymphaeaceae > Nuphar > Nuphar pumila. The sequence continues at coordinate 53,961,779 of NC_143249.1, read as the reverse complement.
AGAATCAGTGAAGACAACCGTGCTCTTTTCTTATGCTTCCTGCATAGTCTCGAAGGCATATCAGCTAAGTGGTATGCAGAACATATCAACCCCGTTGAGCTGCGAGATTTTGATAAAGTTGTTAACCTGTTTGTGGAGCGATTCATGTTCAACACTGAGGCACTGCCAACCCTCAATCATTTGTATAATCTGAAGCAAGATGACAAAGAAAAGGCCATAGATTTCATTCGGAGGTGGAGAGATACCTGCAACAAGATGAGAACCCCCATCTCAGAGGAGCACGTGCTCCAAGTTATCCTGAACAACTTTTCTTAGCCTTTGAGGAGCCTTATTTTCACCTACCCATCAAAATCATTCATTGAACTTATTAAACGAGCTGAGTGGCTCAAGATGGGGATGGACAATGGGATGTATGAGGGCATCACCCTCATCAAGAGCAATCAAGATTCCAAAAAGAAGACAAATTATACCTTCTCGGCCAACTCTATCGGCAGTAGCAGCAAAGATAGCAAGAACAAACAGACAGGTCAGCGAGAGGAACCCTTCAAGCAGAATGACAAGCCGATTATGGCCAAACAGATAGAAAAGGTAAAATGTGATGGTTGGGGTTATGACCGCCAATTTACTGCTCTAGAACAGTCCCTTAAACAAGTCCTTGAATATATGTTAAGCAAAGATATGGTTAAACTTCCAAGAGTTGTTGATCCCCCGGTCTCCCTGGGAAAATAGAAAGACAAATTTTGCAAGTTTCACCGAGCAATGGGGCACGATACCGAACACTGCTTTGTACTCAAGAACATCATCCAGGACTGCATCGATAAAAACCTTCTGATAGAGGATGAAGATGAAGAGCAGCCTGCTGTCCTAACCAAGCCTTTCTCGGACCACTCCAAGAACTAATGATGCAGAAGATTCTCTGTTTTTCTCCTTTTTTTTCTAAGCAGTCATCTTATAGGGGCAAGTAAGCCCCAGTCTTTTGTGATCCTTTTATCACATACTTGTAAATATTCAAGTTTTGTTTTCAGTCTTTGCTTATCAATGAAATGTCAATTTCCTTCATATCTTTGGAGTTTTATTCTTATTTCTTTCGCCATATTGGGGCATCTTTTTTTTTAAAAATTACATTTACACTTCAAAAAATTTTCTTACCATCAAATTCCTATTCTTTTTTAGGATGAGGGACAATCCCGACATCATCCATGAGAGAAATGATACTACCTATGAGGGTTTTTCAAAATTGTAAAAATCTGAAAAAATTCTACAAAATCTTCGTCATGATCACCAAAAGTTTAAAATTTTGGTCCAATCTTTTTCAAAATCAACCATCGTGTTGATCCTCCTTTTCAAAATGGGTCTTGAACCATTGTTTTCAAAAATCAACCCTCATGTTGATCTCTCTTCAAAATCAACCCTCATGTTGATTCTTCTTCAAAGATCAGTTCTCGTATGGATCAACGTCGCAGTTGATTCTCTTTCCAAAAATGATTTTCTCATGAACATTCTCATCCCACTTTAAAGATCCCACGTGCAGGCAGGATCAAACAAACTGTTTTCCTCAATTTTATCAATTTTTGATTTGTCAATCTTTATCAGTCTTATCAATTTTATTCACCTTTATCAATTTTATTGATTTTTCATCAAATTTATTAATTTCTCTTGTCAATTCTTATGTCAATTACCTTTTCAGGTTAAGGGATAAACCTAATGCCTCTTTCCCATGAGGTATTCCTTTCCTCTTTAATTTCCCACTCAGGTTAAGGGATAAACCTAAATTTCCCTCTCAGGTTAAGGGATAAACCTGAACCTTGTCTTGTGAGGTCCTTCTTCCTTAAGGATAAGGGATAATCCTGAAGCCTTTCATCATCTTCCAAGTATTCTCAATTTTTTCTACCAAAATTTACCAATTTTCATCAGACCTTTGTCAATCTTTGTCAATTCTTTATCAATTTTTATTCTTTATCAATTTTATCAATTTTTATTGATTCTTTATCAATGTTTATCAATTCTTTTTGACTCTTTATCAACCTTTTATCAATTTTGTCAATTTTATTCTTTCTCCATTCAAGATAAGAGATAATCCTGAGATCGCTCATAGGAGCAACAATGTTTCTTATGAGAATTCTTTTACAAGACAATTTTCATCAATTTTCTTAATTTTTCTCTTCATTTTTATCAAATATTTCATCAATTTCTATCTTTTTTCATCAGTTCTTCTCAAATTTTATTCTTTCCCCATTCAGGATAAGGGGTTAATCCTGAAAAGCAGACCATATACAATTAACTATCATGGTCTTCTTCATTGCAAGTCAAATAATTCAGTCCTCGAACTGGTCATTCTCAATCCTAGATCCGGTCCTCACGCTGGCAATTTTTTAAAATTCAATCTTCTGATTAAAACTTTCTGTCAAAAACTCGAGTTTCGAGTTGGATTTCCTTCTCTCTTTTTCAAAAACCCAACTCTCAGGTTGGTCCATCTTTCTTCTTGAATATTCGAGTTTCGACTCAGACTCTTCTCCTTTTCAAAAACCCAACTCTCAGGTTGGTCCATTCTTTCTTTTTAAATATCCGAGTTCTGACTCAGACTCTTTTCTTTTTCAAAAACCCAACTCTCAGGTTGGTCCATCTTTCTTTTAAATATATCCGAGTTCCGACTCGGACTCTTCTCCTTTTCAAAAACCCAACTCTCAGGTTGGTCCATTCTTTCTTTTTAAATATCCGAGTTCTGACTCAGACTCTTTTCTTTATCAAAAACCCAACTCTCAGGTTTGTCCATCTTTCTTTTTAAATATATCCGAGTTCCGACTCAAACTTTTTCAAAAACCCAACTGCGAGGTTGGACCGTCTTCCAAAATCTAGCCTTCTGGCTGATCCCTTCCAAATTTCAAGCTTCAGGTTTATTCTCTTCAAAATTCCTTCTTTCCCCTTCAAGTTAAGAGATAAACCTGAGTTTCCCATTCAGGATAAGGGATAATCCTGAAACCATTCATAGAAGCAGTGCAACCTTCTATAATGGTCCTTCTAAATCCAGTTTAACACTGGTCCTTCGTCAAATCCAATTCTCACATTGGTCCTTCATCAAATTTGATTCTCACATTGGTCCTTCCAAATCCAGTTTAACACTGGTCCTTTATCAAAATTCCAATTTCTCAAATTGGTCCTTCAATGTTCCAGTTTTACACTGGTCCTTCAAAATTCCAATTGGTCCTTCATCAAATTCCAATGTGTACGTTAGTCCTTCCAAATTCCAATTTCTCAAAATTGGTCCTTCAAAATTCAAGTTTTACACTGGTTCTTCAAAATCCCAATTGGTCCTTCAAAATTCCAATGTTTACGTTGGTCCTTCAAAATTCCATTTTTCACAAATTGGTCCTTCAAATTCCAGTTTTTACACTGATCCTTCGAAATTCCAGTGTTTACATTGGTCCTTCAAAATTCCAATTTTTCTCAAATTGGTCCTTCAAAATTCCAATTTTCACAAATTGGTCTTTCAAATTCCAGTTTTTACACTGGTCCTTCAAAATTCCAATGTTTTCGTTGGTCCTTCCAAATTCCAATTGCTCAAATTGGTCCTTCAAAATTCCAGTTTTACACTAGTCCTTTAAATTCCAATCGGTCCTTCAAAAATTCCAAATGTTTACATTGGTCCTTCAAAATTCTAATTTTCTCAAATTGGTCCTTCAAAAATTCCAGTTTTACACTGGTCCTTCAAATTCCAATTGGTCCTTCATCAAATTCCAATGTTTTCATTGGTTCTTCCAAATTCCAATTTCTCAAATTGGTCCTTCAAAATTCTAGTTTTACACTGCTCCTTTAAAATCCCAATTTTCATAAATTGGTCCTTCAAATTCCAGTTTTTACACTGGTCCTTCAAAATTTCAATGTGTACATTGGTCCTTCAAAATTCCAATTTTCTCAAACTTGATTCTTTAAATTTCAGTCCTTCAAAATTCCATTTTTACACTGGTCCTTCAAATTCCAATCGGTCCTTCAAAATTCCAATTTTCTCAAATTGGTCCTTCAAAATTCTGGTTTTATACTGGTCCTATAAGTTACATCAGCCCTTCAAAATTCTAGTTTTTACACTGGTCCTTTACCAAGATCCTTTACCAAAATCTTTTACCAAAAATCCTTTACCAAAATCCTTTTTTTTACCCAAATCCATTTAGTTAGTCTTGCCAAATCCAGTTTTACTGGTCGAGTGTTCCAATTCTTACATTATGTCTTCCGAATTTCAACTCAAGGTCCTATCAAAATCGATATTGAGTGATTATTTCACAAAAGATTCTTGAAAACTTTGCCAATCTGCTAAAAATGTGTTGATTTCGATATTTTACTGCACACAAGAATCACCTCATTACCTCTTAGTATTCCTTTCAAAAGGGTGAAGCTTTTTGCGAAAAAGGACAAATTTTAAATCTTTTCTCTGTTAATCAACCAAAAGGATGTAAGAACTATCCTCGGTATGATTAGCGAAAGAAATATTCAATGATGTTGAAAAGCTAGATGCGAATCGATATTGATCATAGCTATTACGCATGCTTAAAGATGACTTTATGGCAATCAGGCAGTGAAAATATCCTGAGCGATAAAAAGAATTCACTCAATCCATATCTTATTCATCTAAGCTATAATCAAATATCTGCAAAGGGGATCTCTCAATTGACGTCAAGTTGAAGGCGAATATGCTAGCTAGACCCCTGAGGCCAAAGAAGATTCAGATCATCTTCGAGATGAAGGAGTTTGTGACGGATCCTTCCAGGGAACGTTCAGATCACCGTCAAGATGAAGTCGATTGCGCTGAACCTCCCGACAAACCCTAAAAGATATTTGATTGTTGTTATCATCTAGAGATTTTTTTTACCAATGATCCAATAACACCAGTATAATTCCTGAGAAAAAGAAGGATCGGAGCATCTCCAAGATGAAGGAGTTTGTGACGTACCCTTCCCCGAAGAAAAAAGAGAAAAATCAGTACATCTCTAAAAGGAAGGATGATGTAATGAACTTCCCCCGAAACCCAAGAAAGCTCAATGTCTCAAAAAGAGTGTCAGAAAGATCATTAGGGGAAAAACCCCAGGATATCAAACTGCCAAAATGGCTAGAAATCATCTTTTCTTATGCGAAATTCTTTCATCAATATGTTTTCATTGCTTGCTTTTATGAAATTAAGAGTATTTCTTCTCTATTCATATCAAGGAAATGGATAACTTCCTTAAAAAAACTCAACAGCTTTAAAATTTGAATCTGACTCTGGAAATCCGGGAAGTTAACCTCGATTGGAGGAAATACTCTAGGTAAAAGAGGGAATATCTTTCGTACATACGTGCACACTTTCAAGCATTTGAATCAATTGCAATTTCATCTTATTGGCAAAATTTTTTAGTTATCCAAAAATGAAATAAATGCATAATATCTATTTTGATGCAACTTAGCGTTGTTTATATTTTTCAAGGAGAGTTGCCTCATTCTGGTGAGGTATTTCTCCCAGTCTCGTCATGGTTTTTCCCCATCAAGGAGTCCATGCTTTATATATCCATTTAAATAAAGATTATACCTGAACCTCGTCTCACAAGGTATTTTTCAAAAAAGTCCCATCGTGATTTTTCAAATATCTTCATCCCATCCAGGTTAAGGGCTAAACCTGAGTCTTTTCAAAAATTCTCATTTTTAGCTCAGCCATGATACTTCTTCAAAATCTCTCCTTTTTACCATTTCGGGATATTCATCCCAAAGTCCCATCTTGATTTCCTTATTTTCTTTTGTCCAAATTACTTTCTTCTTGAGGATTTCATTCTTTTTCCAAAACCTTTAAGGATAAGGTACCAAACCTGAGAATAATGTTTTACAAAACAAATTCTTTCATACCCAGTTTAGACTTTCTAACTGGGGCATTTTTAAGAAAATTTGGTGTGTCTTCTTTGCTGCTAAACTCGGCTTGCAACCAACTTAGGAGCAAAGAGGGGCATCTGTGAACACCCCAAATTTTTCAAAAAATCCAAAAATTTCCTTTTTGCCCATGGCTCTATCTTCTGAATAATTGGGTCAATTTTCAATCAAAATTTTCATTCATTTCTCAGATTTGCTGGAATCCATATTCAATTTCCTTATCTGACCCAATTTTGGATCCAAATCGAATATCCGGATCCAATTCTGATCTCGGATCTCTTATCGTTCAAAAAATCAAAAAAATCAATTTCTTTATATTTTCTCAGAGGTTTGTCTCAAACTCAGGGTCCGATCTCAATTCGAGATCTGAATTCTAAAGTCCTATCAAAATTCCTAGACCCAGATCTATCACTGAAACCCAATTTCTAAATTTAACCCGGTATTTTCCAGAAACCTGATTTTTAGACAATCTTACAATTTCAAAACAAATATTTTATAAAAATCTTTCAAAAGTTTCGTCTGGATCACATCTCTTGAAAATCTTCAGGTTTTCCTCGTATTTCCCTCTTATTTTTAGAATTTCTCTTAAAAATACAAAAAGGATTTCCAAAAAAATGTAGATTTAAACTATTTTGACGAAAGCTTGTAAAATAGGCCCTCTTTATGAAAATCCCTAAAATTACAAAACCAATTTTGAAAATTGGCCTAACGGCTTCCTCTTATTTAAGCAACTGTCGAGAGGCCTTCTCCTTCACCGCCTCTTCACCCCACCATCGCTCGTTCTCTCGAGCCTTCTTCTTCTTCATTCTCTTTCTCCTTTCTTTTCTCCTTTTTCTGTTTTCTCCTCTCAAGTAGTGAAGAAATTTCATCCTGTAAGCGATATACAGAGCCCAACCTTCTTTCTTCTCAAGCTGAAGCCCAGCAATCCGATAAGAATCCTTTGCTTCTCCTCTTTGTTTGAATTCTATTCTCTTGATTCTTACTCCACTAACGCACCCTCTGTAAGCTCGATTTGCATATAGCAATATCGATTTACAGATTTGCAATATCAATGGAATCAATGCATTCCAACATTTTCTTTTTTATTTATTTACAATTTTTCATAATTTCGATCTGTATCTTTCTTCTTTTCATCTCGATCTCCTGTCCGCATTCTTATTTGTCTTTTGATTTTCGGTTTCTTGTTTGTTTGTTTGTTTGTTTGTTTGTTTTTTCTTTTGATTTTGATTGTCGTTCCAATTGCATTCGGTTCGTTTGGTTCATTATGTATCACTCGTTTTGATTGCATTTTTTTGCCTCATTGTATTGGATTGTTCACAGTATTTGACGCTCTTTCCAGTTTGATTTTCTGTCTTCACTTAATTTCTGATTTCCATTTGATTTTCTGTTTCATGTTGTTTGCTCCCTAGTATCTGTTCAGACCAACATCAGATCTCTGATTTTATCATAAAGTGCTTTCCCATGACGATGTTTTTGGATTATCGGGGAAACTTCAAATCAACACCCGTTGATGATTTGAAAATCCCATTTCTGTGTTTTACTTTATCATGATTTTCGGCATTTGAGGTTACTCCCCCCCCCCTTTTTTATTTATGTATTGCATCCAATTTCACGGTGGGATACTAATCTATATGGATGCTACTGAGAAATTACTGCTACATTCACTATGGAAGCGCCTCCCATTTCTTTTTTATTTATCACCGTTGTGGTTTGGATGTCCGGTGAGCTCTGTTTTGAAAGCCGATCATGTAATCTCTGGATCGATTATGGTCTATCGAAATCCTGTCAAGACATGATCTGATTGGTTATCTGAGTATTTAGTGGTTGTAATTTGATTTCTGGTTTTCATGTGTTTTTGAATACTGGTTTATGTCAGATTTGACGTTGTCTGGTAGTTCATCATCTTCCCTTCATATCTGCTAATGCATGCCATCAGCTGATCTCATTTGCTTATCTATTACGCTTTGATTTTGCACACATTTTATTAGTTGATCCAATACATTCAACATATTTCATTTTATCTAGTATGTTTCCTTTATTGCTTCATTTATGTGCTTTTCTATATCGTTGCATTTCCTATTCATTTTGGATACAACTGATTGTTGCAAGAACATCAATCAAAATCATTTTGATCGGCACCCCTTTGGGCTTGGTCAAAACCTTATTTCATCAGCATTTTTCCATGTCCATTTAAGCATATACCACCTCACCCTTCTTGAGTTTGAAAGAGAAGCCAGAAGATTGCACTGATGCTGGTAGATTGCTCGATTTATATTTACATTTACAACATCAATGTGAATGCTATATTTTTTTTTCTTTTTTTCTTTTAAGAGAAGCCACTTTGTCCAAATCCTGGCACAAAGTGCCATCTGAACTGTTACTTTCCCACCTCATCTGTTTGATATGATCTGTGCCCTCTGTAAATCATCCCTTTGGACTTGGGAGTAGACTTCTTCTTTGATTGGTTTTGGTTTTCATTCTTTAGGTGGTATATAGGTGGGAGTAACAACTTTACTTGGGTTACCTGGTTGTGGGTCAAGATATAGTGCTAGTTGTTTGTCTACGTGGCCATGAATTATTGAAGTAATTAAGTAGTTAGTCATAGCATATAGTAATAGTAGATTTTTTCTCTTGAATTATATTCTTGCTAAATGTACTGTGTAGGAGTTCTGGGTCAATTAGATAACCTATGTGTTTCATGACACTTTCTAATTTTGACTAGTTCCCCTCTTACAAGATGAAGCCATTGAGGTTCCAAATCCTAGCCTCTGTGCACTAGTCACTACATTATACACTACCATTCGACACCTCTTCACATCTGTGTGTCACCCTCTCTTCAATTGATTCACGATATCTTTTTATACTTGTGGAGAGAACTGAAAATGTTGCTTGCTGAGGATATCACTACCGTCATCACCACAACACCCATGTTGCTGCCTCACATCGCTGCACTCATCTCCACCTGTCATCACTACTAATCACCCCTACACCTTCATTATGGCTTCCCCTGTGTTACATCCCATAGCAGCTAAAACTGTGTACATTTTCAACAAATATCCTTTCACGACATCAACAGTTATGCTTCTACATCTGATCCTGTCTTCTGTCTTGGTAAATGTAAGCCTATCTCGCCTGAGATTATTCTTATGCCGGGTGAAGAATTTAAACAGATTTTTTTTTTTATCATTCATCTTAAAAAATCCCCAAATATAAGCAGGGGAACAATATGCGTCAGATGGATAAGGAAGTCAGAGTTGATTGAGTCAACAAGAGTTTTACAAAACACAAGCTCCCAGACATTAAGACAGAGAAGACACTGTTGGTTGTGTGTGTGGACTGTCCACCCTATGTGATACTTGGTGTTCCCTTTTTATTTTCTATGAGAATTCAGAGTGTGACACCATCGGCTCAGGAAATCCATTATTCTTTTGTGGAATCCCAGAATTTCTTGATATCAGGAGCACACAACAATGCAATGTTTGTACTACCAAGTTCTGAGCATGTTCTAGCATTTACACTGATCCCATTGCTGTCAGGGACCCAACAATTGCCATTGATTACAGTTACCTCAGAAATATATTCAGCTGAATTTCAAACATCTTCTTCAACTGCCATAATCTTTGTCTTCCCATCTGATCCTCACATGCAACTGAGTCCTTTTGTATGAACGAGAAAATGCTGGTATTGGGCCTGGACTCATTACCGCTAACTGAAGCCGTCATGCACCCTCACTCCCTACCTTCATTTGCATTCTTCAATACTGTTGTGACCTGCTATTTCATCCCACCTCCAGCCACTTACTATCTTCTTCACCGTCACCTTTCCCTTACACCGCACCTACAACACTCACACTTGCTTCATGCAAAACACATTGTGTGACATGCTCACAACATGCCATTTGAACTCTGATGACACATCACTCAAGCTCCCTGCACTTAGTATTCACGTTTCATCACTCTAATCCATTAACCTGCAGTACCTTCATTATCACCTGCACACCACACTGGCACTTCTGCACATAGTACTTGCATGTCATTATAAGCCTTTGTTAGAGTAAAGAGTGTCCTATAACTGGGCATGTCATTCATTCAGACAGATAACTTAGATCTACTTGTACTTCAACTATTATTTTGCATTCGCATTTGCTTGTTTTACCTTTACTGAATTTCTTGTTTTGCATCCGTATTAATTGTTTTACCTTTATTTCCTGTTTTCCATTCGCATATCCTATTTTATCTCTGTTGAATTTACTGTTTTACATTTACTCTTCCGGTTTTATTGATTTTATACTCTCAGTCAGTAGCTGAATCACATCTACAGTAGCTCACTAGCTGTTGTAGCCTAATGGCAGCTCATGATCCGCCATAGCACCACTTCACATACTCCATCATGTGTATATCTTTATTAACATTAGCATTACATGAACATTCTGTTCTCATCCCCATGTGCATTTAGGTAGATATATATGTTCCCATAAAAACACCCTCATATTGTATTTCCCGCTAAGGATAGCTTTTCATCTGCATGATTTTAGACATTTTCTTTTGAACATATACATTCTCTCATTAACCCAATGCAGTACATATGCCTTTCAATATTCATTTTCTGATTAACTCAGGATATCATATATTTTCCCATATACATTCTGATATGTGCTTTCTTACATGTCTGTTGGGTTATAATATGACATTTCTTCACTTTCTCATAGGTTGTTTACTATGCTTTGCTTTACATTAACTCTGTTTTGCAGGAAAGATATAAATTGAAGTTCCTTTTTAGAATAGGACTTTGATTTTAAAATCAATTCTAGTTTGTAATAGCTAGAACATCAATGAGAAATTTTCATGTTCCTGTATTAGATTAGAATGTATGAGCATTGTGAATATTGTAAATTGCTTGTTCCATATTACTTTCTTCTCATTTTCACAAATGGTGAAACACGAATGGCACATGCACCATTCTGATAAAAGATAATTAGTCATAAGCAAATGATTCATATTGATGGCCATAGTCAAAATGTGAACAACGCTTAGGATTTTTATCTTTTATGGAATAATACTGGATCCACACTGGGGTCACTTTTTCAAAAATCATCATATTTTCAAATATTTTCTTCCTTTATTAGAGTTTAACTTAAAATTAACTCAAGATATATATCAATGGCCATATTCAGGATATATTGAGAGTTAATTTCATTTTAAACTCTATAAAGGCACCAAAAATGTGTTTTATTCTTCACTTGAATTTAAGTACGATTATTATATAATACATCTTATGACCATAGTCAGAGATATATTATATTTTCAATCTTATTTTAATTCATTTAAAGAATGAGATGTGATTTTCAGAACCAAATTTCATTTTTTTTCATTTATTTCATCATTTAGGATAGAATTATATCTTATTTTCAAAATTCTTTTCCAAGATCAAGTGATTTTGAGATATCTTCTTCACCTCTCAGATCAATCTTCAATTCTCATTTGTAAATTCAAAATCTTCTTTCTATTCTCAAATTCTATCTTACTTCAAAAATTCAAAACTTCAATTTTAAAGTCCAATTTGACTTTGAAATTTCAGATTCATTTTATATTCAAAGATTCAATTTCAAAGTCCCATTTGAATTTGAAAACTCAAATTCATTTCTAAATTCAGAATTCAATTCTCAATTTCAGATCAAATTTCAAAGTTCATTTCAAACTTTGAATTTCCAAATTCATTTTTTCAGAGTTCAAGTTCAAATTCAACTCAATATTCCAGATCAAATTTCAAAGTTTAATTCAACTTTGAAATCCCAGATTCATCATCTGATTCCAAAAATTTTAATTTTAAATTAATTTTATTCTCTCTTCAAATTCTCAAATTCTTTCTGTAATTTTCTGAGTTCAGATGTTCAAAAATTTGATTCATTTTGTAAATCAAGAATCAAAGCTTTTGAGATTGGCTCTAAAATCGATTTTCTCTGAAATTCAAAAATTAAAAACCAAAATTCAATCTGGATTCTCAAATCCAAATCCATCTTCAAGATTTATCTGGATTTCTTGAATCCAATTCCAATTTTCAAAGTTTCACCTTAAATTCTGGGTTTTTCAGATCCAATTCCATCTTGGATTCTAGATCCAATTCCATCTCAAATTCCGAATTTCAGATCCAATTTCATCTTGGATTCCAGATTTCACACCCAATTCTAAATTTCAAATCCCATCTAGTTCTTTTAAATATCATCCACCTTTCATTCTGATTTCAAAACTTTAAATCTAGAATTCCACTCTATTTTCAAATGCCATCTTGACTTTCAATTCTAAAGTCCATTTTTTAAGACCATATTCAACTTTCAAATCTTTTTTTCTAAAACTCCTCTCTTCAAATTCATGTTCATCTCAATCTTTGATTATCCCAAAACTTAGAACTTCAAGTCTCTTTCAAGCCTATTTCAAGTTCTAAGTTAGATTCAAACCCTTCAAAAACCATTGCTTCACTATATTCTCAAAATTATTTCAAAATCATTTGGAAAATTCCTAAAATTATTTTTTCTCAAAAGCATACATTTCTGCATTCACATTCACACAAGTATGATTCTTTGTGCATTTTAGATTTAGAATAATTTCTTAGATAATATTAAGGCAAAGCAAAAGGCATAAATCCGATCCTTGGTTCGATTACCCCTGGTAAAGGCGCCAGGAACGGTCGAACCTTGTACTGACGAGTGAATCTCGTCTCTCCCCTTTTCTCGCAAATATTTCAAAAATGGAAGCGAGTAATCTTTTAAATCTTCTCAAAATTAAGGTGAAGTGAGAGCTTCGCAAAAGAATTTCTCTCTTCTTTCTTTTCTTTTCTCTTCTCTCTTCTTTTCTGTTTTTTATTTTTCCCTTCAAAAAGGGAAAATAAAGGCTAGAAAGGAAAAATAGAAGGAAGAGAGAGAAACCAAGAGGAACATTTTTGCGATGATCACACCTAGCAAGATTCTTGTGAGTCCCACAAAAATGTTGAGTTTTTCGATAATTTTTCCAAAAAATTCTGAGTACGCCATTCTTTTCGTATTGACATAACTAAAAAAGTTGGATCAAGAAAATCTCTTGATTTCGTTCAGGTAGGAAGTTATGACTTTCGGAGTGTTTGAGCATATGTTCGCGAATGGATGAATATCTTAAGTATAACTGGTTCGTGGAAATTGATTCATTTCGCATTTTGAGAAAAAATATTGTTTCTACCGATAAATGCCTCATTAATTTTATTCAGAATTTGTCTGAAAAATTGTGGGTCTTACATCATTACCCCCTTAAAGGAATTTCGTCTGCGAAATTCAGTTAAAAGTATAAGGCAAATAGTTTAGGATACTTATCCCACATATCAGATTCAGGCTCCCAAGTACAATCATCGATTCCATGATGTTGCCATCTCACTTTAACAAGTGAAATGACCTTCATTCTTATCACTTGCTCCCGTCGGTCCATGATTTCTAATGGTCTTTCTTCCACCGTCATATCTTCTTGAATATCAATATCTTCATGTTGGATGACGTGAGAAGGATCATGAACATATTTCCTAAGCATTGACACATGGAATACGTTGTGTATTTGTGCATACTGTAGTGACAATGCTACTCGATAGGCAGTCTCTGTGATCCGACTCAAAATTTCAAAAGGACCAATGAATCTGGGGTTGAGCTTCCCCTTCTTTCCAAAATGAAACACACTCTTGGTTGGGGAGACCTTGACAAAAACTTTATCTCCAACCACAAAAGTGAGCTCCCTACGTCGTCAATTTGCGTAGCTCTTCTGTCGAATCTGAGCAGTTAGTAGCTTCTTTCTGATCATATGGACCTGCTCAGTATAATGCTGCAACACGATGGGCAAGATCAAGGTTCGCTCACCCACTTTGCCCCAATGGATTGGTGATCGACAGGGTCGTCCGTACAAGGCTTCATACGGTGTCATCCCAATGCTAGCATGGTGGCTATTATTATAAGCAAATTCAGTCAATGCTAAGTGGGAGTCCCAATCACCTTTTCACTCCTCAAGAGTCTGTATGGTTCGCTCAGATTGCCCATCAGTTTGAGGATTGAATGTTGTACTGAACTTGAGTTTCATCCCCAGGACTCTCTGCAGCTGCTCTCAGAAGTGATAGGTGAACTTCGGTTCACGATCAGATAAGATCGATATCGACACTCCATGGAGTCTCATGATTTTCCGAACGTAGATTTCTGCCAATCTTTCAGTTGTATAACAAGTGTGGATTGGCAGAAAGTGGGCAGACTTGGTAAGTCTGTCCACAATCACCCATATTGAGTCATGTTGTCTCTTAGATCGAGGTAACCCTAGGATGAAATCCATCATAATGCCTTCCCATTTCCATTCCAGAATCTCGATTCATTGCATTTTTTCATCAGGTCGTTGATGTTCGATCTTGACTTGTTGGCAGATCAAACACTTTGAGACAAATGTAGCCACATCCCGTTTCATTCCCCTCCAATAGTGCTTCCTCTGTAAGTCTCGAAACATTTTGATACCTCCAGGGTGGATAGTGTACTTGCTATTATGAGTCTTCTGGAGTACTTTCTCTCTTAGCTCAGGGTTATTTGGAACCCATATCCTTTCTTCTATCCATATTCCTCCATCTTCTTTCAAATGGAAGAAAGTGTCATCCTTTTCAGCACGAGCTTTTAATTCCAAGTACTGAGGGTCCTTGAATTGTTCAGCTATGATTCGATCGAGGATCTCGATATGGATAGTCAGGCATGACAATCGAATCTTTCTTGGATCAGCCAGAAATGGCCTCCAGTTGATGAAATCTTCCATCAACTTCCATTGTCCTGCGAGGCTGGCCAAAGTGCCGACAGTCTTGTGACTAAGGGCATCTGCTACAACATTCGCCTTTCCAGAGTGATAGGAAAGTGTGAATTCATAGTCTTTGAGAAATTCCAGCTATCGTCGTTACCACATATTGAGTTTTTTTTTAGAAAAGAGGTATTTTAGGCTTTTATGGTCCGACATGACCTCAAATTTCTCTCTATATAGGTAGTGTCGCCAGATTTTAAGCGTGAACACCACCGCGACAAGCTCAAGGTCGTGGGTTGGATAGTTTTTCTCATGTACTCTCAAGTGTCGTGATGCGTAGGCGATCACTTTGCCATGTTGCATCAACACGCAACCCAGACCCGTTCCCGAGACATCGGTATAAGCCACGAAGCCTCCATGACCACAAGGTAGAGTAAGAACAGGGGCAGTAGTAAGCCTCTGTTTGAGAACTTCGAAGCATTCCTTACACTGGTCATTCCATTTGAACTTTACTTCTTTTTTTAATAGTTTCGTCATGGGTACGGCGATTCAGGAGAAGTCATGTATGAACTTCCGGTAGTATCCTGAAAGTCCCAGGAAGCTGCAAACCTCAGTGATATTTTTTGGCTGCTTCCAGTCTATCACAGCTTCTACCTTCACAAGATCCACTGTGATCCCATCTTTTGATATTACATGGCCAAGGAACATCACTTTATCTAGCTAGAATTCACATTTCAAAAATTTGGCATAGAGTTGGTTATCCTGAAGGGCTTTCAAGATGATCCTCAAGTGCTCACTGTGTTGTTCCTTGTTCTCTAAATATACGAGAATGTCATCGATGAAGACGATGACAAAACTGTCCAAATATGGTCTAAATATTTGATTCATCAGATCCATGAAGGCAGCATGCACATTAGTGAGTCCAAAAGGCATTACTACGAACTCATAATAGTTATATCTTGTTCTGAAGGCAGTCTTGGGTATATCCTTATCTTTAACTCTGAGCTGATGATACCCAGACCTGAGGTCAATCTTGGAGAACCCTCTCACTGTTCTCAGTTGAACTAATAAATCCTCAATCTGAGGCAACGAGTACTTGTTCTTAACGGTTGCCTGGTTAAGCATCCGATAATCGATGCATAACCAAATGGATCCATCCTTCTTCTTTACAAATAGCACTAGGGCTCCCCACGGTGATACACTCGGACAGATGAACCCTTGTTCCATCAGTTCCTCAAACTGACATTTCAGCTCACTGAGTTCGGTTGGCGCCATTCGATATGGGGCTTTGGATATCGGTGTTGTTCCAGGTAAGGACTGAATTCCAAATTCAACCTCACGAAGTGGCAGAAGTCCTGACAATTCCTCAGGAAACACATCGGGAAACTCCCACACCACTTCCAAACTTTCAAGGGGCTATTTGTTAGATTTTTCCACCGAGAGACTCAACAGGAAGGCTACACAACCCTTCCTAAGGTATTTTTGTACCTTAAGTGCTGATATGGGTCTTTTTTGTGGAACAAGTTTGGATAATCAGTATTCCATCTTAGGCAATCTCGGTCGAGATAGAATCTCTCTGCCCTCACGGCACAAAATCTTGGCATTATTCTAGGCCAACCAATTCATTCTCAGAATGACATCATACTGTACCATATCGATTAGGATGGCATCAGTAGGCAAGTGTTTCTCTGCTATCTCAATATCCAAGTTTTTCACACACCGGATACACTTCGTGCATGAACCTAATGGGTTATATACCTTGATCATTTTATCAATCGGTTGCACCAAAGAGTGGAGTTGTTCGGTGAAATCATCAAAGATAAAGGTATGAGTAGCACCACAATCAAACAAGACGTAAGCTGCATGTCCATTTACAGGTACAATGCCTTCAATCAGGTCACCATTTTCGACTTGTTCAATCGTTACAACATATACACGACCTGCAGTAGGCCTTTGTTCTACTCTTAGTGGTGGTCATTAAAATTGTGGACATTACGGTGCTTGTCAAGAAGGTTCGACAGATCTGGCACTACTCCTCTGTTCATCCACAGTCTTCTTGGTGCAATCCCTAATAAAGTGGCCCATTTTGCCACAATAAAGGCATCCACCAATGTCACGAGGACATAGCTTCCCAATGTGGTTCACACGACACTTCGGGCAGCTGAAGTTGGATTGCTGATCATTTGGAGTCGTGTTCTGTCTTGGCCTCACGACTTGTTGAGTATTGTTCTCACCTTGAAACTTCTTCTTTTGAAAGGGTTGTCGTGAACCTTGGCCACTTGGGAACGTCCTCTTACGGTTCCCACCATTAACTATGAGCTTCTTTGCTACGATCACTTTAGATCGCTGTGAACACCCCAAATTTTTCAAAGTTTTATAAAAATGACCCTTTTGCCCCTGACTCTATTTTTGAGAAAATCAAAGAGATTTCAAAAGTTAAATTTCAGTCATTCTTCAGATTTCTTGAACTAAATTCCATATTGGTATATTCAAAGTTAATTTTGGATCCGAATCCAGGACCTTAAATCCATATTTCCTCAAAAACCGGATCCAAACCCATTTCTGAAGAAATTTTCTCAAAATAGCTTTAAAATTCTCAGAAAAATTTCCTTTTGTAAATATTTTTACAAAAACAAAAAAGAAAATTTTAAAATCTTTAACTTCTCGTAAAGCTTTAGGATTATTCTAAAAAAAAAAAAAAAGAAAAATAACATAAAAACCAAAAAAATCGAGAAAAGCCACAAAGAAAACGGATGATTTTCAAGCTTTTGAAGCCATTTTTCGCCAAAAGGCTCATTTCTTAAAACCATCTTTTAAATTTTTTTTAAAAGGGGAACCTCCTTTTTTAAAAAGGAAAACTTTCAAACGACCCTCTCCTCTCTCCATCGCAGATCTGCAAACGGCCTCCCCCTCTCTCAGCCTTCGATCTTCAACCAATTCTTCCTCCCGAACCCTCCGTTTCCCTTTAAGAATGAGCCTCCATCGCTTCGGAAAGGGGAGAAAAAGAGGAGAACAAAAACCCATCGAAAATTTCATCCATTAGCAGCATACTTCCATCCCATCATCGAGAGACATCAATTTCTCCATTACTACTTCATTCTCTTTCCTTCCTGGGATTCTTCTTCAGCGAAGCACGGGGGAACAATCCCTCTCCGAGAGCATTTCCTCTGCAAGAGATCAAAGAAATCCCGGGTCATCCTTCCAAAACAAGGTGCCGAGAACATCAGAGGACTAGTTTCGATCTTCTGCAAAACCAGGTCCTCCATCAATTCACAGTAAGCCCCTTTTTCCTCTAATTTTCCCTAGATCCCTTTTTGTTCTTTCTGTTTTTGGCCCCTATCAATGCACCACGGAGGATGTTCGGTTGCCTATAGCAACCCGAACGCCTCCTTGTGCTATAATAAGGGAACATCATGTTCCAACATATCTTCTGGTATCCCTGGTTTATGGTAAGTTTCCTTAACAATCCTGCTTGGAATTACTTTTCGATCTATCGGCTACAGTTATATTTTCATCATTTTAGCTTTTCTTTTCTTTTAGCTTTATTTATTAGTCTTGTTTGTTATATTTCTTCCCATTTAGATACGATTCTATCATTAGGTTTTCATTCATGTTGATTGTTAGTTACAGGAGCATTCACAATCTGTTTGAATCTGATTGTGTTTCGATGTTTTGCTGGCTTGGTCCTCATAAAACATAGCCCCTGTTACTTCTTATACTTTCAAAAGCTGCTAGCACCAATGACCAATGCAATGATGGTCCTCTATGTCCATCTATGTGCTAATCAGAATCGCAGAGGATTCCAAGTTTGTTTTCAATAGCTTCACATATGACTCTGGTTTAATTCCTTTTTTTTTATTATCACTGTTGTTATCTACACTTCAGCTTCATTGGTATTTGCTTCCAGCGTTATCTGATATGATTGAAACCTTCTAAAATGGTCATTAAGCTCATCTTCAAAATGCTCAGCATGTTGAAACTCTAGGCCCAACATTGGGTGGCCATTGATATCATTATCATGCGTGAGTTTTGCTGAAGATCTTCAGCGAAATCCTAAGAGCTTTGAAAATATTCATCATCCCCTGTCGATCCCACATACCATCTCAGCACATGACCAGTCTATCACAACATCATATCCCAATGTTGATCATTTATATTCTTGTAAATATCAACTGTTGGTTCCTTCATAGCCACATTATGACGGTTCATCTCATTTCTCATACTGCCCATGTAATTTAGGATCATGGAGGTTCCAGAGATCCTTAATAGTAATATAGTCTTCGTTCTTGAGATCAGCACCACCGGCTGAACATCAAACTTTGGGTAAACTTTATAAGTTTTTTTTTTTTTTTCTTCTTTTCTTTTCCTGGAAAATGTATGTATATCATGAACCTGTCCATGCTAATCTTATCAATACATTTTGTTGGATGCTAGTGGCTTTTATGTCAAAAGTTTGTTAGGCTTCTTTCTTTTTGGCTTGAGGCGACATTAATATTTCTTGAAGGGGCCTCTGTTGGTGGCGACAGAGCTTTTCACAGATTTGAGAAGGTTTCATTTTGCTGAACATATTCAAACATGTGCCTTGAAGGGTATATGCTGAAACATGTCCACTGTTACTTTATTCTGAATATTGATATTGCAGCAAGAAGATCAAGTTTTATGTTAATTTTCTGTTGAATGTGCAAAACATATGCTTCGAATTCTGAGTATGCGAAAACCAAGGTTTGATCACATCGTGTCAGCATCATCAATTTCCTCTGTCTGTGGTTGGCACGATCAACATTTTTTTTTAACTGCCAAGCTGTTGTGACTGATTTGGATTCATGGTTTTGGTTTGGAATTTGTGCATTCTTGTAGTGTTTATTCTGATGGATTCCTGCACGCTATATGTTAATGATGGTTGTAATGAGTAATGTGATGGATGGGCTCAATAGTTGTTGAACATTACCTGAAGTTCTGGACAGAGCCTCTTACAAGAGGAAGATCTTATGGTTGAGTCATTTTTCTTTTCTACTTGGTTTATATCTTTCATAGCTCTCAGGGGAAACTTTGATAGTGTTCTCTCATTAGAGAGAGGGACAAGTCGACAGCATGAGATAATTACAGGAAGTTGTATGGGTGACAATGAAGGCTGGGTTCAACCAAACAGCCTCTTGCCCAATGGCCTTTTACCAAATGTTGCAGAAAGCATAATACGAAAGATGGACAGAGATAGATGGATGCATCATTTGAAGGAAAGCTACATTTAAGTCATTCGTGTTTACTGATTTAGATATTAAAAGAAATGCTACAGTTTTGTGACATCACACGTTAATGCCTTCATTTGATGTCGCCACCCTACAGCATATCATATCATTCCAACATTAGATGCTGCGAACACTTTAGCCGCGTCAGTACATCATGCCACTGGTGTTATGTCCATTCTCCTCCCTCCTTTCATGTCATCTGCTGTAAATGTCACAACAGCACCTCGCTGTTGCCAAAAACACCCCTGGCTACCTCTACAACACAGCCACTTGTCACTGTGTGGATCCCTGTTGTAGCCAACATACCCCCAGTATCTGTCATTTTTTGCTAAAACATTCCTCATCTACATACATCGTTTGAGCACTTTTGCACAGTCTCTGTTCAGCACCAGCAGCCTTCTCTGCACCATTGCTTGTTGTCCCATTGTTACTTCTTTATTTCCTTATAACCAGTTTTCTTCACCACCTTACATTTCACCCTTCCCTTTCATATTGCCTACTGTAAGCATCTCAAAACAGTATTTTACTGTTGCCAATGGTCGGTACCATATCCCTTAAAACTACCTACTGCATCCTCTGTAGCAGAGTGATGCCCATCAATGGGTTGTGTATCACAACTCCAGCACCTATATCATCTGTAGATACCAATGCTTATGGATACGCTGTGTCAAACCTCATTACTGAAAGTAATACTTCAGTTGCTTCAGCAACTTCATTTCCACCAAGCATACCATTGCCCTCGCCGGACCTCGCTGCCACCTAGGTAGCAGTAGGACCTTCCCTTATCACGGGACCCCTGTTAGTTCCAACAAACCTTCATCTCACCCATCTGATTCTACTACAACAGCAAGTCCTGCAACCCATTAAATCATCTCCTTCTCATGCCATGTATATCCATATATATATAGATACATATATATATCTATATATATATACATGCATGTATAAACATATATATTATTCCCTCTGTCCGTTTCATCATTCATTTGAACATTTTGTAAAGATACCCACATGGTATATGCCATTTTTTTTTCTCCCATTTTTCATACTAACTCAGTCGTTTTGCAATAAATCTGTGGGAAAAGCTATCATTTAGGGTTGTAAATTTGATTTTATATGTTGTAATAGCTAGATTGGAATGAAAATTTATATTTCCTGCTTTAGGTAGAATGAATGAGCATTGTAAAATATCATGAATTGTTTGTTTTCATACATTTTTTTCTTTATTTCTCAAAATTCTCACAATGGTAAAACACGAATGGCACGTGCACCATTTCGTAAGAGATAATAAATACTAAGTTGATGATCCACATCAATGGCCATAGTCAGGGTGTGGACAAAACTTAGCATTTTTATCTCTTACAAAATAACACTGGATCCACACTGGATCCATTTTCAAAATTCATCATATTTTCCTAAAATATTTTCTTCTTTTATCAGAATTTAACTTAAAATTAACTCAAAACATATACCAATGGCCATAGTCAGGGTATATTGAGGGTTAATTTCATTTTAAATTCTATAAAAGCACCAAAATGTATTTTATTCTTCACCTGAATTTAAATGTGATTATTATATAATATATCCAATGACCATAGTCAGGGATATATTATATCTTCAATCTCATTTTTAATTCATTTAAAGAATGGAATAGCTTTTTCAAAAATCCAATTTCAAATTCTTCAAATTCATTCATCATTTAGGGTAGAATTGCATCATGTTTTCAAAATCCTCTTTCAAAATCCCAAATGTTTTCTTCTTCTTCATCAGATCTTATTCAAATCCAATTCTATCCCATTTTAAGATTTAAAATTTTGATTTCAAAGTCCCATTTGACTTTGAAACTCCTTTATATTCAAACTTCAAATTTCCAACTCAATTCAAAATCCAATTTCAAAGTTCAAATTTAACTTTGAAATTATCTTCTGATTTCAAAATCAAGTTCATCCCCTTATCTTCAATCAAGGTTTGGATTTGAATCTCAAGTTTAAACTTGGGTTTCTAAAACCCAGATCCATCTTTAAAGGTCCTATTTGGGCTCTTCATAATCCGAATCCAAAGTTAAATCCTAGTCTCAACTTGGATCCAGATTTCCAAGTATAAACTCAATTCCCCGTTTGGATCTCAGATTGCAGATCCAAATTCCATTTAGGATTCAGATCCTCATTCCCCTTTGGATCTCAGATTCAGATCCAAACTCTATCTTAGGATCCAGAGTTCAAATCCACCTTTGGATCTCAGATTACAGATCCAAAATTCCACTTAGGATCCAAATCCCCATTCTACATTGGATCTCAGATTACAGATTCAAAATCCATTCTAGGATCTAGATCCCCATTCTACTTTGGATCTTAGACTTCAGATCCAATTCCTCTTTAGGGTCCATATTCCAATTTCACTTTGGATCTTAGATCCAAAGTCCAATTCCACCTTGAATCTCAGATCAAAAACTCCAATTCTTAGGATCCATATTCCAATTTCACTTTGGATCTTAGATCCAAAGTCCAATTCCACCTTGAATCTCAGATCAAAAACTCCAATTCTTAGGATCCAGAATCCAATTCTACTTTGGATCTCAGACTTCAAATCCAACTCTATCTTCCAACCCTATCTTAGATCTCAGATTTTAGATCTAAACACCTTCTTGGATTCCAAACCTTGAATCCCATTCCATTCAAAATTCCAAATCCAAATTCCACCTTGATTCCAATTCATTAGAACCAATTCCATTTCCAGATTTCAAATCAAATTCCCATTTTAGATCCTAAATCCAAAATTCAACTTTGGACTCTATTTAGAATCCAGACTTTGGATTCAAATTCCATCTTGAAATCCAACTTTTAAATCAATCCTATTTCTCAATTCTATTTAAATTTCCCACATTTCATTGTGATTTCAAAAACTTCAAAGTTAGAATTCAATTCCATTTTTCATTTCTATTCTGATTCAAAGTCCATTTATGACTTTGAAAATTCCTTTTATCTCAAAAACTTCAAAAATCATTTTTTGAAATCCATATTTATTTTCCCAAGCTCATGATTATTCTAAAGACTTAGAACTTTAATCTTAAGTTCTAAGTTAGAAATCATTTCTTCACTTTATCATATTCACTTGGAAATTCTTCAAAATATTTTTCAAAAAGAGCATACATCTTTGCATTTGCACAAGCATGATTCTTTGTGCATTTAGACTTAGAATAATTTCTTAGATAATTTCTTAGCAAAGCAAAAGGCATTAATTCGACCCTTGGTTCGATTACCCCTGGTAAAGGCGCCAGGAATGGTTGAACCTCGTACCGACGAGCGGATCCCGTCTCTCAGTTTTCTCGCAAATATTTCAAAAACGGAGGCGAGTTATTTCAAAATTCTTCAAAATTAAGGTCAAGTGAGACCCGCAAAAGAATTCCTCTTCCCTCTTCTTTTCTTTTCTCTTTTCTTTTCTCTTTCCGTCTTCTATTTTCTCCCTTCAAAAGGACATAGAGGTAGGAAAGGAAGAGGAAGAGAGAGAACATTACGAGAGGAAAAATTTTGCGATGATCACAATCGCGCCCAGTCCTCTTGGATTCTCGAAGTTGCTGCCACTGCAGCTTGAAAAGGTGAGGGCATGCTTGTTATCACACGAGATCATAGCCCTTCTCGCAGACCATTTATATACTTGGCAGCCCTTTCGTGGTCTGTTTCAAACAATCCAGAGCAGTAGCGCTCTAGATTCTGAAATTTGGTGGTATTGTCCATCAAACTCATGCCACTCTGCTCCAACTCCAGAAACTCCATCTTTTTCTTGTTTCTAGAATGCAATAAGAAGTAGTTATCCATGAAAGTTCTCCGGGAGTCCTCCCATAGAACGACTTCAAGTTGTGAGAACTGGATCAGCTTGGTGGTATCCCACCACTTTCATGCATTGTATTTTAGTCGGTACGTGCCAAAGTTTGTCTTTTTCTCTTCTAGTAGTCCCAATACCAGGAAGGCATATTCAGTCTCCTCGATCCAACTCTCTGCGAGTTTTAGATCGGATTTGCTAACGAAAACTGGTGGGTCAAGTTTGAGAAACTTCTCATAAGTTATTCCTCCTAGGTTCTCATTGCGAGGT
This sequence comes from Nuphar pumila, assembly GCF_984573655.1. Classification (NCBI taxonomy): domain Eukaryota; kingdom Viridiplantae; phylum Streptophyta; class Magnoliopsida; order Nymphaeales; family Nymphaeaceae; genus Nuphar; species Nuphar pumila. The sequence goes on along the minus strand of NC_143249.1, from coordinate 53,937,784 downwards.
GTGACTGTGTGATCATCGCAAAATTTTCTTCTTCGGTTTCTTTCTCTCTCTTCCTTTCTAATCCCTATTTCCTCCTTTTTTGAAGGGAGAAATAAAAAACAGAAAAGAAGAGAGAAGATAAAAGAAAGAAAACAAGAGAGAGAGGAATTCTTTTGCAAAGGTCTCACTTGACCTTAATTTGAAAATATTTAAGAAAATAACTCTCCTCTGTTTTTGAAATATTTGCGAAAAAAATTGAGAGACAGGGCTCGCTCGTCGATACAAGGTTCGACCGTTCCTGGCGCCTTTACTAGGGGTAATCGAACCAAGGATCGAATTTATGCCTCCTTGCTTTGCTAAAATATTATCTAAGAATTTATCCTAAGTCTAAATGCACAGAGAATCATGCTTGTGCAATGCAAGGATGTATGCTCTTTTTGAAAAATGATTTTGAAATCTCCAAGTGTTGATAATAGAGTGAAGAAATGGTCTCTAACTTAGAATTTTTAGATAAATCAGAAAAGATACATGAAGTTCTAAGTCTTTGAAATAATCAGAGTTGGGAAAATAAATTTTGACTTTGAAAAGAAGGATTTGAAGCTGAAAAAGAAATGAGGTTTCAGAGTTAGAAATGGATTTTGATTTGAATTTTGAACCTAGATAGAGATGAAATTTGAAATGGAATTGAATTTCAGATTTAAAGTTTGAAATCAGGATGGAATTTGGATATCAGAAATCCAAATGAAATTTAAAAATAGAAATAGATTTAAGAAGTTCAGCTGAGAACTGAAAAATGGAATTGGATTTAAAATCTGGAAACTGAGATAGATTTGGATTTGAAATCTAGAATTGGAAATGAAATTGAATTTGAAATCTGGGATCCAAGATGGAATTTGAATCCAAAGTCTGAATCCTAAATGGAATTTAGATCTGAAGTCTGAGATCCAAGATGAGGTTGAATTCTAGAATCCTAAGTGGAATTGGATTCTAAGTCTGGGATCCAAAATGAAGTTGATTTCTAGGATTCTAAATGGAATTGGATCTGAAATCTGGGATCCAGGATGGAATTTGGATCTGAAGTCTGAGATCCAAAATGAAGTTGAATTCTGGAATCCTAAATGGAATTGGGCTCTAACTTTGGATTTAGAAAGCCCAAATGGGACTTCTGAAAGATGGATCTGGGTTTTGAAAACCCAGATTGAATTTAAAACTTTAGAAGAGAATCAAAATTTGAGATTCAGAATCAACCTCAAAACTTTGATTTTTGAATTTGAGATGTTAAGTTGAATTTGAAATTGGATCCTAAAAATGAATTTGGACTTTTAAAGTTGATTTGAACTTTTTTAAAATTTGATTAGAATTAGAAATTGAATCTTGAATATACAAATGAATTTCAAAGTCAAATTGGACTTTGAATTTGAAGCTTTAAATTCAGAATTAGAAGATGAATCAAAAATTTCAAAGTTTAAATTGAACTTTGAAACTTGAATTTTGAGATGTTGAATTGAATTTGAATTTGGTTTTGAATTGGAAATTGAATTTTTGAATATAGAAATGAATTTGAAATTTCAATGTCAAATTAGAGTTTGAATATAAAGTTAGAATCTGAAGATGGTATTTGAATTTACAAGGGCTGAAAATTGAAGTGAAGAAGATTTTTGAAAGAAATCACTTGGATTTTGAAAAGGAATTTTTGAAAAACATGATGTAATTCTATCCTAAATGATGAATGAATTTAAAGAATTTAAAATTGAATTTTGAAAATCTTATTTCATTTTTTAAGTGAATTAAAATAAGATTGAAGATATGATACATCCCTAACTATGGTCATTGAATGTATCATATAATAATCATATTTAAACTCAGGTAAAAAATCAAACATATTTTGGTGCTTTTATAGAGTTTAAAATACAATTAACTCTCAATATATCCTGACTATGGCCATTGACATATATTTTGAGTTAATTTTAAGCTAAACTCTGATAAAAGAGAAAAATATTTAAAAATATGATGATTTTTAGAAAGAGATTCAGTGTAGATCCAGTGTTATTCTATAAAAGATAAAAATCCTAAGCATTACCCACATTTTGACTATGGCCATCAATGTGAGTCATTTGCTTAGGATTAATTACCTCTCATCAGAATGGTGCACATGCCATTCGTGTTTCCATTCGTGAATTTTTGGAATAAAAGTTAAAATGATATGAGAACAAGTAATTTATGATATTTACAATGCTCATTCATTCTAATCTAGAACTGGAAATGTAAGGTTTGCATTAATATCTAGTTGTTTACCAGAATAAAATTGAGATTCACATTCTTAATTTAAGAAGGAAAATAGCCTAATTCTTGCAAAATGTAAGTTAGCACAGAGTAAAAGATGCATATAAAAAAAAGAGGTTTATAAGATATAATCTTGAATCTATAAGGCAAATGCTAGAAGATTTATACTCATGTCAATGATGAAGTGTATATACGTAGGAGTTAATGAATATATATTATGCTAATGAAAACCCACATATAGGAAAAACATATTCACAACTTAAAAATAGAAATCCATGGATATCTGCCTAAGCATATGTACATATTTAATAAAGGATTATCCACATATTGCCTAAACATAATTTTCATATGAAACGATTTTCAGTGAAAAGTGGATTGTCTATCACTTTGCAAAGCAATGAGTAGTGGTTGTGTTTGAAATGGGAGTGAAGATGACCTTATACCTACTGATGTAAGCACGATGATGTTGCTGCAAATAGTATTGTAGTAGGGAGCTGGGCATTGGTGGTGTACAGGGAACCGCAACAGTGTTTACCACTGTTGTGAGCATACATGGGGTGTTGAGAGTAGGTGGCGTAGATGGAGTGTGCTAAAGATATAAGGGGCTGTTATATATGACAGTGGGTAATGTGTTACGAGATCCCTATGACAGCAGTGAACTAGTTGGGGGTTTTGCACCATGGTGCTTTACTTGATGTTACATACCCAACATTAAGGAACGATCAGTCTTGAGACAACAGTTATAATTTCAGCATCTGTTACTGAAGCTACTGGAGAATTTCCAGTTTGTTTGACATGAGTGACAACTACACTATGTTGAGGCTGACAGGTGAAGAGATGAAGACAATGAAAGGGGCTTTACCTGGCATCCAGACAGCAGACCAAAAAGATTTTACAATAGCAACACCACTAGATTTCCTTTTCCCGATTTATGCTTCTATTTGACACTCTCTCCTATTGTTTCTAGCAACAATGTACAACATGCACAAAGCTTAGGTTTCCACCTGCATGTTATAGTATATTTCTGCAACACAAACCATAAGAAGACATCATGTGACCACTCTAGAGCTATTCCAAAGGTGGTAGCTTATCCTGTACCGCAAATCCTATTTTATTTTCATAGTCACATCCACTTGTAAAACAGAAACAATGTGATCAAAACTTCCACTAGACATGATCCATTATAAATCTACCCAATAATATCTCATCTTTAACTGAATGAATGACATGACCAGTTATTGCACTGAAACTCAGGTGTTTGCTCTAAGAAGTGGTTGTGGTATTTAATGCTCTAAGCCTGACATTCTAGATTTTGATGGACAAATTCAGAGAGGATACGGTTGAGCGTCGAAGAGACACAAAAGGCACATGTTAGAGCACGCAAAATAACTTGACAAAAAATCAGGGAAAGCAATAAATTGAGATGGGCAAAGGCAATTCAGCAGTCAAATTTCAATATAAACAACGAATAGAGCAATTTTGAGCACTACATACTATATATTGGTTGATGAAACACAAGTTTCTTAAACTAAAAAAAAAGAAGAAAAAAGATATTCCTGCAACCTTTGAATCATGAACCTGGGGAGCCAGAGGAGAGGTGTACTTACAGAAAGTTAGCAGATAGGACATATTTTGCGTCTTCAAGGAACTAGGCTCCCTTTCATGCTTACACAATATCCCCTCATACACTAAGAGGAAGGCTTCTGTGAATGGCTGTATCTCAGCCTCTAACGAAGGGTCACCCTCGAAGATGGCAATTATCAGTGAGCCAAGAGAATAAACTGTTAACAAGAAGCTTCCAGTGCTTCTCCAGCATAACAGTATTTACATTAAAAAAATGATTTCTTCACTTCGTGTTTTGGTTCCTGAAAAGCACTTTGAGATTTTACCTATATAACCAAACAATATCAAGTCAGATTTTAGCAGTAGAATAGAACCATACATAATTTTACAGTAAATTAGAAAAACCAATCAGAAGTTGAAGAGGCACATAGGTTCGGAATTAACATAGATACTATAATTAATCAGTTGATGTATTCACGAGTATAAATCTCAAACTCCCTTTCATAGCCTGCTGGTTGGTGAGAGAGAGAAAGAAAAAAATTATTACAGTCCTACTGCTGAGATGCTTTATACTAGAGACTACTACAATAGGTGCTGAATCACTATGTATCTGATTTAGAGATTTTGACAAGAATAACACAATGATGTAAATATGGAGGTGGATGATGAATGTTGTGCATCAGACAAGACTTTAACAGAGGCTTCATGAGGGTATATGCACACTGAAATGGAGCATTGGAAATGGACTTAATCCATCTCCGATCATTCTGAACCAAAAACCTACTTACGACATCATGCCATTATATGATCTCTAATGCTAACAAGTTATTTCAGAACTACTGTAATGCTCATGAATTCCTGCAAAAACTTCAGTTAACAGATATCTAAATGTAGTGCATTGCTTAGTCTGGGCCATACGTATACACATGATCAGATGGGTATTAAATTGAATCTTTGCCACAGATTCATATGACCAAATTGCTTGGTCTTACATGATCAAATTACCCTGATACATCAGACCATCATGAATTAAGACCCATAAATGCGAGTTTAGCATCAATGCTCGACTATAGCCATCACCTCTAACAGATTTGAATTCATACAGTACCAGTGACTGTAATTCACATTCGCGTTGCAGAGGCCTCAGTTCACATTTAGGTAGGCCTGGATGAATGGTCAGCGAACCCAATTGGGGTCAGATGAGGGGTATAGCAGGGGATGAATGATGTGTTTTATAGGAAATATGATGCACATGAAACACCAAATGCAGGGATAGATGATGAATATAGATAAGTAGATTGTGGTTTATTCAATACTATAGCAAGATGGGATGCAGTGCAGCAAAGAAAGTGACAAAATGAGATCGCAACACGTTATAAATTTTAATAACTAACCACAAATATACAGAATTCTAACCACTAAAATGCAAGAAAACCAAGTATGAGTGGGAAATACAGAATGGCAGCAAGTAAAAGAGAAAATGCAATGCAACCGAAGATGTGAAAATACAATGGTGTATGGGAAACCAAGCAATGCCATCTTGTGACGTTAGAGCAAAAGCTATGCAAAAAAAAAATGCAGGAAATCGATGGTATGTATATAGCAGCAAGATGCACGACAAATGATGCAGATGATATTGATTTACCTTTAGATGCAGAAAATCATTGGTATAACGAAGATAACAAAGACTTACAGGAAGAGGAAGACTTACCGATCTGATTTGAATCTGATAAATGTTGATCTTATGGCCATTCCCAAGGGATCGTGAGTATGATTTTAAATCTGAATAACGTATTTTCAAGGTGAATCAAATATTGATTCTCACAACAAATTAAAGCAGACAGAATTCTCAATGAGATTGAACCAGAGGCATTACAATGTTATCGCTGGATATTAGCTCTTGACACGTTAAATTCCCACCGCTGTTGTTAGTCATAAATGACCATCTGTGGATTGATGCCGATGCAAAGCAAAAAGGAAGAGAAGATGCAGAGGAAAAAAAATGATGGTCTATTGAATCTAGATGAAGAAGAAAAAATGCAAATCACGATAGAATAGAAGAATAAATGTTAGAATACATATATATCCTTACATAAACTGAGGAAATCCAATAAAATGAATCGCAGAGCAGAAGAAAATGAATTTCGGAATTAGGAAATTCCTTTTGTTGTTGCACAAGAGGGATTGATGGTGTTATAAGCAACCCAATCACAACTCGATGGTGCGTTTAATGGGGGAAAACAGAAAATTTAAAAATAAAACAGAGAAAATAAATGAAAATAGTAAAACAAATACGGAGATGAAACTGAAGTCTAGATGGATCGACGATGCCATTGTGAGGCATCGACGATCATCAGCATATAAGGAAAGAGGTTCAATCAGAAATCTAAGATCTATAGAAATAAACACTAGAAATCAAAATGCAGATTAGGAAGGGCGTAGAGAAATTGAAAACAGAAGAAATCTGATTCTGAATATACGTTAAACTTCAAAGAGATCCAAAGAAGAAAAAGAAAGATGGGATTCCTTACCTTAGTTTTCCAGAAACTCTGAAGGAGGAAGGAGGATTTTCTTTGTTTTTGTAGAGTTTTGCGTGGTTGCTTGGAGCTCTGGAGGTTGAAAGCGACTCTGGTTCAGCCGATTGGGAGGGAGGCCGAAAAGAAAGGGAATAGAGGAGATCGAAAGGAAGAAAGATGCTGGGGTGATAACGGATGAAAATGAAGGTTTTTCTGTGTGCTCTTTTTAAAAAGGAAAAAGGGGAAGGTTCGGGAAGAAGAGCGGTTAGAGATGAGCAGAGGAGGAAGAGGGTGCGCGATGGAGGAGAGAGAGAGAGAAAGAGAGAGAGAGGCGTCGTCCTCCCCCTCCTTCCACTTGCGAAGGGTTTCTCTAAGAGAAAACCCTAAAAAGGATTTTCAATGGGGCCTTCTTATTTTCAAGATTTTACAAAGAGGGGGTCCTTAACAAATTTTGCAAAAAGTGTTTTTCACAAAACTCGATTTTCAAAAAAAGGTGCCTTTAAAAGGCCATTTTTGTGTTTTTCTCTTTCTTTTTACTTTCTCATTTTTTTTTCTTTTCTCAAAATTTTCTATATTTTTTTGTATTTTTTAAAACAAAGTTCTAAAACTATGGGATTTCTAAAAAAAATTTCAAATATTTACAAAAAGAAGGCTTTTTGAAATTTTGAGATTATCTTTTGGAATTTTCTTCAGAAAATGGGTTTATATCCAGATTTGAAGAAATATTCGAGGTTTAAACCTCGAACCGAGGAATATATAGTAGTGAATTCAAACAGATGCCGGATGGACTGTCCGAGCCTTTCAAAACTATTTTTTGGTATTTTTGTAATTTTAATTTGAAAATTAGGCAACGAAGCTCAGATTTGGATTTTGACAATGAATCCGGGTCTGAAAACGAGCGAGATATATAACATGAATTTAATTTCAGAAGAATCTGAGAAATAGACTGGAATTTAGATTTAAAACTGATTTAATTACTCAGAAAATGGAATCAGAGGCAAAAATGGAATATTTAAAAGATTTTGAAAAATTTGGGGTGTTCACAGATGCCCCTCTTTGCTACTAAGTCGGTTGAAAGCCGAGCTTAGTGGCAAAGATAACACTCCAAATTTTGAAAAATGGCCCAGTCAGCAGACCTGAACTGGGTGTGGAAGAATTATTTTTGAAAAGACATTATTTTTCAGGTTTAATACCTTATCCTGAATGGCTTTGGGGAGACGAAATCCTCGAAAATGATATGATTGAGTAGAAAATGAGGAAATCATGATGAGACTTTGGGTGAAAATCCTGAAATGGTGGAAAATAATAATTTTGATCAAGTCTCATGGGTGAGACAAGATCAGCCTTTTAGAATGACTCAGGTTTAGCCCTTAACCTGGATGGGATGAAGATATATCATGATGAATTAAATGGAGAAAGGAATATATGAGGACCTTGATGGGACATTTTTGGGAAAAATGCCTCATGAGATGAAGTTCAAGTGGGATCCTATCCCGGATGGATATACAAAGCATGAATTCCTTGATGGGAGGAACCATGATGGGGATGGAAGAAAACACCTCATCAAAAACAAGGAACCTCGTTAGACGAGACTCAGGTTTAACCCAAACCTGAAAAAGGAAGATACCTCGTGGCACAAGGTTCAGGCTTAACCCTTAACCTGAAGGGGACAACCAAATAGAATCCTCGGACGAAGAAACCATGATGGGACCTTCAAAGTTTGGACGAACAAATCTGAAAGGGGTTTGCGAAAAGAGAAAATGAGGTTCCCTAAAGCTTTGGAAAAAGTGATGATCTTGGGCGTCTCATTGCTGAGACTGAATCAACTTTTGAAATTGATGACCTCTCGCAGAAGGTACAGGTTTGACCCTTAATTTGAGTGGATACTACCATACGGGGTTCTTGAATGAGAAAATCGTGATGGAACATGAAGAGATACCTTTCCCGAATGAGGCAACTCTTCTGGAAGATATAAACAACGCTAGGTTGCATCAAAAATGGATATTGAATATTTATTTCATTCTTGGAATAGCTAAAAATTTTTGCCAATAAGATAAAATTGTAGTTGACTCAAATGCTTGAAAATGTGCACGTATGTGCAAAAGATATTCTCTCTTTTTTACCTAGAGTATTTCCTCCAACGAAGCTAACTCCTCGGTCTTTAAGAGTCAAATTTAAAATTTTAATGTTGATGATTTTCTTCAAGGAAGCTATCTATTTCCTTGATATGAGAAGAGAAGAAATATTCTTAATTTCATAAAAACAAGTAGTGAAAAGATATTGATGCATAAAAAAATATGACTTCTGGCAATTTTGGCAGTTTGATATCTGGGTGTTTTCCCACGATGATCTTTTTGCACTCTTTTTAAGTCATTGAACTTTCTCAGGTTTTTACATCATCCTTCATTTGGATGTGTCCTGACTTTTCTCTCTTTTTCGGGAAAGGGTACGTCACAAACTCCTTCATCTTGGAGATGTTCCAATCCTTCTTTTTACCTCAGGAATTCTATTGGCTTAAAAGGTCTTTAGATGATAGCAGAAATCAAATATCTTTTAGGGTTTGTCGGTAGGCTCATCACATTCGCCTTCATCTCGACAATGATTTGAACTTTCCCTAGAAGGATCTGTCACAAACTCTTTCATCTCGGAGATGATTCAAATCTTCTTTGGCTCCGGGGGTCTAGCTCTCATATTCGTCTTCATCTTAACGACAATTGAGAGATCCCTTTTGCAGATATTTGATTGCAGCTTTAAATGAGAGGAGATATGGATTGAGTGGACTCTTTTTATGGCTCTGGATATTTCCACTGTTTGATTGCCAGAAAATCATCTTTAAAACATGCGCCATAGCCATGGTCAATATCAGTTTGCTTCTGGCTTTTCAACATCATTAAATATTTCTTTCGTTAATCATATCGAGGATATTTCTTACCTCTTTTTGGTTTATCAACAGGAAAAAGATTTGAATTTTATCTCTTTTTTTTCTTAAAAACTTTCACCCTTTGAAAGAATACTAGAGGTAATCTGAGGTGATTCTTTTGTGTAGTAAGAATTTTAGAATCAACAGATATTTTTAGCAAATTGGCAAAGTTTTCGAGAATCCTTTGTGAAATAATCACTCAATATAGATTTTGATAGGACCTCGAGTTGAAAATGGGAAGGAATATTTAGATTTTTTTTTTGACCGACTAGCTCGAAAGCAGGATCTTTTTGGAAGTACCAGCTCGAAAGCAGGATTTTATTGACTGACCAGCTTGAAAGCAGGATTTTGGTTTGATCGACCAGCTCGAAAGCAGTATTTATTTGACCGACCAACTCGAAAGCAGGATTTTTTTAACCGATCAACTCGAAAGCAGGATTTGTTTGACCCACCAGCTCGAAAGCAGGATTTGTTTGACTGACCAGCTCGAAAGCAGGACTTGATTGACCGACCAGCTCGAAAGCAGGATTTGATTGACCAACCAGCTCGAAAGCAAGATTTGTTTGTTCGAACAGCTCGAAAGCAGGATTTTGATTGACCGATCAGCTCGAAAGCAGAATTTTGTTTGTTCGACCAGCTCGAAAGCAGGATTTGTTTGTTCGATAAGCTCGAAAGCAGAATTTTGATTAACCGACCAACTCGAAAGCAGGATTTTGTTTGTTCGACCAGCTCGAAAGTAGGATTTGATTGACCGACCAGCTCGAAAGCAAGATTTGTTTGACCGACCAGCTCGAAAGCAGGATTTTGTTTGACCGACCAGCTCAAAAGTAGGATTTATTTGATAGACCAGCTCGAAAGCAGGATTTGTTTGACCGACCAGCTTGAAAGCAGGATTTGTTTGACCAACCAACTCGAAAGCAGGATTTGTTTGACCGACCAGCTCGAAAGCAGGATTTTGGAATGGTAAAAAGGTTTGGCATTAATAGAGTTGTGACTCGAAGGTTTGAAAATGATGGATATTTGATGAAATTGTAACCTGAAGGCTTGAACTTGATATACATTGATGAAGTTGTAACCCGAAGGCTTGAAAATGATAGACATTGATGAAATTGTAACCTGAAGGCTTGAACTCGATATACATTGATGAAGTTGTAACCCGAAGGCTTGAAAAGTGGGAATTTGATGACCCAAAGGTCGAAATTGGAGTTTAAAACTTTGAATTTTGATGAATGGTTAGTGCAAAGACTGAACCTGAAGGGCTAACTTGATCAATCAGCCAGACACTAGCACGAGCGCTAGGCTTACCAGTACGAGTACTGGATTTTTCAAAAAAATGCCCCAGTATGAGCACTGGGTTTTTGAAATTGCACCAGTATGAGAACTGGACTTTCCGACAGAGAGTTGGAAAGGAGACCAACATTCTAAGATACTTGAGAATTGAGTGAGAATGATTGTCGATGTTTTCAGAATTATTCTTTATCCTAAAGGGGAAGTTCAGGTTTGTCCCTTAACCTGAAAGGGGAAAAGAATAAGAATTATAAAAATGAATAAAAATTAAATAAATTTATGAAAAATTGTTTTTGAAAAAGAATTCTCACAGGCAGCCTTGTTGCTTCTGTTAGGGGTCTCAGGGTTATCTCTTATCCTGAATTGGAACACCTCGAAGAAGGAGGGTCAGGTTTATCCCTTAACCTGAGGGGGAACACCTCGGACAACGAGGGTCAGGTTTATCCCTTAACCTAAAAGGGTAAATAAAAGAATAGAATTTTGGAAAAAATAAAGAGAAATTGATAGACATTTACAAATTTGAAAAATTGTCTTTATAAAAGAATACGAAACCCTCTCTCTCCTCTCTCTCTTTCGAAAAACCCTCGGAGTGCCGTTCGAACCTCTCCTCGCCGGATTCTTCTGGCCGTGATAGGGAGTTGCCGGAATCCTCTTGTTGTGACTGGCGCATCTTTAGTTCTCGTCGGAATCCTTGTGGCAGCCTCCTCTCACTTGCCGTCATCCACCGCGGACTCCTCCTTACCTTTTCCCTCTTGCCTAAAATCCGTGGAAGAATCGACATCCCTTTGCACAAAAGTGTTTCTGTTGCACGACAACGGATATCTTCCTCACGTCGGACGTCATTTGGAAGCCGACATCAACACCATCTTCAATTGTTCTCAACGACTGTGTTGATCAATCATTCTCTGCAATTGAAATTTTTTTTTGGATGAATCTGTTTCAACCATGCCTCGTCAGAAGACTACATCCGCAAAAGGTTCTCCTCCTCCTACGCCTCTAGCAAAATATGGATTTTCTCTCAGATTACTCTGAAATCCTCTTTTATATGATACTTTTGGATCGGTTTCTACACTTCCTATTTTACCAGACCGAAATGTCCTCTTTCACATGTTTTCTCGTTACAAAATTAGAGAATTATTTCCAGGTATTTCACATCTTTTTTATGCCTGTGCAGACACCTTTCATTTTCCTTTTTTGATCCACTTGTTTTATATAAATTTACAAATTGATCATGAAACTGGAGTTCTTCCCTCTCTTGTTCGTGATGTTGAAATTGAGTTTGATTCTAAACTACTTGGACAAATCCTAGAAATTCCACCCTCAGACACTCTTTTCAATACTATTGAACTTAATGATGAAAGAATTTTTGAACAAATTCTTCTTCCCGGTGCACCTCATTGTCCTCCTTTCAAAAATACTAATCTTCAAACTCGTGCGCGCATTGCTGGACGAATCCTTGCCCACAATGTTCTACCTAAAACTGGTTCTTTTGATTATTATTCTACAAATCTTTCTACGGCTCTTTATGTCTTATTTGGAAATATTTCTGTAAATTGGGCCAACGTGTATTTTACTAATTTGTGGAAACAAAAATCATTTCTTCCTTATGGATGTCTTCTAACTCGTATTTTCAGACATTTCAAAGTTTCTTTAACCAATGAAAAATATATTGAGCAAAAGGAGTTCTTTGATCAAACTATTTTTAAACAAATGAAAATCAAATATCTGCCTCCTTTAAACGTTGATCAAACTGAACCTTCTGATCCTACTGAACCATCAATTTTTGAGCCCTCACCATCTTCTGTGACACCTTTATCTCAAGCAAAATGAAAGAAACTTTCTACTAGTCAAGACAATGATGAAGTTTTGCAGCAACTGGAAGCTTTAGAGCTGCATCAACACACTTTTCGTGAAGATGTGACTCAACAACTTTCTTCGATTCAGAAAGATATTACTGCAATCAAGGACTTGCTTAACTCACTTTTCTGATCTTTGTTTTCTGTTTTTACTAAACTTTGATACTTTATGGGTTGTAATATTTTGAACTTGAATTTACATTTTGCTTAAGCTATTTCTGCCCTTACTTTTTTTTATTATGACAAAGGGGGAGAAAAAAAAAAGTCTTTAGAAAAACTTTGCATTATGACATAGAAATTACATGAAATGACATGGAAATTACAAGAAAGCATTGAAAATTGCATTTATGAAAAAGTTTTAAAAATGCATTAAGTAATGATGGAAATGCAAACCAATCAATATGTGATATATGTGCTTTGAATGTATTAACTTTTAATGTTTTGCAGCATATTGATAGAGGGAGTAAAATCTTCATCTATGCATCTAAATGCTTCATCTTTGATTAAGTTTGTCATCATCAAAAGAGAGAGATTGTTACGACAATAAAGTCGTACATGATACTTCAAGTACAAGGTTTTGATGATAAACAAATGAATCAACTACATTTCAGCAAAGGCAATGAAGAAAGATGACAAGCATTGAAGAATTCGATGAAGAATCTTTGAAGACTAGTGTGCAAATGTTAAATTCATTAAAAGTCTTAGATTCTTGTAAGAGCCTTACTTAGAGTGCATATTTCGATTGCATTTCAGCTAAAAAGTCTTTAGAAAAACTTTTCTAAAAGAACCCTTCATGAATTTTTTTTTAGAAAACTCTTTTCTTAAATTTTCGTGTTTATTAGTCGACCAATAGACTCACCAATCGACTAATCCTTTCGCACCATATTTTCTAAAATGCCATTTTTGTCAAATTAGTCGACCAGACAGAATGTCTATTTTCTGGAAATTTTAGCAGCAGTCGACTAATGACTTTATTAGTCGACTAGACAGAACATGTGTTTTTTGGAAATTTAGCAGCAGTTGACTAATGCTTTTATCAGTCGACCGGACAGAACTTGTGTTGTTTTAGTATCAGTCGACTGAAAGGTTTTTCATTCTAATGATGATATTATTAGTTGACTAACTTTTCTCTAGTCCACTAAGTTTCAAAACATCAGATTTTCAAACGACTCGATAAACAGATCAATCGATCAACGATAACTGTCAGTCTACTAATAACTAATTATTAGTCGACTAACTACTGTTCCAGTCGACTAATTTTGCTGTTTTTCCTGAAACTTTAAAAAGATGTGTCTTTTCATTTTTCAAACGTTTTGATTGTTCAAAATAGACTGTTTTGACACCCTTTCATACCCTCAACGTATGGAAACTTTCAACTATAAATATGAGTGCATTTTACACTCAAAAGAACTGTAATTCAATCAATTTGAATCAATTACTCTTTGCTTTTCACTTATATTCATTTTCTCAATCACGTGATATTTTTCACTTCAGTTTTTCACTCAAATTCCTTTGAGAGATAGTGAATTCGTGAGTAGAGTATTTTAATAACCTCAAAAGCCAATTGTATCTCATTTGCATTCATAAGAAGGGCTCGTAAGTTGTGTTGTAAGTTGTTACTTATTTAATTTTCTATAAAAGGAAGGACTCCTTGGTTTAAAGGAGTTGTTTGCTTTCAGTAGGTGTGTTACTGAAAGTGGGATCGGATTTGGTCTGTGTATGATCTTGTAGTTACACAAAGTTGATAGTGGAAATCTCAAGCGGGTTTTGCTTGGGGACTGGATGTAGGCCGGGAAAGACCGAACCAGGATAAATTATTGTGTTCTTTGTGTGATTGCTTTGCAAATTGCAAAATCCGTCAAAATTTCGCAGACAATTTTTAAAAACACTATTCACCCCCCCTCTAGTGCTCGTTGCCTCGATCTTACTACACTTTCACTATCAATATGCTGCAAAACATAAGAAGTTAGCACAATCAACGCATATATATATATATATATATATATATATATATATATATATATATATATATATATATATATATATATATATATATATATATATATATATCACATATTGATTGTTTTGCATTTCCAATTTCCATCATTACTTCATGCATTCCTATTTCTTTTTCATGAATGCAATTTTCATGTTTGTCTTTTTCTCCCCCTTTGTCATAATCAAAAGGAGTAAGTGCAGTCATAACATATGCAAATTCAAGTCTAAAATATTACAACCTAGAAATTAACAAAGTTTATGAAAAGTAATGTTGTTTTATCAAAGCAATAACAGTAAACAAAATTCAAGAGAAGTGTTGCTTGATTATCTCCTTGAGTTCAGCAATGTCCTTCTAAATTGACAAAAGTTGTTGAGTTAGCTCCAAAGCTTCAATTTGTTGCAAAATTTCATCATTGTTTTGACTAGTAGAGACTTTCTTTCATTTTAGTTGAGATAGGGGTGTCACAGGAGATGGTGATGGTTCAGAGGATTCAGGAGATCCAAAATTTAAAGGAGGTAGATATTTGATTTTCATTCATTTAAAAACAGTTTGATCAAAGTATTCTTTTTGTTCAATAGATTTTTCATTTGTTAGGGGTACTTTGAAATATATGAAAATATGGGTAAGGAGACATCCATACGAAAGAAAGGGTTTTTGTTTCCACAAAGTAGTAAAATACACGTTGGCCCAATTGACAGAAATATTTACAAATAAGATATAAAGAGTCATAGAGAGATCTGTGGAATAGTAATCAAAAGATCTAGTTTTAGGTAGAACATTGTGGGCAAGAATTCACCCAGCAATGCGAGCGCGAGTTTGAAGATTGGTAGTCTTGAAAGGAGGCCAATGAGGTACACCGGGAAGAAGAATTTGTTCAAAAAATATTTCATCATTAAGTTCAATAGTATTGGAAAGTGTTTCTGAAGGTGGAATGTCTAGGATTTGTCCAAGAAGTTTAGAATCAAACTCAATTTCAACATCGCAAACAAGAGAGAAAAGAAATCCAGTTTCATGATCAATTTATAAATTAGTGTAAAATAAATGGATCAATAAAGGATAATGAAATCGATCCAAACTGGCATAAAAAAGATGTGAAATGCCTGTGAATAATTTTTTGATATTGTAGCGAGAAAATAGGTAAAACAGAATATTTCGACCTGGTAAAATAGGAAGTGCAGAAATCGATCCAAAAGTATTGTATAAAAGGGGATTTCTGAGTAGTATAAGAGAAAATCCATGACGTGCTTGTGGTGTAGATAAAGGGAACCTTGTGCAGAGGCTATTTTCTGACGAGGCATGGTCGTCAAGAATGAAACAGATTCACCTGTCAAAGAGAATTGTTGTCGCAGAGAGTGGTTGATCTACAAGGTCTTTGAGAGGAACGGGTGGAGACGTTGTTGATGTCGGTTTTCCAATGCTTTAAGAATGACGTCCGGTGGGAGGAAGATGTCTGTCGTCGTGGAGGATAACCAATGCTATAGAATGACTTTGTCGCGACAAGTAGGTTTCAGCAAGAGATTGATATCTCCTAAGGTTTGTGGAGGACGGTAGCTATCTACCGAAGAAAATCTGGAGGAGCCTTTGTGCGATGCGGACGGTGCTCCGTTAATCGCTGGGGAGGATATGATGGACAGTAGGTCGTCCAAGATCTAGGTCTCTGTTAGTGGCCAAATCAATCGGTGGGAGCAGTCCACCGGAAGATGGATGTCTAGTTTCCACAGGTTTTAGGCAAAAGGGAAGAGGCAATAAAGGGTTTGGCGGCAACAGAAACAGGAGGAGTCGCTATGGATGACGGCAGGTGAGAAGATGTTGTCGCAAGCATCGACTGCTAAAGAAGCACCCTGTCACGACAAGAGGATTTCGGCGAAGAGGAGTTCGTTCGACACTCCTAGGGTTTTGGGAAGAGATAGAGGAGAGGGAGTGTTTTGCTTCTCAAGAGGGGAAAGCACATGGGCGTAAAAAAAATGATTGCCTCTTGTAAATAAAACCAAGGGGTATCGGGTCCCTTCAATTTAAAATTTTAAAAAATAACCATTAGTCGACTAGAATTTCATCGATTGACTAAACAATCCGATTTTGAGATTTTTCAAAAGCAAAACTTTAAAAAAAAAAATCTAAAAATGAGCAAATGCCTAGTTCTCTCCTAATTCTCATAAAATCTTCATTTTTAAGTGGTTTAGTGAAGATATTGGCATGTTGTGCATTAGTGGGTATAAAATTTAATGAAATGTCTCTTTTTAACACATGATCTCATAAGAAATGATGTCTTACTTCAATATGCTTAGTTCTTGAGTGCTTAACAAGATTTTTTGAAAGATTTATAGCACTAGTGTTATCACAATAAATAGTTGTTGTGGAGTAATTCAAACCAAAATCTTTTAAGGTTTGTTTCATCCATAGTACTTGTGAACACATTAAATTAGCCGCTATATATTTTGCTTTAGTTATTGAGAGTGACACTCAATTTTGCTTTTTACTAAACCAAGAGACTAGGAAATATCCTAAGAAATGACAAGTTCCACTAGTACTCTTGCGATCAGATTTGCTTTCAGCAAAATCTGTATTACTATATGAAACTAAATCGAAGGAAGATGATTTCGGGTAAAACAAACAAAAATCTAAAGTATCTTTCAAGTATCGAAGAATTTGTTTTACTGCAGTTAAGTGAGATTCCTTTGGATTAGCTTGAAATCTAGCACACATATAAACACTAAACATTATATCTGGTCGATTAGTAGTTAAGTATAATAGAGATCTGATCATACCTCTGTAGAGCTTAGTATCTACATTTTTACCATTTTCATCTTTGTCAAGAGAAGTAGTAGTGCTCATAGGATTTCTTCTTGATTTTGATGAGTTCATCCCAAATCTCTTAAGAAGTTCTTTTGTATACTTAGCCTGGTTGATGAAGATTCATTCTTCAGTTTGCTTTATTTGAAGTCCAAGGAAGTAGTTCAATTCGCCCATCAAGCTCATTTCAAACTCTTCCTGCATAGCTTTAGAAAATTCTTTACAAAGAGAATCATTAGTAGAATCAAATATTATGTCATCAACATAAATTTGCATAATAAGAATCTCTGAATCTAGATTTTTAATAAATAAAGTGGAGTCTACCCGACCAATGGAACAACTAGATTGTTCTAGTAAATTTTGTAGTCTTTCATACCACGCTCTTGGCGGCCTGGGATGGGCTGCAACCGCTAGGCCTAAGCCTATTCTCGAAAAGGGATGGCATGACAGTAGAGCGTCCCACAACTTCAGACGTCCTGGCCGTTCCCGAATGGCACGCTAGCTGGACTCCTCCCGGACTGCTGCCATTACAGGGTAGAGCCTAAGGAGGGTCCGATGCAACTCTGTATGCTGCGCACCTAAGAAAGGAGATGGCAGCAGTGCCTGCTATCCAGAGGTGACCGAACCACATGTGTTCAGCCCACGCCCGTCATCTAGCATCCTGTGAGCATGGAAAGCAAAAGAAACAAAGATACCCCATTCATCTAAGCATTGAGCCGGAAGGAAGTTCTTCAAAGGAAAAAACAACCAAGCAAAACATTCGTTGTGGGGTGAGTTGAGGGGTTATATCCACCTCCAACCGTGCACTTCAAACCGTGCGACGGTGGTGAGGATTCATGCTATCGTCTTTGCAAAACCAAAAGAATCACTTGAACGTTTTTTCCAAGAACCAAGATGGATAACCACAAGAATGGGAACTCACACAAAAACTCAAAAAAATAAACATGGTAGAATCTCACCAACGAAAATGGAAAAAGGCAAACCGAAAGCATGGGAAGGTGAAATGGAAACTCACCCTTGAAGCATGCAACCAGATGGAGGGGGTTCCTTGTTCGTGCAAAGGGTAGAGGGGAGTCTGTTTGGTACCCAACCCTACTCTAAGACGTTGAGGAGAGGGAGGGTGTGTCCACGGTTTTTGGGAGAGAGAAGAGTGTAAGAGAGAGAATGCCTCCAAAAAAATGAAACACTATTCACCTCTCCTCTCAAAAGTGACCGCTTTTAAAAGATAGGGTTTCAAAACATGTGGTCTGGATTCATTCTCTAAAATGAATAGTGGAGATGGTGCTCACACCCTTATAGGGTGTGGCACTTCCAAAAATTTTCAAAGTAGCCTTTTGAAGAGCCAATCAAGTTATAACATTTGAATTAGTTTTGAAAATCTTTCAAAACTGCCACCGCCAAGCTTGGTGGACTTTTTCCTTGGTCTTTGGCTTTAATATGTGGCTACCCCTAGCCTCCTTCCAGTGAGACAAGGTGCGCCCACTTGTGGCCACTTTGTCAACGTGAGTTACACCTCGAGTGCTCCTGATGTGCGACACTAAGCTCAATTCTACCAATGATTTTCGTGAAGGCTTCTCTTAAGGTGATTTTTGAGATTTCTTCTTAATTAAGCGTCGAAATTGTGCCAATGCTTTGATGAGAGTGGAAGGTTAGAAATTGGGTTCCGAGTCCTATGTTTATAAATCTCGACTAACTCGAACGATAACAGTCACCTGTAACAAGTTTTCATCAAAATTTCTTTAAAATTTTACGGGTCTTACATTTGATGACTAGTATGACTCAAAAATTAGAATATCAAGGGACAGACAACATCATGGTTGGCAATGAAGTTAATCTTCTGATTGCAACCATGGGTAATGTGACTCTAAACTCAAAAGAAAATACCTTTTGTTCTAAAAAATATCTAGCATGTGCCTCAAATCAAGTGTAGTTTGATATGAGTAGCTAAGTTGACTAGGGATAATAATTGCTATGTTGAGTTTTACCTAAATGGTTTTTGTGTTAAGAATCAATAGAAATAGAACATACTTCAAAAGGGACAGAGTAGAGGAGGTGTCTATGTGTGGCCGGTTGACAAGAAAACATCAGGTTTTGGAGCAAAGGCATTTGTAGTGGGTATAGACTCTACTATTCACTAGTGGATTCTTAGACTAGGACATCCTAGTCAAAGGACTCTTGATTTACTTAGACAAAATAATTATTTGAGTTTTTTTGGTGATACACTTTTAAGTTTTTGTTCTACTTGATTGACCAGCAAAATGCATAAACTTTCATTTGAATTATCTGAAACTGTTACAAAAACTCCATTAAAGTTGCTCTGGCGGCCAACATCTATCACATCTAGAGAAGGGAACAATTTATATTTATTATTGATAATTTTTTAAAGTTCTCTTGGCTATTTCCCTTGAAAAAAAAGTCAGACATGCTAGCATGTTTTCAAAACTTCAAGGTTAGTTGAAAAATAGGTAGGACACAATATTAAAATATTTCATAGTAATAGAGGAGTAGAGTTTGTTAATAATGTCTTTAGTGCCTTTCTAGATTAACATGGGATCCAAAGATGGCTAATGTGTCCACATACTTCTCAATAGAATGATATTATAGAATGTAAGCACTAACATGTTACTGAATGTGGTCTTAGCATACTTATGCTTCATTGAATTTAACATTTTGGTTGATGCTTTTAGAGATGCTACACATCTTATAAATCATCTTCCAAGCACAAAGTTGAATGGAAAAACTCCTTATGAGCTCCTAATGGAAAACATCCCATATATGATGACTTAAAAATTTTCAATGTACCTATTTTCCATTATTGTCCCCTTACTCAAGTTATAAATTGTCTCCTAAGTCTAAGGCTTGTGTGTTCATTGGATATGGTTCTAGCTATAAAGGATATCTACATTTTGACCTTGTTGCTAAAAGAGATTATATTTATAAACATGTTATATTTAAAGAAAATGATTTTCTATATACTGGTACAAGAGACCCAATCACAAGTGATGAGGTATCAAGATGGTTAAACACGATGAATGGTCAACCAACCCATAACAATGGGTCCAATCAACCAAACGTCCAATCCAGTTTGCAAAACCCCATCAAACAACTAGTAGAGCTTACAAATAACTTCACCAATCAGCAGCCAATGACCATATTACCTATCACCTTACCAAGTCTGGATCAAACAAATTCTCAAATCGAATCAAGTAACCAATATCAAATCTCACCAAACCAAGTCATCCCAAATAGTTGGACATGAAGAATAAATAATCACAAAATCATCACTATGAAAGTGCTATAGGATCGAGGCAACGAGCACTAGAGGGGGGTGAATAGTGCTTTTAAATAGCGTCTTTGGAATTTTGATGGATTTTTAAATTCACAAAGCAATCACACAAAAAACACAATAATTTATCCTGGTTCGGTCTTTCTTGACCTACATCCAGTTCCCAAGCAAAACCAGCTTGAGATTTCCACTATCAACCTTATGTAACTACAAGATCATACACAGACCAAATCCGGTCTCACTTTCAGTAACATACCTACTGAAAGCAAACAACTCCTTTAAACCAAGGAGTCCTTTTCTTTTATAGAAAAATGAAATAAGTAACAACTTATAAACAACCTATGAGCCCTTCTTATAAATGTAAATGAGATGCAATTGGCTTTTGAGGTTGTTGAAATACTCAACTCATGAATTCACTGTCTCTCAAAGGAATTTGAGTGAAAAATTAAAGTAAAAAATATTAAGTGAGTGAGAAAATGAATATGAGTGAAAAGCAAAGAGTAATTCAATATAATTTGATTGGATTGCATTGCTTTTGAGTGTGGAATGCACTCATATTTATAGTTGAAAGATTCTATATGTTGAGGGTATAAAAGGGTGTCAAAACAGTCTGTTTTGAACGATCAAAATATTTGAAAAATAAAAAGACACTCCTTTTTAAAAGTTTCAGGAAAAACAACAAAATTAGTCGACTGATAATCAAATATTAGTAGACTGACAGTTATCGTTGGTCGACTAATGTGTTTATCAAGCCGTTTGAAAATATGAAGTTTTGAAACTTAGTCGACTAGAGAAAAAATTAGTCGACTGATAATATCATCAGTAGACTGAAAAAATTTAAAGTCAACTGCTGCTAAATTTTTCTAAAAATACATGTTCTGTCCGGTCGACTGATAAAATCATACATGTTCTGTCTGGTCGACTGATAAAATCATTAGTCGACTGCTGCTAAATTTTTCAGAAAACAGACGTTTTGTCTGGTCGACTGATAAAACCTTCGGTCGATTAATTTGACAAAAATGACATTTTGCTTAGAAAATTTGGCGCGAAAGGATTAGTCGGCTGGTGAGTCTATTGGTCGACTAATAAACATGAAAAATTAAATAAAGAGTTTTCTAAAAAGATTTTCATGAAGGGTTCTTTTAGAAAAGTTTTTCTAAAGACTTTTTAGATGAAATGCAACCAAAATATGCACTCTAAGTAAGGCTCTTACAAGAATCTATGACTTTTAATGAGTTTTATATTTGCACACTAGTCTTCAAAGATTCTTCATCGAATTCTTCAATTCTTGTCATCTTTCTTCATTGCCTTAGCTGAAATGCAGTTGATTCACTTGTTCATCATCAAAACCTTGTACTTGAAGTATCATGTACGACTTCATTGTCGTAATAATCTCTCCCTTTTTTATGATGACAAACTTAGTCAAAGATGGAGCATTTAGATGCATTAGATGGAGATTTTACTGCCCCTATCAATATGCTGCAAAACATTAGTAGTACAATCAAAGCACATATATCACATATTGATTGTTTTGCATTTCCATCATCACTTCATGCATTTCTAAAACTTTTTCATGCAATTTTCAATTCTTTCATATGATGAAATTTTCAATGCTTTCACATGATGCAATTTCCATGTTGCATGTTCTTTTTCTCCAATAATTTTCATCCATGTGTTTCCATCCATGTGTCTTTTTCTCATAATTTCTCATGCAAGTTCTATCTTTTTTTTTTCAATTTTCATGCATGTGTCTTTGTCTCATGCAAGTTCTATCTTTTTCTCCCCCTTTTGTCATAAGCAAAAAGAGTAAGGGCAGACATAGCATAAGCAAAATGCAAATTCAAGTTCTAAATATTACAACCCATAAAGTATCAAAGTTCAGTAAGGATAGTAAACAAAGATCAAGAGAAGTGTTGCTTGATCATCTCCTTGAGTTCAGCAATATCTTTCTGAATTGAAGAAAGTTGTTGAGTCACATCTTCACGAAAAGTGTGTTGATGCAGCTCCAAAGCTTCCATTCTCTCCAAAATTTCATCATTGTCTTGACTAGTAGAGAATTTCTTTCATTTTTCTTGAAATGAAGGTGTCACAGAAGATGGTGAGGGTTCAGAGGGTGATGGTTCAATTGGTTCAGTTTGATCAAAGTTTAAAGGAGGCTGATATTTGATTTTCATTCGTTTAAAAATAGTTTGATCAAAGAACTTTTTTTGTTCAATATATTTTTCATTGGTTAGGGGTAGTTTGAAATATCTGAAAATACGTGTAAAAAGACATCCATACGGAAGAAAAGGTTTTTGTTTCCACAAAGTAGTAAAATACACGTTGGCCCAATTTACCGAAATATTTCCAAATAAGACGTAAAGAGCCATAGAGAGATATGTGAAATAGTAATCAAAAGATCCAGTTTTAGGTAGAACATTGTGGGCAAAAATTCATCCAGCAATGCGAGCGTGAGTTTGAAGATTGGTATTTTTGAAAGGAGGACAATGAGGTGCACCAGAAAGAAGAATTTGTTCAAAAATTCTTTCATCATTAAGTTCAATAGTATTGAAAAGAGTTTCTGAAGGTGGAATATCTAAGATTTGTCCAAGAAGTTTAGAATCAAACTCAATTTCAACATCGCGAACAAGAGAAGAAAGAAATTCAGTTTCATGATCAATTTGTAAATTTGTGTAAAACAAATCGATCAGTAAAGGATAATGAAGAGGGTCTGAACCGGCGTCAAAAAGGTGTGAAATGCCTGTGAATAATTCTCTGATTTTGTAGCGAGAAAATATGTGAAACAGGACATTTTGGCCTCGTAAAATAGAAAGTGCAAAATCGATCCAAAAGTATCATATAAAAGAGGATTTTTAAGTAGTCTGAGAGAAAATTCATGATGTGCTTGTGGTGTAGATGGAGGGGTACCTTGTGCGGAGGTTGTTTTCTGACGAGGCATGGTTGTTAAGAACAAAACAGATTCACCTATCAAAGAGAATCATTGTTGATGTCGGTTTCCAAATGCTTTAAAAATGACCTTCGGTGGGAGGAAGATATCGTCCGGCGTCGTGACGAATAACCAATGCAACATAAACACTTTGTGTGATGCGAACGATGTGCCTTCTACGATCAAGGTCTCTGGTAGTGGCCAAAACAATCGGCAGTAACAACCCACCAAAAGGGATGTCGAGTTTCCACAGATTTTAGGCAAGAGGGAAGAGGCAAGGAGGAGTCCGTCTGGTACAGAAATAGAAGATGACGCAAGGATGATGGCAGGTGAGAAGAGGTTGTCGCAAGCGTCATTGGCTGAAGAGGCACCCTGTCATCGCAAGAGGATTCCGACGAGGAGGAGTTCGATCGGCACTCTGAGGGTTTTTGTTGAAACGGAGGAGAGAGAGAGAGAGGGTTTTGTTTTATGAAAAGGGGAAAACAGACGGGCGTAAAAACAAAACGGTGTGATTTTTAAAAACAAAAACGAAGGGGTATCGGGTTCCTTCAGTAAAATTTTAAAACATCAGTCGACTAGAAGTTTATCGATCGACTAAAAAGGTGCATTTTTTAGATTAAAAAAAAAGCAGAATTTTAAAACAAATTTTATAAATCTAAAAATGAGCAAATGCCTAGTTATCTCCTAATTCTCATAAAATCTTCATTTTAAAGTGGTTTAGTGAAGATATTGGCATGTTGTTCATTAGTGGATATAAAATTTAATGAAATGTTTCCTTTTAACACATGATCTTGTAAGAAATGATGTCTAACTTCAATATGCTTAGTTATTGAATGCTGAATAGGATTTTTTGAAAGATTTATAGTACTAGTGTTATCAAAATAAATAGTTGTTGTGGAGTAATTCAAACCAAAATCTTTTTAGATTTGTTTCATCCATAGTACTTGTGAACACGCTAAACTAACCGTTATATATTCTGCTCCAGTTGTTGAGAGTGACACTGAATTTTGCTTTTTACTAAACAAAGAGACTAAGAAATTTCCTAAAAAATGACAAGTTTCACTAGTACTCTTGCGATCAGATTTACTTTCTGCAAAATCTGCATCACTATATGAAACTAAATCAAAGGAAGATGATTTTGGGTAAATCAAACCAAAATCTGAAGTATCTTTCAAGTAATGAAGAATTTGTTTTACTGCAGTTAAATGAGATTCCTTTAGATTAGCTTGAAATCTAGCAAACATACAAACACTAAACATTATATAAGGTCGATTAGCAGTTAAGTATAATAGAGATCCGATCATACCTCTGTAGAGCTTAGTATCTACATTTTTACCATTTTCATCTTTATCAAGAGAAGTAGTTGTGCTCATAGGATTTCTTCTTGATTTTGATGAGTCCATCCCAAATCTCTTGAGAAGTTCTTTTGTATACTTAGCCTGGTTGATAAAGATTTCTTCTTCAGTTTGCTTTATTTAAAGTCTAAGGAAGTAGTTTAATTCGCCCATCAAGCTCATTTCAAACTCTTTCTGCATAGCTTTAGCAAATTCTTTACAAAGAGAATCATTAGTAGAACCAAATATTATGTCATCAACATAAATTTGCACAATAAGAATATCTGAATTAAGATTTTTAATAAATAAAGTGAAGTTTACCCGACCAATGGAAAAACCAGATTGTTCTAGAAAATTTTGTAGTCTTTCATACCATGCTCTTGGTGCTTGTTTAAGTCCGTACAAAGCTCTTTTTAATTTATAGATTTTTTCTTGATATTTCTTATTTTCAAACTCTGGAGGTTGCTCTACATAAACTTCTTCATTGATGTGTCCATTTAAGAATGCACTCTTAACATCAATTTGATATAACTTAAAATTCATGTAACTCGCAAAAGCAAGCATCATTTGAATTGACTCCAATCGAGCCACTGGTGCATAGGTTTCATCAAAATATATGCCTTCTTCTTGATTATAGCCTTGTGCTACTAGTCTTGCTTTGTTTTGAATGACTTCGCCATTTTCGTCCAGCTTATTTCTGAAGACCCATCTTGTTCCAATTATGATCCTTTGGTCTATCAAATAGATCCCATACATCATTCCTAGTAAATTGGTTAAGTTTTTCAGATATGGCCAAAAGCCAAAATTCATCGTCACAAGCCTCATTGATATTCTTTGGTTCTATTTTAGATATGAAAGCAATATTTGCAATATATTGCAATTGCCTTCTAGTTTCGACACCACTCTTTATTTCTCCAATAACTTGTTCATGTGGATGATTGGAAACTTCTTTCCAAACCGGTTAAAGAGGAACATTTTCTTGAGAAGTACTCTCTATCAAAGGTTCTTCTTGAAGTATGACTTCTTCTCCTTCGCTTAGAGGTGTAACCTGCTCATAATTCTCATCAAATGCAACATGTAAAGATTCTTCAATGCAAGATGTTCTTTTATTAAAAACACGATAAGCTTTACTTCTAGAAGAATATCTAAGAAATATTGATTCATCTGATTTTGAATCAAACTTATCAAGATTATCTTTGGTATTTAACAAGAAGCATTTACTACCAAAAATTTTGAAATATGAGATCTTTGGTATACGATTATAATACAATTCAAAACATGTTTTATGTAAGATTGGTCAAATAAGAACTCAGTTTAAAACATAACATGTTCTATTTATTGCTTCAGCCCAAAAGTATTTTGGTAAATTTTTATCTTGAAGCATGGTTCTAGCACATTCTTGCAAAGTTCTATTCTTTCTTTCAACAACTTCATTTTGTGGAGCCGCTCTAGGAAAAGCAAAGTTGTGAGTTATGCCATGTAAATCACAATACTTTAGAAAAGATTCATTTTCAAATTCACCACCATGATCACTACGAATTTTAATAATAAATGTAGATTTTTCATTTGTAATTCTTCTACAAAGTTTGGAAAATTCAAAAAATGCATCATTTTTGCTTTTTAGAAAAATCACCAATGTAAGTCAAGAATAATCATCTACTATAACAAAAGCATACTTACTACCATTCAAACTTTGAATTCTAGATGGTCCAAATAGATCTAAATGTAAAAGTTCAATAGAACGTTTTGTTGAAACTATATCTTTTGCTTTAAAAGAACTCTTGATTTGTTTACCCATTTGGCAAGCATCACATAAGTGATCATTCTTATATGGTATTCTAGGTAGGCCTCTAACAAGATTATTCTTGGATAACTTGGAAATAATTTTAAAGTTAACATGTCCAAGTCTCTTGTGTCATAACCATTGAATTTCATTTGAAACAATAATTCATTTTTCATTAACAGTGGGTAACTCATCTAGATAAAGTTCATACACATTGTTCCTTCTTTTACCTTTAAAAATGATCTTTTTAGATTGAAAATTAGAAATTAAGCATAAATCATGTTCAAAAGAAACAAGAAAACATTTATCACATAATTGATTAATGAATAATAAATTATGCATTAAACCATCTACTAAAAGAACATTTTCTATCAAGGAAAATTTTGGATTACCAATGTTACCAATACCGATTACTTTTCCCTTGTTATTGTCACCAAAGGTGACAGTTCCTCCATTCTTACTTTGGAGGGTGAAAAATAACTCCGGCCTTCCAGTCATATGTTTGGAACAATCGCTGTCCAAGATCCATTTGCTCCTTATTTTGTGTACCTACAACAAAATTAGAAGACAAAGCATTTGACCCATTTCTATTTTTGGGTCCATGAGAGTTAGTCATAGGAACCCATATCCATTTGGATTTTGGTTTTCTTTGATAATAAATATTCTTTCTATATAAAGATTTATCATTTCTAGAGTAATGATATCTAGGCTTATAAGCATTATAATAAGTACTATGATTAGATGCATTTCTAGTATGACTAGAAAATTGAGTTCTTTGAACAAATGGTTGAGAATTTTGTCTTTGATTCTTCACCACATAGTTTGATCTATTTTGAATATCAAATAAACTATATCCCAATCCGGTTTTATTAACCCAGCATCTTTGAGAACCAAGAAGTTTTTCTAGATTCTCTTGTCCATTTGTGAATTTGGTCACTATAGAAAGAAGATCATTTGATTTTTCTTTTAGACTAGTTATTTCTTTTTGTAAGAGATTGGTTCTAATTCCAATTTCTTTTATCTCAAATGCTTGACAAGAGTTTTCTTTCTTGAGATCTTTTATCTCTTGAAGTAACACTTTGTTGTGAGAGTCAAGAGTTGAATTTACAGTTTTTAACTCTTTGTTTTTAGAACTTAGATTCTTAAATTTAGCATATAAATAATTAAATGCTTCTAATAAATCATCATACTCAAATTGACTTACTGAGTCTTCTTGTGCTACAAAGCACATGTTGGTGACTTCTTCATTTGATTCTTCATCGGAAGAGGAGTCACTATCATCCCAACATGCTTGAAATGCCTTTTTCTTCTTGAATTGGTCCTTGGTCTTGATTTTGAGAAGAGGACAATCTTTCTTAATGTGTCCTGCCTTTTTGCAGTTAAAGCACTTGACTTCATTTGGATTGGAAGAATCCGCTTTTTTTACCTTTCTTTGAAATCTTTCTTTTTTGATGAATCTTTTGAATTGCCTTGTAATGAGAGCAATATCTCCATCTTCATCTTTTTCTGAATTTTCAGAGTCAGAAGTAGCCTTAAAAGCAAGAGATTTCGGTTCTTCTTCTTGTCTGTCTTGAAGTTGGACTTCATATGCCATTAAGTTACCAACCAAATCTTCAAGAGTGATAGTGTTTAAATCATTTGATTCTTCTATAGCTGTGGTTTTTCTCTCCCATTCAGGAGTTAAACACCTTAGATTTTTTCTGACTAAATCCACTTGTGAATATTCTTTTCTAAGGGATTTTAGAGTGTTAGTAATATCAGTCATTCTAGTTACCATGTTCGATATAGATTCATTTTGTTTCATTTTAAACAATTCAAGTTTATAAACTAAAGAAACAATTTTAGATTCCTTAACCTTTGACGTACCTTTGTGAGTCACGAAAAGAGTATGCCAGATTTCATTTGTTGTAGAGCATTGAGAGATGCGATTGAACTCTACCTTGTCAATGACACAATACAATGCATTCATAGCTTTGGCATTAAGTGAAGCAGTCTTCTTTTCTTCATCGGTCCATTGACTAAAATCAGTTGATGTCATTTGGTACTTTTCTGAAACAACTCTCCAAATTTCAAGATCCACGGATTGTAAGAATATTGTCATTTTCACTTTCCAGTATCCATAGTTTGTTCCGTTGAAGAGGGGAGGACGAATAGAGTTCCATTCTTCTTTGTGCTGAGATGATGTTGTTCGCATGCTAGATGATAGTAAGATCAAAATATAGCTAACCTGCTCTGATACCAAATGAAAGTGTTATAGGATCGAGGCAACGAGCACTAGAGGGGGGTGAATAGTGTTTTTAAATAGCGTCTTTGGAATTTTGTCGGATTTTGAAATTCACAAAGCAATCACACAAAGAACACAAGAATTTATCCTGGTTCGGTCTTTCCCGACCTACATTCAGTCCCCAAGCAAAACCAGTTTGAGATTTCCACTATCAACCTTGTGTAACTACAATATCATACACAGACCAAATCCGGTCCCACTTTCAGTAACACATCTACTGAAAGCAAATAACTCCTTTAAACCAAGGAGTCCTTTCCTTTTACAGAAAAATGAAATAAGTAACAACTTACAAACAACCTATGAGCCCTTCTTATAAATGCAAATGAGATGCAATTGGCTTTTGAGGTTGTTGAAATACTCAACTCACGAATTCACTGTCTCTCAAAGGAATTTGAGTGAAAAACTGAAGTGAAAAATATCAAGTGAGTGAGAAAATGAATATGAGTGAAAAGCAAAGAGTAATTCAATGTAATTCAATTGGATTGCATTGCTTTTGAGTGTGGAATGCACTCATATTTATAGTTGAAAGATTTCATACGTTGAGGGTATAAAAGGGTGTCAAAACAGTCTAT
Organism: Nuphar pumila; assembly: GCF_984573655.1. Taxonomy (NCBI): domain Eukaryota; kingdom Viridiplantae; phylum Streptophyta; class Magnoliopsida; order Nymphaeales; family Nymphaeaceae; genus Nuphar; species Nuphar pumila. The sequence goes on along the minus strand of NC_143249.1, from coordinate 53,908,406 downwards.
TTTGAACAATAAAAAAGGTTTGAAAAATGAAAAGACACCTTTTTAAAAGTTTCAGGAAAAACGACAAAATTAGTCGACTGAAACAATAGTTAGTCGACTGATAATCAAATATTAGTAGACTGACAGTTATCGTTGGTCAACTAATGTGTTTATCAAGCCGTTTGAAAATTTAAAGTTTTGAAACTTAGTCGACTAGAGAAAAAATTAGTCGACTGATAATATCATCAGTAGACTGAAAAAATTTTAAGTCGACTGCTGCTAAATTTTTCTGAAAATACATGTTATGTTCGGTCGACTGATAAAATCATACATGTTTTGTCCGGTCGACTGATAAAATCATTAGTCGACTGCTGCCAAATTTTTCAGAAAACAAACATTCTGTCAGGTCGACTGATAAAACCTTCGGTCGACTAATTTGACAAAAATGACATTTTGCTTAGAAAATTTGGCGCGAAAGGATTAGTCGGCTGGTGAGTCTATTGGTCAACTAATAAACATGAAAAATTAAATAAAGAGTTTTCTAAAAAGATTTTCATGAAGGGTTCTTTTAGAAAAGTTTTTCTAAAGACTTTTTAGATGAAATGCAACCAAAATATGCACTCTAAGTAAGGCTCTTACAAGAATCTAAGACTTTTAATGAATTTTATATTTGCACACTAGTCTTCAAAGATTCTTCATCGAATTCTTCAATTCTTATCATCTTTCTTCATTGCCTTAGCTGAAATGCAGTTGATTCACTTGTTTATCATCAAAACCTTGTACTTGAAGTAATATATACGGCTTCATTGTCATAACACACTACAGTCCAACAGAACCCATCACTTGGTGACCAGGTCTGAGGACAACACCCTGAAACCTCGAACTTTCATGGTTTTATGGTATGCATTTGGAGTGGGTCTCTTAAGTAAACTAGTCCAAAAAAATGAACCTATTTTGTTTGAGCAGGTAGCGTGTTATTCAAATGGCAAGAGGTTGTGCAATGTGAATATGATGCCCTGACCAGAAACAATACATGGGCTCTTATTACCTCTAACAGTGGCCATAACATTGTTGGTTGTAAATGAATATATTGTATAAAACAACATGTTGATGGGTCAGTTGCTAAATACAAGACTCAGTTGGTGGCCAAGGGTTACAATCAGTAAGAGTGTATTGATTACCTTGAGACCTTCAATCCCATTATAAAACCTACTACTATTCGGACTGTACTATCTTTTATTATTAGTCAAGGATAGGTGATGCATAAACTAGATGTTAATAATGTTTTTTGTAGGTCCATCTCAAAGAAGAAGCGTATATGAGTCAACCAATTGGATTTAAGGACAAGACATTTCTTCACTATGTAAGCTTAATCGAGCACTTTATGGCCCAAAACATGCTCAAAGCTCATTTTTGACAGGTTGAGACATTATTTGTTTCAGTTGAGTTTTATAGGTTTAAATGCTGACACATCTTTATTTATTAAAATTACTGATAAAATAATCATATGTATGCTGGTCTATGTAGATGATATAATCATTATAGGTAACTAACATAGTAGAGTTCAACAACTCATTCAAGATTTTGGCAAAGAAATTTCTATAAAAGATCTTGGAAGGTTGCATTATTTTTTAAGAATAGAGGTCATACCCAATAACAATGAAATTATTTTATCTCAAAGAAAATATATTTATCATCGCTTGGTCAAGACTGAGATAGAAAATACGAAACCCCTTACTACTTCAGCTGCAACAAGTGTTCAGTTGTCAATGTTTCAAGAACAACTATTGTTATATCCAACAAAATATTGAAGCATTATAGCGGCACTACAATATGCAATGTTTTCAAGGTCAAATATCTCATATTCAATTAACAAAGCTTGTCACTTTATGCATCAATGCATCGATGTCCACTAGGCTCTCTTAAGAGGATCCTCAGATATCTCAAGGGTACCAAAAATATTGGACTACATATGACATGTTCTAAATCTCTTAAACTTGAATCTTACATTGATGTTGATAGAAGGTCTACAATTGGTTATAAGCTCTATCAAACAACACTCCATAGCAAAATTCAGCGTTAAAGTTGAATACAAAGCCATAGTTGGAGTAGCCTCTGAATTATTGTGGCTAAAACAACTTGTTAAAGAACTTGGGATTGACTCTCACAATCCTTCCATGTGTGATAATTTGGGAGAAACTTATTTGGTTGCAAATCTAAAGTTCCATCCTAGAACTAAATGCATAGAAATTTATTTTCACTTTATATGAGGGAAGGTCGCTAGACAAGAAACTGAAATCAAATTTATTTTATCACAACAACAGTTGGCAGACATATTTACCGAGTCACTTGTAGGACCACATTTTTGTCTGTTAAGAGACAAGTTGAATCTCAAGGAGATTGGCTTGCGGGGGGGCATGTTGAAGGAATAGGACTCTCAAACATAGTAGAGTCCATGTTCTGCCAGAGTCCCCATGTGATGAACTCAAGAAGTCTATATTTTACAAGGAGACTTCATGTGATGAGTCCAAGAGAGTTCAACGTAAAGAGGGTCATAAGAGTTCTAATTGTAGGAGCCCAAATTGATAAAGTATATATGTAACAAGGAAACCTCTTGTAAACAAGGGAGTCCCAACAAATGTAGAAAGGAAAAGTTGATTGGAAACCTACCCATGAGTACTGCACCATTCTTATATAAATACAAGCTTCTCTCTCTCAAAGGAAGCATGAGAATGAGAGAGAAACCTTATTGGTCATAGATGTAAGCATCATTAAGCCAGTACAAGAATTCTACGGATTAGCAATGAACTCTACCGTCCATAATCCATCACAAATTCGTCGCTACTTCTTTTAGTGATGGATAGCGTCTGTCAAAATTTTTTGGTTGCTAATTAGCGACAGAACTAATCTGTCACTACTTCCATCACTAATTGACAATGGATTAGTAAATGTTATGATCCGTCGCTAATCCGTCGCAAAATAAGGATTGATTTGGTTTTGCAACAGATACATATCTGATGATAATTCGTTGCTAAAATTTAATGATGGATACGTTTCAGTCACTAAATTTCATCACTGTGAACACCCCAAAATTTTCAAAATTTTGTAAAAATTCGCTTTTTGCCTCTGGCCTCCATTTTCTGAGTAAATTGAGTCAATTTCAATCTAAATTTCAGTTATTTCTCAAATTCACTGGAATTTGAATCCATTTTCTATATTTGACTCAATTTTAGATCTGGATCTAGTATCAAAATTCAATTATGAGCTCCATTATCTAATTTTCAAATTGAAATTATAAAAATACCAAAAATAATTTTTGAATGGCTCAGATAGTCCATCCGGTATCCATTTGGATCCATTGTTCTATATTCTTCAATAAGAGGTCCAAAACTCAAATATTTCCTCAAAACCTTAGATCCAAGCCCATTTTCTAACAAAATTTTCAAAGATTAACCCTGAATTCTCAAAAAACCCTTCTTTTGTAAATATTTTCAAATTTTACAAAAAATAGTTTAAAATCCTTTATTTTCTCATAGTTTTAAAGTTTTATTTTCAAAAACACAAAAAATACAGAAAATATGAAGAAAAAGAACAAAAAAAGAAAAAAGAAAATCCAAAAAAAATTCTTTTAACCACCCTTTTTGAAAGGAATTTGTAAAAGAGCCCCCTTTTTGAAAAATTTGAAAACATAGGGAGACACCTTTCTGAAAAAGCTCAAGAAAAAGAGGGACCTCCCTTGTAAAAAGCCTAACGGCCTCCTGTTATAAAACAGGAGGCGCAGGGGTCCCTTAAGATCATCAATTTGCATCTGATCCAGCATTAGCCCCATCGATCACCATTTCCCAGAACCCCTCTCTTCTTATAGCATCCATTAGCCTCATCGCCATCTTCTTCCTCTTCTTCTTCAAGATGGCCTTCAGAACATGGTAAACATTCCCCTCTTTTTTTTCCAATTTTTCTTGTGGTTTTCCTTATTTTTGACTCCATCGACACACCTTCTGTAAATTTGATTCGCCTATAGCTAATCAAGTCACAGATAAGCAAGATCAAAAGGAATGAACAAGTTTCGACATCTTTTTATTTTGCGATTTTCTTACTATTATTTTGCTTGCGCCACCCGGCACCGGTAGTCCTCAACGACCCATCTGAATCTCGGTTTAATTTCTATTCATTTCTATTTGCTGTATTGCATTTTAAGCTTTAGTTATCTGTTGCATGATTGATTTCTCATTCTTAGTTTATGGTTTATCTTTTTGCATAGATATCTAGTTTTGGTTTACCTACAGTATTCATTTCAATCCATCGATCCTTCATCCTCCTTCTGTATTTTGGGAAAATCTCTACAGTATCATCCGATCTGATTTAGTATTAGACCGGGGTTACTCTGCAGTAGTCGCTCATCGATCTTGCATTTTATCCACGGGTATATCAGATCCATCTTGCTTGATTTTCTTTGTTTGTGAATCTCCCCAAGGCAACACGCCTGTATGACGACCTTGAGTCCTGCAATAAAACTAAGGTTGATCCAAGAAGGGAAGAGGTTGTGCGCCGATCTTCCCTTCCAAAAAAACAAGGAACTCAAGCACCTGTCACGATGTGTTAAAAGGGGAATTCATTCCTAGCTTGCTGAAAGCAAGCCAAGTCTTAACCTGTCCTCTTGCAATATGGTGTTAACACCTTTGGGTCTTGATTCTGTCCCAAGGTCTGATGTATAGTCATTGAAGAGGAGATCAGTTGAAAATGCTCCACGGATTACAAGATTTGCTCATGGTTGATATATTCAACGAAAGGCAATATTTGCCTCATTTCATCCTCATGCCTCGAATATTGTAGATCATTCACGACATCAAGTGTCCACTCTTCATTATGTGGCCTGATACCAACATACATCATATCCATTAATCCCTCATGTCATCCTGCACTTTTCTTTTCTTTTCTGTTTTTGCATTTCCTGCTTACCCGTTGGTTGTTGCATTATGATTTTGATGTTCTGCTAGTTCCTGCATATTTTGTTCTCCTAGAAATGTTGTTCGTGTGGTTGTTTAAACATTGTGCATTTGTTTTCATTGAAGATTGTTTTCACTTCACCATTACATCGGATGATCCTCTTGTCCTTTTTCTTTCTCTGTTCATCATTCATGCAGTACATCACTATGTTTTATCCTATTGGTTGACTCATTGCATCAATCATGTTTTAAATATAATAGCACTTAGAATATGCGTTTTGCTCATCCTTGTTTCAGTATCGTATATGTATAGTACTCTTTTGCTGTATGATCATTCATTCGTAACATTGTAATGCGCTTTCCCTGATTCGTCATAATTTTTCTGTCAATTATTGCATATTGGTGTTTATGCTTGGGTTGATATTTTGTCAATTATTGTTGGACTCTTCCTCCATTATGCTTCTGTACTTGGTGAAACGGGGATTGAGGAAGGAGATGGAGAGACTCGTCTCAAGAAACCCTTATTGAATAGCTTAGCACAAAAGAAAGATGTTAGTGAAAATGTTATACCATATGCAAATCAAGCCTTCTTTCATGTATCCTAGATGAAGTTCCTAAGGCATCTAGAAGGATTAAATTAAGTGGCGAAACAGCTTATGTGGCTCAATCTCCATGGATACAGAGTGTTAAGATACGAGACATCTTTTTTGATAATAGGATGGATGGGGTAAAGTATGAGCATATGCTTGAGGTATGTACTCCAAAAAAATAGACCTAGAAAATTCTCCCATTGTGTGATCAAACTGTTATAAGGGAGAGGGGAATCAACTTGAGTGGTGGCCAGAAGCAGAGGATACAAATTGCTCGTGCTATCTATCAGGACACTGATCTTTATCTCTTTGATGATCTTTTTTTCTTTAGCGTTGTTGATATGCACACTGGAACCCATCTCTTTTAGGAGTGTCCGCTTGGATTTTTTAGGTTCCAAAACAGTTGTCTATGTGACCCATCAGGTTGATTTTTTACCTTCGCAGATCTCATCCTGATTATGGAGATCACACAAGCAAAACCATATAACAACATTCTAACTTCAGGAACTAATTTTGAAGAATTGGTTGGCGCACACAAGTAAGCTTTGTCAGCCATAGACGTGAAAATTGCACTTGTTCCACAAATATTTGAATACCATGGTTCAAATATGACATGTGAGGATGGTTCAAAGTCTAGGGAATCTGGACCTATGCTCGATGCACCTTCAAGAATTAGATCATTTGGTGGTGCCGCTTCACATCCAGAGCCAACCACCCACATTCTGCACGGTTGCTATTTCACTTACTTACATTGTCTCACACAGTGCACAACTGTTGCGAAAACCCCAGCTACCTTCCATCCTACACCCACTTACGCACTTGCATTTTTCTTTTCTTTTTTTCTTTGCTACAATCTCCTGTGCACATCTTGCAGCAGCACCTATGCTTAATATCACATTGCCACCTAATATTCCTCGACATCCATTACTGCACTTACATTCACACTTCACTGTTGCACTGTATCACCTTGTTGCATTACACTTTTCACACTACACTCACTTGTAGCCTCACTGGCTGCAGCATATTGCCTCCACTTCCAGCCCCTATTACCTGTAGCCCCAGCTCCAGCTCCTCACCTGCATGTTCACCACACCACCAATGTGCACACTCCACAACTTCTAGCACATCGTCAATATGCACAACTCCTTCAACCCTCTCTTTCACTCCCACTTCCAGCACTATACTTGTAAAAACCTCCTGCATTTTCACCTTCCAACCGTCTACCTTCACACCCCTTGTTATATCTGCACACTCAGCAATATTGCTGAAGCCTTTTGCACCAGTAGGTACATACCCCACCTTCCATTTTAACTTAACCCCCCCGCCCCCCAGCATATGGCCATACATGCATACCATCTTCATTTTAATACCATACATTTATACAAGTCAAGCATCGTTTTTCACTGTTCTGTAGCTGCATCTCATCCATCCTCATCAACGGATACGTGTATGGTCTTGTGAAGACATAGTCAGACTTTCATTTAGATTAAGACATGGCATGTATTTTTTCCCACATGAGTCTTCATTAGCTTTAGGTGAAGGTAAATGGATTGTCATTTAGTTTAAAGGCATTAGATATATATCTCTCTCCCATAGACTTCTGTTATGTTCATATGCACCTTCTCATTCTCATATACATTTAGGCATGCATATTCTCATTTACATATTCATATGTATTTAGCTATGAACATCTCACCTACATCTTAAGTTCATTTCACCATTTGCCTTCTTAATATCATGGGATATTGCCATCTCTCTTATCATTCGTATTAACCCACTTTGTTTTGCAAAAAATGTATAAAAATAAAATGTTATTTTCTTTCTTAACTTAGAAATTGTAAATTCAAACTTTAATTTCAGAATTGTAATAGCTAGATGATAATGAGAAGTTTATATTTCTATCTTAGATTAGAATGTATGAGCATCACAAATTGTTTGTTTCATTTTATTTTCCTCTTATTTCTCAAAAATCCACGAATGGGAACACGAATGACACGTGCACCATTCTAATAAAAGGTGATTAAATCCTAAGTTGACGATTTGCATTTATGGCTATAGTCAAAATGTGAACAAAACTTAGGATTTTCATCTTTTATGGAATAACATTGAATCCACAATGGATCTCTTCCAAAAAATCATCATATTTTCTGAAATTCTTCTTCTTTTATCAGGGTTTAACTTGAAATTAACTTAAAGTATATATCAATGGTCATAGACAGGATATATTGAGAATTAATTTCATTTCAAACTCTATAAAGGCATCAAAATGTGTTTTATTCTTCATCTGAATTTAAATATAGATTATCTTATAATACATTTTATAACCATAGTCAAGAATGTATTATATCTTCAATCTTATTTCAATTCATTTAAAGAATGAAATATGCTTTTCAATATCCAATTTTCAAAATTCTTTAATTCATTCATCATTTAGGATAGAATTACGTCATATTTTTCAATTTTTCTTCAAAAATCCAAGTGATTTTGAGATGATTCTTCAAATATCTTTCTCATTTCTCTTCAATTCTTATTCAAATTCATCTTCCTATTCTCAATTCTATCTTATTTTTTTCAAAATTCAATATTCTAATTTCAAAGTTCAATTTAACTTTGAAATTTCAAATTCATCTCTAAATTCAAAATTCAATTTCCAATTCAAATCAAATTTCAAAGTTCAATTCAACTTTGAAATTCCAAATTCATTTTCAGGATTCAATTTCAATTTCAAATTCAATTCAATATTCCAGATTGAATTTCAAAAGTTCAATTCAACTTTGAAATCCCAGATTCATCACCTGTTTTCAAAAATTCGAGTTTTAAACCAAGTTATTTTATATTCTTCACTTCAAGTTCTCAAATCCCCAAATTCTTTTGAAATCTTCTGAGTTTTAATCTTCAAATCACTTTGAGATTAAGATTAGTGCAAAATTCAAGACCACTTCCAAATTCAATCAGGATTTCTCAAATCCAAATCCATCTTCAAGTTCTATCTGGATTTCTTGAATCCAAATTCTATATGGGTTCCCAAAATCCGGATCCATCTTCTAAATTCCATATTGGATTCCATATTTTAAATCCAATTTCATCTTGGATTCCAGAATTAAAATCCAATTCTATCTTGAATTCTGAATTTCGGATCCAATTCCACCTTGGATTCCAGATTTCAAATCCCATTTCATCTAAGACTCCAGACTTCAAATCCAATTCCATATTGGATTTCAGATTTAAACTCTAATTCCATCTTGAATTCTAGATTTTGGATCCAATTTCATCTAGGATTCCGGACTTCAAATCTAATTCCATCTTGGATTCAGATTTTCAAATCCAATCCCATTTTCCAATTTGATTTTCAAATCCAAACTCAATTCCATTTTTCATAATTCATCTAGATCTCAAGATTCCAATTTCAATTCCTATTTTCAAAACCATTTTTCAATCCTATTTTTTGAGTTTGAAATCAATTCAATTCATGTTTCAGATTCTGAAATTAAGAATTCCTTTTTCAGAATCGATCCATTCAAATTCAAAGTCCATTTTGACTTTGAGACTTCATTTTCTTCAAAAATTCGATCTCAAGTTCTAAAATCCTCTTTTTCTCTTCATTTCTTCAAATCCAAGAGCTATTTTCAAATCTTTGACTATTCCAAGACTTAGAATTTCAAATCTTCTGGGTCTATTTCAAGTCTTAAGTTACATTCAAAATCTAACTTTTCCAAGTCAATCTTCAAACTTTCAAAAATCATTTCTTCACCATATTCTCAAATTTATTTCAAAATTACTTGGAAAATCCCAAAATTTCTAAATTATTCTTCTTAAAAGCATATATTTCTATATTTGCATTATACAAGCAAGATTCTTTGTGCATTTTAGACTTAGAATAAATTCTTAGACAATATTTAGGCAAAGCAAAAGGCATAAGTTTGATCCTTGGTTCGATTACCCCTGGTAAAGGCATCAGGAACGATCAAACCTTGTACCCACAAGCGAATCCTGTCTCTCCATTTTTTCATAAATATTTCAAAAATGGAGGCGAGTAATTTCAAAATATTTTCAAAATTAAGGTCAAGTGAGACCTTTAAAAAGAGTTTCTCTCTCTTCTTTCTTTCTCTTTCTCTCTTCTTTTCTATCTTTTATTCCCCTTCAAAAAGGAAATAGAGGCTAGAAAGGAAAAGAGAAGGAAAAGAGGGAAACAAGAGGAAAAAATTTGCAATGATCACAGGAGTGGTGACCGAGATGGGACTCATCTTCGTCTGATCGAATTTGTGCCTTTGCTTTGCTTTGATATTATCTAAGTCTTTATTCTACAAATGTCAGCTTCATTTTCATGCAAACCTTAGGAGTCTATACTCTGCCCCAGCTGACATAATGCATATAGGATTTAAGTATTGTTTGGTAGGACCATATTGAGGAAAATTTCTTCATGCTCACCTAGACTTAGGTCTAAAATACAACTCTCCTTAATTCTAGGGATTGACTGTGAACAATGTATGGAAGTGTATGCTTCTTCTGATTTTCAAAAATCCTATGTCTTTTAGGACTTGCAATAGAGCCATCTGATTTATTGCATGTTGAGCATATTTTCGAAAACATCCCTACCTATATTTTCTTGGTCTTCACGTTGCTGGGCTATCTCACTGAACCATAGTTCGAGAAAGAGCCTCACAACTGGACCACTTATTTGGGTTAACACCCCCCTACCACGTACTTAAGGGCAATAGTCCAAAGTATATCAGTAGGTGCTCAAGGATGTTGGGAAGCCATTTCCTTAGAACCGGAGAAATATTTCGATGCCACATACTTCAAGCTTCATCTTGTGTATATCAGCGTACCTTGATTGAAATCAGATGATCTGAATCATAGAGTTAGCATTAAGGTCCTACAAGCCATTTCAAATATTGCATTTAGAGTAAGCTTTTAGGGAGTGCTGTGTGCGCATCCTTTTTTGTACAACTGTGATTCTGTGATGTTTATTTACTTCTTATATTACCTTATATTTTCTAAAACCCTAGGTATATTATTCAAAATTTTCTCTTTATTTTCAAAACACAGGTGTATTATTTTCCTCTATTCTCTTCTCTTTCGTATCAAATTTCCTCAAAACCCTGAAAATTCTTTTTTTAAATTCCCTTGATCTTTCAAAATTTCCAGGTTTGTATTTATTCTCATTTCTTCAAGAGTCTATCCGTAAGTTCTGCAGTCTATTTGATTCTCTTCATTCGTCTTTGCCACAGTATTATTCCAATGGCGTCCAATTCCCTCGATGTTGTCTTTCCTAGAGATCATGTCTCTTATGAGATAAGGGATGGATCCCCAGATTGTCGGGCTATCCAGACTCATTTCTTCTTCCCTCGGTGATATTATTCTTGGTTGGCCACCTTCTCACGTATGTTCCCAAACCACTTGGAGGACTATGGATTGGATATGGCATTTTCAGTAGACAAGCAGACCATCAACGAGAGTTTGATTCAAGCTATGATAGAGCTGTGGAATCCACGTACCTGCACATTTTGGTTTCCATGGGGAGAGATGACTCTACTGATAGATAAATTCAATGATATCATGGGATTGCCAGAACCAGCTGGTCAGCTAGATGATCTTGTCGAGAAGCAGTTTCTGATCAACATCAAAGGGGTAGATGTTCGAGAAGCTTTAGCCAGGGCAACAGGAAGCATATCTTGGCCTCTCACTGAGATCAGTGGAAATCAATTCATTGTCCTGTTTGCACTCTATCGCAAGTATGGAGCATACGAGGAGGTTGACACCTTGTCCCGAGCAGCCAAAGACAGAATTCAGCATGCCATGGTCCTATGCATAGTGGGATTAGCATTCTTTCAGGACGGTCAAATTTTTCTTTATGTCAGAATTGTTTAACTCTTTCAAAGATGGGGAAACAAACAGACCCGCCATCTTTCAGTTTCCATGGCCGCCTTAGCCTTCCTCTACCGAGGTTTGGCTTGCTTTGCTTTGGGAGAGACCATCTTGGTAGAAGGATACACCTATGCCCTACAGTTGTGGTTCCTGCGACATGCACCATCAAAGGCCAGTTCCTTCAGGTTCAATAGTAAGAAGTCGAAGTCAGTCATTCAGTGTCGAGCCTTGATCGAGAGTCTGCATCAGGAGGAGATCATTCGGGATTACTTCAACCGGCAGAAATCAGTTCCTTGCTACACTTATGCATGTGACAAGCATTACAGATTGTTGGGGCCCTTCTTCTGTGTCGATTATCTGCCTAACAGGTGTCTCAGACAGTTTTCACAGCGGTAGGTTTGTGTCAACACTCGTTTCTCGGTGGGTACATGCCAGAATTTAATCTGCAGTCGGATCAGTGGTCTGGGGCATATCATGCAACCAAATAAACTTAGGATTCTTTCATTTCTCTTTCTGTATTTCTTGGACCCAATGTATCTACTGAATATTAAGAGTGGTGACAAACTGTCTGTCCACCTTCTCATTGTCTTTGAATTTATAATCAATAAAGTTTATTTTTGTTATACTGAAAAGCTTTTTGGGGCTAAATTTTATTCTTTTATTCATTTTATAGCATAAATGGTCACAATTCTTATGATGACCTCATCCTTGGTAATGGGACATTCTTTTAATATCTCTCTTATTCTTCTTCAATATCTTTATCACGGTTGACGACCTCGCCTAGGTAAAAAGGCACATTTTTTTTTTGTTATCATGAAAATGGTAACGTAATTGTCACAAGTCTTGTGACGACCCAATCCCTGGTAATGGGATAATCTCTTCAAATTGTCTACCAAATCCTCCATTCTTCCCTTATCTCAAAAATTTTTTGTCTTAAAAGTTTTTTCCATATTTAAACCATCCCTTATTTTGCAGAAAATATTGGCATTATAAAAATGGTTCAGACAAGGAGCGAAAAGCAGACCATTTCACCTCAGCCTAGTGACAATGAAATAGAAGGAATGGACTCTCCCATGTCATCTAGAGGACAGAGTCAGGACAAAGCGGATGATGTAGATCCTGTCATTTACAGCTTATTCCAAAAGATGATGACCAAAATGGTGTCGGAGCAAGCCGAGGCCAGTCTGAAGAAGGCAGCTTCTAAGAACAAACTGAGGAAGAAGCCTGTGAGAAAGCAGATCAGGATCACCAGAAAGAAAGTTCAGCTAGACAGTACTTCTGAGGGCACTGAGTCAGTAGAGGAAGAAGAATCATAGGAAGAGCAATTTGTGTTAAGTCAGAATCCTCCACGACAGTTCATGAAGATAGTTGAAGAGCCCAAATCAGTCAACAACAAGCCCAAGTATTGGATCCCAGCAGAGGATCCAATGCGTGAGCAACTGAGGGAAGTAACTCGAGTAGTGAAAGACATTCAAGCCAAGAGTAAGGGCAATCAGACCTATACTAGCGAAGATTTCTATGATGGCCTAGACGGAGACGATAATCTATAGAATCTCCTTCGCAAGTTCATCAAGTTTGATGGAACGAACAATCTAAAAGCCCATCTAGCCACGTTCTATGCAGAATGCAATCACTTTCGAAAGGACAATAGGGCTTTATTCATCTGCTTCCCGCACAACTTGAAGGGAACAACAACAAGGTGGTATGCAGACCACATCAACCCTATCGAACTACGAGAGTTCGATAAGGTAGTAAACCTATTCATTGAGCGCTTCATGTTCAATGTTGAGGCCTCGCCCACTCTCAACTATCTGTATAACCTGAAACAAAATGAGAATGAGAAAGCAGGAGAATTCATTCACAGGTGGAGAAGCATCTGTAACAAAATAAAAATTCCCATTCTAAAGGAACATGCGTTGCAGATAATCCTCAATAACTTTTCTCAGCCTCTGAGGAGTCTCATCTCCACTTCTCCTGCGAAATCTTTCATCAAGTTGATTAAACAAGCAGAATGACTCGAGACAGGAATGGAAAATGGCCTTTACGAGGGTTTCTCTCTTGTTTGAGTTAACCCTGAGCAGAAGAAAAGGCACATTTTACCTACTCCGTTGAGATCTCAGGTAGTAGCAGCGGTGCAAACAGTAAGAAAAATAGGAAAAACTACAACAAGAGTTCAGGAAGCTCTAAAACTGAGAGAGCAAACTCTACAGCCCATAAAGGGAAGTTTATCAAGCCGCAGTCTGTTCAGCCAGTGCCACAGCTGAAAGTAAAACCACAGATGAAGCCAAAGCATGATGGCTGAGGTTACGATAGAGAATTCACTACTCTAGAACAATTCCGTGAAGATGTTTTGGAATATATGCTTTCCAAAGGGATGCTTAAACTCCCTAAAGTGGTTGATCCGCCAGTTATCATGGGCAAGTAGAAGGAGAAATTCTGCAAATTTCACCCTGCAGTAGGACATGACACATAAAATTGTTTTATCCTCAAGAACATAATTCAGGACTGCATTGACAATAATTTGTTGATTGAGGATGACGAGGAAGAACAACCTGAGATCTTGTCCAAGCCATTCCTGAAACATTCAACATCAGTTGTTTCAGAGCAAGTATCTTTCTCCTAGGGCAGTATTCGACCATGTTCCAGTCTGGACATTCAAGACCAGCATAAGGTCCTAGTACTGCATCAAGCTCAGTCCTTAACCAAGAGGGTGGATATTATCTCGGTTCTCAACAGGATGAAACCAACGAGTGAACCAGTAAAAGCAACAACAGAAATTGCTAGGCAGGTTCCCAGGTTCTCGAAGCATTTCATCAAGCCAGGTGCAAAGAGCGGTGAAGATGATAAGTTAGTTCAGAGACCTATCACAGCTTTGTTAAACATTTCCATCCTGGATTTAGCCCATGCTTCCCCTAAACATCAGCAAGTTCTGGATGACTTGCTAAGAAAAATCAAGGTAAAGTTGAGCACGACTCCGCAGGACATGGATCAGATAGCCAATCATTCTCGCCCGACACATCATTGATTCAGGATTGGGTTTTACTGGTCAGACATCTGGCAGAAGAACTACTTTTATCAAAGAGGCAGAATGAAGATAATGCCTTTATTTTCTGTTTTCCTTTTTCTTGCTTTTCTAGTCATCTTGTAGGGACAACACAGTCCCAGTTTTCCTTTCTTTGTCAGTAAATATCAAGTTGTTGTCTTCAACTTTACTGTATCAATAAAATTTTGATTTTTTCTTCATATCTTGGTGTCTAATCATTCTTTTGCTTATATTTTGTCTATATCATTATTCTTCATTTCTGTATAAAAGGCTATTTTGAATTTCTCATTTTCCTCAAACAAACCTCTCTTTGCATTTTTCAGGATTGCCAAAAATCATGGCTTCTAAATCACTCAAAAGGCTCGTTATCAATACCATTTTTTTCAAAGTAATTCCAAACCAGCCAGAATCTGCAAAATAAAGGCAGAGGCAGGGGTCAGCAAGGTAACAGGGCAGGTTGAAGAGCTAGCAGAATTTGACTCAGCGATTCAAGAATTGTCAGAATTTGTCAGTATTCAAAAGCAGGATGAACCATCACCTTTGGTTCAGGATCCAATAGAGGATGTCAATATTGGTTCAGAAGATGATCCAAAAATCCTCAAAATTGGCTCCAGCTTAAATTCATATGAGAAAGAAAGGCTTGTCCGTTTTCTCAAGCAACATCAAGAGGTGTTTGCCTGGACCTATGAGGATATGCCAGGCTTGGATCCCAAATTGGTTGAGCATCGTCTTGTTCTAAAGCCAGACTTCAAGCCAATCAAACAGAAACTAAGGAAAATGGATCCCCGAGTGGCACCACAAGTTAAAGAAGGACTTGAGGATTTGTTAAAGGCAGGATTCATCTGGACTATTGATTATCCAGACTGGTTGGCAAACATTGTAGTAGTTCTCAAAAAGAATGGCAAAGCCCGAATTTGCATTGATTTTAGGGATCTCAACAAGGCTACCCCAAAAGATGATTATCCACTCCCCAATACTAATCTTTTGATCGACAGCATGGTGGGTTACGCCATATTTTCCTTTATAGATGAATATTCAGGCTACAATCAGATCAAACTGGTTGCTCGTGACCAATCAAAAACTTCTTTTACCATGCCTTGGGGTACATTTTGCTATACAGTCATGACATTTGAGCTCAAGAATGCTGGGGCAAACTATCAAAGAATGATGGTTGTCATTTTCCATGACCAGGTGCATAAGAACATGGATGCCTATGTGGATGACATCCTGGTCAAGTCTAAAGAAGAAGAGGATCATCTTGATGCTCTTGGCCAAGTCTTTAAAAGACTCATTCTGTACAAGCCGAGACTCAACCCGCAGGAGTGTGTCTTCGGAGTAGAGTCAGGCAAACTGTTGGGCTTTATGATCAGCAAGAAAGGAATAGAGGTGGATCTAGCTAAGGCAAGAGTGATCATTGATATGCCACCTCCAACTAATCTCAGAGAACTGCGAAGCCTTCAAAGGGTGCATCCAGTCGATTTGATGCTTCATCTCTAATTTGGCCATGAGATTTTTAATAACTTGTTAAGAAAAGAAGTGAAATTTGAGTGGGGATCAGAATTTCAGCTTTCATTTTAGCGCATAAAGTAGTATCTCCTCAATTCACCCGTTCTAAAGCCACCAGAATTGAGAAAACCACTGCTTTTGTACATTTTCGTCAATCATAATGCTTGTGGCAGATTTCTTGCACAGTATGAGGAAGGCAGTCGGATAGAACATGCCATCTACTACGTGTTCATCTATTATGAGAAGAGATATTCTCAGATAAAAAAGACATGTCTAGCCATAGTATGGATGTGTCAGAAGCTGAAGCATTATCTGTTGGCGTAAGAAATCAAAATTCTGTCAAGGCTCAATCCTCTCAACTACATCCTTGAGTAGCCTTTCCTTACTGAACGAATTGTAAAATGGCAAGTTCTTCTGATGCAGTACGACTTGGAGTATGTGTCTCAAAAGTCAATCAAGGGCCAATCTATCGCAGATCAGTTGGCAGATTTCCCTTTGACAGAAGAGATCAAGGAGGAAGACAATTTTCCTGATGATCGTATCTGTAACGTTCAAGAATCTCCAGTTTGGAGCCTATTCTTTGATGGATCTAAGAATATGTCTGGCATAGGGATCAAAATCTTATTGATCACTCCCAAAAAGGAGATGATCCCTTATTCTCTCAAACTTAGCTTCCAATGCACTCACAACATGGTCGAGTATGAAGCGCTGATACAAGGCCTCAAGATTCTGCAAGACTTCAATGTCAAAAGAATACATGTCTTCAGTGATTCATTGCTTGTCGTCAGTCAAGTTAATGCAGAATGGCAAGTGAAAGATCAGAAATTGATCCCTTATCAGAAGATTGCCTTAGCTCTCTGTGAACACCCCAAATTTTTCAAAGTTTTGTAAAAATGACCCTTTTGCCCCTAACCCCGTTTTCTGAGAAAATCAAATCAGTTCTTCAGATTCTCTGAATTAAAATTCATATTGATATATTCAAAATCAACTCCGGATCCGAATCCAGCACTTTAAATCCATATTTCCTCCAAATCCGGATCAAAACCCATTTCTGAAGAAATTTTCTCAAAATAGCTTTTAATTCTTGAAAAAATTCCCTCTTGTAAATATTTCTTGCAAAAACACAAAAAAAAAATTTAGTTTTAACCTTTGTTTTCTCACAAACTTTAGGATTTTACTCTAAAAATACCAAAAAAAAAAAGTAGAAAAATAACATAAAAACCAAAAAAATCAAGAAAAGCTACAAAGAAAACGGACGATTTTCAAGCTTTTTGAAGCCATTTTTTTTTTTTGCCAAAAACCTCATTTCTTAAACATTTTTTTAAAAAATTTTCTTAAAAGGGGGAACCGCCTTTTTAAAATAGAAAAAAATTCCAACGACCCCTTCCCGCGCGCTCTCCCCTCCTCTCTCCATCGTCCGATCCACAACAAACTTTCTTCTCTCCCTCCATTCATCTTCAACCGATTCCCTTCCTCTGGAATCTTCCTCCTCGTCTTTAAAGAGGACACTCGGGGGACCCATTGAGGAGGCATTTTTTTTTTAGATCATTTCTTCACTTCAACCCATCCAGGACGATCGATCGAGCACCCGCCTTCACCCCACCTGCATACAGCATCTTCCCTCTCCCTCTAGTGCCTCCCTTCTAAGCCACTGAAGAAACTTAGAATCCGCTTCTTCAAGCTTCAAAGTCTCACAATTGCAAACAAGGTAAGGATTCTCCATTTATCCCTGGCATCCCCTCATCTTCATAAAGTTTTAATGCATGTTTTAGAGTTCATTTTCCCCTATTTTCATCTTCGGTATCTGTATTTCTTCACCTAAGTTTTAACTTTTAGTAGTTATTCTTGTTTAAAGTCTACAATGGATTTTCGATCTTTTCTTATATGCCAATGACCAACGATGCCTCGTCGGTTCATCTAGGTGTTTGGACTTCAATTTTCTCTTTATTATCATCTTACCTCTTTTATTTCCTATAAAATTTTGCTTATAATATAATTTTGTACTGATCTTTATCTCTTTTCTCACTTCTGAGGCATTCGTGATAGGATCGGCCTGCTCTTTCTTAGCAGGATCGATCTATTATTTGCTACAGCCATGGAATATACAGAATTCCAACATTTTTTTTTATTTTCTTTAGCTTAGGCAATTTGAACATCTACTTGTTCGGCATTTCCCCTTTACATTTTTTTTTTTATTCCCTTTGTTATTGCTCCTTCCTTATTTTTACTTTTTCCCATTTTCTTCTGTGGTTGACAGTGTCATTACTGATCGTTCTTTGTCCTTTTTTTTTTTTGTTTATTATTTGTGTTTATTACAAGTTTATTTTTATCATTTCGTTTTTACTAAATTCGCACTTCTATCGGTATTTCAACTCACCCCCCCTTTTATTATAATCAGTGAAATTTTTTCTTAGATCCTTATCCATGTCACTTGTTGTTCTGCATTTTGGGTTCTTTTCAGATTATCATATTTATCTCTTCAGTTTTCGTATTAACCAAAATATTTCATATTTTATCTTTGCATCATTTTTTTTCTTTCTTTTATCATCAACCCATCTTTCATATATACCTCTGCCCTCGTTAGTTGTAGATGCCAGCATGTCATCCGCTACTGCTTTCTTTAACATTTGGTGTTGCTGTGCTATCTTGCCTTGGTCGTTTTTTTTGCATCTCGTTAATTGGTCACCTCTCAATCGATTTATTATATATCTTCCCCGTTACCATCCATCCGTTGCTATGTAATGCATCAAACCCCCTGTGTCTTGCTGTTATATTTCCCTCTTCATCAGCATCCAATTCTTTATGTCTCTGTAATCCACCATCCATTGTCTCCAGCCTGCTGGTAACCTATCATCTCAGCAATACCCTTCTGATTTTGTAGTTGTTCCATCTATTCTCATTGCACCAACACTGCACGCCACTTAATTTCAACCTGTTTAATCTGAATTATGTGTTGGATCCATGCCTATTTTGCATCGGTTCATATCTTTTGTTCCATATCGTTGCATTTTTTTGCTTAAGATACTTCCATGTTTAGGATGTTATCATGTTGAATGTGCCAGCATCTATACATTTTTTTTTCTGTGGTTTAAATCTTACATGTTAATACTAGATATTGCTTAGTTTGAGGTCCATAATATTTGATCTACCATCGATGTCAAGAGGCATATTGCATTCTCTGTTTTTTTTTAGCCTTGGTGATAGAACAATATATCCTAACTACACTTCTGTGTTATATTTCTGCACATTGGCATATCTTTCTTTCAAATCCCTGAGGGCAAACCATCGTCTCATGCACCTTCACGAAACCAGTGAGAAGGGCATTGAAAGGGCTCAAAATTAGAGCCCAGAAGCAGGAACAAGTGCGGTTGCAGAGGAAACTTGCAAAATGCTTCTATTAAGGGGTTGCAAAATGCTTGTTTTAGAAAAAAGGTTTGTTGGTATGTGCATGGTCGGTATCCCTCTCTCTTAAATAAATAAAAAAAAGGGCAAAAGTGTTGTGAAGGCCTGGTGGGATCTTTTTCTTTTTTTTTGTGATGGTCCTTATGTTACAAAGGCTTTTGAGCAACAGGCATTGGACCAACAGTAGAATGAATCCATAACTGCTGCTTCAAGAGTATTTTCTGAAGAAAACATGAGACTGACTCAAAATTAATGGCGGTAGAACAGGAGACACTTTTTTTTTTTATCACTGCTTGGGTTGCTGACTGATAATGATTTGTAACCAGTTGTGGTAAACTCTCCGACTGTTGTGAGAAATTCACAGGTAACAGGTCCAAACCATAGCAGGAAACTGCTTGGAAGCTCAGGAGATCTAAATTTTATTTACTGATTAGATGGTAACCTCAGTTGTTTTTAACCATCTGAGACTGAAATGCTTCTTATATTCATTGGCAGTCTTTGTAACGTTCCATTTTAATAATGCTTACTGATATAAGATTGTCCTGGAGTAAGCTGTCTTTCAGTAGTCATATGAACATGATTTCTAGAGATTTCTTTTTTTTTCTTTATTTCTCTTTTTTTTGGGTTCTACAGAATTATGCATTCACATACCCACCACCTTCAACACTGATTTCTAGCCTTGATTACCCATCTCCCGATCAGCAATAATTGATAAAATGCACAGTAGAAAGTTTCTTTCCACTATCACTAAAGTTATAACTATGCAGTATCTGTCTTCACTTTTGGGTTACAAATTCACACCAAACAGTCCTGTTGTTTGATATTTATCACCATTATCTGTTGTATTCACTATCTGTAACAGTCACTACCCATAGCAGCACTTTGCTGCGCCCCCCCCCCCCCCCTCCATTCCATTTTCCAGCTGCCTCCAGCCTTAAACATACTCCAGCCGATTACTACCAGCATCAATAATCAACCAACCACTAGCACTTCATGTTCCACCATACCCACAGTTCCCTTTTCAGCTGCTACAACACCTTTTCATCTACTGCCCCTTTTGGTTGCAATAATGGAGTTGAGATTATCTCACTCAATGATGCAGAATATGTTGGAGAGGCTTTGATCCTACCTGCAGAAATTTGTAAATATTGTTACAATTCCTGATTTAGGAAATTTTAGGTGCTTTAGCTGCAAGGTTTTCATATGTCTCATATTTATTGTCACATACAAACATATACATATATATATGTAGACATGTTGATATATATGTCATTTTTATTCTTCCCATTATAAATATCTTGCTATATGAGCCTCTTTACCATCGATATCCACATGATATGTGTAGATTTTTCTTCCCTTTTCATACTAACCCGGTTGTTTTGCAGGAAACATGTAAAAGATATCATTATTTGGGGTTGTACATTTGATTTTATCCATTGTAATAGTTAGGTTGGAATAAGAATTTACATTTCTTGCTTTAGGTAGAATGAACGAGCATTATAGAATACCATGAATGGTTTATTCCATGCATTTTTCCTCTATTTCTCAAAATCCCCACAATGGTGAAACACGAATGGCACGTGCACCATTTTGTAAGAGGTAAGTTAATTCTAAGTTGACGATTTACATCAACGGCCATAGTCGGGGTGTGAACAAAACTTAGAATTCTTATCTTTTACGAAATAACATTGGATCCACACTGGATCCACTTTCAAAATCCATCATATTTTCTCAAAATATTTTTTCTTTTATCAGAATTTAACTTAGGATTAACTCAAAATATATACCAATGGCCATAGTCAGGGTATATTGAGGGTTAATTTCATTTTAAATTCTATAAAAGCACCAAAAGGGTATTTTATCCTTCACTTGAATTTAGATATGACTATTATATAATACATTCAATGACCATAGTCAGGAATGTATTATACCATTAGTCTTGTTTAAATTCATTTGAAGAATGAGATATGATTTTTAAATTCCAATTTCAAACTTATTCAAATTCATTCATCATATAGGCTAGAATTACATCATATTTTTCAAAATTCTTTTCTAAAATCCAAGTGATCTCAAATATCTTTCTCAAGTCTATAGTTTAAATTCATTCTTCTATCTTATCTCAAAGATTTAAATTCCAAGTTCAAAGTCCAATTTGACTTTGAAATTTCAAAATTCCATATTGACTCATTCCAAATTCAAGCTCCAAATTCAAAGTCCAAATTGACTTTGAAGTTCATTTATAAATTCAAATTCTCAAATCAATTTTGAAATTCTAAAATTCCAACTCAATTCAACATCCAATTTCAAAGGTCAATTTAACTTTGAAGTTTCTGATCCATCTTCTGATTCAAAATCAAATTTTCTTCAAGTTTTAAATCAAAGTTGAGATTGATTCTGAATCTCAAAATCCAAACTTTCCTAAAAGTTCCATCTGGGTTTTCAAAATTCAGATCCATCTTCAAAAGTCCCGTTTGGACTTTCAAAACCCAAATCCAAAGACAAATCCTAATCTCAACTTGGATCCAGATTTCCAAGTATAAATTTCATTCCACTTTGGATCTCCCATCACGGATCCAAATTCCATTTAGGATCCAAAACCTTATTTCACTTTTGGATCTCCGATCACAGATCCAAAATTCATCCAGATCCTCATTTCTACCATTGGATCTCAGATTCGGATCCAAATTCCAATTCTTAGGATCCAGAATCCAACCCTACATTGGATCTCAGATTCAGATCCAAATTCCAATTCTTAGGATCCAGAATCCAACTCTACTTTGGATCTCAAACTTCAGATCCAAAATCCATTCTTTAGGATCTAGAACCCAATTCACCTCGGATCTCGGATTTCAGATTCAAGTCCAGTTTAGGATCCAGAATCCAATTCTACTTTGGATCTCAAACTTCAGATCCAATTCCATCTTAGGATCCAGAATCCAATTCTACTTTGGATCTCAAACTTCAGATCCAATTCCATCTTAGGATCTAGAGTCCAACCCTATCTCGGATCTCAGATTTCAGATCCAAATACCATCTTGGATTCCAAATCTTGAATCCAATTCCATTCAAAATTCCAAATTCCACTTTAAATTCCAATTCTGAAAGCCAGTCCCATTTTCATTCAAACCAAAGTTCCTATTTCAGATCCTAAAATCCAAAAATCAACTCAAAACTCTATTCAGAATCCAGAATTTGGATTCGGATTTCATCTTGAAATTCCAACTGTTCCAAATCCCATTCCTCAAATTCCTTTAGATCCCCCACATTTCTTTCTAACTTCAAAACTTCAAAACTTCAAAGTTAGAATTCAATTCCATTCCAAATATTCATCCAAGTTCAAAACTTCCAAAATTCAAAGTCCATTTATGACTTTGAAATTTTCTTTCTTTCAGTTTCAAGATCATTCCTCTCAAAGATCCAAATTCATTTTCCTAAGCTTTGATTATTCTAAAAACTTAGAACTTCAAATCTTAAGTTCTAAGTTAGAAAACATTTCTTCACTTTATCTGATTCACTTGAAAATTCTTCAAAATATTTTCAAAAAGAGCATACATCTTTGCGTTTGCATAAGCATGATTCTTTGTGCATTTAGACTTAGGATAAATACTTAGATAATTTCTTAGCAAAGCAAAAGGCATTAATTTGACCCTTGATACGATTACCCCTGGTAAAGGCGCCAGGAACGGTCGAATCTCGTACCGACGAGCGAATCCCGTCTCCCAGTTTTCCCGCAAATGTTTCAAAAATGGAGGCGAGTTATTTCAAATATTTTTTTTAAAAAAAAATTAAGGTCAAGTGAGACCCGCAAAAAAAAAAGTTCCTCTTCTCTTCTCTTCTTTCTTTTCTCTTCTCTCTTTCTTTTCCGTTCTTTTATCTTTTTTCCCTTCAAAAAAGAGGAAAATAAGAGGTTGGAAAGGAAAAGAGAAGGAAGAGAGAGAATATTACGAGAGGAAAAATTTTGCGATGATCACAGGTTTGGCGACCGTGATGGGACTCGTCTCCGTCCGGTTGAATTATGCCTTTTCTTTTGCTTTGACATTATCTAAGTCTTTATCCTTCATATGTCAGCTTCATTTCCATGCAAACCTTAGGACCCTAGATCTTGTCCTAAGCTGACATCATTCCATATAGGATTTAAGTATGGTTTGATAGGACCATATTGAGGAGATTATTCCATGCTCACATTAGACTTAGGTCTTGAATACAACTCTCCTCAATTTTAGGGATTGAATGTAAACAATGTATGCAAGTGTATGCTTCCTTTCATTTAGATCTATCTCTTTAGGACTTGCATTAGAGCCATCTGATTTTTTGCATGTTGAACATGTTTTCAAAACATCCCTTACCTATATTGTCCTGGTCTTCACGTTGCTGGGTTGTCTCACTGAACCATAGTTCGGGAGAGAGCCTCACAACTGGACCACTTATTTGGGTTCACGCCCCCCTACCACGTACCTAAGGGCCATAGTCCGAGGTATATCGGTAGGTGCTCAAGGATGTTGGGAAGCCATTACCTTAGAACCGGAGAAATATTTCTATGCCACGTACTTCAAGCTTCGGCTTGGGTATATCGGCGTATCTTGATTGGAATCAGATAATTTGAACCCTAGAGTTAGGATTAAGGTCCTACAAGCCATTTCAAATATTGCATTCAGAGTCAGCCTTTAGGGAGTGCTGTGTGTGCATCCTTGTTTGTGCAGCTTTAGTTGTATGATATTTCTCTTATTCTCTCATATATGTATCAAACCTTTTTCAAAAAACCTGGGTGTATTATTCAAAACTTACCATTATTTCCAAAAACCCCAGGTGTATATTTCTCTCTACCTACATTTTCTTTTTCTCTTTTAGATCAAATTTTCTTCAAAACCCTGGAAAATTCTTTTAAAATCTCCTCAATCTTTCAAAATTTCCAGGCTTGATTCTTTAAAAGAGTCTATCCATAAGTCCTGCATTCTATCTAATTCCCCTTATTTTCTTTGCCCCAGTATCACTTCAATGGCGTCAAATTCTCTCAATGCTGTCTTTCCCCGAGATCATGTCTTCTATCAGATTCAGGATGGATCTCCGGATCTGCGGGTCATCCAGTCTCGTCCTTTCTTCCCACGGTGGTATTATTCTTGGTTCGCCACCTTCTCACGTATGTTCCCAGACCACTTGGATGACTGCGGGTTGGAGATGGCATCAGCGGTAGGCAAGCGAACCATCAACGGAGCTCTGATTCAGGCTATGGCAGAACGGTCGAATCCGCGTACCTGCACCTTCTGGTTTCCCTGGGGAGAGATGACTCTGCTGATGGACGAATTCAATGATATTATGGGATTGCCCGAACCAGCCGGCCAGCCAGATGATCTGGTCGATCAGCAGTTTTTGATCAACATCAAAGGAGTGGACGTTCGAGAAGCCTTGGCCAGAGCCACGGGGAGCAGATCTTGGCCTCTCACTGAGATTGGTGGAAATCAGTTCATCGACCTATTTGAACTATATCAAAAGTATGGAGCCTACAAAGAGGTTGACACTCTGTCTTGAGCAGCAAAGGACAGGATTCAGCATGCCATGATCTTGTGTACAGTGGGGTTAGTTTTCTTCCAAGATGGTCAGAATTTCATAGACATCAGAGTTGCTCAGCTCTTTCGGAGATGGGGAAGCAAGCAGACCCGTCAGCTCTCAGTCTCCATGGCCGCATTAGCCTTCCTTTACAGAGGCTTGGCTCGATTTGCTCTTGGGGAGACCATTCTAGTAGAAGGATGCACTTACGCCTTGCAGTCATGGTTCCTGCGACACGTTCCTTCGAAGGTCAGTTCTTTCAGGTTCAACAGTAAGCAGCCGAAGACAGTCATCCAATGCCGAGCTCTGATCGAGAAGCTGCATCAGGAGGAGATCACCTGGGATTTCTTTGATAGAAGAGAGACTATTCCTCGATACACTTATGCCCGTGACAAGCGCTACAAGTTGATGGGCCCTTTCTTTTGTGTTGATTATCAGCCGGAACGATGTCTGAGGCAGTTTTCGCAGCGGCAAGTTCGTGCCAACACCCATTTCCCGACAAGCAACGTGTCAGAATTCAACCTGCAGTCGGATCATTGGTCTGGGGCATATCATGTCGCTAAATATACCTGGAACTCCTTTATTTCTCTGTCTATTTTTCCTGGGCCAAATGTATCATCTGAATATCAAGAGTGGTGGCAAACTGTCTGCCCACCCTCTCTTTGTCTTTGAAAGTTAAAGATATCAATAAAAATTTACTTTTTGGCCAAAAATGTTGCTTTCTGTATTTTGTTTGTAGCGCAGATAAAAGTCACAAAAACTTGAGTGACGACCTAATCCCGGGTAAAAGGGATATTCCTTCCGCATTTCTTCAAATCTTATCATGGTTGACGACCTCGCCTAGGTAACAAGGCACATTTCTCTGTTATCATCAAATGGTAATACAATTATCACAAATCGTGTGATGACCCAATCCCGGGTAATGGGATAATCTCTTGAAATTGTCTACCAAATCCCTTCATTTCTTGCTTTCTCTCAAAGAAATTATGATTTTCAAAAAAGCTTCTCCATACTCTAACCATTCCCATATTCTGCAGGAAAGCTTTGGCATCTGAAAATGGTTCAGACAAGGGCTGATAAGAGGGCCGCTCAACAGCACAGTGACAGCGAGCTAGAGGAGATGAATTCTCCCCGATTATCCAAAAAGCATGACTCCAGAGATGAGAGTGATGTTGATCCAGCCATGTATCGGGTTTTTCAGAAAATGATGACCAAGATGATGGCCGAGCAGGCCAAAGCTGCTCCCAAAAAGGCAGCTTCCAAGAGCAAAGCGAAGAAAAAGCCCATGAAGTAGCCCGTCAAGATTTTTGAAGGGGAACCCAGTGTGGATCCAGTGTTATCTCATAAAAGATGAAAATCATAAGTTTTGTTCACACCCTGACTACGGTCATTGATGCAAATCATCAACTTATGATTTAATCACCTTTTATTAGAATGGTGCATGTGCCATTCGTATCCCGCCATTTGTGCATTTTGAGAAAATAAAATAGTATGAAACAAACAATTATGAGATGCATATGCACATACATTCTAATCTAGTGCTTGGAATTAAAATTCTCATTAACATCTTGCTATTACAAATTTTTGAATGGAATTACCGAGCTTTCTTAATCTGAAAGGCAAAGCAACACTCTTTACACATTTCCTGCAAATGTCGAGTTAGCATAAAAAAAATGCTTGTGGAAAAAAGCAACATTTTATATATAAGGTGATGGAATACTCATATGTATAAATGAAGAATGCATGTGACACATAAGACTAAGTATATGCACATGAGGGTAATTTGAAGTGCAGAGATGAGCATTGTATGCTAAAGGTAAGGTTGCTATTAGTGAAAATGCTAAGTAAAGGTGGCTGGAATTGGTAAGCATAAGTGAAAAGGCACTGTAGCCATGATGGTGCTGTTGGGGGGCTATTATGAGAAAACATGGTGGCTGCTCCTATGTGCTGGGGGGAATGCATTAAAAGTGGAGTAGTGAATGTATAGGTAGTCGTGTGTGTGCACACTAGCTGTTGGATGATGTAACTGCTGCCGGTGAGGCTGTGGTTATGAGTCACTAGGAGGTGGGTGCTGCTGGAGTAGCAGTGCAGTGGTGATGGTTGCTGCATTGTTGTTGTGAAAGCAACAGGCGTCGTGGATAGAGTATACAGATATACTAAGGATGAAAGTTTAGCAGAGAAATATACTAATGGTAAGAATGAGGCATATGCTAAAATTATCATGCAAAAACTGGGCTAGTGAATGATGTATTACAATGACAGGTAAATGATGGGGTTTTATGACCTGCGGGTATGCTATGGTCTGAAAGACTATAGGTGGGGATCATTGGGATAGCTGAAATGGGTGCAAGACTCCACGAATTCGATGACGGTGAAGGATGCAGTGAATATGTATGCAGTTATGAATGGAAGTGGAAGGTGTAGATGTCACAATGAATATGCAAGTGATGGATCCTTCTCCACATTGAATCAGGGCGTACTCAAGCAATGAACCATGTTCTCAATGATGTCGTATGACAACCTGATTTACCATGAACCTAACACAGAAATGCAACTCATTCCCAGGGCAAAAAAAAAATTGATCTATCTTGGTCGTGGATTGGGTTAACTGTTCACCCTGGACCTTACAAGACTAACAGAGCAGATCGTGTTTGCTTTCAGGGCATACCTGTATCTTGTTTGGATGTGGAAAGTCCTCTCATAACGATGGCTAGTAGGTTCCTACAGTAAGTATACTTTCACATTGATTTGTAATAAACCTTAAAGGTAAGTGAGAACAGGAATTGGCAGCCAGTGAGACAGAAATTTTCGATAGCTCAAATGCAGGCATTTATCCTCCAAATAGATCCAGCCAATCAACTTTGACTATCCGACCCTCAAAACTCAAACAATAAAGGAATTAAGCAATCAATTTCAGACATGAAATTTTGAGCAGTAAATTAATCAACAATCAAACATTGACATCAAATTCCCAGAGTTTTAAACAGTAAAGGATTCCTACCTGAGATGAAAGAAAATGAAAGAGAAAATAAAAGAAAAAAAGAGAAAAAAAAATTTAAGGGATAGCCTCACATAATCAATCAATCAAATGAAGGCAATATGACTCAAACCTGAATTGCTATAGCAGAACTTAAGATATGTATGGCCACGAAATAGGGTATAGTTGCGTAGTAATTGCTGCTATTGGAATATACACGCAATGTGTATGTTCACTGTGGAAGATCTCGTGCAATATTGACTTAAGTGCTAATGTGAAGTACCATGTTGTGCTGAATGTTAGGTATGGTGATACTAACACTTGGGGGGGGGGGGGGGGGGTGTTGAGTAGCTAATGAGATGGCAGAGATGCAGAAGATGCTAATGGAATTGTATGCAATGACTGAACTGGCATTAGATGCATGAATGGAATATCCCTTCTGCTGAACAACCGATGGATTCTTCTATGGACCGATCACATAGCAAGTACTGCTATGTATCTCGGATTCACATAGTCCATTGATACTTCGGATTTAGGTTTAAGTCACAAGTCGATCTCATCAAAGTGGTTTAATCCTCCACTGGCATAACCTAGCAGGGCAACTTTTAGCAGTATCGCCTTAGCAATGAATCACAATCAATCATATTGATCTAATCTTAGATTTGTGACAGTAATGAACTACTATAAACTGTGGAAGATTATGTAGTGGAAAACTATGGAGGATGTCATGATCGATACAGAAGACATCAAAATGAAACAAAAGTGACGATGCTGAACTGAGAGAAGCAAATGTAATGCCCAGATGCATTTGATTAACGTTGAATATAATCAAAGCAAAGCAGGAAAAACCAATCTCAGAGAAATAACTTGATGGACTAATCCATAGGGATTGTAAAATAAAAATGCAAATATGAGACAACGTTCACGAGATCATCAGGAAAACATGGACAGAACAAGATATTAAAGCATAATGGGAAAGGCAAATTCACAATGCAGTAAGATATCAACAAAATGCACTAAAAAAAAGGAAAAGGAATGTACCGACGCAAACAAATATAGCACCAGAATCCAACCAGAATCCAACCAAGGGATTGGCATGTATTTCAAAGTAAATGCAGCGTATGCAAATGATGATATCCGAATGAAATTATAGAAATGAGAAACAAAAGATAGCACAAACGTAATATATATATATATATATATATATATATATATATTCATATAAATGAACCGCAGAAACAAAAAAATGTTGGAATGCGATGATCCATTTGATATTGCATATTTACATAGACCGATGCTTGCTATATGCAAGATCAGTGCTATGGGTATGCTTCAATGAGGCAGAAATGAGAAGTACGAGAATCACAAAAAAAAAAAAATCGGAAGTGAAATGGGTCTTACCTTGATTTTGCAGGGTTCTGAAGAAGGGAAGGGCGATGCTATGCAGGTACTAAAAAAAAAATCGGACCAGCAGAGGAAGAAGAAGAAGATGGTGCGGCGAGAGTCGGATTGCAATCGATCGATGATGGCTTGAGACGCAATCCCCTTCAAGGCTCCTCCCTTCATCCTTTTATAGACGGGCAGGAGGGTCGTTGGTTGGGGATCAAGGGTGAGTGAAGGCTAGGGGTCCTTATCGATGGTGGCTGGAGAAGAAAACTCTCTAGAAGGGAGAATCAGGCATGCAAGAGAGAGCGAAAGAGAAAATATTTGGAAGCGAGGCGTCCGTTGGAGATGAAGGGTGGTGAAGGGAGCGACGGTTGCGCGATGGACGGTGGAGGAGCTCAATGGGGAGGCTTCTGAAGAGCGGACCTGCGTGAGGTAGAGGGAGCAGGACCGAGACGAGACAAAGGGAGAATCCGAGATGGAAAGAGAATGAGATAGAGAGAGAAAGTGTGAGATAGAGAGCAAAAGTGTGAGAGCGAGGCGGAGCTCGAGAGGAAACCGTTGCAAGCTTTTTAAAATTGCAAAAACAGGGCTCTTGTCTTGAAAACTTTCTCAAAAAGCCATTTTTGGTATTTTCTTCATGTTTTTAAATTTTTCGTTCGTTTTCTTGGCATTTCCTATATTTTTTTGTATTTTTGAATCAAAATTCTAAAATCTAGGCAAAATGAGGAATTTTTTTAAAACTATTTCTTTATTTTTGAGAAATATTTATGAAAAGAGGAGTTTTCTGAGGATTCAAGACTATTTTTTTAGAAAATTCTTCAGAAAATGGGTTTGGATTCAAAATTTAAGAAGATATTTGAGTTTTGAACCTCGAATTGAGAAATATAGAGCAATGAATCCAAATGGATGCCGGATGGATTGTCCGAGCCATTCAAAAACTATTTTTGGTATTTTTGTAATTTCAATTTGAAAATTGGACAACGAGGCTCAGATTTGGATTTTGAATTGGATCCTGATCCGAAATCGAGTCAGATATAAAGAGTTGATTTGATTCCAGTAATTTTGAGAAATAAACTAGAATTTTGCGCGAGAATCACTCGATTTACTTGAAAAATGGAGGACAAGGAAATAACAGGGAATATTTACAAGATTTTGAAAATTTTGGGGTGTTTACACAACGGCAGTCATATCAAGAATAAGAGAATGAGGTCATTCGGCTCAAAGTTCAGAATTCAGCATCGTTTTTCCGCTCCCTATTATCCTCAAAGGAATGGTCAGGCAGAGGCCACCAATAAAATTCTGATTAGAATCCTAGAGCGAACTTTGGAAATAGGCCGTGACTGGCATAAGAAGATCCATGATGCATTGTGAGCATACAGAACCACCATTCGAACTCCAACTAATGCTACTCCGTCAGAACTTGTCTATGAAACTGAAGTAGTATTGTCTCTACATGTTCAAAAACCTACCTTGAAGTTCACATCACTGCTGGAGTTACCACTTGATCAGTATCAGCAGCAGCGACTGGTACAACTTGATTTGCTCGATGAAAGAAGGCTCCGAGCAGCAGAGCACGCTTAATCATATCGGCAGAGGGTAGCCAGACAATATGCAAAATTTTTCATTGAAAGGAAATTCTGAGTCAATAATCTAGTGCTCAGATCCATGGCTTATCTCAAGCACCGCCCAGGTGGCAAATGATCGCCGAATTATGAAGGGCCCTATGTTGTCGAGGAAGTATTACCCCGCAATTCATATCTGCTCATCAATGCCGATGGTGTAGAATTATCAAACCCCATCAATGCTCAACATTTGAAAATTTTCTATACTTAAATCCTTTATTCCATCCTTTGTAATTCCTCAATATATTTTCTTCAATAATGGTCAAATTCTTCTTTCCCAGTTACACTGGGGCATTATTTTGAAAATTATCTTTAAAACGTTCTGTATGTAGGCAGGATCACACAAATCTCTCATTTTGCATGAATGTGCACCCATTTACAACATTTGCATTCATTTGCATTTACATGCATTCATTTGCATTTATCTGCATCAATTTGCATTTGCATCAAACTTCCCCTTCAAGTTAAGGGATAAACCTGAACTACCCATTCAGGATAAGGGATAAATCTTGAGACCCTAACAGTTGTCCAAGTCATCGTGAGGGTGAAGACTGAAAATCTTCTATCAGAATCAATTAGTAATTCTTCAAAATCCAGTGTTCATGCTGGTAATTTTTCAAAAACCCAGTGTTCGTGCTAGTAATTTTTCAAAAATTCAGTTTTCGTGCTGGTAAAATTTCAAAAACCCAGTGTTCGTGCTGGTAATTCTTCAAAACCCAGTGTTTGTGCTGGTAAAATTTCAAAA
This sequence comes from Nuphar pumila, assembly GCF_984573655.1. NCBI lineage: Eukaryota > Viridiplantae > Streptophyta > Magnoliopsida > Nymphaeales > Nymphaeaceae > Nuphar > Nuphar pumila. Next base: position 53,876,798 of record NC_143249.1, on the reverse strand, counting down.
ACATAGTGTTCGTGCTTCTAAATTTCCAAAACCCAGTGTTCGTGCTGGTAATTTTTCAAAAATCTAGTGTTCGTGTTGGTAATTTTTCAAAAAACTAGTATTCGTGCAGATAATTTTTCAAAAAATCCAGTGTTCGTGCTGGTAAAATTTAAAAAACTCTGTGTTCATGCTGGTAATTTTCCAAAAGCCAGTATTCGTACTGGTAATTTTTCAAAACATAATGTGTGCACTGGTACATTTTCAAAATCCGGTGTTCACACTGGTGCACTTTAAAATTCAGTGTCCACATTGGTCTAGTTTTCCTTCAGGATTCGAGTTCCGACTTGAATTTTCTTTCCTTCCAATTGATCTAGTTTTCCTTCAGGATTCAAGTTCTGACTCTAATTTCTTTTCCTTCTAATTAATCTACTTTTCCTTCGGGATTCGAGTTCCGACTTGAATTTCTTTTCCTTCCAAATTGATCTAGTTTTCCTTTAGGATTCGAGTTCCGACTCGATATTCTTTTCCTTAAAACCCAATTGGGCTAAAGTTTTCCTTTAGGCTTCGAGTTACGATTTAAATTTCCTTTCCTTCTGAAATTTTTCAGTTTTTCCTTTAGGATTTGGGTTCTGATTCAAATTTCTTTTCCTTAAATCCAAATTGGATAAAGTTTTCCTTTAGGGTTCGAGTTCTGACTTGAATTTTCTTTCCTTCTTAAATTTTTCAGTTTTTCCTTTAGGATTTGGGTTCCGACTCGAATTTCTTTTCCTTAAATCCAAATTGGATAAAGTTTTCCTTTAGGGTTCAAGTTCCGACTTGAATTTCCTTTCCTTCTGAAATTTTTCAGTTTTTCCTTTAGGATTTGGGTTCTGACTCAAATTTTCTTTCAAAACCCAATTCATTTAGTTTTTCCTTGAAAGATTTGAATTTTGATTCAAATCTTCCCTCAAAACCCAGTTTAGCACCTGGTCCATTCAAAGCTCACAAGATGAATCCTTCCTTCTTAAAATGTGATCTTTAAGTTAAATCCCTATGGAATTAATCGTTTGTAGGATGAATCTTTGTGAAACCGATGTGGTCTTTAGGCTAAATCCCTATGGAATTGATAGTTCGTAGGTTGAACCCCTGCGGAACCAATGTGATTTGTAGGTTGAACGCTTGTCAAACCAATATGGCTCATAGGTTGAACCCCTTTGTGAACCAAAAGTCCTTAACCCAGTGGTTCTTAGGTTGAACCCCTTTCAAACCAATCTCATTCTAAAAAATTCGATCTATAGGTTGAATTTCTACTGATCCTCGATTCTTAGGTTGAACCCCTTCGAAACTAATCCCACTACCAAAAATTTGATTTGTAGGTTGAAGTCCTCCTGATCCAATATTCTTTATAGTCCTTAGGTCGAACCCCTTTAAGATTGGTATTTTTCAGAATTGTGATTGATATGTTGAAGTCCTCCTGATCCAAGTTCTTAGGCTGAATCCCTATTGAACCCATGTTGTTCCCAGAGAACCAATGTCGTTCTCAATTGAACCCATGTCGTTCCCAGTAAGCTAATTTCTAATTTCGACCTTCGGGTCAATCAATTTCCAAATTCAAGCCTTAGGGTTACAATCTTACCAACATCAGTCATTTTTCTGCCTTTGAGTTACAACTTCATCAATATCTATCACTTTCCAAGCCTTCGAGTTACAACTTCATCAATGTCAATCAATTTCAAATCATCAAATTCAATCTTTCAATACAAATCCTTCTTTCGAGTTGGTCGGTCAACAAATCCTGCTTTCTAGCTGGTCGGTCAACAAATCCTGCTTTCGAGCTGGTCGGTCAACAAATCCTGCTTTCGAGCTGGTCGGTCAACCCAAATCCTGCTTTTGAGCTGGTAAGTCAAAACAAAACTCAACTTTCGAGTTGATATTTTATTGAGTCTTTGCAGGACTCAATTTAGTCATGGATGTGTCAATTAGACCTCAAGCAATTTTTTTCACCAAGGATTTCAAGAATATTTTGCCAATTTGTTGTCAAATGCTTGTTGATTTCAAAATCTTTATAGCAAAAAAAAATTATTACCTCAGAATACCTTCAGTATTACTTTCGAAAGGACAAAGCTTTCACGAAGAAAGATTCAAAATTCAAAATCTTTCTATTGGCCAACCAAAAGGATGAAGAATAAATCTTCGATATGGCCAGCAAAGAAAATTCAATGTTGTTGCAAAGCCATAAGTGATCCGTATTGATCGCAGTCAATGACACATTTTTAAAGATCATTCTTGGAAAATAAAGCAGTCGAAATATCCTGAATGATATAGAAAAATCCATTCAATTTCCATATCTCCTGAATCACCTAAGCCACAATTAAATATCTGCAAAAGGGATCTCTCAATTATCATCAAGATAAAGATGAATTATGCGAGTTAGACCCCCAGGGCCAAAGAAGATTTGGATCATCTCCAAGATGAAGGAGTTTGTGACGGATCCTTCCAGGGAAAGTTCAGATCACCGTCGAGATGAAGGCAACTGCGATAAGCCTCCCGACAAACCCTAAAAGATATTTAATTTCTGTTATCACCAAGAGATTTTCAATCAATGAGCCAATAACCGTCAATATAATCCTTGAGAGCAAAGAAGGATCGGAACATCTCTGAGATGAAGGAGTTTATGACGTACCCTTCCAAAAAAAAAGAGAGAGAGAAAAGTCAGGACATCTCCAAAATGAAGGATGATGTAATCCCCAAAAACCCAAAAGAGCTCTAATTCTACCAAAAAAAAAAGATAAAAGAAAGTGCAGAAAAATCATCATGAGAAAAGAATCCCAGGATATCAAACTACCAAATCTACCAAGAATCTTTTTTAATTTTGTGAAATTCTACTATCTATATTCTTTCACCAATTGCTTTCACAATATCAAGAATACTCTCTTTTCTGCTCATATCAAGGAAATTGATAGCTTCCTTGAAAGAAAGCCAATCGCAAGCAATTGGAATTTGAATCTTGATTCTACGGAGTTAAGCTCAGTCGCAGGTAATACTTTGGGTAGAAAAGAGGAAAGATTTTCATACCAATATACATCAGTTTCAAGTATTTTGAATCAACAAACAATTTTTAACATTTTGGCAATATTTTCTTACTATCTTGACATGAAGTGAAGAGTTTGATGTCCATCTTGACACACCCTGGTGTCACCTTTTACCTCCTTGAGAGAGTAACTTTTATCGTTTTTCACGTTGTTGAAAGATTAGCCTTCTCTCTGAAAGGATAGCCTTTGTCATCTTTCACGTTGTTGAAAGAATTCATCTTTTCCGTTGTCAAAAGAATCACCTTGCTCCTTTGGATCACCTTGTCATCTTTCGTGTTGTTGAAAGAATCTCCTTGTTCCTTTGGATCGCCTTTGTCATCTTTTGCATTGATGAAAGAATTCATCTTTTGCGTTGTCAAAAGAATCGCCTTGCTCCTTTGGATCGCCTTGTCATCTTTCGCGTTGTTGAAAGAATCGCCTTGTTCATTTGGATCACCTTTGCCATCTTTCGCGTTGTTGAAAGAATTCATCTTTCGCGTTGTCGAAAGAATTCATCTTTTGCGTTGTCAAAAGAATCGCCTTGCTTCTTTGGATCGCCTTGTCATCTTTCGTGTTGTTGAAAGAATCGTCTTGTTCCTTTGGATCGCCTTTGCTATCTTCCGCGTTGTCGAAAGAGTTGCATTATTCTTCTTCTTCAAAAAAAAAGTTGTCCTATTCACCATCCAACTTACCATTTTCTATCTTCCCGGTCAGGTTAAGGGTTAAACCTGAGCCTCATTTTGATGAGGTATTTCATTCCCGGTCAGGTTAAGGGTTAAACCTGAGCCTCATTTTGATGAGGTACTTCATTTTCCCGGTCAGGTTAAGGGTTAAACCCGAGCCTCATTTTGATGAGGTATTTCATTTCCCAGGTCTGGTTAAGGGTTAAACCTGAGCTTCATTTTTATGCAAGGTATTTCCCGTCCCATCGAGGTTAAGGGCAAAATTTGAATCTCACTTCTTTTGAAGTAAAATTTTCTTCTTCATTCTCTACTTCATATCTACCATTTTCGTCAAGGCTAATCTCTTCATATCCAGTTAGATCCTTCTAACTGGGGCATTTTTATAGCCCAAAGTTGGTGTGTTTTTCTTTGCCACTAAGCTCGTCTTCAAGCCGGCTTAGTAGCAAAGAGGGGCATCTATAAACACCCCAAATTTTCCTCATCTATTTTCAGACACACCCTTCGTGCAGTGCCGACCCTGTTAGGTCAGTGTAGGAGTCAAACCCCGAGTCAGTGTCAGAAAATCACCACTTTACTAATTTTCATTAGAAAATTTACCATTTTACCCCTAGGTCATCTGGGACCCCAGTCAATCGAAGTCAACCAAGCTCATTGGTCAGTTCAGAACAGTTAGAATATCAGTCATTTCAAGCTCACAATGAACATACCATTTTCATTTCTGACCATTCCTGCCAAAATGGGATCATTTCTTTAGAAATGAGTTCATTTCTCACTCAAATCCAAGCCAATTGTCTCTGAGTTAGTCATTTCCAGTCAACCATATTCCTCAGAGTCTAGCTTAAGCTCATCAGAAGTTCAAGAGCTCCAATTTCAGTTTAAAATCATTTCTAAGAGTCCAGGAGCCCATTTTAGCCCGTTTCAGCTCTTTTAGCTGAAATTGAGCTGAGTTCAGCCAGTTGAGCTAGTGTTTGAGCTTCAATTTTAGTTCATGTCAGTATTACTGATCTTTGTTTCAGCTCAAGCCCAGCTCAGGTTGGTAATTCACTTCACTCTAGTGACCATTCGGTACCATTTCTCTAAAAATGGTTGCTTTTCTTGAAAATTTAGTCGGAGAGTTCAGTTGAGTCAGTGTCTTGTCAGTTCATTTGAGTTCTAAAACTCTAAAACCCAGCTCATTTCAGTTCAATTCAGCTCAAACCCTAATTTTCAGTGTCACTCTAGCTTGGCAGAGCTCAAAAATCATTTCTTCAACCATTTTTGCAAATTTTATCAATTCTAACACTTTTTGAACTGGTACAAGTGTCAATCGGGGTCTAACATCCAAAATTCTTCATTCAGGGTTAGCATTTTGCACATCATTTCATATCATTTCTCAGCATTTCATAACATTTCATCACATTTTATTTCATTGTCGAAGTCCAGAACGCTAGTTTTATAAATTTCAATCCAGATTGAGTTTTAAAAGTTTTCAAAAATCAATTTCAAACCCTGGGTTTCCAAAATTGACATTTTTACCCCCAGGATTCTAAATTTGGAAATATTTTCTTGAGAAAAACAATTTAGATTTCTTTCAAAATCAAATTTTCAAATTCTACACTAGATTTGCTTCGCAACGGGGTATTGAACTTCAAAATCCGAGCTCATTTAAAAAACTGCCAAAAATAACTCGTTTTGTCCAAGATTTTTTTTAAAAGACTATTCTATGCCTAAGATTCTCAAAATGAATTTCAAATTTGAAAAATAAGCCCACTCTGATATGGCTTATTCATTTACATTTCCCTTTTATTAAAAAAAATGTGTTTCTTTTCAATTTTCTTTTTATTTGTTTGTTTTTATTTTTTATTTTATTTTGCAAGGTGGGACCCGCCAAGGTGGTCAATCAAACCTCCAGCCCCATTTCCTTCTTCCTTCATTTTCTTTCTTCCCTTCCTTTCCTTCTTCTTCTTCTTTCTTTTCTTTCCTTTCTTCTTTTCCTTCTTCATTCCTTTTCTTCTTTTCTTTCTTTCTTTCCTTCTTCCCTTCCCTTTCTTCTTTCCCTACTTACTCCATCCCATTCACTTAAACTTGGTTTTTGTTTTCTTTTCATTAAGCCTATCAATACCTAAGTATTTTCATTCATTAAACCCTAAGTTTTTTTTTTGGTTGAAAAGAGACATACGGCTGCACCCTACTTCCTCTCTCAAGCTCTCTCTTTCACATCTCTCTCTCCCTAGCCTCTCAAAACCCTCTCTCTTGGCCCCCATTGCTGCAGCATCCTCCATACTTTCAGCAACCTCCTTGTTCAGCCACAACCATTGGCAATCTTGCTCCAGCCGGCTCACCACTGCAGCTCTAGCATTTTTGGTGCCACCCCTTTCAAGGGCTCTTCCAGCCATTGCTCCAACCATCTTTTGTTGCAGCCACAAGGAAGACCACCAACTGCAGCATCAACCTTTAAACAACAGCTTTGGCCTCCTTGGTAGCATATCCCTTCAGCCAATCCAAGGTAAGAGTTCCATGTCATTAATCTTTGTTCGTTTTGAATGTACGATATTCTAATCAAAGTGCTACCGTGTGACGGTGATCCATCCGATAAATGGATCGGGTCCCCCTACCACCATTAGCCAACATCAAATATGAATCGTATCCTGTTATCGTCGCGAAATTTTTCCCGTCTCTTCCCTTCCTTGTGGAAGAGAGAGAGGGAAATGCTCTCGCGCTTCAAACTTGACCGGATTTTGGAAAATGTTTTTGAAATACTCGCCTCCGTTTTGAAAATTGCGGGAAAATCCATGGGATGGGGCTCGACCTGTCGGTACGAGGTTCGACCGTTCCTGCCGCCTTTAACAGGGGTAATCGAACCAAGGACCACAATTGTGCTTGACTTAGTTAAATCATCAAAATCATGTTCTATCCTAAATGCACAGAGAATTCAGGCATGTGCTATGAGATTTTGGAAAATGCAGCTTGAGAAAACATGATGTATGCTTAGAAAGTATTTGGAGTTGAAAAGATTCTCTTAGGAAAAAGATGAAAGTCACTTTCTCAGGAAAACTCATGTGAAAACGGGTTTTTGAAATCACGGGAAAGTTCATGAAGTTGTGGGAAAATCATGAATGGTTGAAAATCCTGGGAAAATGGAAGTGATTCTTGAGAAAAAGGTGAACCTTTGAAAAGGGAAACACTTCTTATGAAAACTGGGACTTGGAGAGTTTTCTTAGGAAAATGATGGAAAATTTATAGGAAAACTCATTGGAGAAGGAAATTCAAAACTTGGGCAATCGAAATCCTGGGAATTTTACCTTTGAAATACTTGGAAATCGATTTTGGATCTTGGAGAAAGATTGGAAAACTCTTTTGAATCTCTCAAGAAAATATCATTGTTCAGGGAAAACTGTGGAAAACTTGACTTGGGAAAACCGATTTTGGAAAATACTCAGAGTTTCTTGAGAAATCGATTTCTTGATAATGAAGTTTTCTTAAGAAAATCATGGGAAAACCAATGACTTCATGATGCGAATGACATGAGTAAATGAATGCACTTTGAAAAGATTTTCTGAGGAGTTGGTTGGAAAAATGTGCATTAAGTCCAAATGAATCCTTCACATATCCTGACTGTGGCCATGAATATGTTTAGAACTTAATTGATTTAATGTACAATGCTTTGAAAACATTGGAAATATGATGTGCATTTTCAAGATAGCCTCAGAGTGTAGGCTTAATGTGACTAGTAGAAAGATGATGGATCTGGGTCTCGTCCATATTCCGACTAGGGCCGTAAATATGGATCCCACCGAGTCCATCAACTCCCTAAGAGTTGGTGCACGTGCCATTCGTGAACATCCATGGTGCTTTCGAAATAAAATGCATGAATCATAGAAAACAGGATATTGCATAAATTCAAACTATATGATATGCATCCTAGTCTAAGCAGGAAATTAAATCTCTTATTCCAAAATTTACATTATTACATCACTAAATAAATGAAATAAAAGAAATTTTCAGACTTCAGCTCCTTCTTTGGGATGTCCCTGCCAAACTTGAAATAGGGTTAGCTCAAATATGTAGGTTTTTCCAAGATTTTCCAATAATATTGTGAAATTATTAGATTTAATTGGATATAAACCCTATTCTCATGCTTCCTTGATATTTGAAATGATGTAAATGCAGGGAATTCAGTGGAAAACAGTTTGAAATTCGGAATTGGGGTTAAAATGACCAAAATACCCCTAAAATCAAAGTTATACCTTTAAAATCAGGGTTTTTGAAGGAAATTTTGATAAAATTGAGATTTTTAAATTTAAATTGAATCAAATGCAGTAAGAGACATGATGACATGCTGCTAAACACATTAAGACTGTAAAAATCAGAATTTGACATATTGCAATTTATCCAAAATCACGAATTTCGCTTGTTTTTCGCTTGGATCTGGGTCCTGCGGGACCCTGTTTTGGTATTATGGCTAATCCGAACCCCAAATGGATTCCAAATTGCACCAAATTCGGTATGAAGCATCTAATCACTTTGATAAACAGCCTAGAATGCTAAAAATCACGAAATAATATGATTTAAATGCTAAAATTTAAAGAAAGTCCTAAAATGGTGGATTTTGCCTATGGATCTGAACCAAATGCAATGCTTAACATGATACTGCAAGATTTACACCATGAAAACTTCTGATATTTTGCAGACTGTTAAAGGACCTAAAATTAAACATTTTTGGTTTTTACAGCCTCGGGATTTGAGCGATGGTGAATTCAGAAACAGGGATTTAGTTCTGACAGAGGTAAAAATCATACTAATCTGATGTAAAATGCTAAAAAAATATAAAACAGCCATGGAAACTTATAAAATTAATCAGAGCTACTCACCACACCTACCTAAACAACTTTCATGTTCATGACTTCGGCATTTGATCAACATAAACATGGATAAAAATATAACTTTGTGTTCCTAAATTGATAGAACAGACCAATATGACCAAACAGGGGACTGACAAGAAAAATCCGAAGCAGGTATCAAGACTGTTCTAAAAATCACAGGCTTTCAGATGCAAATAAAGGACACCTCGGACATAACTTTCACTTTTTACAGTTTTGGATTTGGAGCAACACACAAAGAGAAACCATAGCCCTAAGTCGATCCAAGATCTCAGAGGCCCAAATCAGGCTCTGACACGTGTCCCTAACTCTCGGATTTTTGTCAGACATAAAAAAAAAATCAGAACAATTGGAGAAAATCAGGTTAAAAAATAGACATTCTCCCAAGTTCAGAACATCTTTCAGATTGAAAATCGGATCTCCCATGAGGGATATCTCGATTTTACAAGTCGGCAAATGATTTTCAAAACGCATCCCGGGTAACAAAACCCGACTTGCCATTTTGAATGTTTACCGCAGTAAACAAATTCAAATGCCTCCGAATTTTTGGAACGATTTTAGGGACACCTAAGAGCGCATTCCGTAATTTTTTTTGGGATTTTTAATAAAAATAAATGCATGAAATGATATGTGGACTGATTGACAAAAACAGAGACCTACTGAAAGTGAGCAGAATTGAAATAAATGCTAAATTAATCCTAATTAATTCGTGAAATGCACTAAATGAATGAAATAAAATGCAAATTAAACCTAGATAAATGCATGAATGTTAAAAATCATCAAGGAAGCATAATTAAACATTTTTATATATGTCGTTTTATGATAATAGCTCAATCTATCTCTCAGATGAGCTCTTTCTTCAAACGACTCCTGAATCGAATTATGGCATCAAATCAAGGGGAAAAGAAGTGCACCTTGCTTTGTTACGCAGCGTAGAAGCTCTTGGAAGGGGTGGCTATCACGAGCTTCCTTCGTCCTTCGCTCCGGGCTTCGGATGGTTCACCAAAATCGACCTATGCTTGAATCGAATTGGCCACTGCACGAACTTTACTCCACCTTCTCTAATGAGCCAAAGGGGGCACGATTTCCAAAGTTCAAAATCAGATTTTTAGGAAGACTAGGTCGAATTTTCTAGTTCACCAAAAAATGGTCTCCTTTATGCTGGGCGTGGAGCCTTGTTTTTATAGATTTTCTGAAAAATTTTGAATTTCAAACAGGCTCAATCTGAGCCCTCCATGTGGTGCCATCTCAGGGGTGCTATTTTGATTTTTGAGAAAATAAAAAATGAGATTTTTGTGAGTGAGACACCTCAGCAGGATTTGAAATTTTTCAAAATTTTGTTTTGCTTGATTTTCTCTGCAGGAAGCTCCCAGATGGCGCCACCTCAGAGGGTGCTCTCTTGGAATTTGAAATTCAAACTCACCTTTTGTAGGGAGTCCTCAGGTGGCGCCACCTCATGGTGGGCTACTTTTATTAAAAATAAAATAAAAAAATAAAAATGGAGCCAAGTGGAGTCTTGGAATGGCGCCACCTCAAAAGGTGTTCTGAGGTGTAAAGTTAGAACAGTAGGGGCATGCCATGTGCCGCCACTTCTTGGGGAGTTCAAATGTTTGAAATTTTGCTTTTTCTGCAGGAAAGGAGATCTGGACATGTGGCAGTCCAGGATGGTTCCATACTTGACAAGTGTCAGCCTGCTTGAGGAGGTTCTTCAGATGGCGCCACCTCAGAGGAGAATTTGAATTTCAAATGGAGGTTGGCCCTGGAGGAATGGAGGGTGGACATGTGGCGCCACCTCAGGGAGGCTCCTACAATGCCATGTGGCAAGAGGGAGGAAAAGGAGGGAAGGAACATGTGGCGCCCTCATAGGCCATCTGGGAAAATCAGAGCTCAGGATTTGCGCCACCTAGGCCTTGTTTGAATTTTGAATGGTTTGCTTTTTCTGAAGAAAGCCAGGAGTGACATGTGTCTCCTATTTTTCTGAGAAAAGTAGGGAGAAGACATGTGTCCTCTACTTTTTCTGAAGGAGGTAGAAGGAGACATGTGTCACCTGCTTTTTCTGAAAGAAGCAGAGAATGACACGTGGCAGAGGGGAGAGAATGAGGGCCAAGCCATGTAGCGCCATCTCAGACAATATGGAAAAAGTAGGAGTTCAGGATCTGCGCCACCTATGAGGAGATTTGAATGTTTGAATTCTAGTTTTTCTGGAGAGAGCAGGAAATGACACATGGCATTTGCTTTTTCTGAGGAAATGAGAGCTTGACATGTGTCCTCTGCAGGAGACACACTCCAAATGGCGCCACCTCAGAGGAGACAAGCCTACCTTTTCTAGAGGAAGCTAGGAGTGACACGTGTCTCCTACTTTTCTGAGAAAAGTAGGGAGGGACATGTGTCAGGCTACTTTTCTAGAAGGAGGGAGAGGTTGACATGTGTCCCCTGCAGGAGACACACTTCAAGTGGCGCCACCTCAGAGGAGACAAGCTCCACTTTTTCTAGACAGGACAACCTATGACACTTGGCATCTCCTGGTAATCTTGGAATGACACATGGCACATGATAGGATACTGACACATGGCAGATACCTGGGATGACATGTGGCGGCTTCTTAAGGTAGCCCCACACTGACACTTGGCATGGAAATGGGAGGAGAGAGAAATGACAAGTGGCACCAATCCAGGGGACAAGGCTCCTATATTTTTGGGTTTTTCAAAATTCAAATTTTTCAAAAGAAAAGCTTGTGTGACTCCACCTCAGTGTGGGTCCCACCTTGCTTCTTTACTGAAATAAGGATAAAACAACAACTTCTTTTTGGAATTTTCATAAAATCTGGACTAATTGGTAAAACAGGAATTTTTGGAAAGAGTTGGCCCCTGTAGGGCAATTTTGTAAAAGGAAGATATTTGAAATTGTCAAAAGGGCAAAATCTAAGGTGAAGTGGCTGAAATCCATATTGAAAACTATCCAGATCGTTTTCCTGAGAAAATATTTTGAAATTCAGAGTCCTGGGGGTAAAATGGGAAGAATTGATAATTTTGAAGACCCAGGGTTTTGAAATCAATTTTGAAAAGAGTTGAAATTCTAATCTGGATTGAAAATTTTGAAATCAAGAGTTCTGGACCTCAAAATGACATGTTGTGCAGTGCAGTGATTTGAAATGCTCATGCAATGATATGCAATGTCATGTCTTATGAAATGCAATCTTGAACCAAGACTTGGAGATGTCTGTCTCCTGTCAGGAGTAAAATTTTGAACATCTGAGATAAAAAATAGAGAAATTGAGAGTTGCAGATGAAATTTAGACTTTTGCAAGGTCCGTGCTCAGAAAATGACCATTTTGCCCTCCAGCGATTTCAAAGGCTGGATGATGATGCTTGGTGAAAATGTTTGGGGAGGTGAGTGAAAATTTGGGGTGTTTACAGATGCCCCTCTTTGCTACTAAGCCGGCTCATGGCAGAGCTTAGTGGCAAAGAAAACACACCAAATTTGGGCTATACATAAAAAAATGCCCCAGTTAGGAGGATCTGACTAGGTGTGAAGAAATTAGCCCGAGGAAGATGGTAGATATGAAATGAAGAATAAAGAGGAAAGATTTGCTCTATGAGAGCGAAGTTCAGGTTTTTGCCCTTAACCTGGATAGGACAGAAATACCTCGCATGGAACGAAGCTCAGGTTTTGACCCTTGACCTGATGGGACAGAAATACCTCGCATGGAACGAAGCTCAGGTTTTGACCCTTGACCTGATTGGGGAATGGAATATCTCATCGAAATGAGACTCAGGTTTGTACCCTTAACCTGATCGGGCGGAAAATGAAATACCTCTTTGAATGAGGCTCAGGTTTGTACCCTTATCCTGATCGGGCGGAAAATGAAATACCTCTTTGAATGAGGCTCAGGTTTGTACCCTTATCCTGATCGGGTGGACAATGGAATACCTCTTTGATTGAGGCTCAGGTTTGTACCCTTATCCTGATCGGGCGGAAAATGGAATACCTCTTCGAAGGAAGAGACCATGATGGAACCTTCGGATTTTGCACAGTAAATCCGACAGGGGTTTTGCAAAAGGAAGGAAAATGGGGTCCCTAAAGCTTGAAAAGGGATTGATTTTGGGCGTCTCATTGCTGAGACTAAAATCAGCTTTTGAAATTGCCTCTTGCGAGAAAATGATTGGTGGTTCGACCTCGAACCGAAATGGGACTGTCTATGGTGGGACAGTGGGGACACAGGAAAGTGTGCAATCTGAGAGTTCATGCTCTCGAAGAAGGGAAGGAATCAAGTCCTTAAGAAGGATTTAAAATTGGTGTCAGGATGCATCGAAAACGAACATCAAGCTCTCACTTCATGTCAGGATAGCTAGAAAATATTGTCAAAATGTTGGAAATTTTGCTGTTGATTCAAAATTTTTGAAAATGTTGCACATGGTTGCAGAGATATTCTTTCTTTTCTACCCAAAGCATTACCTCCAAACAAGGTTCACTTTGTAGAATCGAGATTTGAAATCCAAATTGCTCGCAATTGACCTTCTTCAAGGAAGTTATCAATTTCCTTGATATGAGCAGGAAAGAGAATTTGATATTATGAAAGCAATTGATGAAAGAGTATTGATAATAGAATTTCACAAGATTAAAGAGGATTCTTGATAGATTTGGCAGTTTGATATCCTGAGAGCTTCTCTCATGATAGTCTTTCTGCACTCTTTTGGCTCTCTTTGAGTTTTGTTTTTGCTATATTCTTCTTCATTTTGGAGATGCTCTTACTTTTTCTCTCTTTCTTTTTCCTCTTTTTCTCTCTTTTGGGAAGGGTACGTCGTAAACTCCTTCATCTTGGAGATGTTTCGATCCTTCTTGGGCGATGGGTTTGGAGATCTTTGGATGATAGCTGAAATTAAATATCTTTTAGGGATTGTCGAGAGGTTCATCGCATCTGCCTTCATCTCGACAGTGCTTTGGACTTTCCTTGGAAGGATCCGTCACAAACTCCGTCATCTTGGAGATGTTTCGAATCTTCTTTGGCCCCGGGGGTCTACTCACCTAATTCGCCTTCATCTTGACGACAGGTGAGAGATCCCTTTTGCGGATATTTAATTGCAGCTTAGGTGATTCTGGGGAGACAGGACTTGGGTAAATTCTCTTTTTTTTTCTAGCATTCAGGATATTTTCACTGCCTCATTTTCACAAGAATGGTCCTTAGAGATGTGCTATAACTGCGATCAATATCAATCATTTACGGCTTTGCAATAACATTGAATCTTCTCTTCTGGCCATATTGAGGATTTATCCTTCATTCTTTTGGTTAGCCAATAGAAAGAATTTGAAGTTCGAATCGCTTTTCGCAAAAGCTTCGCTCTTTTGGAAGTAATGCTGAAGGTAAACCGATTAGTGCAATAAAGATTCTGAAATCAATAAATAATTTGACCAAATTTTCTTGAAATCCTTGGTGAAAGTGAGTATCTGAAGTCTGGCTCAATGCGTCCGTGACGAAAATTCTCCTCTCTTTTTCCCCAAAAAGAGAGACTCAGGCTTAGCCCTTACCTGAATGGGAAATGGAAAATACTCCTCTCTTCCCTGAAAAGGAGGTGTTTGCAAAACGAACTTTCGAAGGGAAATTGAGCTTTCGTCAAAGCTCCCTAATATTAGGCTTCTCTTATGGAAAGGGGGCCGATAATAATGAGGTCTGAAAATTGGGTCATGAAAGGAACGAGTCCATCATACTCTCCCTGCAAAAAGGGTCCTTCATGATGAAGATGGCCTAGTATGAAATTGGGGGGTCACAAAAAAAGCGAGTCTCCGTCGAGCCTCTCCCTTAAAAGGGTTCATCGTGTGAAATTGGAAATTATTTTGCAAACGTTCACAAAGACGTGAGTCCCTTCAAACTCTCCCTGAAAAGGGGCTAAGTGAACAAATTGGATAGCATGCGAAAAGAACGAGCTCCCTCGAACTCTCCCTAAAAAGGGTCTTTCGCAAGAGAAAATGATTGAAATTGGATATTGAGATTGATTGACCTGAAGGTCGAAACTGGAAATTGGAAATTGGTTGTTGAAAATTGAATGACCCGAAGGTCGAAATTGGATGACCTGACGGTCGAAATTGAGAATTGCTTGACCCGAAGGTCGAAAATTTGGCATTGGTTGACCGAAAGGTCGAAATTGTGTGACCCGAAGGTCGAAATTGAGAATTAATTGACCCGAAGGTCGAAAATTGTAAATTGATTGACCCGAAGGTCGAAAATTTGGCAATTGATTGACCGAAAGGTCGAAAATTGGAAATTGGTAATTGAAATTGAGAATTGGAAATTGGGTGACCCAGAGGTCAAAATTGGAGAATTGCCTGATTTGAAGATTTAAATTGGAATTTGGAGGTCAAAATGTCAAATTTGAGCAATTGACAGATTTTGATGATTGAAATGACCCGAATCAACAGAAGAAAATGAAGCGCTCGAGTCAAGGCTCGAGTAACTAAAGAGATCTCGAGTCGGAACCCGGATCAACAAGGGAAAATGAAGAGCTTGCATCTGAGATCGAATAAGATAATGAGATCACGAGTCGGAACTCGGATCAACAAAAGAAAATGAAGAGCTCATATCAGAGCTCAAATACATAGGGAGATCTCGAGTCGGAACCCGGATCAACAAATGAAAATGATTGAAATAAAAAGCCCGAGTCGAAACTCGGTTTTCTGAAAAATTGGGATTTTGAAAATGTGCCAGTTTGAGTACTGGTTTTTGAAATAATACCAGTCCGAGCGCTGGGTTTTGGTTCAGTATGGATGATGACCTTTCAATTTTAAATTTTTAGGAATTGTGATGGGACTATTTGTTGAAATCCCAATACTGACCAGACTATTGTTAATGCAGTTGAATGCAAATGAATATGAATTGATGCACATGAATGCACGAGTGCGTGAAATGAGGAATTTGTTTATCCTGCCTGCATACAGAACAAAATTTTAAAATGTTCCAGTGTAACTGGGAAAGAAAGTTGGATCATTATTTGAAGGGAACAGGAAGGATTACAAGAGAAGAATAAATGTTTCAAGTATAAAACTTTTTCAAGTGTCGCGCATTAATAGGATCTGGCAATTCTACCCCATCGGCATTGATGAGCCGATATGAGTTGCGGGGTAATGCTTCTTTGACGACATAGGGACCTTCCCAATTTGGCGACCATTTGCCGCCGGGACGATGCTTGAGATAAGCTGTGGATCGAAGTACTAAATCATTGACTTTGAATCTTCTTTCGATGATAGATTTCTCATATTGCCTGGCTACTCTCTAGCGATAGGATTGAGCATGCTCTGCTGTTTTTAGCCTTTTCTCGTCGAGTAAGTCTAGCTGCACTAGTCGCTGCTGCTGGTATTGATCAAGAGGTAGTTGCAGAAGTGAAGCAAATTTCAAAGCGGGCTTCTGAACATGTAGCGGCAATACTACTTCTGTTCCATAGACCAGTTCTAATGGGGTAGCATTCGTTGGTGTACGAATGGTGGTCCGATAAGCCCATAGTGCATCGTGGATCTTCTCATGCCAGTCACGGCCTGTTTCCACAGTTCGCTCCAAGATACGAATTAAAATCTTGTTGGTGGTCTCTGCCTGACCAATCCTTTGAGGATAATATGGAGCAGAAAAATGGTGATAGATCTTGAATTTTGAGCAGAATGTCTTCATCTTTTCGTTCTTGAAATGACTGCCATTGTCTGACACAATGTCATGTGGGATGCCGAAGCGGCAGAGGATGTTCTTGTGAATAAAAGAGACCACGTGTCGGCCTTCTACTGTGCGGAGACTGATGGCTTCTACCCACTTGGTGAAATATTCTGTTGCGGCAAGGAAGTATTTGTGGCCATTTGAAGCTGAAGGAGTGATGGGACCTACGACATCGAAGGCCCACATGGAGAACGGCCATGGAGAAACAACGGACTGTAAATATGTTGCTGGCGCATGGATAGAAGGTGCGTGTATCTGACATTGTACACACTTCTTTACATAATGATAACAGTCTTGTTGCATAGTCTTCCAGTAGTAACCTGCTCTTATGATTTGCTTGACAAGGGTTTGGTAGCCGACGTGACCACCACAGATACCTTCGTGTGCTTCTCGCACGATTTCTTTGGCTTCATCTTCATCTAAACATCTGGAATACTCTGAACTGAATCCGCGATGATAGAGGACATTTGCCAGAATGAAGTATCGAGTAGACATACGCTGGATTGCTCGCTGCTCTTTCTTTGAGAGTTCTGGAGGAAATTCACCAGTTTCTATGAAAGTTTTGATATTGTAATACCAAGGCTTCTTCCTTTGTTCAGTCTGGTTTACCTGTTCCGCTGGAATGAAGGCAGGTTGGTCAAGTCTGCCAATTTCAAAAGAGCGACAAGATTCTCCATTTCTGAATGTCATAATGGAGCCTAAACTGGCTAAGCCATCGGCCACTTGATTGAAATCTCTCTTGATGTGGAATAACTGAAATTCTTCAAAATTGCGGACAAGCGCTGAAACAATTTTCTGATAGGGAAATAACTTCTGATCTCTGACCTGCCATTCGGCTCGGACTTGAGTGACAATCAGTAATGAATCACCGTAGGCATGTACTCTCTTGACATTGAAGTCTAATAGAATCTTTAGACCTTGAATCAAGGCTTCATATTCAGCCATATTGTGGGTGCATTGAAAATCGAGCTTAAGAGAGAAGGGAATCATCTCTTTCTCAGGAGTGATTAATAAAATTCTGATGCCTATTCTGGCCATGTTTTTAGAACCATCAAAAAATAAATTCCAGACTGGAGATTGCTGGATATTGCAAATTTGCTCATCAGGGAAGTCATCTTCGGCTTTCACTTCTTCGGCCAGAGGAAAATCCGCCAATTGATCTGCAATTGCTTGGCCTTTGATTGATTGCTGTGAGACATATTCTAAGTCATACTGCATCAATAAGACTTGCCATTTTGCGACTCGTCCGCTGAGGAAAGGCTGCTCTAAGATGTATTTGAGGGGATTGAGTTTAGACAGGATTTTGACTTCTGATGCCAACATGTAGTGTCTTAGCTTCTGACACATCCATACCAGAGCTAGGCAGGTCTTCTCTATTTGAGAGTATCTCTTTTCATAATCTATGAAAGTCTTACTCACGTAATAAATGGCATGTTCTATCAGGCTGTCTTCTTTATATTGTGCCAAGAATCCACCGCATGCGACTTGATTAACTAAGATGTATAATAAAAGGGGTTTTCCCAATTCTGGTGGCTTCAGGATGGGAGGATTAAGAAGATACTTCTTGATTCGATCGAACGATTGCTGGCATTCTGGCCCCCATTCGAACTTCACTCCTTTTCTAAGTAAGTGGTTAAAGGGCTCACATCTCATCGCCAAATTGGAAATGAATCGCCGGATGGACTGCATACGTCCTTGAAGGCTACATAGTTCTTTGAGATTCTTCGGGGGCGGCATATCAATGATAGCCTTTGCTTTGGCTGGGTCAACTTCAATTCCCTTTTTGCTGACCAGAAAACCCAACAGTTTGCCTGATTCGACTCCAAAGACACATTTTTGTGGGTTAAGCCTTAACTTGTAAAGAATGAGTCTCTTAAAGACTTGATCAAGTACTTCGAGGTGATCTTCTCCCTCTTTAGATTTCACGAGTATATCATCAACATATGCATCCATGATTTTGCGCATCTGATCGTGAAAGATGATAGCCATTGCCCGTTGATACGTTGCTCCAGCATTTTTGAGCCCAAAAGGCATAACTGTATAGCAAAAAGTGCCCCAAGGCGTAGTAAAGGAAGTTTTTGATTGATCGCGGGCGGCCAACTTAATCTGATTATAGCCAGAATATCCGTCCATGAAAGAGAACATGGCATGTCCTGCCGTGCTATCGACTAGAAGATCGATGCTTGGAAGTGGATAGTCATCCTTCGGAGTTGCCTTATTGAGGTCTCTGAAGTCTACGCAAATCCTCACTTTGCCACTTTTCTTTGGGACAATGACGATATTGGCCAACCAATCCGGGTAGTCAATAGCTGGGATAAATCCTGCTTTGAGCAAATCTTCAAGTCCTTCTTTGACTTGTTGTTCTATTCTGGGATCCATTTTTCTCAGCTTCTGCTTGACTGGCTTAGCATCCGGCTTCAAGACGAGTCGGTGCTCGACCAATTTGGGGTCTATGCCCGGCATATCTTCATATGTCCATGCGAACACTTCTTCATGCCGCTTGAGAAAATCTGTGAGCTTTTTCTTTTCTTCAGGACTCAGACTGGTTCCGATCTGGAGAATTTTGGGATCTTCTTCTAAACCGATATTGACACCTTCAGTTGGATCTTGTACTAGAGGAGATGGTTCATCTTGCTTTTGAACAGCGGTGAACTCTGGTAATTCCTGAAGAGACTGATCGTATTCAGCACAATCATCTGACTGCTTTGCAATCTTATCATTTCCGGTGCTTGCTTTGATTCTGTGAATTGCTGTCGACTTCTGAAAGGCCTTGGGATTGAGAACGAGCTTCTTGATTGTCCGAGAAGTCATTCTGAAATTTTGGATAAGAAATCTGGTTCAGATAAATCGGCCTACAGTAAGACAAGCAATCATTTGAAGAGAACCATGCATAAAATGGCATTGAATTATAAAATGATGAGATAGACAGAAAGGGAGTAGATGGCATCCGGATAGACAAAGAAACTTGGAATTTTATTGATTGAATTGATCAATGACATTGGTAAAATGAGACATTTATTTGGAAAAGAATAGAAAGACAATAACAAATGGTCTTCATTGTGCCCCTTTGACATAAACAGTTTCCTTTGACGAGCTTCCGCCGGCAAACCCTAGTCCTGCTCTGTGGGGACGATGTTTTTGGATCATTGGCTCGATGCGGCCATCTTCGTTCCTGCCGAGTCCCTTGAAGGGTTGATAGCCATGCTTCAGGAGTAACTCAAATCCCTTTCTTGACTTCATGAATTATGGAAACAACGGGTGATCTTTAATGGTGCTGTAGTCGATTCGGCCTCCAACTTTGAAGAATTGAGGACCTTTCCATCGGGTCGTGGCTACTGTGTGTAGAGATGGCTCTGATGGTGCCTGAAGTATTTCTCGATTCTCTCCGAGATTGATCTCTTCACTTTCCCTGATGCTGGGAATATCTGCATTGAATGATGGCCGGGGAATCATGGGCTGCGGGAGCCTTTCTTCTAGGTCTTCTCCCAGTACCGTGGTAATCATCCCACCTTTTGACCACTTCACGCATTGATGAAGGGTAGAAGGCACTGCATTAGCATTGTGAATCCATGTCCTTCCGAGCAGCAAGTTGTAGGTTGGTGGTACATTAACCACATGGAAAAGGACGGAGTGCACCGAATAGTTGATGAACACCTCCAGGAATATCTTCCCTTTTGCCGTTTGACCATGGTTGTCAAATCCATAGATAGTGATGGGATCTGGAATATATTCTTCATCTTTGATCCCTAACGCTTTTGCGGTCATCTCAGGGCAAATATTGAAGCTACTGCCTCCATCGATCAGCACATGCGGTACTGTCATTCCTCTGACTCGAATGACGATGTAAAGAGCATTATTGTGAAAGGAATGAGGCTTTGGGAGGTCCTCATCCGAAAAAGTGATTGGTGCATTGGTCATGACAGAGTTCACAATCTGTGCCATGTCTTCAGGAGTGGTACTGGGCTTAACTTTGATTTTCCTGAGCAGATCATCCAGTACTTGTCGATGCTTGCTAGAATTCTTGGCCAAGTCAAGGATGGAGACATTGGATAGAGCGGTCAGAGGCTTCTGACTTGACCTTTCTGGCCTAGGTCTAACGATTTGCTTGAAGAAGTCAGGAGTTCCTTTTGATTTTGGGACTGACTTCACAGGTGCTTCAGAAACTTTCATTTTGCCGAATGCTGAAATTAAGTCCATCTTCTTGGAATCTGTAGCTGCCTGTCGTAGCACCGTCACCTGATGTTGAACTTGTAGATCTTGTGCAGAACACGGCTTGATGTGCTCATGCGGCAGAAATGGCTGTGCAGACACTACCGCTGTGGTGTGCGAAGGGAAGGGGTGATTGAGAATGTCCATTTTCTCTTCTTCTTCTCCTTCTACCAATAGATTCTTTTCAATGAGATCTTGCACGATGTTTTTTAGAACAAAGCAGTTCTCAGTGTTGTGTTCCACTGTCCTGTGGAACTTGCAGAACTGATCTTTCCATTTCCCCATGGGCACAGGGGGATCGGCCAATCTGGGCAACTTAACCATCTCTTTTGATAGCATGTACTCGAGCACATCCTCGAGTGATTGGTCAAGAGGAGTAAACTTTCTGTCATAGCTCCATCCTTCATGTTTGGTCTTCTCACGCAGTTTTGGCCCTTGATCCTGCTGAGGAGGCTTGTTGTACTTAGGAGCAGGCTTTGCTTTCTGATCTTTGTTGTTTAAACTGCCGGTGCCGTAGCAGTGAATTTTCTTCTGCCCTTTGTACTGATTCCGACCGGTGTTGTCGTTGTTGTTGGCAGAATAGGTGAAGTGAGCTTTCTTCTTCTGCTCACCTTGGGAGTTGTTCTTGGAAAAGGTAAAGCCTTCATAGACTCCATTTTCCACACTCAGTTCGAGCCATTCGGCTCGTTCAGTCAACTCAATGAAGGTCCTGGATGGTGCTGTGGAGATTAATCCTCTTAACGGCTGCAAAAAATTGTTGAGGATCAGGGACAATGCATGCCTTTCCGAGATAGGATCTCTCATCTTATTACAGGCTGATCTCCATCTGTGAATGAAGTCCCGTGCTTTTTCATTCTCATTCTGCCTTAAATTGCAGAGATGACTCAGTGTAGGCAGCGCTTCTGTGTTGAACAAGAAGCGTTCAATAAAGAGATTCACAACTTTGTCGAACTCCTTGAGCTCGATGGGGTTGATATGCTCAGCATACCATTTGGCTGCAACTCCTTCTAAGCTGCGGGGGAAGCATAGAAACAATGCTCGGTTATCCCTTTTGAACCGAGAGCATTCAGCAAAGAACGTGGCGAGGTGCGCTTTTGGGTCGCCAGAACCATCAAACTTGATGAATTTACGAGGGAGATTCTCCATATCATCATCCCCTTCTAAGCCGTCATAGAAGTCCTCACTGGTGAAGACTTTCTTGCCCTTGTCGCGGGCTTGCAGATCCTTGACAACTCGGGTCATTTCCTTGAACTGCGCTTGCAAAGGCTCTTCTTTATCTCTGCTCTTTGATCTGCGGCTTATACTTTGGCCACGTTTCTGAAATGCCGGAGGCACCTCATATTCTTCATCAGTATTTTCAGTGGAATCTGATTCATCTGAAATCTCTTCTGGCTGGATCTGCTTCTTGGGAGCCTTCTTACTCCTGCGACCATGGAACCTTTCTCTGAATGGGTTCCTTTCTGAGCTGGTCCCGGACTGCTCATTCATCATCTTATTCATCATTTTTCTGAACATGGCATACATTTGAGGGTCTATGCCGTCATTTTCTTGCTGCTGCTCTTGACTCTTCTCGGATCGAGGGGAACCCATTTCTTCTTCCGAGGCTGACGAGTACTGGGATGCTGTGGTTCTTTTGTCTGATCTTGTCTCAACCATCAAATGATACGGATGTTCTCTGCAGGGCAAAGACCTGATTAGATTATGA
Source organism: Nuphar pumila (assembly GCF_984573655.1). Classification (NCBI taxonomy): domain Eukaryota; kingdom Viridiplantae; phylum Streptophyta; class Magnoliopsida; order Nymphaeales; family Nymphaeaceae; genus Nuphar; species Nuphar pumila. Next base: position 53,854,620 of record NC_143249.1, on the reverse strand, counting down.
AGAAATTAGCTTTTGGAAGAAATATTTGCTGAAAATATGGTAGACAATTTGGAAAAGATGTCCCATTACTAGGGACTGAGTCGTCGTGGGAATCAGACAATTGTGTTGTCATTCCTTCTGCAAAAGAAATAAACAACTAAAATATGCCTTGTTACCTAGGCGAGGTCGTCAAACCACAATGGAAAGAGAGACAATTTTATAGAAATGAGAAAAACATGACTTTATTGATCTTGACAAAGAGGTGGGGGACAAACAATTTGCCACCATTCATGATAGTCGGCAGACACTCTAGGACCAGGAAAGATTTTAAGAGAAACAAAAGAATCCCAGCTGTAGCGGGCAGAATGATATGCCCCGGACCATTGCGCGGAAGTGAGATCAAACTCTGCCATAACTCCTGATAACAGTCGGGCTTCGACATACTGCTGCCTCTGGGAGAACTGTCGAACACATCTCTCTGGTTGGTAGTAAGTGCAGAAGAATGGTCCTAGCAATTTGAACCGCTTGCCATAAGCGTACGTATATCGGGGAGGAGACAGTTGACGATCAAAATAGTCCCAGACTACGTCATCCTCTTGAGTGTTGTTGATCATGGTTCGGTACTGCGACACTAGGAGAAGTTCTTGACCATTGTATCTGAAAGAGCTTGCTCGGGCTGGGATGTGTTGGAAAAACCAGGACTGAAGTGCGTAGATGCATCCTTCAACTAAAATGGATTCTCCAAGTGAGAATCGGGTCAAACCACGATATAAGAAAGCGAGCGCTGCCATGGCTATGGAGAGGCGATTGGTTTGCCGACTTTCCCATCTTCTCATAAGCTGGATTATTCTGATGTCCATATAGTTTTGTCCGTCTGGGAAGAGGGATAACCCTACAGTGCACAGAACCATTGCATTCTGAATCCTTTCTTTGGCTGTTCTTGAAAGCGAGCTGACTTCGACGAAGGTTCCGTACTGGCGGTACAACTCAAGTAGGTCAACATATTCATTTCCTTTCAACTGGATCAGGGGCCAAGATCGGCGGCCTGTCATACGAGCTAAGGAGTCTCGGGGGTCCAAACCCTTGACATTGATAAGGAATTGATGCTCTAATGGGTCTCCTGGTTGACCGGCTGGTTCTGGTAACCCCATGATTTCTGAAAATTCACCCATTAAAACGGTCATCTCTCCCCATGGGAACCAGAAGGTACACGTCTGAGGATTCCATCGCTCCGCCATTGCATGGATCAGGTTGCCATTGATGGTCTGCTTTTCGACTGCTGACGCCAGTTCTAATCCGCACTCGCTTAAATGGTTCGGGAACATTCGGGAAAAGCCCTTTAGCCAAGAATAATACCACCGGGGAATGAAAGTTCCGATGCTAAGGGCTCGATGTTCAGGACGACCTTGTCGCACCTCGAAGGAGATGTGACCTTCAGAAAAGATATGATCGATTTGACTGGATGCCATCGAACTGAAAACAGAGAAAGACTCAGAATGAGACTTAGGAAAAAGTGGGAAATTTTTTGAAAAATTTTGCAGGCAGGATAAAAATGCAACTAGAAATTCGAGATCCAGTAGAAAGGTAGAATGTAAAATCGCCTGGAGTTTTGGAAGAAATGGGATATTTGAAAAAAATCATCCAGGGTTTGAGAAAAAGATCTTGTGGAAAATAAGGATATTTTGAATAAGACCTAATGAGTTAAAAAAAACCTTGGCAAATATAAAGAATGGAGAAAATCATACATACAATCACATCCTGCACAAACATTTATGCACATTCAGCATTCTCTAAAAGGCTGACTCTAGATGCATCATTTTGAAAATAGCTGTAGGACCTTAATCCTAACTCTAAGTTCAGATCATCTTTGTCTAATCCAGTTATGCCGATATACCCGAATCGAAATCTGAGGTACGTGGCATAGAATTTCAACTCCGGTTCTAAGGTAAGGTTTTCCAACATCCTTGAGCGCCTACCGATATACTTCGGACTGTGGCCTGCGGTACGTGGTAGGGGGGTGTTAACCCAAATAGTTGGCCCAGTTGTGAGGCTCTGTCCCGAACTATGGTTCTGAAAGAGAGCCCAGCAACGTGAAGACCGGGTAATAGTAGGTAATGGAGATTTTGAAAAATGATCACATGCAAGAAATAGAGGGCTCTAAATCCTAGAGAGATAGATTTTGAAAACTTTGAAGAAGCATACATTGTTTGCATTCAGATCCTAAATTGAGGAGAGTTGTATTTAGACCTAAGTCTATGTGAGCATGAAAATTTCTCCTCAATATGGTCCTACCAAACCATGCCTAAGCTATATGCAATCAATGTCAGCTAGGTCAGAATCTAGGCTCCTAGGCTCACATGATATCAAAAGTAAAAGAGCTGACATTTTGTGAACATAATTTTGATAATTAAACTAAGTCAAGCATAATTTAGGTCAGACAAGGACAGGTCCCATCACGGTCGCCAAACCTGTTATCGTCGCGAATTTTTTCCCATCTCTTCCCTTCCTTGCGGAAGAGAGAGAGGGAAATGCTCTCGCGCTTCAAACTTGACCGGATTTTGGAAAATGTTTTTGAAATACTCGCCTCCGTTTTGAAAATTGCGGGAAAATCCATGGGATGGGGCTCGACCTGTCGGTACGAGGTTCGACCGTTTCTACCGCCTTTAACAGGGGTAATCGAACCAAGGACCACAATTGTGCTTGACTTAGTTAAATCATCAAAATCATGTTCTATCCTAAATGCACAGAGAATTCAGGCATGTGCTATGAGATTTTGGAAAATGCAGCTTGAGAAAACATGATATATGCTTAGAAAGTATTTGGAGTTGAAAAGATTCTCTCAGGAAAAAGCTGAAAGTCACTTTCTCAGGAAAACTCATGTGAAAACGGGTTTTTAAAATCACGGGAAAGTTCATGAAGTTGTGGGAAAATCATGAATGGTTGAAAATTCTGGGAAAATGGAAGTGATTCTTGAGAAAAAGGTGAACCTTTGAAAAGGGAAACACTTCTTATGAAAACTGGGACTTGGAGAGTTTTCTTAGGAAAATGATGGAAAATTTATAGGAAAACTCATTGGATAAGGAAATTCAAAACTTGGGCAATCGAAATCCTGAGAATTTTACCTTTGAAATACTTGGAAATCGATTTTGGATCTTGGAGAAAGATTGGAAAACTCTTTTGAATCTCTCAAGAAAATATCATTTTCCAGGGAAAACTGTAGAAAACTTGACTTGGGAAAACCGATTTTGGAAAATACTCAGAGTTTCTTGAGAAATCGATTTCTTGATTAAGAAAATCATGGGAAAACCAATGACTTCATGATGCGAATGACATGAGTAAATGAATGTACTTTGAAAAGATTTTCTGAGGAGTTGGTTGGAAAAATGTGCATTAAGTCCAAATGAATCCTTCACATATCCTGACTATGGCCATGAATATGTTTAGAACTTAATTGATTTAATGCACAATGCTTTGAAAACATTGGAAATATGATGTGCATTTTCAAGATAGCCTAAGAGTGTAGGCTTAATGTGACTAGTAGAAAGATGATGGATCTGGGTCTCGTCCATATTCCGACTAGGGCCGTAAATATGGATCCCACCGAGTCCATCAACTCCCTAAGAGTTGGTGCATGTGCCATTCGTGAACATCCATGGTGCTTTCGAAATAAAATGCATGAATCATAGAAAACAGGATATTGCATAAATTCAAACTATATGATATGCATCCTAGTCTAAGCAGGAAATTAAATCTCTTATTCCAAAATTTACATTATTACATCAGTAAATAAATGAAATAAAAGAAATTTGCAGACTTCAGCTCCTTCTTTGGGATGTCCCTGCCAAACTTGAAATAGGGTTAGCTCAAATATGTGGGTTTTTCCAAGATTTTCCAATAATATTGTGAAATTATTGGATTTAATTGGATATAAACCCTATTCTCATGCTTCCTTGATATTTGAAATGATGTAAATGCAGGGAAATCAGTGGAAAACAGTTTGAAATTCGGAATTGGGGTTAAAATGACCAAAATACCCCTAAAATCAAAGTTATACCTTTAAAATCAGGGTTTTTGAAGGAAATTTTGATAAAATTGAGATTTTGAAATTTAAATTGAATCAAATGCAGTAAGAGACATGATGACATGCTGCTAAACACATTAAGACTGTAAAAATCAGAATTTGACATATTGCAATTTATCCAAAATCACGAATTTCGCTTGTTTTTCGCTTGGATCTGGGTCCTGCGGGACCCTATTTTGGTATTATGGCTAATCCGAACCCCAAATGGATTCCAAATTGCACCAAATTCGGTATGAAGCATCTAATCACTTTGATAAACAGCCTAGAATGCTAAAAATCATGAAATAATATGATTTAAATGCTAAAATTTAAAGAAAGTCCTAAAATGGTGGATTTTGCCTATAGATCCGAACCAAATGCAATGCTTAACATGATACTGCAAGATTTACACCATGAAAACTTCTGATATTTTGCAAACTGTTAAAGGACCCGAAATGAAACATTTTTGGTTTTTACAGCCTCGGGATTTGAGCCATAGTGAATTCAGAAACAGGGATTTAGTTCTGACGTAAAAGTCACACTAATCTGATGTAAAATGCTAAAAATATATAAAACAGCCATGGAAACTTATGAAATTAATCAGAGCTACTCATGACACCTACCTGAACAACTTTCATGTTCATGACTTCAGCATTTGATCAACAAAAACATGGATAAAAATATAACTTTGTGTTCCTAAATTGATAGAACAGACCAATATGACCAAACAGGGGACTGACAAGAAAAATCCGAAGCAGGTATCAAGACTATTCTAAAAATCACAGGCTTTCAGATGCAAATAAAGAACACCTCGGACATAACTTTCACTTTTTACAGTTTTGGATTTGGAGCAACACACAAAGAGAAACCATAGTCCTAAGTCGATCCAAGATCTCAGAGGCCCAAATCAGGCTCTGACACGTGTCCCTAACTCTCGGATTTTTGTTAGACAAAAAAAAAAATCAGAACAATTGGAGAAAATCAGGTTAAAAAATAGACATTCTCCCGAGTTCAGAACATCTTTCGGATCGAAAATCGGATCTCCCATGAGGGATATCTCGATTTTACAAGTCGGCAAATGATTTTCAAAACGCATCCCGGGTAACAAAACCCGACTTGCCATTTTGAATGTTTACCACAGTAAACAAATTCAAATGCCTCTGAATTTTTGGCACGATTTTAGGGACACATAATAGCGTATTCCGTGATTTTTTTTGGGATTTTTAATAAAAAATAAATGCATGAAATGATGTGTGGACTGACTGACAAAAACAGAGACCTACTGAAAATGAGCAGAATTGAAATAAATGCTAAATTAATCCTAATTAATTCATGAAATGCACTAAATGAATGAAATAAAATGCAAATTAAACCTAGCTAAATGCATGAATGTTAAAAATCATCAAGGAAGCATAATTAAACATTTTTATATATGTCGTTTTATGAGAATAGCTCAATCCATCTCTCGGATGAGCTCTTTCTTCAAACGACTCCCGAATCGAATTATGGCATCAAATCAAGGGGAAAAGAAGTGAACCTTGCTTCGTTACGCAGCGTAGAAGCTCTTGGAATGGGCGGCTATCACGAGCTTCCTTCGTTCTTCGCTCCGGGCTTCGGATGGTTCACCAAAATCGACCTATGCTTGAATCGAATTGACCACTACACGAACTTTACTCCACCTTCTCTAATGAGCCAAAGGGGGAGCGATTTCCAAAGTTCAAAATCAGATTTTTAGGAAGGCTAGGTCGAATTTTCTAGTTCACCAAAAAATGGTCTCCTTTATGTTGGGCGTGGAGCATTATTTTTATAGATTTTCTGAAAAATTTTGAATTTCAAACAGGCTCAATCTGAGCCCTCCATGTGGCGCCATCTCAGGGGTGCTATTTTGTTTTTTGAGAAAATAAAAAATGAAATTTTTGTGAGTGAGACACCTCAGCAGGATTTGAAATTTTTCAAAATTTTGTTTTGCTTGATTTTCTCTGCAGGAAGCTCCCAGATGGCGCCACCTCAGAGGGTGCTCTCTTGGAATTTGAAATTCAAACTCACCTTTTGTAGGGAGTCCTCAGGTGGTGCCACCTCATGGTGGGCTACTTTTATTAAAAATAAAATAAAAAAATAAAAATGGAGCCAAGTGGAGTCCTGGAATGGCGCCACCTCAAAAGGTGTTCTGAGGTGTAAAGTTAGAACAGTAGGGGCATGCCATGTGGCACCACCTCTTGGGGAGTTCAAATGTTTGAAATTTTGCTTTTTCTGCAGGAAAGGAGATCTGGACATGTGGCAGTCCAGGATGGTTCCATACTTGACAAGTGTCAGCCTGCTGGAGGAGGTTCTTCAGATGGCGCCACCTCAGAGGAGAATTTGAATTTCAAATGGAGGTTGGCCCTGGAGGAATGGAGGGTGGACATGTGGCGCCACCTCAGGGAGTCTCCTACAATGCCATGTGGCAAGAGGGAGGAAAAGGAGGGAAGGAACATGTGGCGCCCTCATAGGCCATCTGGGAAAATCAGAGCTCAGGATTTGCGCCACCTAGGCCTTGTTTGAATTTTGAATGGTTTGCTTTTTCTGAAGAAAGCCAGGAGTGACATGTGTCTCCTATTTTTCTGAGAAACGTAGGGAGAAGACATGTGTCCTCTACTTTTTCTGAAGGAGGTAGAAGGAGACATGTGTCACCTGCTTTTTCTGAAAGAAGCAGAGAATGACACGTGGCAGAGGGGAGAGAAGGAGGGCCAAGCCATGTGGCGCCATCTCAGACAATATGGAAAAGGTAGGAGTTCAGGATCTGCGCCACCTATGAGGAGATTTGAATGTTTGAATTCTAGTTTTTCTGGAGAGAGCAGGAAATGACACATGGCATTTGCTTTTTCTGAGGAAATGAGAGCTTGACATGTGTCCTCTGCAGGAGACACACTCCAAATGGCGCCACCTCAGAGGAGACAAGCCTACCTTTTCTGGAGGAAGCTAGGAGTGACACGTGTCTCCTACTTTTCTGAGAAAAGTAGGGAGGGACATGTGTCAGACTACTTTTCTAGAAGGAGGGAGAGGTTGACACGTGTCCTCTGCAGGAGACACACTTCAAGTGGCGCCACCTCAGAGGAGACAAGCTCCACTTTTTCTAGACAGGACAACCTATGACACTTGGCATCTCCTGGTAATCTTGGAATGACACATGGCGCATGATAGGATACTGACACATGGCAGATACCTGGGATGACATGTGGCGGCTTCTTAAGGTAGCCCCACACTGACACTTGGCATGGAAATGGGAGGAGAGAGAAATGACAAGTGGCACCAATCCAGGGGACAAGGCTCCTATATTTTTGGGTTTTTCAAAATTCAAATTTTTCAAAAGAAAAGCTTGTGTGACTCCACCTCAGTGTGGGTCCCACCTTGCTTCTTTACTGAAATAAGGATAAAACAACTTCTTTTTGGAATTTTCATAAAATCTGGACTAATTGGTAAGATAGGAATTTTTGGAAAGAGTTGGCCCCTATAGGGCAATTTTGTAAAAGGAAGATATTTGAAATTGTCAAAAGGGCAAAATCTGAGGTGAAGTGGCTGAAATCCATATTGAAAACTATCCAGATCGTTTTCCTGAGAAAATATTTTGAAATTCAGAGTACTGGGGGTAAAATGGGAAGAATTGATAATTTTGAAGACCCAGGGTTTTGAAATCAATTTTGAAAAGAGTTGAAATTCTAATCTGGATTGAAAATTTTGAAATCAAGAGTTCTGGACCTCGAAATGACATGCTGTGCAGTGCAGTGATTTGAAATGCTCATGCAATGATATGCAATGTCATGTCTTATGAAATGCAATCTTGAACCAAGACTTGGAGATGTCTATCTCCTGTCAGGAGTAAAATTTTGAACATCTGAGATAAAAAATAGAGAAATTGAGAGTTGCAGATGAAATTTAGACTTTTGCAAGGTCCGAGCTCAGAAAATGACCATTTTGCCCTCCAGCGATTTCAGAGCCTGGATGATGATGCTTGGTGGAAATGTTTGGGGAGGTGAGTGAAAATTTGGGGTGTTTACATATCCCTTGATTATTCTTTTTGTTTTGTCATTAGTTTATGTAAATTTCATCACATTTAATTTTGTTTCATTGCTTTACACTCGTTTCATCTATTTGGTTTTCTCCCATTGAAACCGTATTGATAGTTGTATTTTTCGATTCTAGGTGCAAAGTTCATTCATTATTTTATGTAGAAAATCTTATCTATAAATCCCGAAATTTTTATTTTGGTTAGGTTTATTTTTATGTGATTCTCAGCAAAAAAACCAAGTCTTTTTATAATTTGTAGCCCCCATAAAAAAATCCAAAACAGAATCGAGTTTCGAACCCCCCAGAAATTTTAATTTTTGTTTTAGCAGACAAGAACCTATGGGATCTCCTAGATGGACGATTCAAATCTTCTTTTTAAAATTACAGTAGATTCATGGTGGAATATACTAATTATCTGGAAATTTTGGAATCTTTATAAGTAGATTTGACCTCTGTTAAAAATCAATTTTCCCAGACCTTTGGGAAAACCTTGATTTTTCCTTGTTAGGGTATAGACAGACCTTAATGTGCTGTGTTCGCTCAGCCCGTAGCTTGAATGCAAAAACTTTTAACACGAAAGTTGTTTCTAACCCCTGTTTCTGTCATTTACCAAAATTTTAGGATTTTTTGGATTATCTAAGTATTTTTCATGAAATTATCTTTTATGTCTGACAAATTCTAATATTCAGAATTTCCAGAGATCTAGGTCTCTGATAACAGTGTGCTCATTTCCAACCTGTAACCCAAATCCCAATACTGTAAAAAAAATAAATTTGCCTATGTCTGTCAGGGACATTTTTCCATAATTTCAGACATTTTCCCATCTGTTTGTTCTTTTTCCCACATTTTTTCCCGAAACCTGTCTATTTTCCCTAAACCCTAGAGTCGCCGGATTCTGATCCAACTTGCCGAAGCTGTCCAGCTCCGACCATAGGTCAAAACCAAAACATGTAAAAGGAAAAAATCCTTGCCTTAGTCCTCTGTGACCCCATAAAATTTGAGAGATTTTTATGGAAGTTTGATATCCGAAATCCCATTTATAATCAACATTTTAGGCAAAATTCTGATTTTTTAGGATTTTTAGCTATTTTCTATATTAAGAAAATAACAAAAAATAAATTTTCGAGTTCCATTATGTTTTTAAGGTTATTATAGGTGTCCATGTCAAATTTGGCTCAAATCCAAGTTTATTTGCTTTGTATGTTAGTTTATTTTTAAATTCAGAAGCGAAAATCAGACAAAAATAAAGTTAAATTTGATATTTTATGATATTTTTGCCATTTTAGGATTTTTATCATGTAAATAAGCATATATAATCATATTAGGGTTAATTTCAATCTCATTTGCATTTCAATTTTCCATTTTCGCAAAATTTATTTCAGAAAACCCTGGTTTCAAGGCCATAGTCTTGTTATCAGGGGTATTTTGGTCATTTTGACCTAAATTTCGAAATTCCAATTTCTAATTCCATAAATTTTCATGCATATCATCATATTTCATCATATTATGTTTTATTTATTTTATTTGATTTTCAAAATTCCAAAATTTATAAAAATTCTTTCAGAAAACCCTGATTTCAAGGTCATCAGGGGCATTTTGGTCATTTTGACCCAAATTTCGAATTTCCAAGTTTATTTTCAAAATTTATTCATTTTTTATCATGTTTATATCAAATGGGGTATGATTTTGGTTTTATTTCTGAATAATATCCGATAATTTTTAATATTTTCGGATAAATTCAGAAAAACCTACATCTTTGTGCTAACATTGTTTTCTAGTTTTGCAGGAACATTTAAGAAAAAGACTTAGTTATTTTATTTTATTTTTATTCAATTCAATGTAACATCAAATGTAATAATTTGGAATAAAAAAAAATCTGCTTAGAATAGGACTCCATTGCATATAGTTTAATTTCAGCAATTTTCAATATTTGATGTATTATTCATGCATATATAATTCAAATTCAATATGGTTGACACGAATGGAACATGCACAAGCTCTTATGGAGTTTATAAACTCTGTGGGATTCATATTTATGGTCATAGTCAGAATACGAAGAAAACCAAGATTTATGATCTTCATATTAGCCACATTCAGCCTACACTCTTAGGTTAACTTCAAAAATGCACTGCATTTCTCAAAGTTTCAAAAAGATTTCCCAATTCCTCAATGAAATTCTCTTTCAAATTCATATTCATTCATTCATATCATTCAACTTGCATTATTTTCAAATTCATTTTCCAATTTCAATTTGAAAAAAATCAATTTTCTCAAGGATTTACCAAGTCTTTCTCACGATTGGATTTTCTCAGAACTCTGAATTTTCAAATGAGATTTTAAAGTATTTTCCAAGTTCAAATTAAGATTTTCCAAGATTTCTACATTCTCAATTCCAAGTTTTCAATCTCAAAATTGATTTTCTCAGATTTTCCTAAGAATCTATTTTCCATTTTAAAAATCATTTTCCAATGAGCTTTCTTGATTTTCTCAGAATTCTCAAATCCATTTCCTCAGAAAAGCAATCTAAATCTCAAAATCAATTTTTCAAAGTTCAAGTTTTCTTGAGAAATCATTTTTCAATGCAAATTTCTGATTTCTAATGAATTTTAATGACTTTCCCAAGAATTCCAATTTCAAGCACTTTTTCAATCATTTTCCAAGTACATCTCAATTTTCCAAAGCAAACATCATGTTTCTCAAACTTGCATCTTTTCAAAATTTCATAGCACATGCCTGATTCTTTGTGCATTCTAAGAAAATAGAGTATAATTTAGATAATTTAACTTAGTCAAAGTGCACAATTGGTCCTTGGTTCGATTACCCCTGGTAAAGGCGCCAGGAACGGTTGAACCTCGTATCGACAGGTGGATCCCATTCCACGGAATTTTCTCGCAAATTTTCAAAACGGAGGCGAGTGATTTTCAAAACTTTGGTCGAGTTTGACTCGCAGAATCGTTTCTCTCACTCTCGCAGAGGGAGAGAGGAAAATTTTTGTGATGATAAGAAATATACATAAAGATTTTATCTCAGAGAGGTCGGACCAGGGATCAATAGAGACAAGAAAAGATTTTGACACTTCATACACAAGCTTGGAGGAAAGTTGTATGGGGTGACAAATACTGACCAACATGAGTATGAGGTTGATCTACCCCCAAATGGATTAAATTCATCTGTATATAAACTGAGCTTAACATTTCTCACTTCTATTGCAAAGGTCTGATGAGTACGATCAAACTGCTTTCAAGCTTCCGCGTCAACAGGATGCGTGATCTTGTCTTCATCATGTCAAACTTTATTTGCATGTTATCTTATGTGTTTAGCTGTCCTCGAAGATATATACAATTGTTGCAATCTAGGGGTGAGAGGAAAGTAGCGGAGTGACTTGTATGACACTTCTTTTGACCTCGTGCTAACATTGCCTCTTATCTTTGGCTTGAACCGAGGGTGCCCACATGATGGACATGATCTACTATTTTCTTGATCTTTGAAATACAACATGCAGTGATTTGGACAAGCATCTATCTTTTGATACCCCATACATAGAGTGTTGACCATAACCTTCGCACGATAGAAATTTATAGAAATTTCTCATCTATGGGCAACATAGTCATCACAATAGAGCACAGACAATCAAAACATGATTAACTCAAATTATACTCTAACTTTAAATTCAGTAGTTAAAGAACTGCAGACAAGATAGTGTGACTCTCGCAACCATTCCATAGTGGCTCATCAGCATATCTAAATAAGTCATGAAATCTACTAGCTGCATCGTTTGCTGCTTCTTCCTCTACCCTAGTTGGTACATCACTAGGATTCATAGAAGAACCTAGTTCTGGTCCTGCGGCATCAAATATCTAATCCACATATGGATTATTGTGCACCACATCCACCCGTGCATCAAAATTGTTCCAAAATTCTTTACCATGAAGCGTCCAATTATGATAACCACTCATAAAACTTTTCCTGTATAGGTGATGTCTAACGCTATGAGGTTCTACAAATTGATTATTCTTATACATCGTGCAGGGGCACCTGATCCGACTGATGAGATCCACTATACTGACACTTGTCGTTGCAAATTCAATAAAATTGTCAACACCATCCATATATTCAAGCGACACCTCATTATCAACTATCCTACGGTACATTCATTCACGGTTTTGCAGTCATTTTATCTTATAATATTACGGATATTATCTTCACTAGTTAAAAGAGAATCATAATAATATGTCGATGTAAAAAATATTAAATTTATCATGCATTATTGGTGGATATAATGATTTGATATATATATATATATATATATATATATATATATATATATATATATATATATATATATATATATATATATATATATATATATATATATATATATATCATAAGGATATTTAGAAAGATGAAATCGCATTCACAAACAAGATACATCCAATTTAAGCATGTTTTCATGATACAATTTTACATAAAATGCATAATCAAATCGAAAATAACTTCATGTAAGCATGGATAGTCATGTCAAACATTGCAATACATTCAATCATTCATATCATAACAATGTCAAACATGTACCTGCAACAAACACACTCCAATATTCCACTAACTACTACCATGGCTAGCATGGAATCCAAACTACAAAAATAAGAGCACTTCTATTCTCATACATTCAAATCATGCTTATCAGAGATCCACAACTAAGTGAGTGTGTGAGCAGGAAAGTATTGCATCCAAGAAAGTAAATAACATGTAATATGCTTGCATCATTTACTCACCACGGGTATTTACTCGATTTGCATGCTTTTGCATTTGCATTTTTCTTGTTTCTTTTTGCATGACATTTTAAGCCATATGCGATGCTTAGCATTAAACATCGCGCATTTTACTCTGCTACGCACCTGTAATGCACATTTATATACGACAGGGACAGAAACCCATTAAGAGGCGATAGGGGCTCCGCCATCGCCTGGCAGAGAGAGAGAGACAGTATACCTGCAAACTCATCGGTGAAGAGGATCCGACCGCGGGTCGGCTGCGGAGCGAGGCTACCAAAATAGAAGGATGACCGACGACAAGGTCACCGACGTGGGTCAGGAGAGAAGAGAGTGATCGAGGCTGTCGGAGAGGGAGGAAGATGAGAGGGGGAGGAAGAAGAGGAGGTCAGTGAGGGTCGCAGGTGGGAGGGGGGGGGGCTTCGACGGCTGCCAGTCGAAGGTCAGATGGGAGAGGAGAGATGGAGAAGAGGGATGAAGGCAGTAGTGAGAGGGGAGGTGCAGTCGGGGAGAGATAGGGTTTGGCCCTCTATGCCCTTTTAAAGGCATGACGAGGCTGCCAGAGAGGGAGGTGTGGTTACCTGGTGAGGCTGTCAGAGAGGGAGGTGGGGTTGCACGGTGAGGCTGTCGGAGAGGCAAGTGGGGTTGTCGGCGAGGAAAAGAGGGTGAGCCGGACGTGGAGTCGGGGTCACCGACGTTGGGTGGCTAGAATACAATGAGCGGGAGAGACGACTCAACTGATGGAAAGGGGCGACAGAGGGAGAACGATGAAGGGAGGCCGAAGGGAGGTGGCCGGCGAGGTCTCCGAAGGGAGCTGTCGGTGGGTTGCCAGAAAGTGGGGGCAAAGATGGCGAGCAGCGCAACGGCGGTCGTTGAAACAGGGGGGAGAGAGAGAGAGAGAGAGAGAGCAGAGTTAATTTTGTGCCCTAACTGCATCATTTTACATTAAAAAATCGCGATAAAAATGTTCTGTCCCAAAATCCATCGCTACTTAGCGTCAAAAAAATTATGTCGCTCATCCATCGCGAAGTTGCAATGGAGTTTGAGACACAATGTTTATGTCGCTAATTAGCGATAAATTTTGAGTCAGAATATTTCTGTTGCAAATTATGCAACTAATTCCAATTTTAGAGATGACTAATTTTCTCTCGCTAATTCGTCGTAAAATTGAGACAAATTATCTTCGTCGCTAATTAACGCTTTTCTTGTAGTGAGCCAAACTATGTTAAATCACTTTTTGCATGTGTTGTTCAACCTGTGATCATAGAGTGCATGTGAGGATCTCGTTGTTTTCGGTGATTCATCAGACGGCGTTAACAAAGAACATCATTATTTTCAACTTATTTTTAAATTTTTGTGGATTTAATCTTACATATGTGATCTACACAATATGGTAGAAAATGAATTTTGATCATGTATTTATATGTAAGCGCTTTTAATGTCTTCAAAATTCAGCAGCCCACAATATGCCAAGGTTTTTTGAATAAAAATATAATTATTTTTTGGTCATAAAAATATGACCCAAGATGTATTTCCCAGCAAACAAAACATGTTGAACACATCTATGAGGTTAGATTGAGTTGTCATGTACTGAACCTATGTTTTTTCAACTAGATTATGCATACTCTAAATAGTTTGCATAAATAAATATATATAATGCGGGTAAGTTCGAATGGTAAAAACAAGTGGTTGTCACTGTTTCTAAATGGTCATTTTGAGCATAAAAAAAACATTGTTGATCACATGCAAAATCAGATCGCATGAACGGTCAATGAAGCTTGTTTCGTTGTTGGGTGTTCAAAGATACACCCTCCTTTCTACTCTATAGATGTGTTTGGCATAGTCAATTTGCTAGAAAATGGTACTTGGATCAGGTTTTATCGATCAAAATGTGAGTTTTTGTTTCGATGTAACTAGTCACGGCTTGCCTAACCCCAGCTTATCAATCCAATAAAAAAAATATATGATTTTTTAAGCTTCTATAATTATCAAACCTTATAAAAATCTACCTACTTGTTGGAATCGAACAATCTAAGAGTCCATTCTTATAAAATCAAGCATATAGAACACATTGGTCAGATTTGAGAAAAACATGAATAAAAGCCTTCATAAAGCCTAGTATGCTGGCAGTATGCACGAGTCAAAGTAAGCTGCTACCCCTTACTCTCTCTCTTTCATATATATATATATATATATATATATATATATATATATATATATATATATATATATATATATATATATATATATATATATATATATATGCTTGATTTTGTGAGAATTGACTTTTGGATAGTCCCATTCCAGCACCAAGTTAGGTTTTTATAAGATTCAAAAATCAAGGGTTTATAATTTTAAAAAATATTCAATGCTTAAAAAACTAATTTTTTCTCAAAAAAACATTATTCAATTGTGATTTTCTAGCAAATCGGTCATGCAGAACACATCTGTAGGGTCATATTTTTGAAAAACAACCTTAAAACACCTATTTAACCTTGATAGGCATGCGGTAGGCACAAAAAATGTCAGGCATCTACCTATTTCTTTGTATATATATATATATATATATATATATATATCAAGGTTGTTAAATGCGATGAGGCGAAGTGAGGCGTTGAGCCTGTTATGAAGCGAGGTGTAAGCCTTGAGGCATTGAAGCGTAAGCTTCATGATCAAAATAATAAAATATTAATAAAATAATAAAAATTTTAAATAAAAACTACTAATAAACGACAATATAAAATAAATACTACTTTCCTATAATTAACTCGTATAATTCATTTTCTTATATGTATGCACATGTAAACTACAATTAAGTTAGACTCATAGTGCAAGATAAAACAAGTTATATCTACAATCATGAAATCATATTGAATACAACGAGGGCTCCGCTTGTATGGTAGAAGTTGTTAGTTCACGTCACCATGTGTTAATACATTGAGAGATCAAAACCTAATGGAATGTTATGTAATTCCAACATGTACTCACACGTATACTCATTTATCCAACAATTCGTGGTAAAGATCAAGTGCCACCAAATGAAAGCTGAAGGAAGCTACTTCCATTAACACATCTAGTGGCCGATGGTTGGGCTTATGTTCAGTTTTTAAAGAGTTTGTTTGATCTAGTAAAATGGGTTTGGTGAGCCGAACACAAACAACAGATGTTGAACTCAATTCGGCTCTTACATGCTACTTGAATAATAAAGATTGTATCTTAAATATATTTTACATCCCAACAAGTTCAAATCCTATTGCATAAAGTCTTGAAACAATGCAATTTCTTTGGCAACTGAGCCAACTCTAAGTTTCCTCAATATGTCTAGAGTTCACTACCTGATTCACAAACTTGATACTCCCCCAAGTCCCCAACTGGATGACCTCGCAGACGCTCGACCTCGCCAGCCTCATCAATGTCTTCGCCGACTGAATGACCTCGCAGTGGTGGTCCGACCTTGAAGCGCACCCCTCGATGCGAGGCGTGCACTTCACCCATGTGAAGTGTGCGCTTCACGCCTGCAAACATCTCATACAGAGCCTCAGTACCTTGAGTTTGTGCTTCGCCTCTGAGGCGTACGCTTCAGGTACTGAGGGGTAAGCCTCTCACAACATTGATATATATATATATATGCTTGATTTTGTGAGAATCGACTTTTGGATCGTCCCATTCCAACACCAAGTTAGGTTTTTATAAGATTCAAAAATCAAGGGTTTATAAATTTAAAAACTATTCAATGCTTAAAAATTTATTTTTTTCTCAAAAAAACATTATCCAAGTGTGATTTTCTAGCAAATCGATCATGCGGAACACATCTGTAGGGTCATATTTTTGAAAAACAACCTGAAAACACCTATCCAAGCTTGATAGGCATGCGGTAGGCACAAAAAATGTCAGGCACTTACCTACCTACCTATATATATACCAATTTTGACCAAATGCTAAAATCCCTTTTTATGCCACCAGTTGTTTAAAAACCATTTTGAAGAAATTTTTGACCTAAATTATATGTGTAGCCTTTAAAACATTCTCAGGGCCCGAAAGAAATTTTCAATTAAAGAGCCTTAGCTTTCAAACATGACAAAAACTAATTAGTGATTTAAATATCTAGGTACAAAGTTATCGCCAAAACAAGATGGACTTATTCAACAAAAAACCTATTTGCTAGTAGGGCCTATTTTGAGTACTTTTTTAACCACCAAAATTATAGAACGCAGTTTTACACGTAGAAGATGAATCGGAGTAGAGGATGTTATCTTTTAACGTACCAAACCACAGTTTTATCTGATTTCTATATAGGAAGATATACTGGACTTATTAGTATTAGCATGGTTGATTTTTCAACGATAAGTCGTCTTGTCATCAGAACTTTTTATCTTGTGGAACTTGTTTCTCTTGTCATCAGAACTTCAAGAGCTTTTAGAATTGACCAACTTTCTTGCCTTTTGGCCCAAATCTGCATGGAAAATAAAGATAAACCTACTTAGATCATTGTTGTTATCCTAGATTTTGGATTAGGACTACCACATTAAATGAACCTAATCTATCTTAGACTTTTTAGCCCCCAAGTAGGGTTTCCATTGAAAAGGATTCTGCCATGTAGTCTCTTTGGCTAATCACAAGTTGATTGCTATGCAATTGTCAGATCCAGACATTTAGGTCTGAGATCTATAAGGAAAGACCCATAACCCAGTTAAAAACCTTTAAATAGGGGTCAACCTCCTTTTCAAATAATTGATTATTCTTTAAATATAAAAGAATATTTAATCATCTCAATATCTTATAATATTTTTGGGTTGATGGGTTAATCTATTCTATTTGTTTCCTATTTAAAAGAGATTTTTGTTGTTTTTTATTTTTTATTTTTTATTTTTGTATATATAAGAACCTAGCAACCTTGCCTAGTGTACCATTCCTTGGTGACAGTAGCAAAGCTTATAGGGTCCGGGTATGGTATATAACAAATTAATAAGAAGACCCGATTAAGACCCGGGTCCATACCCGAAGGTCCGATTAATACACGTATCCGGTCATAGTTTGTGAAATTTTATACCAAACTCAAGCCCGGCCAGAGTTCCGATTAAGATCAGCAATTTTCAATGTAAAAATGATAAAAAATATTATTTTGCAGGGTGTGGTCCAGGTCTGGTTCATATAGTTTTTATTGAGTCTGGGTATGGTTTCTCTTCTATTAGAACCAATTAGACCCGTTCCAGACCCGATACCATACCCAAAAATCTGGTCCAAGTCTGGTAACACCTAGGTCCAAACCCAACCCAACCCGTTGACACCCGTAGTGACAGTACTCTTGTCATGTGTAGTACTATTTATGGGCAGAAAAATAGACCCATGTCGATGGGAAAGGGTGGAAGTCTCATCTAACAAGTATCATAAAAGGGCTTTTCACTCACCCAAATCCATACGTCCTACTTTTGGCAAGGGCTTTAAAAGTAGCATTGAAGGTTATACCTTCAATTTACTTCATTTGCCCATTTAAAAGCTAACTATTTTTTTTATTTGAGTATTTTTCTATTGAGTTTTATCTATGACTCAGCTGACTCGACCGAGTCAATGGTAAAACTCGTTGACTCTGTTGTGTTTTGGTTGACTCGGCTGAGTCAATGAAAAGACTCAGTTGACTTTTCTCTAAACTGAGTTAACTTAGTTTTTTAACTCTGTTTCAACTCCACCTAGTCATGAGTTTACTCGCCGAGTTTTCCAACTAAGCTTTTATCAGAATCTATTTTCGAAAATCAATTTTATTTCTCTAAAAAAGGATCCACAAATATATGTGTGTTAATATTTGGTGCTACTGAAGGCATGGTACTGTTGGGCTGAAAATTATAGGTTCAAGATTTATTGTCCTAATTTTACCGCATAGATGAATTCAACGTGATCTGTTTGCTAACGATCAAACCTTGGATATTGTTATTTTGATCTAAAAGAATGATTTTTTGAATTATGAAATTTTAGTGCATTGCATACCATTATTTTTTAAGCCTTTAAAATACATGCTTATACGTTACAATCACATGATTCAACACTCATTTGCAACTAAATAAACCTTGTAGAAATTACTTATAATATCGAATTACTTATACCTCTGTCTATTAGTGAATCATCTTCCAAGGGATTGTGAAAGATGTTTCAGTAAAAATATTTTTGTTGGATCCCGCTCTAATAGCTCCCAATAAATCAAATACATGCATCTTGTTCCACAACAAAGAAAGCACTTTTTATTCTTTCATAATTTACAAAAAATCTAAACATATATGAAAATAAGGTGATTTAGACTCAATAGTGTGTGTATATATATATATATAGGGAAGGGTGTAACATCGGATGCCCGTTTCGTCTGACGCTATCGGATGTAGTTACACTGCTGATCGCATGCAATGTCAACGGCACAAAAAAATTTGTGCAAAAGGAGCCTTTAGCGGTGTTCTTTTCTACCGCTAAGGGCTCCTTTTTTCGCAAAATCAGTGTGTCATTGATCGCACACATGATCAATGGTGCTGCTCTTTCCACATGGGCATCCACTTTAACTCTCATTATATATATATATATATATATATATATATATATATATATATATATATATATATATATATATATATATATATATAGTGAGGGGTAAGTGCCTAACCGAATGAACATGCACATTCAGGTTTAAAAAAAACTTTTAACGGCAGTTTTGAACGCTAAATGTATGGGCAGAAAATACACTCTTAGTGGTGCTTCAAAAGTGTGGATGAAAAAATGGTCTTTAGGCTTTAAAAGCATCACTAAAGGCTATTTTTTAACATGAATGTGCGCTGAACGTCATCACGCGTGTGCAATGGATGATTATCGCACGTCTGTACGATTAGGCTCCTACCCATTTTGCTATATATATATATATATATATATATATATATATATATATATATATATATATATATATATATATATATATATATATAACTGAGGAATCCTTACGTGCACAACTCATCGTTATTGATGGACAGCCAACACACAAAAATGTGTTTTTTGCACTTTTTGGCTTTAGCGGCAGTTCTTGAGTTACATTAAAGGTCCCAGTTCCGCTGGGACCTTTAACAGTGGTCAAAACCGTCACTAACGCCCCTAAGGGATGTGCTCAACATTTTAACAAAATAGTTTTAGCGCTGCTCTAGAACCTCTGCTAAAGGTGGTTTGCATGGTTTTTTGATGCTTTTTCAGCATTTTTTTTTGGAAAAACAGTGAGTGTCCATCACTCGTGTGATGGATGCTCTACAAAACTCCACTGGAGTTTAG
The DNA here is from genome assembly GCF_984573655.1 of Nuphar pumila. Classification (NCBI taxonomy): domain Eukaryota; kingdom Viridiplantae; phylum Streptophyta; class Magnoliopsida; order Nymphaeales; family Nymphaeaceae; genus Nuphar; species Nuphar pumila. The sequence goes on along the minus strand of NC_143249.1, from coordinate 53,834,475 downwards.
AACCTATGGATTGCACAACTCTCTCTCTCTCTCTCTCTCTCTCTCTCTCTCTCTCTCTCTATATATATATATATATATATATATATATATATATATATATATATAGAGAGAGAGAGAGAGAGAGAGAGCAACTACATGGAGCCTTGCTGAGTGTCCATCGTGGGTTGTAATGGACACTTAGAGTTTTTTCTTGCAAAACTGCTTTAACAATGTCATATTAGAATAAAAAAATAAATTAGCAACGGTTTGTGACCACTATATGGAATCAAGGGCGGCTTCTCGAGGTGATATCTCCATCATCGGAGATCCGATCGACGATACATAAAAAGCAGTGAGTTCGTCATGATGTCTGTATATCATGTAAAAGTGTCAGATTTTTCTATGGTGTTTTTATATTTTTACCCTATCACAAATCAGAATCTGTTTTACAGAACCCATTATGCATTGTTTAGACCCTAGATCAACTTGTGTGGAATGTATCTCCCTAATTGGAGATCTGATCGATGATATATAAAAAGGAGTATCTTAATCTATATGTTTACTGTTATCTTCAAAAAATTTATAATTTTTTAACACAGTTTGCTATATTTCCTTATACTTGAAACCGGACATATTTATTTGAATTCATTACATATTCGCCGGAATCAAACATATATTGCCAGAGTGATATCTCCCTAACTGGAGATGATTTTTCCGATCTATAAAAAAAAATTGTTTATCTGTATAGTATCTTTCTGTAAATTTTAATGAATTTCTATAGCTTTTTAATACCCGATTCGGGTATGACACTGTGACAGGTATATGCCCGCGGGCAAAATCGCATATTTTAGTTTTTTATTTAATTTTCATATCAAAATAATACTAAAAAATATTTTTTTTTGATTTTATCTTAATTTTAGGGTTATTAGAAGTGTCCAAGTCAATTTTTACAAGTTTTGGAATTCGTTTGAGGCCCTATTTGATTAAATTATGAAAACAAGATGCTCGCAGAGTCCTGATTCAAGTGAAACACGCGCAAAAATCAATATTTTTCTAATATTTCAATTTTTTTCATGAAAAGCGTCATATTTTTAGTGTTTGATCATGTTTATAATCATGCTAGGGTTCTCCACACCCGATTTGATGTTGATTTGAATCCATTTGATCTCTAAATTAAGAGTTTTACAAAAATCTTTTCTGAAAACCCTGATTTCAAGGCCATAGTCTTGTTTTCAGGGGCATTTTGATTATTTTTTTATAAAGTTTTGAATTTCAAAGTTGTTTATCTTTATTATTTATTCAATTTTACATTACTTTTTTATTATATTTATCTTAGGAAAACATAGAAAAAAGCTTATATTCGGATAAATCTAGCAATTTCCAGATATTGTTGGATAAATCTCAGAAAGCCGACATTTATCCACTAACAAGTTTGCTAGTTTTTCAGGGACACTCAAGAACGTATTTTTGTTATTTTCTTTTTATTTATTTTAATTTATTATTAATGTAAATTATAAAAAATTTAGAATAAGAATTTAATTTTCTGCTTAGAATACGGTTATATTGCATATAGTTTACTATTTATATAAATGTCAATATGTGATGGATGATAATTCATGCATACTCAAATCCACCATGGTCTACACGAATGACACGTGCACTAGCTTCTAAGGAGTTGATAAACTCGATGCGTTTCGTATTCTTGGTCATAGTCAAAATACAAACGAAACCTAGATTTATCATCTTTTTCTAAGCCACAAATGCCCTACACTCTTAAGCATTTTCAGAAATCATTGCATATTTTCCAAACTTTTCTAAGTATTTACCCTTTTAGAATCAAATGAACTATATTCCATATGTATTTGTGGTCATAGTCAGGAATATGTAAAGAATTTATTTCATCTAAGTTCTATAAGGCATAAAAAAATTCTTTTATCAAAGATTTTCCCAAAATTCTTCAAAAAATATTTTCTCAAATTGCATTCATGCATTATCTAGGTTAGATTACATCATGAATAGTTTTTCACAGGGCCACACGCTCATCCTTTTGATCAATTCAAGAGTTCAAAACTCAGAAAAAGTGATTTTCTAAAAAGTCTCTAAAGTTTCTTCAAAATTTGATATCCTTTTCTTCAGAAATCAATTTTTCTTTCTTCAAAAATGCTTCTCAGATGTGGCTCACGATTTTCAAGGTATCATCTTTTTCAAGTATTTTCAAATATTCAAAGCATACACCATGTTTTCAATCTGCATTTTCTGAAATTCATAGCACATGCCTGATTCTTTGTGCATTAGGAATAGAACATCGATTTAGATAAGTTAAGCAAAGCAAAGCAATAGATTGATCCTTGGTTCAATTACCCCTGATTATGGCACCAGGAATGGTTGAATCTCGTACCGACAGGCGAGTCTCATTCTTCAGAATTATCCTACATTTTAAAATGGAGGCGAGTTATTTTAAAAAAAAAAATCAAAAGTGAGTTTAACTTGCTAAAGTAAAATTTTTCTATGATAACAATATTGATCATAGCTATGGCCCATTTTAAAGGCGATTCTTCTAGAACAAAGCAGTAGAAATGTCCTAAGCAATAAAGAATCCACTCAATTTTCTTAATAATATAAGTATAATTGATTATCTGCAAAAGGGATCTCTTTACTATCGTCAAGTTGAAGATCGATAGACAAGTTAGACCCCTGGGGACAAAGAAAGTTCAGATCATCTCCAAGTTGATGGAGCATGTGACATATCGTTCTAGGGAAAGTTTGGATCATTGCTAAAGTTGAAGGTTGATGCAACGAACCTCCCGACAAGCCCTAAAAGATATTTTATTGATACTATAAGAAGATTTCAAAGAGACAATTCTAATTCTTGGGGACAAGGAAGACCTTCATCATCTCCAAGTTGAAGGAGCATCTGACGTGTTCTTCTAGGGAAAATCAGAACAAGTCCAAATTGAAGGCTAGTGCAATGAACTTCTTGCTAAATCCCAACAAAATTCAATTCTATGTCTCAAAAGGTGCAAAAAGTATATGTGTGTAAATCCCAGATATCAAAAAATACCAAAATTGCCATGAATCATTTTTCTTATGCGAAATCCTTTCATCAATATCTTTTCATTACTTGCTTTTATGCAATTAAGAATATTTCTTCTCTCTTCATATCAAGGAAATTTATAGCTTCCTTGAAAAAACTCAACATCAAAATTTGAATCTGACTGTTGAATCTGTGGAGTTAACCTCATTGGAGGAAATACTCTAGGTAAAAGTGGAAATATCTTTTGCACATACGTGCACATTTTCAAGCATTTGAATCAACTACAATTTTATCTCATTGACAATATTTTCTGGCTATCTTGATATGAAATAAATACTCGATGCCCATTTTGATACAACTTAGAGTTATATTACTTCTTTGAAAGAATTGCCTTATTAATTTTCCATTTGGCTCCTACAATATCATCTTTTTCTTCCTGTGCAGGTAAGAGTTAAACATGAGCCTCATTCTGAAGAGGTATTTTTCGTTTCCATTCAGGTAAGGGTTAAACCTGAACCTCATTCTGATGAGGTATTTTTCAATCTCATTCAGGTAAGGGTTAAACCTGAGCCTCATTCTAACAAGGTATTTTTTTGTTCCTGTTCAGGTAATGGTTAAACCTGAGCCTCATTCTGACGAGGTATTTTTCGTTCCCATTTAGGTAAGGGTTAAACTTGCGCCTCATTCTAACGAGGTATTTTTAATTCTCGTTCTGGCAAGGGTTAAATCTGAGCCTCATTTTGACGAGGTATTTTTCGTTCTCATTCAAGTAAGGGTTAAACCTGAGCCTCATTCTAACAAGGTATTTTTCATTCTCATTCAGGTAAGAACCTGAGCCTCATTCTGATGAGGTATATTTTTTGTCCCATTCAGGTAAGGGTTAAACATGAACCTCATCTTTTCAAGGTATTTTCTTCTCATCCAGGTCAAGGGCTAAACCTAAATCTTTTCAAAAGCTTATTTGGTCTCATCCATGAGACCTCTCTCTCTGATCAAAATCCCCATCATGATTTTCTCATTCCTTTTTATCATAATCATTTTCACAATCAATTCTTACACAACCAGTTCAGATTTCCTCACTAGGGCATTTTTTTATTTTTAAAATTTGGCGTTTTTCTTTGCTACTAAGTTCGTCTTTCAACCAGCTTAGCAGCAAAGTGGGGAATCTGTAAACACCCTAAATTTTTTAAAGTTTTAATTTTTTCTCTTTTTGCCCCTAGCACCCACCTTTTGAGTCATTCAGAAGGACAATTGGATCAATTTTGATGATTTCTGAACTCGGCCTCAGATCTATTTCATCATCGGATATCTGAGATCTAATTTCATTCTTGTTTTCCAATTCTATTCTATTCTCTAAGCCTAATCCAAATTCAAATCCCAATTTTCATCATGAATTTGGGTTTTTCATTTCAATTTTCAGAAATCCATATTCAGGGTTTGATTACCATTTGGGACAAATTTCCTTTATTTTTACCTTCAATCGAGATCCAGATTCAATTTTTATTCAAAACCTTGAATCCAGATCCTTTTTAAGATTCAAAACTAATCCTCTTATTCTAAAAATAAATCAAGTATTTTCCTCATTTCAAAATCGATATTTCAAAACTGGATTTATTTTAAAACCTGGATTTGGATTTTTAAATATCAAACTGGATCCATATCCAAATTTAAAAACCAATTTTTATCTTAATTTCAAAATCAATTCTTGGATTTTAAAATCCAACATTTTTTGAAATCTTTTGAAAATTATTATGGATCCAATTTATAATTTAACCTGGATTTAAAAAATCAAAATAGATCTTGGATCCAGTCAAGATCCATTTCAAAATTCAGATTTTCTCTTTTTATTTCTTTCATTTTCATATCTTTGTTACTTTTGAAAAGAAAAAAAATCTCTTTTGTAAAGGGTGCGCCACTTGTCATTTTTCAAATTTAAAGTGGATTTTCATTTTAAACTTTGCTTATTTCAATTTCTTTCTAATTTCATAAGTAGCAATGTAGATATATTTTGTTTATGTGTTAATTTTGATTTCATGCTTTTTGATCCATTTAATTTGCTATTTGAATCATGCAATTTTATTTTAACCATTAGAATTATGAGATTTTATCTTCTATAGATCAAATCCCATATTCAATCGGCCAAATAATCTCAATTTATGCTCCAACACTTTGATTATATTTATGAATGCGTTTTATTTTAAATTTTCATCATCCATGCATTTATTCATGATCTAAAACATCAGATCTCACGTTTGAGCATCCACACATGTGTAATTTGCTTTTATCATGTTTAAATGCTTTCAGTCCATATTTTCAATTCTGGCTTGTTTTAGATCTATTAATTCACCTATAATTAGAGCTCATTTTGATTAAATTTTTTTAAATCAACTTCATGCATATGTTTTCGGGATCTCCACCAAAAATCAGATCATTTTGAGTTTGTTTGACCCACTTTGAAAATCGAAATTAGGAACCTGTTATTCTGTACAGTCAGGATTTTAGTAGAATCAGGACCAACTTTCCGGGGTGATTTCTCCCTAATCGAAGATGATCTCTCTAATTCATAAAAAATGAAGTGTTCATAGTTGAATCTAGTTTGTTCATTCCAAATTTCAGTAATTTTTATGGTATTTTCATACCTATTTTTTGTCGAAAACCATAACCCTATCACCCTGTGTCATTCTAATGGCTCAGATTGTGATCCATTTTGTCAGAGTTATATCTCTCTGATGGGAGATCATTTTTCAATTCTGTAAAAAGGGTTCTCTTCATTTATATGTCTAGAATTTTCAAAAAAAATTATGGTAAATTTATATTTTATTTTGATTAAATACCAGAACCCTATATTTTGATTTTGTATGGACAATTCTGCATGTATTTTGATTTTGTATGGACAATTCTGCATGTATTTTGATTCTATATGGAGAATTCTGCATGTATTTTTTATTCTGTATAGACAGTTTTGCATGTATTTTGATTTCGGTCTCATATTAGTTGTTGCACTCCTTCAACAAATTGCCATGCGATTTACATTGTCCAGCAAATCGCTACTCGATTTACAATATCCTTTAACGAATCACCATTGTGATTTGTAGTGTCCTTTAGCAAATCATCATTCGATTTGTGTCCTCCTTCACTAAATTGTCATTGTGCTTTATAGTACCCTTCAACAAATTGCCATTGCGATTTATAATGTCCTTCAGCAAATCGTCATTCGATTTGTGACCTTCTTCAATAAATCGTTATTGTGATTTACAGTGTTCTTCAATAAATCACTATTATGATTTACAGTGTCTTTCAGTAAATAGTTGTACAATATTCTTCAATAAATTGCTATTGCGATTTACAGTGTCTTTAGCAAATCGCTATTGCGATTTACAATGTCTTCGGCAAATCGCTATTGCAATTTACAGTGTTCCTCAATAAATCGCTACTCGAATTAGGACCAACTTGCCGAAGATTGTATTGCCAATCTGTGAAAAGTGATGTTTTCATGATTGAATCTAGTTTATTTCTGCTAATTTTCAACGATATCTATGGTCATTTCGTGTCTGATTTTGGTCGAAAACCAAAACCCTATCATTCTGTATCATTTGAGTTGCTCAGATTTTAGTCTATTTTTCCAGAGTCATATCTCCCCAACGGGATCATTTTTCAGATCTGTAAAAAAGGGTTTTATTCCTTTATGTATTTAGTTTATCCCTGTCATTTTATATAAATTTTTATACTTATTTGCTATTTCAATTCTGTTAAAAACATAAACTGATTACAGAACTTCAGGTTCTGTAACAGGTTCATTTTCTAAAATAGAATAGTGACTTCCTGAAGTCACCATTTCTAAACCAAAATTGTTTTTTCCATTCTGTAACTTAGGAAAGTTTTCTAATCATGTTAGAAAATGTATCCCAAAAATTTGGTATAATTTGAATTCGTATGGCCTCTAAAATGTCTAAATTATAGAAGTCTGCTCACTTTTCTCAAATTCCTGTTTTCTAAAACTTAAGCCTCAATGCTTGATTAATATCTCGATATTCAAAGAGAATTTGCACAATCTGTAAAAAGGAGAAATTTTTTCTGATGTGTCATGAATCCATGGGATCAATTTGAGCTCTTTTTGACTTCATTTCAGCTTAAACATTCTGACTGGTTTTCTGTAGAATTTTACTTCTGCAAAATTTCTTTCTTTTTACCTCATAAAGTCTTCAATTTTGATTTTTCCTTCCTTGATTTCTCAAAAATCTTCAATATTAAATGGTTTTTAAGAAAAGTCCAGAGTCTTCATAATAATTATGAGTATTTTAATACATCATTTATTTTATTTTGCTTAATTTTCCTCATTTTGGAGCTTGAAAGGCTTATTTTGGTTGATTTCCTTCAATTTTCCAATATTGAAGGAAAAATCGATTAAGCCTACATTTATTATAAATATGTTTGATCAATTTTGCAGGTATTTTATTTCTTTATTATTTCTTTTTGCAATTATTATATTAATTCAAAGGTTGTAAAAATTAGATTAATGAGAATTTTTTTTTATGCTTAGTTTAGAACGAATGAGCATATAGATTAATTTTAATTTTTCATAATTGATTATTGCATTTTTCTTTTATTTTTTAATTCACTATGGAAAACATGAATGAGCACGTGCACCATTTAATAAAGGGAAAATAAAACTAAGTAAAGTTTGTATTTACGGCCATAGTAGGAATATGAATAATACTTAGAATTATTATTCTTTATTAAAATATAAAAACCAACTTAAACTCTTAAGTCAATTTCAAAATCATCATATTTTCAAAAATACATTTTCTTCTTTTATTAAAATTCAAAATAAAGATTAAATCAAAATATATTTGTCGTCACAATCATGAATATATTAAAGTTTAATCTTGTCTGAATTCTATAAAGGCATAAAAATTCATTTTATTCTTTATTGGAATTTAAATAAAGATTAAGTTCGAATATGTTTGTCACCATAGTCATGAATATATTAAAATTTAATCTTGTTTCAAATTCTATTGAAGAATAAAAATTGATTTTAATTCTAATTTTAAATAAATTCTTTTAAATGCATTCATCAATTAAGATAGAATTACATCATTATTTTATGTTTTTCTTTTTAAATTTCTAAGTAATTATCGAAATTTATTTCAATTCATTTTCAAAACTGATTTTTCAAAATTCTAAATTCCAATTTCTAATTCAAATTCTATTTCAATTTCAAATTCCTTTTTAATTTCAAAATTTTAAATTCAACCTTGAATTTGAATTTTGAATTCTAAATTCCGTTTCAATTCTGATTATCAATTTTTTATTTCATTTTCAAATAAAATTCCATTTTGAATTCTAAATTTTTCGTTTTAGATTTCAAAATTAACTTCAAGTTCCATTTCAAATTTCCAATTTTGATTTCAAATTCAAATTTTGAATTTCCAATTTCGATTCCAAATTCAATTTTGAATTTCCAATTTTCAAAAAAAATTCAAAGTTTAAGATTAATTTTAGATTCAATTTCGATTTTCAATTCAGTATTAAGTTTTGATTCTAATTTCAAATTCGATTTTAATTTTCAATTCAAACTTCAATTTCAAAATTCCAATTCAAAGTTCAAACTTTAATTCTGATTTCAAGTTTAAAATTCAATTTTTATTTCAAACTTCAAATTTCAACTCTGATCAAATTTTATAAATTTCTATGATCATTTGACCTTTCATCCATTGTATTTTTCAAAATCAATTTTGTAAAAAACATTGTTTTGTTAAAATGAAGTTAAATTGGGCATTTTAACAATTTTAAATTCAAATCTCAAATACAATTTGTGTATTTCATGAATTGAAAATATCTTTTATAAACTTAGAATGCCTTAACTTCATTTTAAATAAATTTTTGAGTTTGTTTTCCTTTTATTTCAATCATTTTCAAGATATTTTCATGAAAACCTCAATTTCAAGGTTAAATTCATTTTAAATTCAAACGTTAAAGTGGATTTACCCATTTCAAACCTAAATTTCAAAAATTTGAAACTTCAAAACATCATTTTCAAATATTTTGTAAAGTCATACATCATTTTCTTTTTATTTTGTTTAATTTTTCTTTATTTTTTGGGGGCATAAAAGGCTAGCTTTGGATTTTCTTCAATTTTTTAATAATTAAAGAAAATCCATAAAGGCTAACTTTGTAGGATTTTCTTTCTTTTTCTTTCTTTTCAATTATTGCAATTAAAATCAAGGGTTGTAATAATTACATTAATGAGTTTTTTTTATGCTCAGTTTAGAATGAATGAGCATATAGATTAATTTTATAATTGATTTGTTGCATTTTATTTTATTTTTTTAATGCGCTATAGAAAACATGAATAGCACATGCACAATCTAATAAAGAATAAATAAAACTAAGTAAAGTTCATATTTATGGCCTTAGTCAAAATACGAATAATACTTAGAGTTATTATTCTTTATTAAATAAAAATTTGACCTACATTTTTTAAAATCGTCATTTCTTTTAAAATTAATTTTTCTTTCTTCCTTTATTTGAATTAAAATAAAGATTAATTCAAAATATATTTGTGGTCCTAGTCATAAATATATTAAAAATTAATTTTCTTTTAATTTTATAACAACACAAAATTTCTTTTTCTTTATTAGAATTTTAAATAAAGATTAATTTAAAGTATATTTGTGGCCCTAGTCATGAATATATGGAAATTAATCTTGTTTTAATGCTATAAAGTATAAATATCTCTTAAAATTCAAATGATTTTTCAAAAATAGCATATTCATCATTTAAGATAGAATTGTATCATTTTTTTTATTCAAGTTATTTTTAAATTTTCAAGTGATTTTCGAAAAGATTTTTCAAAAACAAATTTCAATTCAAAATTCAAAGTCATTTTCGATTTCTATTCTCAAAATCAAAGTTATTTTCTAAATTTATTTTCCAAATAAATTTTTGAAATTCAAAACCATTTACAAATTCAAAGTATTTTAAAAAATCATTCTCAAGTTCTAGGTATTTTTAAATATTTTCTAATTTCTTTTCAACACATTTTCTTGAAATTCTATTTTAATTCCAAATATTAATTTCAATTTTCATTTTTTTTTATTTCAATTTTAAATATCAATTTTAATTTTCCATTTTCGAAATTCAAAATTCAAGTTTGAATTTCATTTCATTTCATTTCAATTTCAAATATCAATTTCAATTTTCTATTTCTTCCAAATTCCAAATTTTGAATTTTATTTTCATTTCAAATTCAAATATCAATTTTAAATTTTCCATTTTCAGATTTCAATTCTTAGTCTTGAATTTCATTTTAATTCCAAATTAAATTTTGAATTTCATTTTGAATTCCTAATTCTAAAATCCAATTTCAATTTCGATTTTTTATAGTTTTCAATTTAAAACTTTCAAATTCAATTATATTTTCAATTTCAGATTTCAATTCTTCAATTTCAAATCAAAGCTCAATTTCAATTTCCAAATCTAATTCTGATTTTCAATTTTAGTTCTAAAATTCCAAATACAATTTCAAAATTCCAAATTTGATTTCTGAATTCAAAAAATCAATTCCAATTTCGATTTTCTATTTCAATCAATTCAGATTTCAAATTTCGAAACTTAATCTTAAACCTTCAATTTCATTTTGCCATTTTCAAACTCTAATTTCAAATTCAAAATTTAATTTCAAATTCCATTTCAAAATCGAATTCAATTTCATAACTCAAATTCAATCCAACTTCAAGTTTTCAATTCAAACTTTAAGTTTTCAATTCAAACTTTAAGTTTTCAATTCAAAATCAAATGCAACTTCAAGTTTTGAATTCAAACTCAATTTCAACTTTTCAACTCAAGTACAAATTCTTCCATTTACTAAAGGATATTTTCAAATCGATTTCAAAATCACTTGGATTTCTAAAATCTTTCTAAAAGAATATATATTTTCAAAGTTCAAAATCATAGCACAAGCATGATTCTATGTGCATTTTAGGACATAGAATAATTTTTTGGACAAATTTAGGCAAAGTAAAAGCATAAATTTGATTATTGGTTCAATTACCCTTGGTAAAGGCTCCAGGAACAGTTGAACCTCGTACCAACGAACGAGCCTTGTCTCCTAGTTTTCCCATAATTTCTAAAAACAGAAGCTAGTTATTTTTTAAAATCTTTTTAAAAGGTCAAGTGAAACCCTGTGAGAGTTTTCTCTTTCCCTAAAAAGAAAATGAATTTTTTTTCAACGATTGCAGGTATATGCAAGGATGACACTCGCTTGACCTCAAGCTCATTGAACCTGTTGAGGACCCAGAGTCCATCATTAGGATAGCCCATAGATCCAGCCCCATAGCTGAGGATCAATAGATTACCCGTCCTCTGAGGGAGTATTTTATTCCTAATAAAAATACTCCTGCATCACGAGACTTGATATATGAGTGAACCAGTTTAAAATCAAGGCCAGTATCATACTGATATTATCCGCTTTCTATGGCCTTAGCAAAGCTGATCCCTACCATCATCTTGATGAGTTTCTAGAGATCTATTCTACCGTGCGGATCAATAATTTTGTAGATGACGCGTTGAGATTGACTCTTTTCCAGTTCTTCCTCAAAGATAAAGCCAAGCATTGAATGAAGTCTTTGGATATGGTTCAAATTACCACTTGGTACTGAATACAAAATGATTTTTTGAAGAAATATTTTTCAATTGATAAGACAAACCAATTTCCTAAGGCTATCACCAGTTTTACGCAAATTGAGGAGGAACAATTTCATGAAACGTGAGAGAGGATGAAAGATCTTCTCTGAAAGTGTCCCTACAACTAGGTGCCCCACTAGCAACTGCTGCAGTATTTCTATGATGGGCTGATCGAAAAGAATCGTCAGATGGTTGATGCAACCTATGGGGGCACTTTCATGCTTAAGAGTGAAGACGAAATGTAGGCCTTGTTCGAGACCTTGAGAAAAAATTCTATGCACCATGCTTTGGCCTCTCGAGCTAAAAGGGTAACACATGCCCCTGTTGGAGGGAAGAAGGCTGTCATGTACAAGATAGGGACACACCTTGAGTTACAAAATAAGGTCGACCTAGTAACCCAGAAATTGGATCAACTATTGTCGAATCCCTCACCAGGTATGTTAGCCCAGCACACCATGTCTTTGATTATCCCCTAGCACCACATTATCTTGAATTTGTGCAAGAGCAAGTTCAGGTGGTGCAAGGTTTCGCCAAGCCCACACCCAACCCATTTTCCAACACTTATAACATGAGTTGGCGAAACCATCCCAACTTCTCGTGGAGAAATCCACATCAATCCCCTATTCCTTCCCAAAACCAACCCAGACCAGAAGGTTACCAGTCGAGCTATTAGAGACCGAGTTTTCTTCAAGCCCAACCCTCATTTAGTGAGTCTCAATCCCAAAAACCCACATTTAGCCAGTCCTTTGAGGATAAAATATTTCACGCATTTGCGGATATCAAGGAAAACCTGAATTCCCATACCAAGTCCATTGCAAAGTTAGAAACTTAGATAGGACAACTTGCCGAGGTGCTAAGCAGGCAAAGCGAGGGAACATTTCCTAGTCAACCCTAGGGAAAAGGAACCCATTCATGGCCTGCATATAACCGATGCACACCAAGAGCAGGCCCAGACGATTACCACCCTTTGGAGCGGGAAGGAGTTCTATGGAACAAGGGAGACTACAAGAGAATTTGATAGGAAAATTAGGGAGCAATCGATCCCTTCAGAGACACCACAAGAAAGTGGGAGGGCCCCACCACCTGAGCCTTCCAAATCATACATACCCAAAGCCCCATTTCCTAAAGTTTTAGAAAAGCTTAAGTCGTTTGACAAGCAAGGGGTGAAGATGCAAGAGATGCTTAAGATTTTCAAGCACGTTCAGATTAACCTCCCCTTGCTAGATGTCATACAGCAAGTTCCTACATATGTAAAGTTCTTGAAAGAGCTTTATAAGCAAGGTATTTCTAGGTCAACTTAGTCTATGACCTGGTGGAAATAGAGCTGCTATGGACGTTGAGTGATCCACCTCAGGAGGAGGAGGATGAATCACTCGAGAGAGATAGTTGTAGATTGATTGATAGATGGTCAGGTGAACTGAATTGGACCTGGCACTTCGATCTCCTCCCGGATTTGGTAGATCAGCCTGCCAAACCTTCGATTGAGAACCCGCCTGAACTTGTGCTAAAGCCTCTACCAGCCTGCTCAAGTATGCTTTTTTAGGAAAGGACCAGACTCGTTTGATTATCATTTCATCGGACCCGACGAGCACTCAAGACTGCCAGCTTCTGCAGGTTTTGCATGAGCATAAAGAGGTGATCGGTTGGTCTGTGGCAGATCTCAAAAGAATATACCCTTCTTTTTGCATGCATCAGATCATCATAGAAGATGACGCTAAACCCTCTAGAGAAATGCAAAGGAAGTTGAATCCCCACATGAAGGAGGTAGTCAAGTAGTTGGACACAAGAAACATCTATCTCATATCTCAAACAATCAATGGGTGAGCTCAATCCAGGTTGTCCTCAAAAAATCTAGGCTCACCATCACCATCAACGATAAAGGAGAGAGCATCCCCATGAGGACTACCACAGGGTGGCGAGTTTGCATCGACTATAAAAAATTGAACAACGCAATGCAAAACGATCATTTCTCACTGCCATTCATTAACTCGATATAAGAACAACTCACATACCAACACTATTTTTATTTTCTGGATAGCTATTCAAGATATAATCAAGTGGTCGTTCACCATGAGGACCAGGAGAAGAATATGTTCACTGTCCATATGACACCTTCTCGTTTAAGAAAATATTGTTCGGGCTCTGTAATGCCCCGACAACATTTTAAAGGTGCATGATGGCTATTTTCTCTCATATGGTGGATGACATCCTTGAGATTTTCATAGAAGACTTCTTAGTGTATGACTCTTTATTTGATGATTGTCTCCATAATTAGCCTACATATATTTTTGTGGGACCTGCACATTTTTTGGGGTTTCACCAATATTTTTAGCAAAAAAATTTAAGTAAACCATTTTCTTTGTCTCGATGAGATGAAGCGAATTGGCTTTACAAAATATCTTAATTTTGTCCAGAGAGTGAGTTATGGCTCCTTGACTGTTTAAGCATATTTCTCTGAGGATATATACAACCTAAGTATAATTAGCTGTACAAAATTCATTCATTTTGCATTTTGGGTTAATACTATAAATTTACATAAAATACCTCTTAGTTTTATTAAGATTTTTTATTAAAAAATTATGGGTCTTACAATATCTTTAGAGAAGATGTCGGATTTTTATGTTAATGAGATTGTTCATCTTCATAGTGTTTCACAATATATAGTATCAGATCATGATTCGTGTTTTACGTCATAATTTTAACATCAGTTACAGAGCATGCTTGGTACAAATTTAAAGTTTAGTACCACTTTTCATCCTTAGAAATGATGATCATTCAAAAAGGACTATGCAGACCTTGGAGGATATGCTTTACGCTTGTATTTTGGACTAGTTCAGATAGTGGGATAAGCATGTTAAGCTAAGAAATTTTGTACATAACAACAAATATCATGTGAGTATCCATATGGCCCCATATGAAGCTTTGCATGAGAGGCCATGTCGATCTCCAAACTATTGATGCAAAGTTGGGGAGAAAGCTCTTGAGTTGCCAGAGATTATTCAACATTATTCAAATCAAGTGTAAATGATTAATCAAAAACTGTTGACACCTTATACAAGGCAAAAGAGTTTTCGCAATAGGAGATCATGTCTTTTTGAAGATCTCGCCAACTTGAAGTATTTTTCATTTCGATAGAAAGTGCAAGCTGAGCCCTAGGTACATTGGACCCTTCGAGGTATTAAAAAAGATTGGTGTGTCAGCTTATCGCGTGGCCTTACCGCCATAATTTTTGTCAGTCCACAATGTGTTTTACATTTCAATGCTCAGAAAGTATGTCAACGATCTATCTCACATGATTCAACTTGAGGATATTGAGGTATAAGAGGATTTGATAGTGGAAGAGAGCCCTATTGAGGTTATGGACCGTTAAGATAAGGTCTTGAGAAACAAGGTGATTCTGCTTGTCAAGGTGAGATGGCATCGCCATGGCATTGATAATGCACTTGGGATCCAAAAGCCGATATGGGTAATTGATACCTACATTGTTTGCTTGAATTTTGAGGATGGATTTTTTTAGTGGGGTAGATTGTAATATTGGACATCTTTTGGTATTCTTATCAATTTATATCATATTTGGATAATGAGAATTTTAGAGATATATTTATGACTTTTAAGTAAGTGGTTGTGTTCGTATCAAAATTTTAAAGAGAACAATCTTTATTTCGTCAAAAATGGAGTTAATATGAATTTGAAGCACACTCGGCCAGTTTTATGGGTATTATAGTCATTTTGAGAAAATTTCAAAGGTATTTCTATCTTGAGAGACATTGTCATCCAATTTTGTGTTGACCAACCCAGTCAATAGTGAGAATGCCATTTCAGACAAGTCTCTATTGACTGAATGGCATCCCTGTTATTTTAGGGTTTGCCCAAGGTCATTTTTAGGTTTTAGAGAAGCCAATGATGATTTTAATTGCATTTGAAGGCAATTTGGTCTTTTTTATCAGCCCCAGTTGACCACATGGCAGCTGAGACACAACCAAGTGTCTCGGTTTCTTGGGGACTAGGTTCTAGTAACCAGGTTGGGAACCAGTTAGCCACAAAGTGGGTTCACTCGGGCTCAACTCAAATTTTTTTAGTCAGGGTGTGGATCAGATCCGACCTAGAGCCATTTCATGGGTTATAAATACCCCAGCCACCTGACCTTAACCCATTCAAGGTCGGGTTCCTTCTCACTCACTCCCTCTCTCACCACCCGGTTCTTCTCTCTTCACCCACCACTTTTTTTGGCTACTGCCAGTGCCACACCACCAATGGCCACCTCCGGTGACACTCACTGACCACCCCTCCCCCCCTTCTCGCCGGTGCCATGGTTTTTTTAGTGATCCCTACAGGCCAACCACTCTCTTCTACCTTTATTTTCATGGTACAACCCTCTCTCTCCTGTTGTTTGCCTACCACCCCAACGACTTGATTTTCGTCCTCCTCCTCCCTGGTCTCGCCGAAAGGCCAACACCACCCCGCTTCTCCAGCCAACCTCATCAGTGCCTCCCTTCTTCTCACGCTATTTTTTTCAGTGACTTCCAACTGCACCCCATTTCTCCCTCTCTCTCTTCTCCCATTTTCTTTTTGTCAGCAGAAGCAGGGCTTTATCCAACATCTCTCTCTCTTCTCGTGGTTGCAGAGCAAGGGTGGCCGAATTGCATGCTTGAGCTCAGCTCTCAAGCCGGGTGTGAGCCTTGGGTTTCTCTCTCTCTCTCTCTCTCTCTCTCTCTCTCTCTCTCTCTCTCAGGTTTTGTGCTGCCATCGCCAATGACCTCACCACTTTCATCATTTGTCGATTCCCTCTCTCTGTTCACCGTCGCAAGCCCCGCTTCGTAGTGTGACTCTGCACACAAACTTTTTTTGCTTTTGTTATGGGAACTAAGACACTTCCCTCAACCATATTCTTGAACGCCATCAAATCACTGTTTTGGTTTGGTATTCTTTCCAGGCATCTTCAGAGATATATTCTTGCTAGTATGCATTTCTCGGGAAGGACCGACCCAATAATGACAGTGTTAATTATTATTACACTTTTTGAAGACTTCACCAGTCAAATTTTCAAAAAGGGTAGGAGACTCGATCTATCTTTTCATAGTAGCAACATGTGTAGGCACATTACATGATTTAGAAAAATATTTCTAAAAATGTCTAAATATGATTTTTGATAATGCGTATCATGCTAGTTGTTTTCATAAATGCATGAAATCGTAAATGAAATGTATAAGGGAGTAGTTTTCTTTGAAAAACAATTGTGTATTTTTACATGTTATACACATGCTTGAATGCATGTGTGTGTGTTAGAAATAAGTTTCGTATGGATTATGCCTGTTGGAATGATTTTATGGAAAGTAGTTTTGTATAATTGATGCATGAGGAAAATGAAGTTTTATGCACCATAAAATGATATTTTTCCTAAGAAATTAGACTGAGTTTTCTTGAGAAAAGCTTTCAGTTTTAACTTGATAATAATTTGAAAAGGTTGTTGTTAAAGATAATAAAATATTCTTATTTGCTGAAAACTGTTGTTTATTTAAAGTTTTGCAAAACTTATGAGTTTAAGCACATTTTTTAATAATTTTGAATAATTTCAAATTTAAATATATTTTAGAAAAGTGTTCTAAAATTTTTGGAAGTTCATAGATTTGTGCATTTTTTTGAAAAGGGTTTCCCGAACTTTTAAAAGTTTTAGATTTGTGTATGCTTTTTCAATAGTTTATAAAATATTGAATAGTTGGGAATTCAGTTTTATTCTTTAAATAAAGTTTTTCGAAAATTAGAATATTGGTATTTTCCTACCTTCATTATAAATGTTTTTTGAAAACTGAATTACTTATAGAGTTGGGTGTTCTATAAATATGTTTTCAAAAATTTTGAGGATTGGCAGATTCGTGGATTTGTTAGAATAAAGATTTTAAAAATTTCTGTCCAAATGCATATTTTTGTTTTAGGTTTGGTGCCCGAAGCTATGACATACATGAGTCAACCCCTAAATGTTTCACAAGCTTTTGGGCAGACCTAAGGGTCAACTCTTGCTTTCTGGGAGTCGACACTCAGGGTACCTGGGTTGATAGAGTCAACTTTTGCAACCAAAATATGTTTTTCTTCTAGATTGAGTTTGGTAATGGTTGTTTAGCCTGGTATTGCATGGATCAACCCTAGAACAACTAAAGAACTTGTGTTTGATGTAATTCTGAGTTTAATTCATCAGTTTGAGTTGGGTGGTCTGATGAGGGACCCAAATCATGTTGAGATGCATGTGAATGAAATTATGACCTTTTCTTTTATTTTTAGATTAGGATTTTATTTATTTTATTTATTAATTGGGTTTGTAATGAGGCCATTATTCATTTGTTTAAAGTTCTCGGCAGAGGGTTGCACTCTCTTCCTTATTTACTCAAGTAATTAATTTTTTTTTTGGCAATAAAGCGTAGTTTAGTTGTGTGCTTGAATACAAAGTATTTCTCGTTCCCTGAGATCGACCTAAACTTCACCACTAGTGTGAACCAATTTTTATTATTTGATGCATGATTTGCACAAACATTTCTATTAAAAATATATTTTGAAAATACTTTATTGAAAAAGTTGCATCACAGGACACCTTACTTCCAGTTTACATGTATTTTTGTCGGTCCTACATATTTTTGGGGTTTTATCAATATTTTTAGCAAAAAAATATGAGTAAACTAGTTTCTTTATCTCGATGAGACGAAGCGAATTGGCTCTGCAAAATTTCTTAAATTTGTCCAAAGAGTGAGTTATGGCTTCTTGACTGTTTGAACATATTTCTTTGAGGATACATACGTCCTAAGTATAATTAGCATTGCAAAATTCATTCATTTTGTATTCTGGGTTAATACGATAAATTTACATAAAATACCTCTTAGTTTTATTCAGATTTTTTATTAAAAGATTATGGATCTTATAATATCTATGGAGAAGATGTTGAATTTTTACGTTGATGAGATCGTTCATCTTCATGGTGTTTCACGATTTATAGTATTAGATCGTGATCCATGATTTTTTTTGTTATAATTTTAGCAACAGTAGCATAGCATGCTCGGTACAAATTTAAAGTTTAGTACCACTTTTCATAATTAGATAGGTGGTCATTCAAAGAGGACTATGCAAACCTTGGAGGATATGCTCCACACTTGTGTTTTGAACTAGTTCAGAGAGTGGGATAAGCATGTTAAGCTAACAAAATTTGCATATAACAACAAATATCATGCGAGTATCCATATGGCCCAGTGTGAATCTTTGTATGAGAGGCCATGCTGATCTCTAAACTATTGAAGCGAATTTGGGGAGAAAGCTCTTGAGTCGCCAGAGATTATTCAAAATTATTCGGATCAAGTGTAAATGATTCATCAAAAACTGTCGACACATTAGATTAGGCAAAAGAGTTTTTGCAGTGGGAGATCACGTCTTTTTGAAGATCTCTCCTACTTGAAGCATTTTTCATTTCGATAGGAAGGGCAAGTTGAGCCATAGGTACATTAGACCTTTTGAGGTATTGAAAAACATGGATGCGTCAGCTTATCACGTGGCCTTACCACCATAATTTTTGCCAATCTACAACATGTTTCACATTTCAATGCTGAGAAAGTACGTCAGTGATCTATCTCACATGATTCAACTTGAGGATATTGAGGTATAAGAGGATTTGATAGTGGAAGAGAACCCTATTGAGGTTATGGACCGTCAAGATAAGGTCTTGAGGAACAAGGTGATTCTGCTTGTCAAGGTGAGATGGCATTGCCATGGCATTAAATAATGCATTTGGGATCCAGAAGCCGATATACGTAATCGATATCTATATTGTTTGCTTGAATTTTGAGGTTGGATTCTTTTAGTGGGGTAGATTGTAATATTTGACATCTTTTTGTATTCTTATAAATATATATAATATTTGGATAATGAAAATTTTAGAGATATATTTTATGACTTTTGAGTATGTTGTTGCATTTGTATCAAAATTTCAAAGAGAACGATCTTTATTTTATCAAAAATGAAGTTAATCCGACTTTGAAGTCGGCTAGTTCTAGGGGTATTATAGTTATTTTGAGAAAGTTTCAAAGGTATTTCTATCTCGAGGGATATTGTCATCCAATTTTGTATTGACTAACCCAGTTAATACTGAGAAGACCATTTTCGACAAGTCTCTATTGACTGGATGGCATCCTTGTTATTTAGGGTTTGACCAAGGTCATTTTTAGGTTTTAGAGGACCCAACGATATTGATTTTAATTGCATTTGAGGGCAATTTGGTCTTTTTTATCAGCCCCAATTGACCACATGGCAGCTAGGACCCAACCAAGTGTCTCAGTCCCTAGGGGACCAGGTTCCAATAACCAGGTTGGGAACCAGTTAGCCATAAAGTGTGTTCATCGGGGCTCAACTCAAAAAATTTTAGTTACGGTATGGATCTGATCCAGAGCCGTTTCATGGGTTATAAATACCCCAGCCACCCGACCTTAACCCATTAAAGGTCGGGTTCCTTCTCACACCCTCCCTCGCTCACTACCCGGTTCTTCTCCCTTCACCACCACCTCTTTCGGATACTGTCGGTGCTGCACCACCGATGGCCACCTCTGGTGACCCTTACCAGCCACCCCTTCCCCCTTCTCGTTGGTGCCATGGTTTTTTCGGTGCCCCTGCAGGCCAGCCACTCTCTTCTACCTTTATTTTCATGGTGCAACCCTCTCTGTCCCATTGTTTGCCTACCACCCCAGCGACTCGATTTTTGTCCCCCTCCTCCCTGGTCTCGTCGGAAGGCCAACACCACCTCCCTTCTCGAGCCAACCTCGTCAGTGCCTCCCTTCTTCTCACCCTATTTTTTCCGGTGACTTCCCACTGCACCCCGTTTCTCCCTCCCTCTCTCTCTCCCATTTTCTTTTTGTCAGCAGGAGGAGGGCTTCAGCCAACGTCTCTCTCTTTCTTCTCATGGTTGTAGAGCAAGGGTGGCCGAATTGCACGCTTGAGCTCAGCTCTCAGCCGAGGGTGAGCCTTTGGTTTCTCTCTCTCTCTCTCTCTCTCTCTCTCTCTCAGTTTTTGCACTGCCATCGCCTCGCCACTTTTATCGTTTGTCGCTTTCCTCCTCCGTTCACCGTCGCATGCCCCGCTTTATAGTATGACCTTGCACACACACTTCTTTTGCTTTTGCTACGGGAACTGAGGCACTATCCCTTGACCATATTCTTGAACGCCATCAGATCACCGTTTTGGTTTGATATTCTTTCGAGGCATCTTCAGAGATCTATTCTTGCTAGTATGCATTTCTCGAGAAGGACTGACCCAATAATGAACGTGTTTGTTACTTTTATATTTTAAAATATACTATTGTAATCCATTGTGGATTGATTTTGTAAATAGTGCTGATAGTTCATTGAATTTTGTATGGAATTTAAAAAAAAAAAAAAAAAAATATATATATATATATATATATATATATATATATATATATATATATATATATATATATATATATATATAATGGTTTTGTTCCACTTTGCAAATGAGATCTGATTATAAAGTATTTCCTTTACATTACTCGGGCTTTAAAAAAATGGAGAATTTAAAATAGTTTGTCTTCCCCCTTTGTTTTAAAAAGAAACCTTTTAAGTAATTGTTCTTCCGCTGTGCTAATCTCTTTAAAGTTATTCTTTTAAATTAAAAAAAAATGGCTCGGATTTACGTAGTGTCACAAAGATAATGTCAATCTTTTCCTTGTGTGAAATTGATTTTTTTTTTCTGGAGTTCTTATGGATACGAATATTGGCAATCAAATTAATTTGAAATTCAAAACTGATTAACAAGAAAAATAATTCCTGCTGTTTCTTTTGGATAGAGAAAGCTGGGGTTAGGCAGACCCCAACCAGTAATACAACCATACCTTTTGGGATTCCAACTTGCAGCGTTCCAACACAAGGTGACGTGCACTAACTGCTCATGCCAGACAAGCGGAGCCCCCATTGGTAAAATAATTCCAGTTGTTATTTTCATATATTTCTGAAAAAAAAGTCATATTTGTCACTTTGACCAAGGGTGCTATGAGACATATTGACAAATACCTCCGTCATTTTGAAAATATCACCATTTTTTTAAAGCATTTTTTTTAACATCAACATAATAGAAAATCATGCTCATACTATTTTCAAAATCACCAAGTAGTGACATTAGCTTTGCATTATGCATTTCATAATTCGATTTGTATTTCATATATTCATGCTTAATTTTATTATGTTCATGAAACTTTTTGTTTTTCTGACATTTTCCCAGAACAAAAAATGCAAATCCGAGATTTTCCCTAGCCAAGAAAATCTCCATAATGCCATGAAATTTATTTATGCAATGTGGTGATTAGAGAACCATAGAGCTCTCGATTGCCATTGTCAAGTAGTGCCAACTAAAACCAAAGGGGGCTCTTCTTGCCTGGTAGGAGCTGCTAGTGCAAGTCACCAATCCCAATGATATAGTTGTATAACTGGTAGGTAGGGGTGGCAATCCCTTGGTGGGTCAACCCGGCGGGTTGGTGGGTCAGCATACCTCAACCCGAACCCGACCCATTTACTAAATGGGTCGGCTGTGGCAAACACGAACCTGACCCGCCAACCCGTTTATAAACGGGTTGGGTCGGGTAAACGGGTTGGCGGGTTAGCGGGTCGGGTTGGCAGGTTGGCAGACGGGTTGGCGGGTTGACCCGCCCGCCTAACCCGTTTATTAAACGGGTCAGCCGGGTTGGCATACCCCTAACACGAACCCGACCCGTTTAATAAACGGGTTAGGTGGGTCGACCCGTTTATTAAATGGGTTAGTTTAAGCCAAACCCGAACCCGCCTAAGAGGCAGTCGTGTCAGGTTTTGCCACCCCTACTGGTAGGGGTCTGCCTAACCCCATCTTGCCTTTTAGAAAAAACAAAAGTAGTGCCAACTCAATGTCTGCAAATAGCCCACAAGGGCTCCCTAGTACTCACCTAATTGAGAGGACATCAAGAGTTCGAAACCCATAAGGGGCATCCCTTGTCACAAGATCAAATTTGGGTGCACTTCTTGCTGATTGGGGTTTTATCAACCAAAGTCTGCCAATGCGCGATTGATGATTGGAGAAGAGTCGTGAGGTTACTTTATGGTGGAGAGTGACATTTTGGAAGAGTTTGGATGGCGACCACCCTATCATCAATGGAATATTTAGACCATTTCAAATATTGAAACTACGTGGCATTGTAATAAGCTTCTAAATTTAGAAAATAGTGTGGGAAACCAAAAGCTTCGCCTCAAAAATCTGTCTGGACTTGGTTTCCCTAGGGTTGTTAACGAGGTGGAACTGGATCTAACCCTGGTGGGTCTGAATGCGGATCTGACTTTGAGGTGCTGGTACCAGGTCTGTCATATGAAAACCATATTCGGGTCCTATATATGAAGTTTGTATGAACCAGACTCGGTCCATACCCAGTAAAAAAATATTATTTTAACTTTATTACGTTGAAAAATCATGAGTCTTAATTGGAACTCGGATTGGACACAGGTCAGGTATGAAAGTTTCCAAACCACACCCAGATCCATATACTAATCGAACCTTCTGGGTCTGACCCGGGTTCTAATCGGACCTCCTCCTTTATCGCCAAACCATGACCCTATAGGATTTGATACGGGTCGAGTGCCTGTCAAACTCGACCCATTAACAACCATAACTCGCACCAATGATTTTCTGTCTCCAGAAAGTCACTAATTAAAGTAAACAGTTTCCAGTCGCCTGAAAATAGGAGCAAATTCTATTTGTGGGAATGTTTCCAACTTCCTTGGCTACTGGTGAGGAGTTGGCTTCAAAAGTTGTATAAAAAGGAGACCAACCTCTGCTTTTGGAGGGTGGGGGACCATAGGCAGACATCATTTCAGAATGGAGATGGGCTCTCGGGTACCCCTCTGTTTTGCTATCCTTTTCTGCTTATACCTCACACCTACCTATGCAGCCAAAAAGGTTCTCTCTCTCTCTCTCTATATATATATATATATATATATATATATATATATTTTGGGTGTGAAAATTTTCTAAGGAATGAAAAAAAATGTTCAAGGAATTACCTTGATCAGTTCAAAACATTAACTTGCGTAATTGTTTTCTGATGTTGGTAGTCATATATCGTGTACATGGGGAAACATTCTCATGCATCACTAGACGACGTAGATCACGAGCATGTCAGAAATATCCATTATGATTTCCTTGGAACCTTTCTAGGAAGGTAAAAAGTCTACTAACCTTATAAACTTGTGTTGTTCGTATTTACTATGAAAGGTTTTTTTGTTTTTAAAAATTTTTGCACTGTGACTTTCTGCAGCACTGAGAAGGCCAAAAGCGCCGTCTTTTACTCCTACACAAATCATATCAATGGGTTTGCTGCCACTCTCGAGGAGGAGGAAGCCGCTGAGATAGCAAGTAATCATATTAAATATTTCTTTCAAAAAATATAATCATATAAAATATGGATATGTGATCTTTTTAAGGAAATAATATCACACACATTATTTCAGCATTACACGTTCATGTTTTCATGTATCTACTCACCAAGTGTTGGATAAACAGTATAGATAGATTTAGCATGCTTTATTTTGCATGTTAGTATATTTAATTATCTTCAATGCAATATATACATATATATATATATATATATAAACAATTTGACATAACACATTTTAATTTTTCAGCTTTTGGGAATCTATCCTCATAGATGTGATCTAGATGTTCAATTTAGCTGCGATTGGCTCTTGGATTAACAAAATCTAATGTCTGTATAGGATTTTCTAGCGATCCAAAAAAACGGTGGTCATAACTGCACCAAATTTCCCTGATTCAAAATTATGTAGTTTTTCGACGGAAAAACACGAATCAAGGGTCGATTCATACTAAACCGATCATACTGAACACATTTATGAAGTTAAATTGAGTCAAAACAATTTGTATTATGAGGCCCCAACTACAATTGCAATGATTTTACAGACAATAAATTGCAATTATTTATCTGTAACTTATGCAAAGTATCTTTTGCAATTTTGTTTTGCAGAGCACCCAGATGTGCTGTCCGTGTTTCCCAACAAGATTCATAAACTTTACACTACCCGATCATGGGAATTCATGGGCCTGGAGAAAGATGGCCTGACTCTACAAAACTCAATATGGGAGAAGACCAACTACGGTGAAGATGTGATTATTGCGAACGTGGACAGCGGTATGTATGCGTCATCCATGTTGCTCACGCGTCTTTAGTGACACGACCGGACACGCTCAGACATGATATGATGACATGGATACTGACACATATGGATATCATCCTAATATGTTTAATATATAATTTTCGTATCATTTCATCAAAAATACATTGTTTATGCAGTTAAATATAGCAAAATAGTTTTTAATTGATTGAAATTTTTAAAAATTCGTGTCTGCTTCACTGGATGACGGATTTCAATGCTTGTGCACATGGATTAATAATTTTCATTATATTTCACATATAATGTTGCATCTATTGTACATGGTGAGCCCAACCTCCGAGAATCAATAAGAATATGGATCCTTGTGCGACTCCATATATAGAACTTTAATTATAATTGATTTTGGTAAAGTGATTGGATCAGAAGTAAGGATTTGATCCAAACATTCAAATGTATCTGAATTTGGAACTGCCCATTCCCATGAAATTAAGCCCGTTCCCTTTAATGGGAACGAAACAAACCAGCCCTTACTGGATCACAAATTTTTTCTTCACTTAAGAGTCCCGATAATGAGACTTTTCTTTTTTATTGAATTGAATTGATCCATACTTGCACCCTTGTGTTTGGTCATATTTAAAGTCATCTTTGTGATTTTCCATCATATTAAATTTCTTATATGTACTCCTTTTGTGGTGTTGCCAGGAGTTTGGCCAGAATCAGAGAGTTTCAACGATGAAGGTTTTGGGCCAGTCCCTGCGAGGTTTAAAGGAGTGTGCGAGAATGGCACTGACCCACATGGTTTTAAATGCAACAAGTATGCTTCCTACAACCCTCCTCCTCCTCCTTGCGTGGAAGGTTTCATGAGCTTATAAGATCATGTCGACTCATATCTAACCAGTATTGTGTCTAAACTAAATAAGTCCAATATCAAGAGCATCACACTAGGTCCTATATAACAGAATCCTAGTTCGGCCAGTTTTTACTGTACAGGAACCGTTGCAAATGTGGTCATCCAGAATGTGCTTATTCAAACCAAATGGTTGATCTGAGAGTGAGCGGAAATCTCTTAGGTGGAGTTTGATGCTCTGGACAAGCTGGGCAGTGTTTGTCCAGAGCTCACCGGACTCAGACTGGCGTGTCCTACCGCAACCCCTTTGGAAACACTGGCCAGGACTGCCTTGTCCGTGCATATCAAACACAGGACAACACCCGTGTAAGGACAGCTTTATTTCCGTGGGAGTCTTGTTGCACCGCCTTAGAGGGAATTGAGATCAGGTGCAATGTGATTGCACACTCTAAGTGTGTTGCTGCACCACCCTCTGCTGTTGGGTCCCACAGCTGACAGACTGTATCCGAGAGATGGTCGGGTGTTCAGGTGCAGCAGCACACTAAAAGTGTACAATCACATTGCACCTGATCCTCCCTCCCTTATAAGCAGTAATAAGAGTATTGGTTTTCCTGAAAACCCAGAAGAAACCTATGTATTTTTTGAGAATTAAAAGAAAGATGAACTGCTTTTGGAAGGACAAATGTGAATCCTTGGAACACACCTGCTGCGTCCATTCATTATGTGATGGAGCCCCTTTTTTTATTTTTATTTTTTTCTAAATTCTATGCAGCCCATGGAAGATCTAACTTATCTCATCTTATATCTCATAATGATGCAGCCTGACTGCATACTTATTTATATACATATATTTGGACTTGTGGATGGTTCTAGGAAGTTGATCGGTGCCCGTTACTTCTACCTTGGCTATGGTGGTGAGGTGACCATGCAAGACTTCGTCTCTCCCCGTGACCATGCCGGCCATGGTACACACACTCTGTCGACTGCAGCAGGCAGCTTTGTGCGCAATGCAAACATATTTGGTGTTCTTAATGGCACTGCTAAGGGTGGTTCTCCCAGGGCTCGTGTCGTGACCTACAAAGTCTGCTGGAATTCATTGGAGAGAGGCGTTGGATGCGCCGATGCCGACGTCATGGCTGCCTTTGATACAGCCATTGCTGATGGTGTGGACGTGATCTCGGCATCGCTTGGACTCCATTCGTTTGACTACTATTACGATGGGGTCGCCATCGGGTCGCTTCATGCTTTTACAAAAGGGATCGTGGTGGTCAGCGCTGCCGGAAACGACGGGCCTACACCGGGCACAGTGAGAAATGTGGCTCCATGGTTAATCACCGTTGGAGCAAGCACAATAGACAGGAAGTTTGTTTCTTATGTGACTCTTGGCAATAGCATCACTCTCGAGGTTAGTGTTCAAAGTTTTCTCTTAAACTTTAAAAATTACCATGAGATATGTTTAATGTTGAAAATTATATCTAATTTTAAGGCATTTTGGTCACTTGACTTAGAAAGGAAATGTGTGACATTTAAAATTGTAATGTGTTTCATTTTCAAAGGGTGTCTAGAAAGAAAATTTTTGCGTGATCCCTCAGACGTGAAAATGAGGGTGTAAGAGAAAAAAAGAGTAGAGAAGAAGGGGAAATGGTGGCGGATGCCCTACCTAGCATATTGGAGGCATTTTGAAGGTGATTTGAAGAGAAAATGAGGGCTGGATATTGAGACATGAAAATTAGAGTAAAATATCATTGCAATTTTGGCGTTTAATAAAGTATTTCTCATGAGTTTTGTATTTTTTTTGCTCTTTATGTATTTAAAATTTGTTGTGTTACTATGTTTGATTCTTGAGATTATCAAATAGAATATGTTATTTGAGTGTATATCTCTTGTGATTTTTTTCCTTGCTTCTCTTTTAGGCCCACAAACTTGATGTCAGAGATTTTATTGTTAATACATACTAATTTTTTGATATGTTTCATTTTCGAGTGCCTGTATTGTATAGGGAGAACTATGATAAGTTGAGTATTCAAATGAAGGTTGTTTTAACTTCACAAGAGTTGTGTAGAATTATAAAGAAAAGCTATAGTGAGGTTTAAAAAAAGAAGCTACTTTGAACCAAAATGAAAACGATACTCTTAAGGATTCATAAAGTGAGATAAAAAAAACATTGTTTTTTATATATCAACCTTTAGATGAGTCAAATTTTGAGATGATTATCAATGCATCATCATCAAACAAGGGTGTTGAGAAAGTTATGAAGGTTAGGTTTGCATATGTAGAAGTTAATTTTGAAACTTTGCACATTAATAATACTTAATCCATTTCTGACTAAATCAATTGAAGAAAAATTGTGAAAAGATTGAAGATGTTTGTGTGGTAGAGAAGATTCATCATTCCCATTCCCTTACCTCTAAGTATGAACCTCTGGTGGTTGCCATTGAAGAAACTAAAGATTTGGACTCCATGATGGCAGATCAACTCATAGGTTTCTTGCAACTACATAAACAAAGAATAAACAAGAAGTCAAGCATTTAATTAGAGAACGTAACTCAAACTGAATTTTCTTTAAAGGATGAAAAAGAAGAAAGTCTTTCAAGAGACAAAGAGAAAGAGGATATAGAAACCGGAGAAGAAGATGTGGTCCAATAGGAAGAGGTGATAGAGGCAATTCCTATAATGGTGAACACGAGAAATAAAATTTAAATGCATTGTAACTTTAATTGGCAAGGCTATGATAAAAAGAATGTGCAATCCTTTAGTTGCAAGAAGTTTGATCAATATTGCTATGGATATAGAGAAAGTTAGATAATAAAGTTGGTCCATATGCAAATTGTCTTGAAAATAAAAAAAGATGAAATGAAGAGCACAATATTCTTGGTATATAATGGCGCGAAAGTGCATCACATGTATAGTATATAGATACCGATGAAAGCAATCATATGTATGACAACAAAGAGATGTTTGTGGGGCTTAATGAAGCCATCAAAGGCAATGTCACATATGAAGATTACTCTCAAAGACGGGTGAAAGGCAAAGGCAAGAATTCAATCTAATTGAAGAATTGAAGCCACAAATTTATTTCTAATGTTTACTATATGCCAGAATGAAGATAAACATTCTTAGCTTTAGGCAACTCTTAGAAAAAGGTTATGACATACACATGAATAATCTTGCACTTTGTACAAGAGATTAGAATAATAAGTTGATCACAAGTGTGACTATGAGCAAAAACTGCGTGTTTACATTGAATATTCAAAATGATATAGTCAATTGCCTTAAGATTATTGTGCATGATAAGTTATGGTTGTGACATTTGGGTTATATACATCTTAATATTTTTGGATTGAAGACCTTGACGTGATTGAATATGGTAAAGGGGCTTCCTATGATTGATAATTCACATGAAGTTTGTGAAAGTTGTATTCTTGGAAAGCAAGATAGAAGGAATTTTACAAGAAGATGCATGTCAAGAGTTAGAAAGCCATTGCAACTTGTGCACGCTGATATATTTGGAGATTTAGAGCTTATGTCACTTAAAAATAATTATTTTCTCACTTTCATTGATGACTATAGTATAAGACATGGGTGTATCTCTTGAAGAAAAAATCCAATGTGTTTTAAATTTTCAAAGAGTTAAAGGCACTTGTAAAAAAGAAAAGTGGTTATCAAATCAAGTATTGAGGTATGATAGAGGTGATGAGTACATCTCAAATGCATTCCAAGAACCATTCTTGATATAGCAAGAAGCATGGTGAAAGGAAATGATTTGCCTAATGACTTTTGGGTCAAAGTCATAGCATGTGCTATGTATATTCTCAATAGATGTCTAACAAAGATTGTAAAGTTCAAGATGAAGTTTCTACAGGCCAAATGTTCAACACTTCAGAGTTTTTAAGTGTGTTATTTATGCTAAAATCTTCAAAGAAAGAAGAACCCTGCTTGAAGACAAGTGAAAATGCACTTTTATTTGTTATAGTGAGCACACAATGAGTTATAACTTATATAACCTCATCACCGAGAAAGTGTTTAAAAGTAAAGATATTGAGTTTAAGGAAGAAGAAACATATAATTAGAAGGAAACTAAGTTGTAAATGAAGTTGGCATTAACATTGAAAATGAAGAGCAAGAAAGAGGACCACAAGCTCCTATGCATAGCCCTTAATCACATCCAAGTTGCTCTCTATCTCCGTTCAATTCACTACTCTAAGAGAGTTCCAGTGAAAGGCTTCAAAGAACAAAAAATAATAATGATATATATATATATTAAAAATGATGTTATTGATGATGATCCAGTTATCTTTTGTTTTCTTGTACATTGTGACCCTATAAGCTTTGAAGAAGCAAATCAAGAGAAGTGAAAAGATCCATGGATAATGAAATCAAATCAATTGGGAAGACACATGACACTTAACCACTCTCTCACACGGGCACAAACCTGCATGTGTGAAGTTGGTTTACAAGAAGAATGCAAATGGTGAAATAGAGAAACAAGGCTACAAGCAAAAGCAAGACATTGATTATAAAGAGGTATTTTCTCTTATTGTTCTATTAAAAACTGTTAAATTATTGATTTTTATAGTGGTATAAAATAGATGAAAATTATTTTAAATGAATATGAAATCGGCTTTCTTCATGAATGGCCTTTTTATGTTGAATAACCATCGAGTTATATGAAGAAGGAAGATGAATAATAAAGTTTATAAGTTAAAGAAAGCACTATACAGCTTGAAGCAAGCACCACATGCATGATTTTAAAAAATGCCCCTATGAACAGGTCTTATATAAGAAGATGAATAAAAAAAAATGACATCTTGATAGTATAGTATACAAGAAGATGAATAAAAAAAATGACATCTTGATAGTATAGTATGCTTGTATGTTTAAGAAGAACATGACTCGTGAATTTGAAATGACCGATATGAAGTTGATGTCACAAAGCAAATAAAAGTTGACATATTTATCTCTCAAAGTGGCTATGAAAAAAGAATTCTCGAGAAGTTTAAGACGGATGGGTGCAATCCTGCAAACACACCGGTGGAGTGTGGAATTGAGTTGAAGGGTGCTCGTGATAGTAATGTGAATCCTATTTAATTCAAAAGCCTTGCTGGAATCTTCCGGTATTTGACATGCATATAAGGCCAGACATTCTTTATAGAATTGGCTTGGTGAGTGGATGCATGGAAGCACCAAATGACGTAAATTTCAATGCTACAAAAGAAATACTTCACTGCATAAGAGGTACATTTCAACATGGTTTATTTTATTTATTTGCAAATTATTTTTGTCTTGTTGGTTATACGGATTGTGAGAATACTTCTGGTTTTGCTTTGTTTATGGATGACACCGTATTCATGTGGTGTTATGACAAGCAACTCATTGTCACTCTATCTATTTCTGAAGAGGAGTTGGTTGTCGCAAATTCGTGTGCCATTTTCTATAGGTTAAAGAGTTGGTTGATTTTTTGGAAATTCATCAAAAAAAAGCAATGAAAATAAGTATACATTGACAACAAACCGGGAATTTCATTGGTGAAGTTCACGATCTTCTATGATGAAAGCAAGCATATTGACAATAAGTTTTATTTTGTTAGAAAACAAGATGAAGACTAAGAACTGAAGTTAATGCATTGTCGGTCACTAGAGCAAGTAGCAGACATGTTTTCAAAGCCGCTAAAGTTTGATGTATTTAAAAGGTTGAAGGTTATGTTTGGCATAAAAGAAATGAAGTGAAATTGGGTTTAAGGAGATTTGTTGAAAATTAAACCCAATTTAACGCCATTTTGGTTATTCGACTGGGAAGGGAAATGTTTGATATATTTAAAATTGATAATGGGTTTCATTTTGAAAGGGTATTTTAGAAAAAGAAATTCGTATGAGCTCAAGAGGGGTGAAAAAGGGGGGCGTAGAAGAGAAGAAAAAAAGTAGAGAAGGGAAAATGGTGGTAGATACCCTAGCCACCTTGAGAGCCCTATTCCTAGCATAATGGAATGGAGGCATTTTGAAGGCGATTTTAAGAGAAAATGAGGGCTGTATATTGAAGCACGAAAATTAGAGGAAAAGAAAGACCATTGCAATGGTGGCGAAGAAAGCATTTCTCATGAGATAAGTTGTATTTTGTCTCTTTTTATGTATTTGAGATTTGTACTGTGATGTATTAATCACCTTGTTTATATATGTTTGATGCTTGAGACTATCAAACAGATGTTATTTGAGTTTACGTTTGAGCAGTTTCTCTCTCGTGCAATTTTCAAGATTGTCAAGTTCACCATAACGACCACTACATAGTAAGCTCATTCATCAATGGTTTATAAGTAGTTGTAGAGACGTCGGAGTTCATAAGGTACTAATAGAAACATCACCGACTAAAACATTAGTCTCACTGCTCTGTTTCTCTAGCAGCAGGGTTGAGTTCTAGTAACCAACTTTGGTCATCTCTGATGGTTGTTGAATGATTGTGATTTAGAAACCTTTCTTGTAAAATCCTGCCACATTTTGATTTACTTACTAATAAACGATTCCCCTGTTTGATTAGGGACAAAGCCTTGCCTCAGCATCCCTGCCAAAAGGGTCTTACCCATTGGCTTCAGGGCATGACCTCCAAATCTCTAACCGTACTGCTGCGTAAGTTATTTCAGTATTGCCTTCTACTTGATCAATGGCTTTGCTTTTGTTCTGTCCTGTACTAATAATGCAACTTCTCTTTGTTTGAAACTACCAGTGGTTTTTGTTTAGAGGACAGCCTTGATCCAGAGAAAACAAAGGGAAAGATTGTGGCTTGCTACCTTGGAATAATTGACGGAGTTATAAAGGGCTACGCAGTACAGAAGGCCGGAGGAATCGGCATGATCCTGTGCAATGATCCCGATACCGGAAACAGATTCTCGGCCGATTTTCACGTGCTTCCAGCCGTTCAAGTCACTGCATCAGATGGCCAGAAGGTCTATGACTACATCAGTTCCACAAAGTATGGTGCTTTTCCATATGCCCTTGTTCTTGTTAACAGACCGCACATTTGCTTGAGAAAATTGCTTTGAACAGCAGGAATGTTGGAGTTCATGAACTTAGCCACGTTTCACCTGATTGCCAAACATACCCAGGTCAAAAGAACTGTTCATGATCTCTTCTTTCTTAACATTGGAGTGTTTGCCAAAATCAAGATATTTGACCTCAGCTTGATCGAATTCGGGTAAACTTATAATTAGGCCTACACAAAACCCTACCCTTAAGAAAGCAATCAAACCTCAAACATGGGCTTTCAGATTGACGATAAATGAACCAATCTCTTGTAAAACCAATTGTTCTATGGGTTTAACTTACATACTATTATGTTGAATATCACAATGAGACGAGTGTGGGTAATCTTACATATGGTATTGTTTTAGATAACCAATTTTTGTGTTTGTATCTCAAGGAATCATTTTAACTTTTCTTTTTTAATTGTCAATTGAAGTTACGTACCTTGATTCTGGACTGTTTCAACAAGTTTTTATTATGAAGTATATCTTTATAATGGTGTCTCCTAAATTGGAAGCTGTTAATGACATCCCAAAAATTATTCTTTTCATGGGCATGCCAACGTCATAAACAGCATGAGTTGGAGGTCAAGCTTTCGAGTCCAACTCATTACAATACAGGAATCCGAGCTCTGGCTTGGATAACCGGACTAAGATCAAGCTCCTGTTTGACACTCATTCTAACAAGCTGATGAAGTCAGCAGGATGTATAACCAAGAACCTTGTTAATGCATGCAGGTCTCCCGTAGCATATATTTCTCCTCTGGTCACCACACTTGGCTCAAAACCTGCACCAGTCATGTATGAGTGCTCAGGCCAGGGGCCTAATTCTATAACTGAGGGGATTCTCAAGGTCAGCATAAGTAAAGTACCCATGATAATCTTCAGGAATAAACTGATATACGTCTTGATCCTTGGGTCATTGTAATTGTGTGGTTGACCCTTTCATTTACATGGCAGCCTGATGTAATTGCACCTGGAGTGAACATACTTGCAGCTTACTCTCAGGCTAAACCAGTGACATTACTTCCATCCGACCAGCGCCGGGTGAAGTATTTCGTCGACTCTGGTACATCAATGGCATGCCCTCATGTCGCCGGTATTGTTGGCTTGTTGAAGAAGGCTCATCCTGATTGGAGTCCGGCTGCTATTAAGTCTGCAATTATGACCACTGGTGAGAATTAATCACTTCTTCGTGATGCATATGATACAACGAACATTCTAGGTATCAGGACTGCCTTCAGTCTTATATGGTACAAGTTTTGATATTGCTACTTTGTGACAAGTTTTGATATTGCATTTATGCTCCATTCTGCCGTGTCCTAACTTATCCCATCAAATTTATACTCCCTGCGTGAATCCTCTTACAAGTAGATATTACTGGTGAATCCTAATTTGTTTCGTGTATTTGTTTATTAAGCGAGCCCGAACAGCAACACCGGGGAACCAATCTTCAATGCGTCTCTAGTGAATGCAACACCATTTAGCTATGGAGCAGGTCATGTTAGGCCCACCAGCGTTTTGGACCCAGGCTTGGTTTACGATTGCAGCACTGATGATTATGTTAACTTCCTCTGCGCCATTGGTTATACCTCTTTTCAGTTCTCTTATATGAACATCCCTGCCCATTGCCCCTCTCAGGTGCCTAAGGTTGGAGACCTCAATTACCCTTCGATTTCTTTCATTGATCTTAACGGATCAGATACCGCCTCTAGAACCGTCAAGAACGTCGACACCCCTGGAACTTACAGGGCTATTATCCAGTCACCACCTCATGTGTGTATCACAGTGAAGCCAGAGTTCTTGACGTTCAAGGAGGTTGGCGAAGAGAAGCAATTTACAGTGACTGCTGAAGTTAAGGAGGGTGCTAGTGATGGTTACGTGTTTGGGAGCTTAACATGGTCTGATGGCAAACACCTTGTTAGAAGCCCAATAGTGGTCAAGGTTACCAGAAACCAAGCACGTCCTACAGTCTAAATCAAGTGGAACTCAACGTGACCTACAGTCTAATTTCAGTGACGGAGCTGCAGGTTGAACGCCCATGATATTCCAGGCACTTCAAAATTTGTTGTCTTCTTATTCTGGAAATTTGTCATGATAGTCAACAATTTCTATTCTACTGTATCTACATCACAAAAAAAAAAGTTAATAATAATATTAAAAGTGCTACAAATTCTCATTCTCAAGGTTTTCTTTATGATTCATTGTGCCTTCCCATACACTTTTCGTTTGAAATAACTGGGTTGCTCGAATGGCTGTGGGGCTGGGGAGAAAGTGCTGACCACTTCGTCCCAGGTTAGACTCTCACCATGTGTACATGTTCCTACTGGTGGGCTCCGTAAGGGCTTGGATGTCAGCGACCCCTTCCAGGGTTTACCTTGCAAATGAGTGGGCCCATTAAGTTACACCATTCTTGGCAAGGGTTCCTCATCATAAAAAAGAAAAAAATAATTGTAAGAAAACCATTGACACGACAAATGGAGAATTATTTTAGTAAATCCAATTTCACAATCATTTGCAATATTGTAGAAAACCATTGACATGGCAAGTCAGGAACAAGTTGAATGTTGGTCCATATTGGCTCAGTCCATATCCAAATCCAATGCAAGTCAAGGTGTGCTGATGTCCAATATTGTTATGCTAAACTTGATCTGCTTCCATAGCAAAGCGGATCAGACCACATTATAACATTTTTCTTGTTTAATTCCTAAAATCTCC
Source organism: Nuphar pumila (assembly GCF_984573655.1). Classification (NCBI taxonomy): domain Eukaryota; kingdom Viridiplantae; phylum Streptophyta; class Magnoliopsida; order Nymphaeales; family Nymphaeaceae; genus Nuphar; species Nuphar pumila. The sequence continues at coordinate 53,799,013 of NC_143249.1, read as the reverse complement.
GAAGCAGGTTATATGTCCCCCCCCCAACCCCCAAAGAGGGCCATTAGCTACATCTTGTGTTCGGGGGTCCCAATGAGCACCACATATGTAAGCATGTGCGGCGGCTCGTATCCTCATGTTTGTCAACATCACTTAGCGTTGGAGTCCGATGTGATTGCAAAAACTTAAGTACCCTTTCCTCTATTGGTGGCAAAAAAAAAAGACGATTCTAGAAAAGGAGTGGTTGCAAAGACTTAAGTACCCCGAAGATGGTTATTTAAGACTCAGTCCCTGTACTACAGGATTATCCGAGAAAGAAATCTCCCATGGAGAAGGCCATGAACATCAACCCTCTCACTCTCTCTCCCTTCTCTTTCTACTTCTGTGCACATCCAGCAGATGATCCTACATTGCTCCATCAAGCATCGACTGACCTTACCACTGACTGTAGCATCGTTCAACTTGATAAGTTGTGGAGCCTGATTTAGAGTTTTGGCCCTTAGATGAGGGGTGTCTGGGGGCTCCCCTCAGCGCAGGTCCCGTTTGACCAATTTTTTTTTAGGGCCTTGTATAATTTTTTTTTTCTTTCCCTCTTGTAACTATCAAAAAAGAGCAATAAAATGTTTTGTTTAATCGTGGTGCTCATGTTTCCTTCAATTGTTTTTTGCTTGAGGTTTTCGTAACACCCTTTCCCACGATTTTTCTGCTTTTTTTTCGCTATGCGATTTTCGTAAATCGCTACTTGATTTAGCGATTTGCCATTTTTTTCACTGTGCGATTTTTATAAATCACTACTCGATTTAGCGATTTGCCATTTTTTTTTGCTACATGATTTTCGTAAACCGCTACTCAATATAGCGATTTACGAAAATTACATAGTGATTTGCCATTTTTTTTTGCTACGTGATTTTCGTAAATCGCTACTCGATATAGCGATTTACGAAAATCACATAGCGATTTGCCATTTAATTTTTTTTTCTACGTGATTGTCATAAATCTCTACTCGATTTTGTGATTTGCCATTTCTTTTGCACCAAGCGATTTTTATAAATCTCGATGCCGAACACCTCCCCCTTGAGCACGATCTTCGCCGTGATCAGGCTATAGTCGCCAGCCATCCCGATGGCAGTCTTGAGGTTCATGAGGGGAAAGCCGGAGGTTGTACTTCGTTGTAGGTGTACTGGAGGAAGATTCTGTTGTAGGTGTCCCTCGAAGGCGGAGGAGGAGCCGCCACAATCGGTTTCCCGCTGGACTAGAGCAGCATTCCGGCCACTGCTAGTAGAAAGAGGATGACGATCACTATCGGATCACTGACTCTTTTCCTCCCTTGATTTCTTCTCTAGAGAGAGAGAGAGGGTTTTACAGTGTTTCACGGAGAAGGAAGAAGAAGATGATGACGAAAAGTTCAAACAAACATTTTTGATGGCTCAGGGTAATTTCACCGAATCACCATCGGATCGCCGACACAGGTTCATTTTGTTGTTTAGACTTTAAAGAGTTAACATCATCCTCAAATTTCTGGATGGAGGACATGTTTGTCCTTTTTTTGAACCGTTTGTTTCTCTTTTTTTGAATGGAGGACATTTTTATCATTTTCTCAAATCGTCGTTTTATGGCAAGAATAGCAAGAAAGGGTACTTAAGTCTTTGCAACTGCACCAGACTTCGATGCTAAGTGATGTCAACATACACGAGAATACGAGCCCCATGTGCTTATATACGTGACGCTCATTCGGACCCCCGAACACGAGATGTGGGATTCAGTGCATCATCGGGGGAGAACATACACCACCCTCCCTAAAATCTCCTTACCACTTCTTAAGACCAAAGAGGGCATTGGTGTGCTCAGATAATTCCTCTTGAAAACCTTTTACAAATTGCAAAAACAAAAAATAACCATATTGTCCTTGTAAATGACACGATTTCATAAATACCCTATAATTTTCCAAAATCCTTTTCACATATAAATTTTTTTATTCTTGACTTTTATCCTTCGATAAATATATATGCCATCCAACAATCATCTCATCTCAATAATAAGAAGATTCACATAATCAATTTGCAAACCTTAGGAAATTTGAATAAAGCATTTGTGAATATGGCTATCTTGAATTCAAACATAGGAGATTCACATATGAAATGCATGGATCTTTTGAGATTTATAAGCCCAATGCAAACTTTCTACAATTTAAAATTTCCAGCTTGACAGGTCACTCCATACATTTGTGATAGTCTTGACATTTGTGCAATGTCATGCAAACTTCTTTTAACTAAGACTCACATAAAATCAGGATATACTTCTGCAAATATATGTTCGACCTTCACAAATGTATGTTGCAAATGTCCCTAACTTCGCAATGCTTTATGTTTCAAGTTCAACAACTTCACGTCATACATATGTGAATGTTTTGACCTTCGTGCATACATCATGCAAATAAAGTCTGGACATACATTCAAAAATATATTGAGTAAACCTTCTATTAATATTATATGAAAAAATCTAGCACTCACAAAAGCCTCATATTCGCAAACATTATATATGAAGCTGTGAATGCAACTCGACTTTATTTAACAAGCGAATGCCTTAAAGTTATTTTGTGAATGTCCTTACCTTCACGTGTTTTCTGGTTCTAGTTCAACATGTTCATGCCATACACTTACAAACGTCCTACTGAGATATACATAGACGACTCATGAACCTTCTTCATATATGAAAAACTTCTAACCTCAGTTGTAGACCTACTGAATATTCTCATATTTAGCATGTGAAGTTGTTAGGTTCATAAACATTCTCGTTACCTTTAAGTGAATCTCTTGACCCTCGTGTGTTACATTTGTGAAGCTTCGTACATGCACTAAATGTGACTCTTCATATATATATATATATATATATATATATATATATATATAAAGCGCGCGAGAGAGAGAGAACTAAACATATTAGCTCCTCTTTTCTTGTTCTGCCCCATTAGGCCCCATAGTTTAAAGTATTTTATGATAGATATGAACAGTTAGATACATTTTTAATGCCCGATTTAGTAGGAATCGACTCTTGGATCATGTTTTTTTGACAGAAAAATATATTTTTATGAGTCAAGAAAATTTGGTGCCTTCATAGCCATTAATTTTGGATCACCGAAAAAACCTGTATATAGGTCAAATTCCAGTGATCCAAAAGTTGGATCCCACTAAACAAACCTGTAGATCACATCTATAGTGTTAGATATGAGAAAAAATAATGAAAACTATGATTTTTGAAGGGCATTAATGGGCACATTACTCATATATATAAGTTTTGTTCACATAAAATTAGAGTTTCTTAGTGAGGTTTTTGTAATCCTTTGTAGTCATTCTATTTTTTTTTTAATTCAATTTCATGTATCTTTTTTTTTATCTTTTTTTTCTTAATTTGGTAAACCTCTATCCTCAAATTTAATTGTTTATCTTTTGTTTAACAAGTATTATACATATGACAAGAGGAAAATGACATAATTCTCAAGTTATTTTTGCATTTTCAATAGCTTATTCTATTTTTTTGTAATTCAATTTCATGTAAGTCTCTTTTGTCCTCTTGTTTACAGTTATCCTTGAATTTAGTTACATAAGAAATTGTTTATCTTGTATTATAAAGACGATGATAGAAGAAAGTGTCATGACGAGACCAACACCTATTAGTTGATTAGAGAAATAGGTAGAATATGTACACGCTATAAAAAGACTAATCAAAATTGCTCTCTACCATAAACCTTGTGTAATATATTGAAATTGCTATCTCTTGAATCTGATCTTTCCATAAAATTACCCACTAGTTGATGATTAATACATTCATGTATGACATAATGTTGATTTGTGAATCAACAATGCACCTTTATGCAATGGATTTTTTAAGGGCATTCAGTCATAGTATGTGGGTTTTTTCTTGTGCATACATCAATCACTAAATTACTGCATATCTTCAAAAAATTTGCCTTTGTGCAGTGGATCTTTTAAGGGCAATTAGTCATAGTTTGTGGGTTCTTTCTCATGCACATAACAATCACTAAATTACTGCATTTCTTCAAAAGTATTGTTTTGAGGACCCATAGTAAGGACTCGTCTTCTAAGCCCATCCTTCAGTCCACGAGCATACTTCATCATTTGACACACTCAGTTAGGTAGGTATTTAGACAGTAGCATTCCAAATTTTTAAATCAAGTAGTATAGTCCACTAGCATCCTTTTACTCTATTTAAGATCCAAAAACTCCTGCATCTTTTTCTCATGATCAAACATGTAGAAGTATGCTTTATTGAACACTCCCCAAAACTCTTCCCAATGTATGATTGACACTGTTGCAAACCGTACCTCCTTGGTAGTCTCACCATTTCACGTCCTTAGACAATCAATAGGACTTAAACAACATTTTTTTCCTTGAAAACCTTGAGGATAAAAAATATCTACTCTATCTCGCAGATGCACGACTCGGTTCTATTTGGGTCAGCCTTTCTGCTAAAGGATGGCGATTTCATCTCCATGAACCACTTGAAATTCATTGTCTAAAGTTGTGGAGGTCTGGCTTGCTTTACTCGTATGACCCATGTCAAGGTATCGAGGGCTCTCATAAGGAAGTCCCTTGACTTCTCGCAGTCCCTTGGCCGACGAGGCATCAATCTTAGCAAAAGAAAGAAATTTCAATTAAGTTCTCATATTCGATTTAAACCTCTCCCACAGGTTAGAACTTAAAATAATACTATCCTTGGTGGATCACATGGATCCCACGACATAACATATCCTTAGTAGCAGTGGCATACTGACATAGATACAAATTCTTAAACCTTTCAATCATCTGAATTTGATTTGAACTAATTTTGACTGCTCTGATACCAATGTAATTCCCTGCCTTGACTTGAGGAGATTTTTTTTAAACATAGTGAAAGACTTTTTTTAACCAATTCAAAACTATATTGAAACTTAACGTATTAAAGAGTTAGTGTAATAACTATAATTTTTAAATATTAAATAAATTCATTATATGAAATTAAACCCTATGGATCTTGAACTGAACTGGATATGATCTGAAGTCTATAAGCTTGATCCAAATAATATTCAGATTTGGATTTTTTACCATATCTGGATACTGAAACGAATCCATATAAAAAAATATAATGAATTAAGATATTATCCAAATGGTTATTTTTATTGGATCTGGATATTTATTCAGATCCATATTTTGGGGACATACCTATAAATATTTAAATTATCTAAGGACAAAATAAAAATTTTATGACCCAAGAGCATATACTGGTAAATAATAAAAATATAATAAGATAAAATGTTAAATTCTTAGGTACTTAATATGAAATATTGAAAAATATAAGGTCAATTTTTAAATTTTATATAAATAAATAATAAAAAAAAATAAAAAATATCAGGCATTGATCAATGTCTGACAGCCACCTCATGACCTCCTCACTTGGGAGTGAAACCTAGGCAGGGGGAATACCCCCTTAGCCTATAAATATCCCTCTAGGGGTGGTTTCTCTCACTAGAATTTGTCACTCCCTTAGAGTTTCTCTCGATCTTTCTCTCTCCCCAGACCCTCTCTCTCCAATTTAATTTATATGACCTATAAAATTTTAGGAATTTACATAAGAATTTTTGTGATGAATGCAATTTTTTTATTTTCTTGTTCAATTGATCTGTGTGATTGATTTGTGTTAAAATATTATGTTTTTGGCTTAACTTTGGTATAATTGATAATTAGTTGCTAACTAACAAATAAATTAAGAGTTTTGATTAATTAAAAACAAATTAAGTATTAATTTATTGGTTGGATAAATTAATTTGGTGGCTAATTATGCTATTAAATAATAATTAACTATGCAAGTTAATTATACCATAGTTAGTAGAAAATTAATGCTAAGTGATGAATAAATACAACTATTTAGACTTATTAGGTTTGGATTGGTCTCAATTGGATTTGGATCCAATTGGGAATTCAATGTGATATGATTTAGTGTTGAGAGATGAAAAAAAATTTATAAATAGATAAAAAATTAAATGATAAATTAAGATATAACAAAATATTATTTTTGGGATTATTGAAGTTTGGATTGGACCAAACCCATTTCCAATAGGTTGAACTGGATCCAAGGCAGGACCCCTCTTGCATGCCATGCACATGTGAGGGAGGAGGGGCTCCTTGAAATTCATATGAAGGGTTGGAAGGAAGGTGAGGCCTACATGATAGGGACCCTTCACCTTTCCCTTCACCTAAAGAGCCTCTCATTCGAATTCCTATGTATTTCTATAGGACCTTACACCTTTCCAAGAAAAATCCCAAAGAAGGCCAACCTATCCAAAGATCCTTTTAGAACTTTTCTATTTTGGTGAAAGATGAGAAAAGGGGTTTTTGAAGGTGGGAAAAGGAGGGATCTCTTAGATTTTGAATTTTTGAGAGGGAGGCTTGACTCAAGCTCCACTATTCATCTTCCCTTAATCTCTCATAGCCTCTCATTTCCACCAACTCTAGCCTCCCCTTATTTCATAATTTTTAGATAGGGGTCAACCCATCTCCTTTCATTTTGTCTGGTCTCTTCACTCTCATCTCTCACTCTCCATTAAATTTCTCTTGAATGCCTTGGAGCTCCTCAAGCTGTAAGCGAATTTTTTAAGGAAGCGTGGGCTTGGACTTTGTCACTCCTTACCTCTTATTTCATTAGTGTAGTGTGAGGTGCCTTGAGGGAACTCCATTCTACACGTTTTGAAGTGGAGGATCTCTTGTGCTTGGTGATTTTTCTTTTTCTCACCCAGAGATGTAAGTAAAATCACTCTCATCTTGACTGGGGATACCATGACCTCCATCTATCTATCTATCTATATATATATATATACAATAGATTACAATAGATTTTTTTGTGTAAGTTAAAACCATCTTCATTTAGAATATAGATGCTAAGGCATGCATCCAACCGTGTACATATGTATATTTCCATATACATATGTATATGAGGGTTTGTATGAATGAGAAATCCATACAATCTCCTTTCAATGCTTATATTCTTGTATAAGCTATATGCATATGTAGTTGTTCATCTAAATGTATTGCGATGGTTTATTTCTAGCTAAATGCATTGTGGATGTAGTGTAGTTTAAATGAATCAAAATTTGTTTTTTTGATCTAAATATATTTTTGATGTAATCTTTGTCTAAATACATTCTTGATGTAGTTTTTATCTAAATGCATATGAAATCTACAAGCATATGTAAAGGATAGTCTCATGTAGATATTGTTCTTTTGTGTTGTCGTGGATGCTAGATTTTTTTCTAAATACACATGTAGTGTAGTCTAAATGAATGAATGTTTGTTTGTTTGATCTAAATATAATTTTGATGTAATTTTTGTCTAAAAACATTCTTGATGTAGTTTTTATCTAAATGCATACGAAATCTACAAGCATATGTAGAGGTTAGTCTCATGTAGATATTGTTCTTTTGTGTTGTGGATGCTAGATTTTTTTCTAAACACACATGTAGTGTTAGATCTATCTAAATAAATATGTAGATGTTAGTTTTTATTTAAATAAATTTGTCAATATTAGTTCTTATTTAAATAAATATGTGGTATTAGTTTTTATCTAGATTAGCATGCAATGTTAGTTATGGTTCTAAAAGTAAGTGCATATGCAGTGTAGATGTATATTGCTAAAAATAAAATGTTTTTATGTGTGATTTGATATGGTCATTTTATGAAATACAAGTTTCATTAAGAAGTCTCACCAAAACTGTTTTTGCTTATGAGTTTGGGTCACTTTATAAAGATCAATTTCCATGTTCATGTAGTTTCCAAAAAAAAAAAATGTAAACAATTTTTGGACCACGCCTTAATGTCCAAGAATATAAATATATTTATGGCCTTAAATCTGGTCCATAGATGGATGTTTAAAAATAAGTATATATTTCTTTAAATATATTCAACAAAAATATATATGCAGTTTTGAACTGTAACGCCCCAAAATCCCAACTTGGAAAATCCTTAGATTTTTAGAGTAAACTTTTTTTTTTAAAACATTGCATAAGCAAAAAAACATAAGGGAAAACAGTTGGAAATTCTGAGAGGGTTATGGGATGAATCAGCAAGTAGAAACAACACATTTCAATACAATTGATTTACAAAGTATGAGACCAACAGGTATACATTATTTCACTTTACAAGATGTCTCCTAGACAAGGGATTTCTCAAAACCAATTGCCAAGATTACCAAGTTCTAGAGTGTGGGTTCAATTCTCGCAGCACATCGAGCCCCATCGCACAACTTGTTAATCACCTGCATCCCCATAAAACAGGGTCAGACCTCTTGCGAGGTGGTGAGATAATATCTATAACTAACCATTTTATGAAAAGCATAAACATAACTCACATGATTAATCATTTAGAATCATTTATACATTCCATTACTGACATGTAAGCAATATAACTGTAAACAGGAAAATGCAACTTTGGCAACATGATCGGAGACAAGTAGTAAGAAGCATTAACAAGTGTCTAGCATGCTTATGTGATTAAAATTAACATTTAATGGCAACAATAAACATTTTAGCAATTATAACTATGAACAGAGAAATACAACTTTAATCACATAGTTATCACAAGGCAGTGAGTGATATCATCATGTAACAAGCATGCATATAGATTCATAACTCAGTGTACTTAGCAATCAAGCAATTAAACAATTAGATAGTTAAGCAATTGAGCAAGTAGCAAATTAAGCAATTAACTACGACATAAACCATCAAACTCTAAAGTCAACAACTAACAAATTAGTTTAATTGCATTATCTTGATTACCCCCTTTGGGTATGCAAAGGAATCTCGTATTTTGTGAGAAATATCACCGGCATCCATTATTTCGACTTATGTGAATGTGCAAACAAGTGGTTTATCCTAATTATGCTTATCTAGCAACTTTTCCTCCTTCCGAGGTACTTGAGCCCATCTGACCTTATGTTTCCTGCAGGGCAACACGAACAACATGACGAGGTCACACTCGTACATTCACGTGCTCTAGCACAACAAGCCAAGACAAGCACTCCATCGATAAAGGCGATAACATCATTCATCATTTAGGAGTGTATGACATTATCAAACAAGTGAGCTCACCTCACGAGGTGGGTCCATTGCCCACACGCAACTCGCCACAGAGTGCCAACATTCAATAAGTCCCAAAAGACAACTATACCCCTATAATGTGCCTCAAGTCCCCTTTGCATTTTTGGGACAAATCAAGTGTCAAGTGTGCATCATGTGTCAAGTGTATATGCACATAAATTTGTTTAAGCATTCATCACATGCTAAGCAACATCGTTAAATATAAAGCACTTGATTTATAAACATGCTCAATTCAACACATTTTGGTTGATGATCAACATGCTTCATTAAGACGTTTAAGTTCAGTGACATGGTGCATGTGAACATATCAAACTAACAAGTATGTCATCTAAACTATGATAGTTGAGCCATCATAATATGAACATCGTATGCAATTCATCACCGAGTCAAGATGTGAGAATTACATGTGTTACATCATGATTCATCAAGAATGTCGTAAATCATTCTAAGTTGGAGTGATGCCACTTCATTAAGCATTCAATCATATATTTCCATAATTCAAAATACATGTGCTATATCATTGTAAGCAAGTCATACTGTTTTGCACATGATTTATTGGACAATTCGCATCATGGTCGATGCCATTACCATTCATCACACATCATGGAATATCAATCATTATGCTCACAATTTGCTTCAAGCCATAATTTACATGTTATAGGATATCTGACATTCATTTCGATAAAGCGAGCCTCAAACGTATAATTCATTCTAGTGATGAATTGTGCGATAGCGTACTTTGTCTCAATGACAGGTATGTGCAAGCACTATAGATGTTTTTCTTTCAAAAGTTGCCAAGCACATGATATTTCGAGCTTGTTTTATGCAAGCTACCATAGGTATTGAACATGTAAGGGGAGATTAATATCGCAGCAAGAGAAGGGCTATTATGAGTGTGTAACATGCGAAAAAGGTGTAACAAGGACATGCTGCCCTATATGCACCCAAGTATGGGAAACAATACGTTGTGCCAAGGTGCTGCCAGCAAGTGAATCTTGCTGCGAGAAAACACAACACAAGTGGTGCTATCGAAAACATGACGAACGGAGTGAGTTTCCACGATGTGATCACTACCCAAGAGCGCGGGGTTTCGCGAGCTATTGTAGCAGGCTAATGGCAACTATGAAGACCACTACTACAGAAAAATATATAGCAAAGAGGGCACTGCCACGTAGCACCACCATCGCGAGGGGTTGCAACCAACAATATGCTATCGTACATCTTCAAGCATGCTATCAATCACAGCACTCTATAAGCTATAGTGATGCCAAAAATCGTAGGTTTGATGCCATGAGCAAGGTGTTGCTACGAGACTGGTTATCACTGGGAATTTGCAGCGACTAAGCATGTTGCCCTAGCCCTTTGTTTCTGCTGAAGAATGGCAGCGAACGTGGTGCTGCCATACAGGGTTTTCCTGCGGATGATTGGCAACAAGCTAGGTGTTGCCTGATATGCATACTTTTTGCAATAAATGTGGTTCACACTGTGTTGCTGACAAGTGCCAGATGTAGAAAGGAAAAGAAGACAACAAGCTTGTTGCTACAAGGGAGCCCGTATTCTGGGCCAGGGTGTAGCAGCGAGGTGCTGCCAAATGCATGTCATCTAGTGGGGGATTTTTACGAAAGAGCATGCTACATCGAATACCTTTGATGTTCAGAAAAAAAAATCACAGCATGCACATGCTGCCAAGAGCGAGAGAAAATAGTAGGTGTAGTCTTAAACAAAATTTCTGAGCAACTGCTCCTTAGGGTACCAACTCGAATGAGGTACGGGGTTCCAAAAACACACTACCGTATATGCTACGAACATACCCTATGCTGGAAATAACAGGAAATCAGAAAACCCAAAAAAAAAATCTAAATCCAGATATTAACACATGCTTTAAAATCCCTAACTTCCACCAACAGCAAAAAGATTGATTTTTTTAAGATACTTAGACGAAGATTCGGCCATGATGTTGAACATAAGAGTTTTAGAGTTATGTCTTAGATTTCCACAGAATCAAACCAATCAATTTTTCATGAAGGAAATTAGGAGAAATCCCAAAAATATGGGACACTGTTTCGGGCGTTCAGAACTGGACAGGGACTGAAAAAAAATAAATCTGATTGACCGACAGTTTGACAGGGATTTTGAATGACCCTTCGTACCAAATCAGGCCAAGCCCTTAACTACAACGTTAGAGGCCTGTGTCTTGGCTTTCCAAAAAGTCCAAGAACACCCAAATTCGACCAGTATCTAGGTAGATGCAGTTGATTCTTTGTTGTCAAACTCGATAGAGACTGACAAAAAAACAAATCTGACTAACCAATAGTTTGACAGGGATTTCGAATGATTTTGGAGACCAAATCAGGCCAAGCCCTTAACTACAAAGTTAAAGGCCTGTGTCTTGGATTTCTCTAAAGTCCAAAAACACCCAAATTTGACCAGTATCTAGGCAGATACGGTCGATTTTTCAAAGTCAAACTGAACAGAGACTGACAAAAAAACAAATCTGACTAACTGACAGTTTGACAGGAATTTTGAATGACTTTTGGAACTGAATCAGGCCAAGCCCTTAACTACAACATTAGAGGCCGATGTCTTGGATTTTTAGAAAGTTTAAGAACACCAAAATCTGACCAGTATTTAGGCAGATACGGTTGATTCTTCAGAGTCACCTCTGACAAATTCTGGAATTGGGAAAAACCGGTGCATGCAAGAGGTACATGGTGTGTGAACATGCTAGAAAAAAATATGGCAACCATGCATATGAGCAAGAAGGAAAAGAATAGCAAAACAACAAGCAATGTGCATCAAGTTAGCAATGAGAAGATAAAGAAAAATAAAGCTTCAACCATCTCTAATCCGTCCAACTCCTATGCATGGCATAACATGCCATGGGAGAAGGGACTTCATGCTAAAAGAATATGGTTTTCACAAAGTGGAAGCCATGAAAGTCTCTCACCTTGAAACTGTATGGAGTGCTTTAAGAAACGAAAATGGTGAAACCAATGGCTCCCCTTGCTTGAGGTGTAGACAGGAGTCCCTAGCTTGGTACCCACCCCTACACCAAAACACAAAGGGAGGAAGGAGGAAGATGGGCTCACGGTTTTGGAGAGAGAGAAGAGAGAGAGGGGAGAGAGAAAGAGAAGAGAGAAATGAGCTCTCTCTCTCCTTCTTACGGTTATATAGGTTAGGGTTTTAATCCAATGATTGGGACTTAATCTGAAAAATGGAGGATTGTGGTTCACTCACTTAAGTGTCACACCCTTCTAGGCAGTGACACTTTTGTAAATAAGCCCTCTAGCCCCAAAAATGCCCCTATAAGCTTCTATCTTTTGATTTTTTTTGAAATTTCTTATATTAGCACCCCCTCTAGAGCCCTACACGCCCTCTAGGGTTTGTAAAACTTTCAAAAATACCCTCACACGCTCCATTGAGTGAAAATATTCTATTTATCTTATTTTATTTAAAATTACACTTAGGTTTTCTATAATTCACCTTTCTAATCTCCGATAAAACTCTAAAATTTCTTAAAAACCATATTCCTTGTCAAATTGTGAAAGATAAAGAGGGTTTAATTATTTAAAAATGTTGATGGTGCAATTCTAATAACTTTATGTATTTTGATTTAAAACTTAGGGATTTAGTATAATTACGAGAAATATATGTATATATACATAGATAATCGCATTACAAATTTATGTCTCGCATTGAATTTTTTTCTCAGAAAATTCGTGGGTCTTACATGAACTATGTACAAATATATATATTCAGAGAAATCTATACATATATTCAGTTTCAGAACTAAGATATAGTTTTAAAAATATATTTACATATATAAATCGTCTTGACCAATGTGTGTAAGGGTTAGACAACTTAACCAATACACTTAAAGGTTCGGCCCAGCTTAACCGATGCATATATGTGTTCAGCAAGATGAACTGCAATAACTATCCATTCAGCTAGCTGAACCGATTCACGCATGTGTTTAGCCCAGCTGAATCATGCATGATCAGTTCAAAAACTTTTATAAGCTTTCAAACTGCATATTTATGTGGCACTGTATGTGTGTTCAGATCTGAGCCATGTGTGAGTAGTTTCAAAAATATATATATCGATCTTAAAAATATGTGTGCTAGGATGTGTACATATGTGAGTTCAAATCTGAACCATGGTGTTCAAATCTGAACCATGTCCATGTAGTTCTTCAATATATATATATATTAGAGTAAGTAATAAGTTTGAATTATTTTACTAAGTCTGAAATTAGTTCATGATGGGAATATTTTAGAAATGTACTTCACCTATGCTTTGAGTTTTCAGAAATATGAAAAAGGAATTTGCAGGAATTCATGAACTCAATATGCAATGATAATATATGCCATGAATGTGAAGCATGATATGTATGATGTTTTATGTATAAAATGCATGCTTGCATTGTTATTGCTTGTAAATGAGTGTATAGTTCAAGGAGCCTTCACGGTGTTATTGAACATGATTAGGTGGATAATATCATTGTTGAATTTAATATTGTAATCCTTGGAAGCCATGTTTGTATTTTTGTTAGCTCATGTATGAGCTTGGGTCTAATGAGAACCCTTGGGTTGAAAAGAAATGCACCATAAAATAAATATTACATACCTACATTTAACTTGGGATCCACCTTCACAGATGAAGTGCTTATTATATGGGTTAAACTTTGTAGAGCATACTGAATTGGGTTGCGGTATTTGAGCTACTGAGACCTGCTTTACCTATGGTTTAAGGCACTTGTGATTGATCAATCCCTTAACAATAACCCAATAATACATTCAGAAAAATGTCGACCTTAGAGAGGGTACAATGGTATAACCTTAAGTAACATGTCATGTTTTTGGGAGCAAGGGTGTCTCAGATGGTCTCCAATCACTCCAAGGTATAGGGGACCGAGACTATCTATGTATCCTAGGTGATAGACCTCAACTACTGTAGTTAGTCCTAGATGCATCTTTACTGAACATTTGCACCACTGCAGGAATTCTCTCAACCCTGGGAATCCCATTTTGGATATTTGGTCTATTAGGCACTTCAGAAAATTATTCATATGGTATAATAAACACATGTCGTGACCTAAGCAGATACAAAAATGATACTTATATACCCGGGGATGTTAATTAAGAAAAACATGACTTGCCTTGACACATTGAATGTTAATTGTTCTCTAATGTTGAGATATATGTTTGCTATTTATATTAATGTTGAGATATATGTTTGCTATTTGCATTGATGCTAAGATATATGTTTTCTTTATTCTGCTTCAATTATATCATGATCATGTTAATTGTTGAACTCTAATATCATGTTTATGATGAATGTTTTAGCATGTGCGATTTTGATAACTTATCGGGTTTCTTAAGTCTAACCCTGTTTTATGAATAATACAGGTGATGAATGATCTGTAATGTGGTGATGTGATATAGTTGCGAGACTGGTGGACCATGCTTTTATCCTCTGTCCATCCTAGGATGTTTTGTTTTTTTCTATCTCAATTAGAATAAGATGATTTTGACTTTTATGTATGAATATATTTTTGGTTCAAATGAATATTGTTATATTATGATTTAAGTTGGAATGATATTGCATTTTATTTCAATTCACGTAGAGTCGAATTCTTGATGAAATCTTTTAATGTGTAGAACTAGATTCAAGTCCGAATAGGAATTGGATCCCATTCAGTTTAGAGTTGTTAGTTTTTATAACCCGCCAAGGTTATCCAATTTAAAAATCAATCTATTTTCATTGTGTACCGATCTTCTCATTCAAGTTGGATTATATTTAAAAAAATGGTTAAAAGTTTTCACTTATTTTGAGTTGAAAATTCTGGGGCATTATATAATTACCCCAACTCTATTCCCTTAACTATTCTTCCTTGTATTTTAACCTTAGAACCCTTCCTGCCTAGTTAGGGTACCTGCCAACCATAAAAAATCTGATCATTTATGGTTTGATAATAGAAGTTTTGTATTTTTAAAGGCAAATTTAAGACCCTACCATGAAAGCATTGCCAAAATCACCATGTTCAAAGGCGAACTTAAGAACTCACTGCAGAAGGATGTAAACACCCCAAATTTTCACTCGCATTCACAAACACCTCTCTTTAGCCATTGAGACATGTTCTCTGGGACTTTTGGAAATCAAATGGGTTGATACTTGAGCTTGGGTCACTCAGAGGCCCAATTTTTGTTTCAAATTCTCAATATTTCTCTATTTTGGCTCGAATATTCATCTTTAACTACAAATTTTCAAAACCTTGTTTGTGTTTGGAGTCTGGGATTTCAAATCCCTCATTCAGAGTTCATTGCATGTCAGTGCATATCGTTGCATATCAGTTCATAGCATTTCACATCATTCCACTGCACAGCATGTCATCTCGAGGTCCAGAATTCCAATTTTGAAATTTCCAATCTAGATTCGAATTTTAAAAGCTTTTTCAAAATCAATTCCAAACTCTGGGTCTTTAAAATTGACATTTTTACCCTTTGTTAACCACCAGGACTTTGAATTTCAAAATATTTTCCCGAGAAAACAATCTGGATTTCTTTCAAACTCGATTTTCAAATTTCTTTTAAGTTGGACTCACTTTGCCAAGGGGGATGAAACTCTAAATTTTGAAGTTCATTTCAAAATTGCAAAAGCTTTTTTATTTAGTTCAAAAGTCTTTATTTCAAAAATTTTATAAAATCATTTTAGTTTCTTTGGTTTTTCAAAATAAATGGGACCCACTCTAAGTGGCGCCACATTTGAAAATTTTCTTTCAAGTTCAAAATATTAAAAAAAAAATCATGTGGGCCCATGCCAAGGTGGTGCCACACATGTCTTTTTATTCATTCCAAAATGATGTGTGCCCCCCTCCAATGTGGCACCACCTTTGAAAATTTTCAAAAAAAAAAATCTTTTTTTAGGAAATCACTATTCTTCTCTTATTTTTATATTCTTTTATTTATTTATTTATTTATTTATTTAGTTTAGAAGTAGGGAGTGGACCCCACAAGGGGGTTGACCCCCTCTCTCTCTCTCCTTCCTTTCCTTTCTTCTCCCTCTCCTCTTTCTTTCCTTTCTTCCTTTTTCCCTCTCTTTTTTTCTTTCCTTTCTTATTTCCTCTTTTCTTTCCTTCTTCTTCTTCCCCTTCCTTCTTTTCTTTCCTTCTTTCTTTCCCTCCTTACTCCTTGACGCCACCCACTCCCCACGTAACTCCCTTCCTCTTTCTAATTCCCTCAACAAGCACACAACTGGACTCTTTCTTCTCTCTCCCTCTCTTGCCCTCTTAACTCTAGCAGCTCTCTCTTTCTCTCTCTCTCTCTCTCTCTCTCTCTCTCTCTCTCCCTCTTCTTTTTACTCCAGCCATAGCATAGACTCCTTTTTACCACCAACTACAGGCTTCAGCCCCTCCATTGGTGACAGCCACCGGTGCAACCCTCTCCATTGTCGCAACTACCTCAACCTTCCCCTTCAGCCGATTCCATCTCTTCCAAGGATTCCTCCAGCCGCAGCCTCCACCTTGCTTCCTCCACGGCCTCCTCCTCAGCCGGTGCTAGCAGAGCTTCTTCCCCCAAGGGAAATTTTATTTCGCCTTCTTTCTATTGTGAACTCAGCATGAATCCAGTCCAAACTGAGTTCACACAGCTGAGAAACCTACTTCATGCAACTGTGATATTGGTTTTGTTGTTAGAAAAGAAAAAAAAACTGTGTAAGGAAGAGGATCCGTCCGATCCATGGAAATATGCATCTAGGACTAACTAAAAAATATGGCTCATACTTCCTTCATCCTCTTTGTTTTTACTGTTTTTCATGATTGGTTGCACATTGTAAGCATCACGTTTGGTTAGATTCATTGTTTTGTTTAAGTGTTGTTTTAATTTCATTAAAGTAGGTTTAATATTATATAGGATTCTATCCATGTGCACTGTACATCCATTATTTTATATAGAGATTATTCACGTAAAATCATTAAATTTTTACCCTGGATGTGTTTGTTTGTTTTTGATTTCCTGAAAAAAGTTTAGGTCCTTTTGAGGAACATAGCTATAATAAAAAATTGCAATACCGGATCTTATTTCTGGTGCTGTAAATATACTATGGGTTTTGGATGTTGAACTATTAAATTGAGATCTCCCTCATGGAAGATCTGATTAATGATCCAAACAATGCTATGTGTTCGTGAAAGGATCTGCAATGTTTTGGAATTTTATTAGAATTTTCTGTTAAAATTTGGTATTTTTCATAAATTGTTCTCTCTAGACCCTTCTGCAGTACCTGTTACAGGCTTGTTAGAGTCTTAGACCGACTTAAGTCGATCATGGCTCACAGCCTGTAAGTTGAATGCTTTATCTATTGGAAGAGGAATTGATCCTCATGATGTCCTCTATCATTTCCCATAATTTTAAGATTTTAGGATTTATATTTCTATTTTTCCTAGATTTTAAAAGTTTACCTATCGATTTCCTATTCTTGATGGTTACAGTAATTTAAGCCTTTGATAATCTAGCGTGTTCTCTGCAAACATAGATCCAATGATAAATCTATAAAAATAAGATATGATCCTCTGTTTGTCTATAATCCCCTTCTAATTGTTTGTAATTTTTTGTTACTGTTTACTATTTTTCCTATAATTTTAGACAAAATCCTGTAATTTCTCATTAGTTTTTTATTTGCCGGAATCCGATCGGTATTGCCGGAGTTGTAATTCTTCAACTATAGGTCAAATCCCAAATATGTAAAAGACAAAAATCATCATCTAATTGTCTACTATCACCCTGTAAAATTTGGTGAATTTCTATGGTAAGTTAGTACCTGAAAGCATGTTGTCATTAGGATAGGTGCATGCTTGTAGGCTAAATTCATGTTTTTTTAGGGTTTTTATTAATTTTCATATTAAAATAGTGCCATAAAAAATGATTTTCGTATTTTGTTCCATTCTTAGGATCAATTGTCCATGCCAAATTTGGTGTGATTTTGAGTTCAATTGCCATGTGTGTTAGCCAAACTATCAAAAGAAATGTTTAATTCGCGCGAAATACAAGCAAAATTCAATATTTTGGTGATATTTTTGCATTTTTAGGGTTTTAGCATGCATATAATCATAGCATATCATCTTATGTTTTATTTTATTCTCATTTGCATTCATCTGAATTTCAAAAATTCTCATTTTTATAAAATTTCTTTCTAAAAACCCTGATTTCAAGGCCATAGTCTTGTTATCAAGGGCATTTTGGTCATTTTCATCATAATTTCGAATTTTTAAATCTTTATTTTCATATTTTCATACATTAGAATCATTTATTTCTTGTATTTATATCAGGAAGGTATGAATCGGGTTTGTATCTAGATAAAATCCGATAATTTCTTAATATTATTGGATAAATTCAGAAAAACCTACATATCTGTACTAACCCATTTTTTAGTTTTGCAGAGATATTCAAGTGGAAGACTTTATTCATTTAGTTCTTTTTATTATTTGTTATTTGATATAATATCAGATGTAATATTGGAATAAGAGTTACATTTCTGCATAGAATAGGGTGCATTGCATATAGTTTGCTTTCGTAATTTTCAATATCTGATGAATGACAATTCATGCAAATGTTCTAAATCCACTATGATTGACACAAATGGCATGTGCACGAGCTTTTAGGAAGTTGACAAACGCGGTGGAATTCATATTTATGGCCATAGTCAGGATATGAACGAGACCCAGATTTGTCATCTTCCTACAAGCCACATTCAGTCTACACACTTAGGCTAATTTTGAAAACCACTGCATTTTTCAAAAGGATTCTCTCAAATTCCTCAAAAAATATTCTTTAAATTTACATTCATTCATTCATATTAGTTAAGTCGCATCATGAAAGCATTTCAAAGGACCATATGCCTTTTTACCGATTCATTTCACTAAGAAATTGATTTTTTCAAAAAGAGTATTCAAGTTATTTCAAAAATCAATTTTCTCAAAGTTTTTAATCAATTTTCCATTCAAAAGGTAATTTTCAATGTGATCCATGATTTTCAAAGAATATCGTTTTCAATCATTTTCCAAAATATCAGAAGCAAACAACATTTTTTCAAAATGTGCATTTTTCAAAAACTTCATAGCACATACCTGATTCTCTGTGCATTTAAGAAATAGAGCATGATTTAGATATTCGAGCCTAGCTAAGCATATGTTGATCCTTGGTTCAATTACCCCTGGTAAAGGCGCAAGGAATGGTTGAACCTCGTACCGATAGGCGAGTCCCATTCTACAGAATTTTCTCGCAAATTTAAAAAATGGAGGTGAGTTATTTTCAAAAATAATTTTCAAACTTTGGTCGAATTTGACTCGCAGAATCGTTTATTTCTCTCTCGCGGAGAGGAAAAATTTTGCGATGACAACAGGTTTGGCGACCGTGATGAGACCTGTCTTCGCCTGATCAACCGTGTGCCTTGGCTTAGCTCAATTATCAAAATTGTGTTCTACAAAATGTCAACTTTTACTTTCTGATATCATGTGAACCTAGGAGCCTAGACTCGAACCCAACTTACATGGATTGCATATAGACTAGACATGGTTTTGTAGGACCTATTGAGGAGAAATTATTCATGTTCACATAGACTTAGGTCTCATACAACCCTCCTCAATCTAGGATTTATGTGTAAACATTGTTTGCTTCTTCAAAGTTTTCAAAAATCTATCTCTTTAGGTCTTAGAGCCCTTTGTTTGCTTGCATGTGCTCATATTTCAAAAACAACCCTATCTATTTCTACCAAATCTTTACATTGCTGGGCTTTCTTCTAGAACCATAGTTTGGGACAAAGCCTCACAACTGTGCCACTTATTTGGGCTGACACCCCCCTGCCACGTACCAAGGGCCATAGTCCAAAGTATATCGATAGGTGCTCAAGGATGTTGGGAAAACACAAGCCTAGAACCAGAGACGAATTTATATGCCACATACTTCGGGTTTCGACTCGAGTATATCAGCATAGCATGATTGGACACAGATGATCTAAGCCTAGAGTCAGGATTAGGGTCCTACAACCATTTTTAAACTGATGCATTTAGAGCCAGCTTCTTAGAGAGTGATGTATATGCATTATTGTTTGTGCATGATGCGGTTGATTGTCTGATAGTCATTTTCCCTTTTATTTTCTCATATTTTCTATAACTTTTCCTAAATATACTGGACGATTTTTCAAAATACTTCAATTTCTATCTTTTGTGAAATATTTTCTTTTTCTCAAAACCCTAGACAATTTCCCAAATTATCTACTTTTCCTCAAAACTTTAGGTGATTTTCTATCCTTCCGTTTCTCTGGACTTCATGTTTCTTAGCTTCATTTTTACCCTGCCTGCAATTTTTCAAAATTCCTATATTTTTCCTAAGTCTTATTCCAATTTTCCCTTTGTTTTCCAATCCAATGGCATCCAGTCAGCTCGACTCTATCTTTCCTGAGGGCCATATCTCCTATGAGGTGCAACAAGGTCTTCCCGAGCATCGAACTCTCAACACTGGATCCTTCATTCTCCAGTGGTATTACTTCTGGCTCAAGAATTTTTCCAGTATGTTTTCGAACCATCTGAGCGATTGCAGGTTAGAACTGGCATTAGCAGTGGGAAAATAAACAATCAACGACAACTTGATGCATGCACTGGCAGAGCGATGGAACTTGCGCACTTGTACTTTCTGGTTCTCGTGGGGAGAGATGACCCTGCTGACGAATGAGTTTTTAGAGATCATGAGATTATCTGAGCCAGCCGGTTAGCCTGGAGACCCATTGAAGTAACAATTCTTGATCAATGTCAAGGGTCTGGATCCCCGAGATGCCTTAGCTCGCATGACAGGACGTAGGTCTTGGCCACCAATCAAAGTAGATGAAAATGAATATGTGGATTTGCTCAAGATCTACTGACAGTATGGGACATTCGTAGAAGTCAGCTCATTATCCCAAACAGCTCGAGAGAAAATTCAACATGTAATGGTCTTATGTACTGTAGGACTGACCTTCTTTCTAGATAGACATAATTATGTGGATATCAGGATAGTTCAACTCCTGCGAAGGTAGGGAAGTCGACAGACAAGTCGTCTCTCTATAGCCATGGCCGCACTCACTTTCTTATACCAAGGGTTGACTCGCTTCACACATGGAGAATTGATTCTAATAGAAGGGTGTACCTACGCACTACAGTCTTGGTTCTTTCAACATGTGCCAACCAGAACCAGTTCATTCAAGTACAATGGCAAAGAGCTTCTTCTAGTTGCGCGATACCAATTCTTGATCGACAACCTCCAAGAGGAAGAAGTCATGTGGGACTACTTTGATCGTCAGATATCTCTTCCCAGATACACTTATGCATATGGTAAGCGGTTCAAGCTACTTGGCTCATTCTTCTATGTCTACTACCATCCAAAGCGATGCGTCAGGCAGTTTTTTCAGAGATAGAAGCGCGTTGAAGCTCGACTACTATGAGGGTTCATGCCAGAATTTGATCTTGCATTAGCACAGTGGTCCAGAGTATATCATTTTGCCACATATGGCTGAGATTCTTTTGTCACTCTTACTTTTTTCTCGGGTCCTTGAGTGTCTGTCGACTATCATGAGTGGTGGCAAATTGTTTGTCCTTTTTGTCAAGTCTATTATTAATCATGTTTTTCTTTAATAAATTCCTTCAATTTTTATTCTATCATGGTTTGATGACCTCACTTAGGTAATACGGCATATTTCCAGTTGTTTGCTCTCTTTACAAAGAATGACAGCGCACTTGTCGTGATCTCAGCGGCGACTCAATCCCTAGTAATGGGATATCTTTTCAATTATCTACCAAATTCTCATCAAATCTCCCCCCCCTTTAAAATCATTCTCAGAACCTAACCCTCAGTTTTGCCCTGCAGAGAGCGTTCATGATATTTAATGGTTCATATGAGGTCAGGCAAGAAAACTACATCAGTCTAACACGTAGTATATTCAACGGCCTCAGAAGAAGAGATGGACTCCCCCTAGTCAGTCAGGAGCCAAGGTCAGCAAGCCAAGGATGACATCAATCCTCAGATGTACGCCCTATTCTAAAAAATGATGAGTGAACAGGCTGGAGCCAGTTTTGAAAAGGTTTCTAGCAAGAAAAAGGTCAAGGGTTGGACAATCAAGAAGCCGGTAAAAATATCCAAGAAGCGTGTTCAACATGAGGATAATTTCAATGAAGCTGAATCAACGGAAGGCACTGATGAAGAGTATGAAGCCCAACAGACATTTTAAAAATCTCCTCATGGACAAGGTACAACTAGCAAATTGAAGAATCAAGTAGTGGACGATCCAGTCCAAATACAGTTGAAGAAAATGGCCAAGATGGTCAAGGATTTGCAAGCCCGCGACAAGGGCAAGAAGGTCTTCACAAGCAAAGATTTCTATGATGGTTTGGAAGGGGACGATGATCTCGACAATCTCCCTAAAAAATTTATCAAGTTCGATGGATCCGGCGACCCAAAAGCACATATGGCCATGTTCTTTGCCGAATGTGCAAAGTTCAAGAAGGATAACCGAGCTCTATTCCTTTGTTTCCCTCGCAGCTTGGAGGGAACAACCGCCAAATGGTATTCAGAACACATCAATCCCATTGAACTCAAGGATTTTGAGAAGGTAGTCAATCTTTTTGTCGAACGGTTCTTCTTCAATGCCAAGGCACTTCCAACTCTTAACCATCTATGCAACCTCAAGCAGAAAGAAAACGAGAAGGCTAGGGATTTCATTCACAGATGGAGGTCAGCTTGCACTAAAATCAGGGATCCGATATCATAAGGGCACGCATTGTCTCTAATCCTAAACAATCTTTTACAACCCCTAAGAGGTTTAATTTCTACTTCACCATCAAGAACTTTCATCGAATTGACATAACGAGCCAAATGGCTTGAGATGAGCATGAAAAATGGAGTTTATGAAAGCTTCACCTTTACCAAGAGCAACAATCAGAATGAGCAAAAAAAGAAGGCTCATTTTACTCATTTTGTCAATAATAACAGTTGGAATTATCACAAAGAACATAAGAGGGATTATTGTTATGGTGCAAGGGGTTTAAATCCCCACAAAAATGATCAGAAAGGCAAATTGATTCCCCAGTACAACAAACCACCTCAGCAGGAGCAGGGATCGAAACCACGTGAAAAGACAAAACATAAAGGATGAAGCTATGAAAGAAAATTCACTCCTCTAGACCAATCACTCGAGGCCGTGCTCGAGTACATGTTATCCAAGGATATGGTCAAGCTCCCCAGAATAGCCGATCCTCTTGTACCCATGGAAAAATTGAAGGACCAATTCTGCAAGTTCCACCGGACAATGGGGCACAACACTGAGAACTATTTTGTTCTAAAAAACATCATTCAGGACTACATCGACAAAAATCTTCTGGTGGAGGGCACCGAAGATGAAAAAATGACTATTCTGAATCAACCATTTCCTCAATATTCTGCGGTAGTCATCTCTGAGAAACCATTTTAGCCGCAGGATCACATCAAGCCATGCTCCAACAAGGATATCCAAGTTCAGCACCAAGTCCTCATTGTTATCATTGCAAATTTTTTCCTCTTGTTCCTCTTTTCCTTTTTAGCTTCTTTTCCCTTTTTGAAGGAGAATCAAAGATAGAAAAGAAGAGAGAAGAGAAAAGAAAAGAAAAGAAAAGAAACAAAAAGAAAGAAAAGATAAATTCTTTTGCAAAGGTCTCACTTGATCTTTATTTGAAAATATTTTGAAATTATTTGCCTCCATTTTTTGAAAATTTGCGGGAAAAATGGAGAGACGGGATTCGCTCGTTGGTACGAGGTTCAACTGTTACTGGCACCTTTACCAAAGGTAATTGAACCAAGGATCAAATTTATGCCTTTTGCTTTGCCTAAATAATGTCTAAGAAATTATTCTAAGTCTAAAATGCACAATAAATCATGCTTGTGTAATGAAAATGCAAGGATGTATGCTTTTGAGAAGAATAATTTAGAGATTTTGGGATTTTTCAAGTGATTTTGAAATAAGTTTAAAAATATTTTAAAAAAAATGATTTTACAAAGTTGAAGATTGATTTTGGAAAAGTTAAACTTTGAATCTAACTTAGAATTTGAAATAGATCTGAAAGAAGAGACTTGAAGTTCTAAGTCTTGGAATAATCAGAGATTGAAAAATGGATTAGGATTTGATTTGAAGGAGAAAGACTGGATTTAGAGTTTTGATAAATTGAGAGAAAATGTTGATTTGAAATTTCAGACTTGGAGTCTGAATAAAATCTGATTCTGGAGTTCAAAATCGATTTCTGATTTTGAAATAGAGATTAGACCTTTGAATTTGGTATTTGAACTCAGCCTTTGGTTTTTGGGAATTGAATTGAAAATTCAATTTGAAACTTTGAATTTGAATTTTGATCTAGAGATGGGAAATGGGTTTGAAAATTGGATTTGAAAATCAAGATAGAATTTGAAAATGGAATTTGATTTGAGAAATCCAGATGGAATTTGAAAATAGAATTAGATTTAAGAAATCCAGATGGAATTTGAGAATTGAATTGGATTCAAGAAATCTAGATGGGATTTGAAAAATAGAATTGGATTTGAGGATCCAGATGGAAATTTTAAAGATGAAATTGGATTTTGAGAATCCTGAATCGACCTTGAAATCTGCTTTGAATTTAGAGAAAACCAAATTTTGAGATTCAAAATCAATCTCAAAACTTTGATTTTGGATTTTCAAAAATGAATTGGATTGAGAGTCAAGACTCAATTTTAGAACTTTGGAGATTTTGGAATTTGAAATTTGAAATGGAGAATAGAGAATAAAACTTGATTTTAAACTTGAATTTTGAAATCAGGAGATGAACTTGGAATTTTCAAAGTTGAATTGAACTTTGAAATTTGATTTGGAATATTGAATTGACTTTAGAATTGAACCTTGAACTGAGAAATGAATTTGGAATTTCAAAGTTGAACTCTGAAATTTGATCTGGTTTGGGAATTGAATCTTGGACTTGGATATGAACATGAAATTCCAAAGTTGAATGGAACTTTGAAATTGGAATATTGAAGTTTGAATTTTGAAATAAGATAGAATTGAGAATAAGAAGATCAATTTGAATTTTATAAATAAGAATTGAAGATTGATTTGAGAAATGAGAAAAACATTTGGAAATTTATCTCAAAATCACTTGAATTTTTTAAGATGATTTGAAATAATATGAAAAAGAATGCAATTCTATCCTAAATGATGAATGCTTTAAAAGAATTTGAAAATTGAATTTGAAAAGCATATTCCATTCTTTAAGAGAATTGAAATAAGATTAATATTATAATACATTCGTGACTATGGTCACAGATGTATTATAAAATAATTTATATTTAAATTCAGATAAAGAATAAAATATAGTTTGGTGCCTTTATAGGGTTTGAAATGAAATTAACCTTCAATATATCCTGACTATGGCCATGAATATATGTTTTGAGTTAATTTACAAGTCAAACTCTCATAAAGGAAGAAAATTTTAGAAAATATGATGATTTTTTGAAAGAGACACAAGTGTGGATCCAATGTCATTCCATAAAATATAAAAATCTTAAGTATTGTTCACATTTTGACTATGACCATAAATGCAAATCGTCTACTTAGGATTAATTACTTCTTATTAGAATGGTGCACATGTCATTCATGTTTTCATTCATGAATTTTTGAAATAAAAGAAAAAAATAAGATGAAACAGGTCATTCTAGAAAAAAATGCATGCTCATACATTCTATTCTAAGCTGGAAATATAAATTTTTTATTAATATCTAGCTATTACAACCTTGAATGGAATTGAAATTCAAATTCCTAAACTAAGAAGAAAAATAACTTTTTTTGCCTAATTCTTGCAAAATTCAAGTTAGCACAAGATAGAAAGAAATATCATTTTTTTTAGGTTTAATATGCAAATGATAGAATGCTCATGCCTATGCTTTAAGCTAATGAATGCATCATGGATGAGGAAGCATATACATTGGAACATATTAAATGAGGGAATGAATGTCTAAAATGCATGTGATATGCTATGGGAAATACAAATATAAAGATAATGTATGATATGCAGGAAGGTGCTATGAAAAGGAGAGGCTATGCAGTTGGAAATATGAAGATGCAGGGGAAACATACAGCAAGAAGTTTGATTTTGGTTTAAACAAAGCAAGATGAAGGTATGTGGGTAAGTGGAGTGAATGTGAAGATGTATTGAAATATTGAAGCTGGGGCAACGTTCAGCAATGGAGGTAGATGCAAGTGGCTAATGGGAGGTTGTGAGAGTGCTGGTAGAGTATATATGGATTGCTAATGTAATAATGACAGCAGGGGAAAAGATGAAGATGTTGTGCATCTGACTTACCTTCAGCTGATTAGGTAATGCAGGGAATGATTATGCTGGGAATGCATTGTGAAAGTGCAGAAATAGAATGTAACTTACAGTAGGTAAGTGTAGGAAAATGGAGGTATGAAACACAAGGTACTGTGCAAATGCTGTATGCATAGATGCAGCGATAGCACAAGTTGTAGGTGTTGGGAAGGAGTGTAGGTAGTAATGCTAGGCATTATTGTAGGGGTTGGAAAAGGAAGATACAACAATGCACTGGCATGGTTGTAGGCATGTTTAGGAGCTATAGCAGTTCCAAGCACTGCTGTAGGTGCAAAGAGAAGTATCACAACAGCATGCTGGCAATGTTGTAAGACCATAAAAGGCTACAACACTGTTGTAGGTGAGTATAGCATGCCTATGCTGCAGTGATAAAAGGTGATGGCAGTAATAAGTAAAGGTAAGTGAAGATGGTATAATTAGATGGAGGCTATATTGCAGGGTGTTGATGCAATTGACAGGTAGGTGTATGCATAGGGGAGGTTATTAGTGTGATAATAAAGGGGATGAAATGTGTTGGAGCTGAATAGTGGATGAACACAGGTGGTAGGTGACAAGTCTACATATGTGTGGAGCTTGTGTAGAAAGGCTGTGGTGTAGTGAATATGGATTGTGCATTTGTGAAAGAAGTGAGTTGTACAGGGGATAGGTGTGCTGCTGAGCAGCAGGTGCATAAGCATACAATGTGTGGCTGGGAGTACAATGCAGGTGAGGTGGTGATCATGCTGCTGTGTGGTTGCAGTGAGTGGGTCTAGGTGAAGGTCTGAAACAGAGGTGGGTACCAAGCCCCAGGCTCACTGTGGCAAATGACAACAGTGTCATAGAGCTTAACAGCAAGATTCTTTGCATCTTCAGGCAATCCATCCCAGAACTCAAAAATTTCAAGATCGCCATGTTGCAGAATTTTCATTCTAAGTTGGGTTTCTCTCTTTTTGTCCAATGCTGTGATATAAGACCAAGCTTTTGAACTGTACCCACCACCAGAAAGAAAAAGGGACCATCCAGAGAACACATGGTCAAGCAGGATTGGTCTTGGCTACTGATTTTGTCTTTGGATTTCTTAAAAACCCAAAAAGCTTATCTATCAATAAAGATCTAACTAGTCATCCAAAACTTGGCCTTACATACTTCAGCATGTAATAGTTTCTATCTTTAATTCCAACAAAAGTGTCAAGCAAAACAATAAGAAAAAGGGAAAAACCAAGAAGAAAGATTTTCTCCATCTCAAGGAAGATGCATGCCTTTTTGATAGATGATGGCTTCCAAACAAAACAGATTTTTAGTTAAGATATTGTTTGTTTTAAAAATGAAATGGCTAACACAGAAATTCCTGGTTGCAGGCGGCTCAAATGAACCTCATGATAGGTATCAACGCGATTCTACAGCAAAACCAACCCGATGACTTATAACAAATTTGATAGAATTTTGCAGCAAAATAGGAATTCAATCATACAGGCAATTCATATCAAACCATATGTAAATGCTGCATTTCAGAGGCAACGAATGGAAGAGGAACTAAAACATGGAAGCATATGTCAAGACCTATGCTAACATGACTAACGTGATGCAGGAATGGACTATCAAAGAAGATAATCAAGAGTTTAAAATTGAACTATTCACGATAGTACAGGAAATCAAACTAAAATGGACTTATTAAAAGAATAGATGAAATCTATAAACAATCAAGAGTTCAAGATGAAGACATGTTATTCATGACTGAGCAGGAAATCAAAATAAAAAATAGAAAGGGGAAATGGGATCTGAATACAGGGGTAAGATGTTGCTAAGATTAAGCAGATAGCATTGTATAATCGAAAGACACATTATAATGAATAACATGAATGGAAATTAGACCAGAATTCAGGTGATCCACACAGAATTCCTGAACTCGATAGCATGAACAGAACGAAAAATAAATAAATTGCAGAATCAGAAGGAGAATGTTGGAACGTGATTGTTCCATTTCATATTGCACACGGATAGATTGATTTGCTATAAGCAAATCGAAAGCTACCCAGGGTGCTTAAAGGCACGATGAACAAGGAAAAACCAAAATGAAAACAGAAATAACAGGAAAAAGGACTACATACCATAGTTGATGCTTCGGGATTGAAGCTCCTTCAGTCGATGGGAAAACCAGCAAGAGAAGATAAGAAGAAGGAGAAAGGGGAGAATAAGAAGAAGCTCAATCCGTGAAGGGGAGGGGTGAATACGGATTGAAATGAATGCTATAGGCAAATCAAAACTGGATATCTAAACAAAAGAGAGACCATAAAATGAAAATGAGAATTCAGCAATACAACCGACAATTAAGCATAATAAAGCTCATCATCATTAAAATGGACAAAATCTCATCATAATTAAGTGAATGGAAACTAAATCAAGATTCAGATGGACTGTCAAAGGCTATTGAATCTGAATAGCATAAACAAAACAATAATAAGTAAATTGCAAAATAGAAAGATGTTGGAACGTATTCATTCCTTTTGATATTGCTTATCTGTAACTCGATTTGATGTGCATCAATGGGGTCAAAAATAAGAAAACCACAAGAAAAATCAGAAAAACAAAAGGAAGGGGAATGCTTACCGTAGCTATTACTGGAGGTTGAAGCTTTTTCGATCCGTCCAAAAGAGAGGAGTTTATATGGCTTGGGGGTGTCTTCTGGATGTGACCTGTTATCGTCACAAAAATTCTTCCCTTCCCTGCAGGAGAGAGGGGAAAGCGCTTCCGCGAGTCAAACTTGACCAGAGTTTGAAAATTGTTTTGAAATACTCGCCTCCGTTTTGAAATTGCAGGAAAATTTCGAAGAATGGGACTCGACCTGTCGGTACGAGGTTCGACCGTTCCTGCCGCCTTTAACAGGGGTAATCGAACCAAGGACCAAATGTGTGCTTGACTTAGTTAAATTATCAAAATCGTGTTCTATCCTAAATGCACAGAGAATTCAGACATGTGCTATGAAATTCTGTAAAATGCAAGTTGGAAAAACATGATGTATGCTTAGAAAACATTTTGGAGTTGGAAAAGTCTTTCTCAGGCAAAAGATGAAAATCGATCTCTCAGGAAACTCAGATAAAAGGATTTGAAAATCATAAGAAAGTTTATAAAGATTTGGGAAAATCATGAGGGAATGCGAATCTTGGGAAAATAGAGAGAATTCTTGAGAAAAGGTAAACACTTGAAGAGAAACTATTTGTCAAGGAAAATTCCAACTCTGAAAACTTTCTTTGGAAAATGATTGGAAATTCATAGGAAAACTCTTTGGAGAAGGAAAATCAAAACTCAAGAACCTGAAATCCTGAGAATCTCAGTCTTGAAGCATTGGAAAATCGATTTTGATTCTTGAGAATGATGAAAACTCCTTTTTAAAATGAATCTTAAGAAAAGAACATTTTTCGGGGAAAATCGTAAAAAAACTTGACTGGGGAAATCCAACTTTGAAAATTTTCAGAGTTTCTTGAGGAATTGATTTCCTTAGAATGAAATTTTCTTGGGAAAAGTATATGAAAGTACATGATTCCATGATGCCAATGATTTAAATGGATGAAGGCACTTTGATAAAAGATATTCAGGAAAATTTTGAGAAATTTATTGGAAAATGTGTAATAAATCAAAGTAAATTCTTTACATTATCCTACTGTGGCTGTGAATATGTTATGAATTTAATTGATTTAATTCCACAATATTTTGCAAAATTGGAAATATGATGTGATTTTGAAGGTAGCCTAATAGTGTAGGCTCAATGTGACTAATGAGAAGATAGTAAATCTGGGATTCGTCCGTATTCTGACTAGGGCCAAAAATATGGAATCCTCCGAGTTTACTAACTCCTTAATAGCGGGTGCATGTGTCATTCATGTTCATCCATGGTGATTTTGAAATACAATGCATGAATCACATAATCAGGATATTGCAGGAATTCAAACTATATGAGATGCATCCTAATCTAAGCAGGAAGTTAAATATCTTATTCTAAGATTACATCTAATTGTTACATTGCTGACATAAAGCAAAATAAATAAAATAAAATAAAAATATAGAGTTAAAAGAATCGGCATCCTCCAGATTTTCCTTGCAAAGTGGGTTAATACCAGAAATAGAAATACAAAGTAGGCAAAGAAATTGGAAACCTCACATTTACACTAAGTTGTATATGATTACACCTATGCTAATGACAAAATGTATATATGATGACCAAAGTTTATGCCTATGCTGTACAAGTGCAATATACCATAATATACAGGAATATGACTGATTGGAAGCATGCTAATGTGCTATGGAATGTACTAATGACTATATGAAGATAACTATGAATATATCTGAACTGTGGAGGGAAATGCAACGACTGACTAAAAGATAATGGGTATTTACATGATTGACATTTGCATGAATCAGTTGAATAAGATGCGAATTAACAAACAAAAGGCTAATCCATCATGACATACAAAAAAAAATTGAAGTTAAAATCTCTACATGTGACCATAGATAATTTAACAAACAGATGCATTGAGAAAGATTGCTGGGAGAGTCAATACGAAATAGCAAAGCCATCTCAAAAAGAAAAAATGCTACTAATACTAGATATACATAAAATATTGCAAAAGACTATACTAATAGGCCGAAATGGCGATGAACCTATGGGAATGAAGTACACACACTGTAGATGAAAATTCATTGAATTTACTATGAGAGATGACAAATAATACCCAATATGGGGAAAATGCAAGAGGGGTGACGACATTGGGAAATAAAGATATGCACTCGAACTGGTGAAATGAACACAAGTGAGCACTAATTTATAGGTCACGTAACAAATAGCTGGACTAACGAACAAGATACAAAAAAAATGAAATGCTATGTGAGGATAGATGCAGTAATGACACAGACTAAATGATGCCCAGATTAGTTACATGAAGATTAATCCACCTTGATGTGCAGAAACTGCATATTAACATATGCAAAGGTACCCAATATGCATGCTTCAGATAAAACACCCAAAGGAATATTTGTTGTAATTGAGTACTAACACAAGATAGCAGTCATGGTTTTCAGGAATAAAATGTGCTACCAATATATACGGGAGAACGGTGATCATAGCTGAATATTAACATGTGGTGGCATGATGGTGTAAAGACAGATCTACTGCATATCTTGGACAGGCAAAAAATAACAAAGATGACCCTATTAACCTACTAAAAAAAATGACAGATATGTAGTTACAGGAACATGCTAGGACACTTAGATGCAATGGTGTGAATAATACATAAGTAATGTATAGATGACGTATGAACTTTTACTGGATTAAACTAAATTTTATATTCATTGCTAAATTTCAGCGATTGGAGAATTACAATGCCAAGCAAATATTAGCTAGATGATATAAAATAAAGTACCAAATGGTTACAGATACTGTGGAAACTTGAAAATGTATTGTACAACAACAATTATACCAGGTAGTGGGTGTGAAGATTACAGGAAAATATGTAGATGGGATGCATAAGTGACGAAAAGCATCACTCAAATAAACTGTTGGCTACAGATTCTCTGCAAGCTGGTTCATGCTTTCCCTCTAATGGCAAACACATACAGGTAATGTAGAAACCATTATTGAATCCAACTAAAGTTCATCTTGAGTGTCATCAGGTTAGTCTTCATCATCCCTGTAATCTCAACATCAACAAAATCTACCCTCTTGCTGGTGCAAATTAGGTAGTAATAATATAAGACACATATGATGGGTTCACCATCAACATAAAGAAACTGTAGCAATAGGGATACGCAGAGGCAGGTAAGCAAAATAAGTTGCCGAGATAATAAATGATATAAGAATGAGGGGCGGGCGATCAAATGAATGATTAATGATATGCCCTATAGCAACAGGGCTAACTAGTAAGGCAATGGCGGAAAATGGAATACCTCATCAAATGAGGCTCAGGTTTGTACCCTTAACCTGATCGGGCGAAAAATGGATGGAATCTTCGAAGGAAGAAACCATGATGGAACCTTCGGATTTTGCACAATAAATTCGACAGGGTTTTTGCAAAAGGAAGGAAAATGGGGTCCCTAAAGCTTGAAAAGGGATTTATCTTGGGCGCCTCATTTCTGAGACTAAATAGCTTTTGAAATTGCCTTTTGTGATAAAATGATTGGTGGTTGGACCTCGAACCGAAATCGGACTATCTGTGGTTGGACAGTGGGGACACATGGAAGTGTGCGAATCTGAGAGTTCACACTCTCAAATTATAAAAAGAAGGGAAAGAATTTTGAAAACTCCCGTAATCAAGTCCTAAAGAGGGATGGAAAATTGGTGTCGGGATATGTCAAAACGGACATCAAGCTCTCACTCCACGTCAAGATAGCTAGAAAATATTGTTAAAATGTTGAGAATTTTGTTGTTGATTCAAAGTATTTGAAAATGATGCACATTGTTGCAAAGATAGTCCTTCTTTTCTACCTGAAGTATTACCTCCAAACGAGATTGACTTCATAGAATCAAGATTTAGAATCCAAATTGCTTGCGATTGACCTTCTTCGAGGAAGCTATCAATTTCCTTGATATGAACAGGAAAGAGAATTTGATATTATGAAAGCAATTGATGAAAGAATATTGATAATAGAATTTCACAAAATTTAAAGAAGATTCTTGATAGATTTGGCAGTTTGATATCCTGGGAGCTTCTCTCATGATAATCTTTCGACACTTTTTTGGCTCTCTTGGGTTTCGGTTACATCCTCTTTCATTTTGGAGATGTCTTGACTTTTTCTTTCTTTCTTTTTCCTTTCTCTCTCTCTCTCTTTGAAAGGGTACGTCACAAACTCCTTCAACTTGGAGATGTTCTGATCTTTCTGTGCTCTAGAGGTTATGTTGATGATGTGGGCTTATTGGTTGGAGATCTCTGGATGATAGCGAAAATTAAATATCTTTTAGGGATTGTCGGGAGGTTCATCACATCTGCCTTCATCTCGACAGTGTTTTGGACTTTCTCTGGAAGGATCCGTCACAAACTCCGTCATCTTGGAGATGTTTCAAATCTTCTTTGGCCCCAGGGGTCTACTCGCTTAATTCGCCTTCATCTTGACGACAATCGAGAGATCCCTTTTGCGGATATTTAATTGCAGCTTAGGTGATTTTGAGGAGGCAGGGCTTGGGTGAATTCTCTCTTTTTTCTAGCACTCAGGATATTTCCACTGCCTCATCTTTACAAGAATAATCTTTAGAGATGTGTCATAACTGCGATCAATATCAATCATTTATGGCTTTGCAATAACATTGAATCTTCTTTTCTGGCCATATCGAGGATTTATCCTTCATCATTTTGGTTGGCCAATAGAAAGAATTTGAATTTTGGAATCTCTCTTCGCAAAAGCTTCACTCTTTTGGAAGTAATACTGAAGGTAAACTAAGATAAAGATTTGTGCAGTAAAGATTCTGAAATCAACAAATAGTTTGATTGATAAATTGACAACATGTTCTTGAAATCCTTGGTGAAAGAGAGTATTTGAGATCCGGTTTAACACATCCGTGAAGAAAATTATCCTCTCCTTTCCTCAAAGGAGAAGATTCAGGCTTAGCCCTTACCTGAATGGGAAATGGGAATTACTCCTCTCTTCCCTGAAGATGAGGTGTGATCATGCATATAATTCAGGGTTTATTAACATTTAAATATGCATGATTTTATGAAATAATGTTTCAAAAACCCAATTTTATGTTAGTTTTTGAGTAAATGTGCTAAAATGATTTAAAAATAGAAAATGCATGAAAAATAGTTTTATTTTTACATTTTTATACATATTTTAGTTTTTGTTATATTCATAATAGTTTAGTTTTAGTTTGCAATTAAAAATGAAATAAAAAATAATAATAATATAGAAAAATATTTTTTCATTTTAAGTGTTTGTTTTTTTTAAAAAAGAGAAAAAATTTAGAATAGTTTTTTTTAGTTCTTCATAAATAAGTTTTGTTTTTAAATCTTTGAAAATTATATATAGTTTTTGATTTTTGAAAATTGCAAAAATAAACACAAACCGGTTCACCCGGTTGTAAACACCCTAAATTTTCACTCACCTCCCCCAACATTTCCACCAAGTATCATCATTCAGCCTTTGAAATCGTCGGAGGGCAAAATGGTCATTTTCTGAGCCCGGACCTTGCAAAAGTCAAAATTTCATCTGCAACTCTCAAAATTTCAATATTTTTAGCTCAGATGTTCAAAATTTCATTTCTGACAAGAGACGGAAATCCCCAAAGCCCGGTTCAGGATTGCATTTCATAAGACATGGCATTGCATATCATTGCATGAGCATTTCATATCACTGCACTGCACAGCATGTCATTTCGAGGTCCAGAACTCTTGATTTCAAAATTTTCAATCCAGATTAGAATTTTAACTCTTTTCAAAATTGATTTCAAAACCCTGGGTCTTCAAAATTATCAATTCTTTCCATTTTACCCCCAGGGCTCTGAATTTTAAAATATTTCCTCAGGAAAACGATCTGGATAGTTTTAATATGGATTTCAGCCACCTTATCTCAGATTTTGCCCTAGTGACAATTTCAAATATCTTCTTTTTACAAAATTGCCCTACAGGGGCCAACTCTTTTCAAAATTTCTGTTTTGCCAATTAGTCCAGATTTATGAAAATTCCAAAAAGTTGTTGTTTTATCCTTATTGAAACAAAGAAGCAATGTGGGACCCACATTAAGGTGGTGTCACACAGGCTTTTCTTTTGAAAATCTGAATTTTGAAAAACCCAAAAATATAGGAGCCTTGTCTCCTGGATTGGTGCCACTTGTCTTTTCTCTCTCCTCCCATTTCCATGCCAAGTGTCAGTGTGGGGCTACCTTAAGAAGCCGCCACATGTCATCCCATTTATCTGCCATGTGTCAGTGTCCACCATATCCATCCTGCGCCATGTGTCATTCCAAAGGTCACCAGGAGATGCCAAGTGTCATAGGTTGTCCTGTCCAGAAAAAATGGAGCTTGTCTCCTTTGAGGTGGCGCCACTTGAAGTGTGTCTCCTGCAGAGGACACGTGTCAACCTCTCCCTCCTTCAGAAAAGTAGCCTGACACATGTCTCTTCCTACTTTTCTCAGAAAAGTAGGAGACATGTGTCACTCCTAAATTCCTACAGAAAAGGTAGGCTTGTCTCCTCTGAGGTGGCGCCATCTGGAGTGTGTCTCCTGTAGAGGACACATGGCAAGCTCTCATTTCCTCAGAAAAAGCAAAAGACACGTGTCATTCTCTACTTTCCTCAGAAAAAGCAAGTGACACATGTCATTTCCTGCCTCCTTCAGAGAAAGCTAGAATTCAAATATTCAAACTCCAGGCTGAGGTGGCGCAAATCCTGAACTTCACCTTTTCTATTTTGTGTGAGATGGTGCCACGTGTCCCTTTCCCTCCTTTTCCTTCCTCTTGCCACATGGCATCGTAGGAGCCACTCTGAGGAAATGCCACATGTCCATCCTTCATTCCTCCAGAGCCAACCTCCATTTGAAATTCAAATTCACCTTCTGAGGTGGCACCATTTGAGAAGACCTCTCCATACAGCTGACACTTGTCTGCCACATGTCCAGATCTCCCTGCATCAGAAAAAGTAGAAAAACCCCCCTCTGAGGTGGCGCATTTTGCTTCCTCCATTCATGTTCTCCTGCCACATGGCATCGTAGGAGCCACTCTGAGGAAATGCCACATGTCAGCCTCTCCTTTCTTGCAGAAAAGTAGAATTTGAATTCCTCTGAGGTGGCACAGCCTGCTTCCTCCACTCCTGTCCTTCTGACACATGTCAAGAGCCTCCAGAGGTGGCGCCACATGGCATGCTCCTATTGTTTCCAGCTTTACACCTCAAATCTCCTTTTGAGGTGGCACCAATCCAGAGTCCCACTTGGCTTCCTCTCTTTTATTTAATATATTTTTTAATAAAAATAGCCCCATGAGGTGGCGCCACCTGAGGGCTCCCTGCAAAAGCCAAATTCGAATTTCAAACCCCCAGATAGCACCCTCTGAGATGGCGCCACATGGAAGGTCCAGATTCACTGTGTTTGAATTTTGAAAATCTCCAAAATTTCTATAAATACCCTAGCCCATGCCTAGCTCAGAGAGCCCTGTTTGAGAATTGAACTTCAGAATTCCATTTTCTTCCTTTCTTGGTTTCCTTTGGATTCACGCCCCTCTGGAGCCCATTGTCAAGGTAGACGTTCATTTTGGGAGTTCCAAAACCGCAGGAGAATACAAGGTAAGCCCCTATTTCAATCGATTTCATCATGATTTGATTCGTGTTGTCGTTTGAAGAAAGAGCTCATCCGAGGGATGGATCGAGCTATTCTCATAAAATGACATATATAAAAATACATGATTATGCTTCCTTGACAATTTTTAACATTCATATAGTTAGCTAGGTTTAATTTGCATTTTATTTCATTCATTTAGCCCATTTCATAAATTAATTAGGATTAATTTAGCATTATTTCAATTCTGCTCATTTTCAGTAGGTCTCTGTTTTTGTCAGTCAGTACACATGTCATTTCATGCATTTATTTTTTATTAAAAATCCTAAAAAAATCAAGGAATGCGCCCTTAGGTGTCCCTGAAAATTTGCCAAAAATTCGGAGGCATTTGAATTTGTTTACTGCGGTAAACATTCAAAATGGCAAGTCGGGTTTTTTTACCCGAGATGCGTTTTAAAAGTCATTTTCTAACTTGTAAAATCGAGATATCCCTCATGGTAGATCCTATTTTCGATCCGAAAAATGTTATAAACTTGAAAGAATGTCTAGTTTTTAATATGATTTTTTGCGATTTTTCTGATGTTTTTTATGTCTGAAAAAAATCCGAGAGTTCGGGACACGTGTCAGAGCCTAATTTGGGCCTCTGAGATCTTGGATCGACTTAGGGCTATGGTTTCTCTTTGTGTGTTGCTCCAAATCCGAAAATGTAAAAAGTGAAAATGGTGTACGAGATGTCTTCTGTTTGAATCGGAAAGCCTGTAAATTTTAGAACAGTGTTGACCCCTGCTTCGGATTTTTCTTGACAGTTTCCTATTTTGCTACATTTGTCTGTTCTGTTAGTTTAGGCAGGAATAGTTATATTTTTATATGTCTTTCTGTTGATCAAATGCCAAAGTTATAAACATGAAAGTTGTTCATGTAGGTGTCTTGCATAGCTCTGATTATTTTAATAAATTTCTATGGCAGTTTTATATTTGTTTAGCATTTTACATCAGATTAGGGTGATTTTTACCTCTGTCAGAACTAAATCCCTGTTATTGAACTCACCATGGCTCAAATCCCGAGGCTGTAAAAACCAAAAATGTTCCATTTCGGGTCTTTTAGCAGTCTTCAAAATATCAGAAGTTTCCATGGTATAAATCTTGCATTATTATATTAGGCATTGCATTTGGTTCGGATGCATAGGCAAAATCCACCATTTTAGGACTTTCTTTGAATTTTGGCATTTAAATCATATCGTTTCATGATTTTTAGCATTCTAGGCTGTTTATCAGAGTAAGTAGATGCTTCATACCGAATTTGGTGCAATTTGGAATCCATTTGAGGTTCGGATTAGCCATAATACCAAAACAGGGTCCCGCAGGACCCACATCCAAGTGAAAAACAAGCGAAATTCGCTATTTTGGCTAAATTTCAAAATGTCAAATTCTGATTTTACAGTCATAATGGGTTTAGCAGCATGTCATCATGCCTTATACTGCATTTTATCATCATTGGATTCAATTTGAATTTCGAAATCTCGATTTTACCTAGTTTTCCTTTAAAAAACCTGATTTTAAAGGTGTAACTTTAATTTTAGGGGTATTTTGGTCATTTTAACCTCAATTCCGAATTTCAAATTGTTTCCTACTGAATTTCTAGCATTTTCATCATTTCAAAATATCAAGAAAGCATGAGAATAGGGTTTATATCCAATTAAGTCCAATAATTTCATAATATTATTGAAAAATTTTGGAAAAACCCACATATTTGAGCTAACCTTATTTCAAGTTTGGCAGAGACATTCAAATGAAGGAGCTGAAGTCTGCAAATTTCTTTTATTTCCTTTATTTAGTGATGTAATGATGTAAATTTTGGAATAAGAGAGTTAATTTCCTGCTTAGACTAGGATGCATATCATATAGTTTGAATTTATGCAATATCCTGCTTATATGATTCATGCATTTTATTTCAAAAGCACTATGGATGTTCACGAATGGCACGTGCACCAACTCTTAGGGAGTTGATGAACTCGGTGGAATCCATATTTACGGCCCTAGTCGGAATATGGACGAGACCCAGATCCATCATCTTTCTACTAGTCACATTGAGCCTACACTCTTAGGCTATCTTGAAAATGCACATCATATTTCCAATGTTTTCAAAATCTTGTGCATTAAATCAATTAAACTCGGAACATATTCATGGCCACAGTCAGAATATGTGAAGGATTTACTTTGACTTAATACACATTTTTCCAACAAATTTCCCTAGAAAACCTTTCAAAGTGCATTCTTTCATTCATATCATTTGCATCATGAAATCATTGGTTTTCTTATGATTTTCTTAAGAAAATTTCATTCTCAAGAAATCGATTTCTCAAGAAACTCTAAGAATCTTTCAAAATCGGTTTTCCCAAGTCAATTTCCCCATAGTTTTCCCTGGAAAATGTTATTTTCTTAAGAGCTTCAAAAGAGTTTTCTAATCTTTTTCCAAGATCAAAATCGATTTCCAAGTATTTCAAGGGTAAAATTCCCAGGATTTCAATTTCCCAAGTTTTGAATTTCCTTCTCCAATGAGCTTTCCTATGAATTTTCATCATTTTCCTAAGAAAACTCTCAAAGTCTAAGTTTTCCTAAGAAGTGTTTCCCTTTTCAAAGGTTCACCTTTTTCTCAAGAATCACTTCTATTTTCCCAAGATTTTCAACTATTTCTGATTTTTCCACACCTTTATGAACTTTCTTGTGATTTCAAAACCCCTTTCATTTGAGTTTCCTGAGAAATCGATTTTCACCTTTTCCCAAGAAATGCTTTTCAACTCCAAAAGTTTTCCTATGAATTTTCAATCCTCTTTCCAAATAAAATTTTCAGAGCTGGAGTTTTCCTGACAAGCATTTCCCTTCAAATGTTCACACTTTTCCTAAGAATTACTCACATTTTCTCAGGACTTCCAATCATTCATGATTTTCCCAAGTCTTTATAAACTTTCTCAAGATTTCAAATCTTTTCATCTGAGTTTCCTGAGAAATTCACTCTTTTCCTGAGAAATCTTTTCAACTTCAAATATTTTCCAAGCATACATCATGTTTTCCCAAGTTGCATTTTCCAAATCTCATAGCACATGTCTGAATTCTCTGTGCATTTAGGATAGAACATGACTTCGATAATTTAACTAAGTCAAGCATAGTTTTGGTCCTTGGTTCGATTACCCCTGTTAAAGGCGGCAGGAACGGTCGAACCTCGTACCGACAGGTCGAGCCCCATCCCATGGATTTTCCCGCAATTAAAAAAAAAATGGAGGCGAGTATTTCAAAACAATTTCCAAAATCCGGTCAAGTTTGAAGCGCGAAAGCGTTTTCTCTTTCTCTCTTCCGCAAGGAAGGGAAGACGGGGAAAAATTTCGCGACGATAACACCGGTTTGCTTTTAAAAAAAAAATAATAAATAAACAAACCGGCTTGAACCGGTTTGCATTTGTTTCAAACCGGTTCCAGCCGGTTTGTTGCTTTTAAAAACCCCCAAAATCGTAAAAATTGGGCGCCTCCTCCATTTACGCCTGAAACCTCTCCTCTTTCCCCTCTTTCCCTCTCTTTCCCTCTTTTCTCACCCTCCTCCACCAACACCGGGCCATTTCTGACCTCTTTCTTCCCCTTCTCCCTCTTGTTCTGTTCAAATCCAACCGACGGTGGTGGAGCTTCCTTCCGGCGACGGCAGCGGTGGTGGAGGTCGCCAACAGCTTCTTCCCTCAGGTTCACGGTGCGGTGAGTGCTGAGTCCTCTTTTTCTTCTTCTTCTTTATTTCTTCTTCTTCTTCTTCTTCTTCCAGCAGCCGATCTGTTCTTTTCCGATTTCATCTTCTTTAATTCTTTTTAATCTTCTTCTTCTTCAGCCGAATTCTTCATCTTCTTCTTCTTCTTCTTATTCCAATCTTATTCTTCTTCTTCTTCTTTCCGTTTAATCATTCCTGATTTCTTTGTTTCAGAAAAAAAATTGACAAAAATAATAATAATCGAACTCTCTCTGATTGCTGCATTTGTTCCCTATTTTTTTTTCATCGTCCTGTTTGTTTTTCAAGAATCGTTTTAATTTCCTGTTCTTAGTTTTTTTTTTTATTTCTGCAATTTCGTTTTGATTTCATGATAAGTAATTTCTTTCTCTTATATTCTTTTAGTTTGTGCTGTAGAAATCATTGATTTAATTCAAAAAGAAAAAAAAAATATAGATATGCATAGGATTTTGATTACTGCATTATTTTCTCATTCCTGTGTGCTTTCATTTTATTGTGATTTTCGGTTTTCTTCTTCCTCATTCTTTTCATTCTCATTTTCCTGCATTGTTTTGATTTAGCATATTTTTTATTTGCATAGTAGCATTTGTTGTTTCATTTTCCCTTTTACTGTTCTTTCTTGAGTCATTTCCTGTTTTGCATTATACTGATTTACGTATTGTAGTTTTTCTTATTAATTTCCTGTTTGAATAATTCTTTAATTTCCTGTTGTTTTTAATTTCTGAATTTCTGCATTTCTCATTTGTAATCTCCTATTTGCTTTATTGTTACATTAGGTAATCTTCTATTTTGTAGCTCTTTGATTTCCTATTTTTTTTATATGAATTTGTGTGTTACGGTTATTCATTAAACATTCATTGATTTTACTGTTTTCAATTCTTTAATCTTTGTGTTTTTCAATAATGCATGTTCATGTTTTGTTAATGAAGTGTTAGTTGTTAATTGTCTTCACTGTTAGTTAATTGGAATAGTTAAATTTCACAAAGTTAAGTGTAAGTGAATTGAAATTTAGTTAATTGTTTGAGTGAATGTAGTTTTAATTGTAATTAGATTCTTTTGATGATATCCTTCATTGTTTTTAGCATTTAGCAAGTTTAATATCGTTTTTACTTCTATCTCTGGTACTGCTCGTGTTCCTTTGAATTGTGTAGGATTGCACAGGACTGGAGCGGAAGCGATTACGTGACACGAAGTACGAAGAATAAAATTTCATTTTGATTTTATTTTTAGAATTAGGAATTTTAATTGGGTTTGTAAATATTGCACTTTACGCCCTCTGCGAAGGGTATTCATTTGTTGTAATAGTTAGTTGTTTTTACCTTTTCTGAACATTTTATATTTCAATAATTCGACAATAAAGAATAGTTTAGATTTGTGTACTTGAATACGAAATATTCCCGTTCCCTGAGTTCGACTCGGTCTCATCCACTAGTGAGAACCGGTTTTTATTATTTGATGTCTGGTTTTCACATGTTTTACATTTAAAAATCTTTTCAAAATTACAACGATTTAAAAGAAGACATCAAATTTTTGGCGCCGTTGCTGGGGAACGACGTAATATTAGTATTCGCTTTATTGCCTAGTGTTTGTGTGCATTTAGGTTTAGAACCACGTATGTGCATATCTTAGAGACGAGCTTACTTTTCTGCACAGCCACCTATTAGGATTCCCTTAGAGGTGACTGTGTACGATTGGTACCGTACACATAGATTTTATATTTCTTATGCATAATCTCTTTTATGTGTAACTGCGTGGTGTTTGTTTAGTTTTGTGTTGTTTTTAGTTCACTCGCTTTGTGGTTTGCGTGGTTTGGCCGCTTAGTGCGTTAGTTAGGTAGAAAACCCAAAGTTAGGACGTGTGCTACACCGGTCTACTCTAAGGTGTACGCAATGGCTGGCGATCATCATTTGATCCGTCCTTTGAGGGAGTACTTCATGCCAAATACGTATACTCCCGCCTCCTGCATCACGAGACCTGATGTAGGAGCGAGCCATTTTGAGATTAAGGCCAGTGTGATTCAAATGTTACCTTCATTTTATGGCCTTAGCAATGAGGACCCATATCGTCATCTCGACGAATTCCTTGAGATTTGTTCGACTGTGCGAATCAATAATTTTGGAGAAGATGCTATGCGGTTAACCTTGTTTCCGTTCTCTCTCAAAGATAAAGCCAAGCACTGGTTAAAATCTCTTGAGACGGTTCATATTACTACTTGGGAAGGAATGCAAAGAGAATTTTTAAAAAAATATTTCCCAATTAGTAAAACGAACCAATTTCGTAAAGCTATAACCAGTTTTTCTCAAATTACGGGAGAACAATTTCACGAGTCTTGGGAGAGATTGAAAGATCTTCTCTGCAAGTGTCACCATCACCAGATGCCTCGTTGGCAGTTGGTGCAGTATTTTTATGACGGGCTTACTGAAAAGCATCGTCAAATGGTTGATTCGTCTTGTGGGGGCACTTTTATGCTCAAGAGTGAAGATGAGGCGTGGTCTCTATTCGAGACCTTGAGTGAAAACACGATGCATCATAATTTGTCTTCACGGTTCGATAGGACTACATCTCTGCCTAGTGGTCCTAGGAAAGTTGTGATTTCTGAAGTTGGGTCCGAATTAGAATTGCGTACCAAGGTTGACCAGTTGACTAGGAAGTTAGATCAATTCCTAGCCAATTCTTCGAGAAATCCAGTAGAAAGAGTGTGCGAGATATGTGCTAGCCCTACACACTGTGTTGCGGATTGTCTGGCAGCGTCATTATATCCTGAATTCGTTCAGGAGCAGGTGAATGCTGCCCAAGGTTTCGCTAAACCCATGCCTGATTCATTTACATCCTCATATAACCCAAGTTGGCGAAACCAGTCTATTTCCCCATCCCATCAGCCCTCCCAGACACAGTATAGACCTAGTAACCCTTCACAAGGTTACTCGCACCCCATTTTTTCACAGGTTCATCCCCCAGCCCAACATGCTTATACTCAACCCCATCCTCATGAGCCTTCATTTAGTCAATCCTTCCAAGATAGGATATTACAACTTTTGAGTTCCCATACGCAGTCAATAGCCAAGCTAGAGACTCAAATGGGACAATTGGTTGAGGCCTTCAGTAGGCAAAGAGAGGGGAACCCATCTAGTCAGTCTATTGTCACATCCAAGGGAGAGGATTCTATGTCATTTGACTTGCAACCTACTTCACATCATGAGCCAGTCAAATCTGTTACATCCCTTCAGTATGGAAAGGCGTGTCACTCTACTCAGGAATCGACTCATGAACCTCATATCATTTCTACTGACAAGTCGATCTCCATGATACCTCAACAGAAGGGGCCTTACTCACAACATACAT
The DNA here is from genome assembly GCF_984573655.1 of Nuphar pumila. Taxonomy (NCBI): domain Eukaryota; kingdom Viridiplantae; phylum Streptophyta; class Magnoliopsida; order Nymphaeales; family Nymphaeaceae; genus Nuphar; species Nuphar pumila. Next base: position 53,755,152 of record NC_143249.1, on the reverse strand, counting down.
TTTCATCATATAAAGCCCCATTTTCTCAGCCTTTAGGATCACCAATTTTTAGTAAGCAAGAGGTACAGATGCAGAAGGTGCTTGACCAAGTCAAGCCTGATCATATTCACCACTTGTCTGAAGTTGCATTCATTGATACTCGGTCGGTCCTAGACTCTCGATTCTTGACCAGTCTCTCAGATGAGACTAATCTCCGTTCTTCATGTCAAGAGAGTCATGATACTACATTTGGAGGTAGAAGGGATGGAAACACAGTGCGTAGTGTCACAGATGACACTCTTTTCTATATAGAGCCCGGTTGAGTCTGACTTCATGTCCATTGATCTCATGGACGATGAAGGATTTTTCCAGGGATCCGTCTGGCTGGGGACGTGAAACTTAGCGCTTTATGGGAGGCAACCCATATTCTGTATAGTATTACATTTGTTGTTAGGATTTGTAGATTTTATTTGGTTTTATTTTTTGTTTTTTTATCTTTTCTATGAGTTTCATGTTTTGTCCTGTATACATTGCATTCATTACATTCATAGAACGTGTATTTTTAATTCATGTCAGGTTATTCTACTCTTTCCCTCATTTATTTCTCTCATGTGCATTCACTTAGTTTCATTCAAGCATGGGGGAGTGCCACTGGGACAATGTCATTCAAGCATGGGGGAGGGTGTAGAATGCACACCTTGATATTTCTGTTTACGTTCTTGCACATGTTTACATATTTCTCATGAAAAGTAGATTTTTAAAGAAAGAGTTTGAACTTATATGAATGTTATTTCAAATCTAATGTTTTTAGAGGATTTTTTAAGCCCCACGAAAATTTTTTCTGACATAGATCTAAAAATTATGGTTGTTTATGCGGATTTCGAAGAAATGATGATAGATACATGTTAGAATTTATTTTGAATCATAAATATGAATATGCACAGTGCTATTTTTGAAAAACTAAGCAAATGAACAAAAGTGTAAAAAAATGAGCTCAAAAGAAAAAAAAGCATGCGTTAGGTTGTTTGGATAATTCCACAATCCTTAGTAGATGGAACTTAGATGTAAGTTGAAACTTTTAAGTCCATTTTCGTAAAGGAGAGTGGAAAAATTTCGTGATCCTAAGTAACTGAGAACAGATACAAGTTGAAATATTTGACTCTCATGTTATAAAGGTGAATGAAGGAAGTCACTTTTATGTCTTAGTTGATATTTTTTGGGATGTATTGAAAAAGTATAGAAGATATTGACATTGCACAAGGCATAAAAGCAGACCACACGCAAGCTATATGAGAAAAATAAGTGCGCAAAAAGAAAAAAAGCGTGAAAAGAAAAAAAAAAGAGAAAAGAGCTGAAAAAGAGAGAAAAGTTCAGTGCTTAGAAGTGTGATTGAGAAAACCTGTGCAGAAAACATATGAGTGAGGATAAGTAAATAATAATATGTTTTTATTGGATTTTCTAAGAATAAAACATAAATAATTGTGATATTTTAGAAAAGTGAAAGAAATTCTTTTCTGTGGTGGTGCATAAAAGACTCTAATTATATTTTGATTTTGAAATAACAGGAAATATTTGTGAAAATAAAGTCTTTGATTATCTACTGATTGTGAGGATGTGTAATATTATGCATACATGACAGAGATGTTTGTGGGTAGCATCACTGCAAACCCTCACGAGACCTTACTCGTCCACTGGGTAACCTAGGGGTTGAAAGGGCTTGTTGCATGAGCTAAATGCAACCGTGATTCCTACGAAAGTGAGTTAGGTGATAGTTTGATTTCTTGCATTTTTCTAGTTTGCTCGAGGACTAGCAAAACATAAGCATGGGGGTATTTGATCATGCATATAATTCAGGGTTTATTAACATTTAAATATGCATGATTTTATGAAATAATGTTTCAAAAACCCAATTTTATGTTAGTTTTTGAGTAAATGTGCTAAAATGATTTAAAAATAGAAAATGCATGAAAAATAGTTTTATTTTTACATTTTTATACATATTTTAGTTTTTGTTATATTCATAATAGTTTAGTTTTAGTTTGCAATTAAAAATGAAATAAAAAATAATAATAATATAGAAAAATATTTTTTCATTTTAAGTGTTTGTTTTTTTTAAAAAAGAGAAAAAATTTAGAATAGTTTTTTTTAGTTCTTCATAAATAAGTTTTGTTTTTAAATCTTTGAAAATTTTATATAGTTTTTGATTTTTGAAAATTGCAAAAATAAACACAAACCGGTTCACCCGGTTTGCTTTTAAAAAAAAAATAATAAATAAACAAACCGGCTTGAACCGGTTTGCATTTGTTTCAAACCGGTTCCAGCCGGTTTGTTGCTTTTAAAAACCCCCAAAATCGTAAAAATTGGGCGCCTCCGCCATTTACGCCTGAAACCTCTCCTCTTTCCCCTCTTTCCCTCTCTTTCCCTCTTTTCTCACCCTCCTCCACCAACACCGGGCCATTTCTGACCTCTTTCTTCCCCTTCTCCCTCTTGCTCTATTCAAATCCAACCGGCGGTGGTGGAGCTTCCTTCCGGCGACGGCAGCGGTGGTGGAGGTCGCCAATAGCTTCTTCCCTCAGGTTCACGGTGCGGTGAGTGCTGAGTCCTCTTTTTCTTCTTCTTCTTTATTTCTTCTTCTTCTTCCAGCAGCCGATCTGTTCTTTTCCGATTTCATCTTCTTTAATTCTTTTTAATCTTCTTCTTCTTCAGCCGAATTCTTCATCTTCTTCTTCTTCTTCTTCTTATTCCAATCTTATTCTTCTTCTTCTTCTTTCCGTTTAATCATTCCTGATTTCTTTGTTTCAGAAAAAAAATTGACAAAAATAATAATAATCGAACTCTCTCTGATTGCTGCATTTGTTCCCTATTTTTTTTCATCGTCCTGTTTGTTTTTCAAGAATCGTTTTAATTTCCTGTTCTTAGTTTTTTTTTTTATTTCTGCAATTTCGTTTTGATTTCATGATAAGTAATTTCTTTCTCTTATATTCTTTTAGTTTGTGCTGTAGAAATCATTGATTTAATTCAAAAAGAAAAAAAAATATAGATATGCATAGGATTTTGATTACTGCATTATTTTCTCATTCCTGTGTGCTTTCATTTTATTGTGATTTTCGGTTTTTTTCTTCCTCATTCTTTTCATTCTCATTTTCCTGCATTGTTTTGATTTAGCATATTTTTTATTTGCATAGTAGCATTTGTTGTTTCATTTTCCCTTTTACTGTTCTTTCTTGAGTCATTTCCTGTTTTGCATTATACTGATTTACGTATTGTAGTTTTTCTTATTAATTTCCTGTTTGAATAATTCTTTAATTTCCTGTTGTTTTTAATTTCTGAATTTCTGCATTTCTCATTTGTAATCTCCTATTTGCTTTATTGTTACATTAGGTAATCTTCTATTTTGTAGCTCTTTGATTTCCTATTTTTTTTATATGAATTTGTGTGTTACGGTTATTCATTAAACATTCATTGATTTTACTGTTTTCAATTCTTTAATCTTTGTGTTTTTCAATAATGCATGTTCATGTTTTGTTAATGAAGTGTTAGTTGTTAATTGTCTTCACTGTTAGTTAATTGGAATAGTTAGATTTCACAAAGTTAGGTGTAAGTGAATTGAAATTTAGTTAATTGTTTGAGTGAATGTAGTTTTAATTGTAATTGGATTCTTTTGATGATATCCTTCATTGTTTTTAGCATTTAGCAAGTTTAATATCGTTTTTATTTCTATCTCTGGTACTGCTCGTGTTCCTTTGAATTGTGCAGAATTGCACAGGACTGGAGCGGAAGCGATTACGTGACACGAAGTACGAAGAATAAAATTTCATTTTGATTTTATTTTTAGAATTAGGAATTTTAATTGGGTTTGTAAATATTGCACTTTACGCCCTCTGCGAAGGGTATTCATTTGTTGTAATAGTTAGTTGTTTTTACCTTTTCTGAACATTTTATATTTCAATAATTCGGCAATAAAGAATAGTTTAGATTTGTGTACTTGAATACGAAATATTCCCGTTCCCTGAGTTCGACTCGGTCTCATCCACTAGTGAGAACCAGTTTTTATTATTTGATGTCTGGTTTTCACATGTTTTACATTTAAAAATCTTTTCAAAATTACAACGATTTAAAAGAAGACATCAAGGTGTTTGCAAAACGAACTTTCGAAGAGAAATTGAGCTTTTGTCAAAGCTCCCTAATATTAGGCTTCTCTTATGGAAAGGGGTCCGATAATAGTGAGGTCGGAAAATTGGGTCATGAAAGGAACGAGTCCATCACACTCTCCCTAAAAAGAGGGTCCTTCATGACGAAAATGGCCTAGTATGAAAATTGGGGTGGCCACAAGGAACGTGAGTCTCCGTCGAGCCTCTCCCTATAAAAGGGTTCCTTATGTGAAATTGGAAATTGTTTTGCAAACGGTTCACAAAGACACGAGTCCCTCCAAACTCTCCCTGAAAAAGGGGCTAAGTGAACGAATTGGATAGCATGTAAAGAGAACGAGCTCCCTTGAACTCTCCCTAAAAGGGTCTCTCGCAAGAGAAAATGATTGAAATTTGGATATTGGGCCAATAGGTGGAATGAATACGACCTAGATTAGCAAAGGTGACCCGCAGGTCGAAAATAATTAAGATAGAATTGGTAACCCGAAGGTTTAAAATTGGATGACCTAACGGTCGAAATTGAGAATTTGGTAATTGGAATTGAGAATTGGAAATTGGGTGACTCGGAGGTCAAAATTGAGAATTGAATGATCCGAAGATTTAGATTGGAAATTAGATTTTGATGGGAGGTTCGTACGATGATTGAACCTAGAAGATCGACCGATATGATTGATGAGATACTAACACGGGGTTAGATTTTGAAAGAATACCAGTATAAGCACTGGGTTTTACAAAGTGTACCAGTACGAGCACTTGATTTTGGGAATGTGCCAGTACGAGCATTGATTTTTTTTTGAAAAATACGCCAGTACAAATGCTGGATTCTGAAATAGTACCAGTTCAAACCCTGGATTTTGAAAATGTACCAGTCCGAGCACTGGATTTTGAAAATGTACTATTTCGAGCACTGGATTTTGAAAATGTACCAGTTCGAGCACTGGATTTTGAAAATTATGCCAGTTCGAGCACTGGATTTTGAAATAGTACCAGTTCAAACCCTAGATTTTGAAAATGTACCAGTCCGAGCACTGGATTTTGAAAATATACCAGTTCAAGCACTGGATTTTGAAATCATACCAGTTCGAGCATTGGATTTTAGTTTAGTGATAATGAATGTCTTTCAATTTTGAATAACAATTAGGAATTGTGATGGGACTTGTTTATTGAAATCTCACTACTGATCAAATTGATATTAATGCAGTTGAATGCAAATGAACTCGAATTGATGCACATGAATGCACAAGTGTGTAAAATGAGGAATTTGTTTATCCTGTCTGCATACAAAACAATTTTTTTTTTAAAATGCCCTAGTGCAATTGAGAAAAGAAAGTTTGATCCTTATTGAAGGAAATAGAAAGATTACAAAGGAAAAATAAATGCTTCAAGTATAGAATTTTTTCAAGTGTCGAGCATTAATGGGATCTGGTAATTCTACCCCATCGGCATTGATGAGCCGATATGAGTTGTGGGGTAATGCTTCTTTGACGACGTAGGGGCCTTCCCAATTTGGCGACCATTTCCCGCCGGGATGATGTTTGATATAAGCTATGGATTGAAGCACTAGATCATTGACTTTGAATCTCCTTTCGATGACAAGCTTTGCGTACTGTCTGGCTATTCTCTGGCGATAGGATTGAGCATGTTCTGCTGCTTTTAGCCTTCTCTCGTCGAGCAAGTCTAGTTGTACCAGTCGCTGTTGCTGGTATTGATCGAGAGGTAATTCTAGAAGTGATGCAAATTTCAAAGCGAGCTTCTGAACATGTAGCGGCAACACTACTTCTGTTCCATAGACCAATTCTGATGGAGTAGCATTTGTTGGGGTGCGAATAGTGGTCCGGTAGGCCCATAGTGCATCGTGGATCTTCTCATGCCAGTCACGGCCTGTTTTTACAGTCCGCTCCAAAATACGAATTAATATCTTGTTGGTAGCTTTTGCCTAACCATTCCCTTGAGGATAATATGGAGCCAAAAAATGATGATGGATTTTGAACTTTGAGCAGAAGGCCTTCATTCTTTCATTCTTGAAATGACTGCCATTATCTGACACGATGTCATGTGGGATGCCGAAACGACAAAGGATGCTCTTGTGAATGAATGAGACTACGTGTCGGCCTTCTACTGTGCGGAGAGTGATAGCTTCTACCCACTTGGTGAAATATTCTATTGCGGCAAGAAAGTATTTGTGGTCATTTGAAGCAGAGGGAGTGATGGGACCTACGACATCAAAGGCCCACATAGAAAATGGTCATGGAGAAACAACAGATTGCAAATATGTTGCTGGAGCATGAATAGAAGGTGCATGTATCTGGCATTGAACACACTTCTTCACAAAATGGTAACAGTCTTGTTGCATAGTCTTCCAATAGTAACCTGCTCTGATGATCTGCTTGATAAGGGTTTGGTAGCCGACGTGGCCACCACAGATGCCTTTGTGTGCTTCTCGCATGACTTCTTTGGCTTCGTCTTCGTCTAAGCATCTGGAATACTCTGAACTGAATCCATGACGATAAAGAACATTGGCCAGAATGAAATATCGAGTAGACATGCGATAAATTACTCGTTGCTTTTTCTTTGAGAGTTCTGGAGAAAATTCACCGGTTTCTATGAAAGTTTTGATATTGTAATACCAAGGCTTTTTCTTTTGCATAATCTGGTTTACTTGTTCTGTTGGAAGGAAAGCGGGTTGGTTTAGTCTTCCAATTTCAAAAGAGCAACAAGATTCTTCATTTTTGAATGCCATAATGGAGCCTAGGCTGACTAGGCTATCAACCACTTGATTAAAATCTCTCTTGACATGGAAGAGCTGAAATTCTTCAAACTTGCTGACAAGTGCTGAAATAATTTTCTGATAAGGAAATAGCTTCTGATCTTTCACTTGTCATTTGGCTCGAACTTGATTGACAACGAGTAATGAGTCACCGTAAGCATGCACTCTCTTGACATTGAAGTCTAGTAGAATCTTTAGAACTTGAATTAGAGCTTCGTACTCGGCCATGTTGTGGGTGCATTGGAAATCTAACTTGAGAGAAAATGGAATCATCTCTTTCTCAGGAGTGATTAATAAGATCTCAATGCCTATTCCAGCCATATTCTTGGAACTGTCGAAAAATAAATTTCAGATTGGAGATTGCTGGATATTGCATATTTGCTTATCAGGGAAGTCATCTTCGGCTTTCACTTCTTCTGCCAAAGAGAAATCGGCCAATTGATCTGCGATTGCTTGTCCTTTGATTGAGTGCTGGGAGACATATTCCAAGTCATACTGCATTAGCAAGACTTGCCATTTGGTGACTCGTCCACTGAGAAAAGGTTGCTCTAGAATGTACTTGAGAGGATTGAGTTTGGACAGAATTTTGACTTTAGATGCCAGCAGGTAGTGTCTTAGCTTCTGACACATCCATACCAGGGCTAGGCAGGTCTTCTCTATTTGAGAGTATTTCTTTTCATAGTCTATGAAAGTCTTACTCACGTAATAAATGGTGTGCTCTATCAAGCTGCCTTCTTTGTATTGTGCCAAGAATCCACCGCATGCGACTTGATTGACTGAAATATATAGCAGAAGAGGTCTCCCTAATTCTGACGACTTTAAGATAGGAGGATTGAGAAGATACTTTTTGATACGTTTGAATGATTGCTGACATTCTGGTCCCCATGCGAACTTCACTCCTTTTCTGAGTAAGTGGTTGAAAGGCTCGCATCTCATTGCCAAGTTGAAAATAAATCACCGAATTGATTGCATGCGTCCCTGAAGGCTACACAATTCTTTGAGATTTGTCGGGGGTGGCATCTCAATGATAACCTTTGCTTTGGATGGGTCAACTTCAATTCTCTTTTTGTTGACTAGAAAACCCAACAGTTTGTCTGATTCGACTCCAAAAACACACTTTTGTGGGTTAAGTCTTAACTTATAAAGAATGAGCCGTTTAAACACTTGATCAAGAGCTTCGATGTGATCCTCTTCCTCTTTGGATTTCACGAGGATATCATCAACATATGCATCCATGATTTTGCGCATCTGATCGTGAAAGATGACTATCATTGCGCATTGATATGTTGCTCCAGCATTCTTGAGCCCAAATGGCATGACTGTATAACAAAAAGTGCCCCAAGGAGTAGTGAAGGAAGTTTTTGATTGGTCGCGAGCGGCCAACTTAATCTGGTTATGGCCAGAATATCCATCCATAAAGGAGAACATGGCGTGTCCTGCCGTGTTGTCAATTAGAAGATCAATGCTTGGAAGTGGATAATCATCTTTCAGAGTCGCTTTATTGAGGTCTCTGAAGTCTATGCAAATCCTTACTATGCCACTTTTCTTTGGAATAATGACAATATTGGCTAACTAATCGGGGTAGTCAATAGTTCGGATGAACCCTACTTTGAGCAAATCTTCGAGTTCTTCTTTGACTTGTTGTTCTATTCTGGGATCCATTTTTCTCAATTTCTGCTTAACTGGCTTAGCATCTGGCTTTAAAATGAGGCGGTGTTTGACCAATTTGGGGTCTAAGCCCGGCATATCTTGATATGTCCATGCGAACATTTCTTCATGTTGTCTGAGAAAGTTGGTGAGCCTTTCCTTCTCTTCCGGACTTAAACTGGTGCCGATCTTTAGAATCTTGGGATTGTCTTCAGAACCTATATTGACATCTTCAATTGGGTCTTGGACTATAACTGATGGTTCATCCTGCTTCTGGGCTGAGGTGAACTCTGGTAATTCTTGAAGAGACTGATCAAATTCTGCATAGTCATATGACTGCTTTGCAACCTTGCCATCCTCTATGCGTGCTTTGACTCAGTGAATTGTTGTTAATTTCTGAAAAGCTTTTGGATTAAGAACGAGCTTCTTGATTGCTTGAGGAGACATTCTAAAATTTTGAATGAGAAATTTGATTCAGATAAAATCGCCCATCATAAGACAAACAACAGTTGAAAATAACCATGCATAAAATGACATTGGAATTATAAGGTTAGGAGATAGAGAACGGAAATAGATGGCATCCAGATAGACAGAGAAACTTGAAATTTTATTGATTTTGAATTGATCAAAGACATTGATAGAATGAGACATTTATTTTGAAGAGAATAGAAAGGAAATAACAAATGGTTCTCAATGTGCCCCTTTAACAAAAACAGTCTTCTTTTGTGAGCCTTCGCCGGAAAACCCTAGTCTTGCTCTGTGATGATGATGCTTCGGAATCATTGGTTCAATGCGACCATCTTCATTTTTGCCCAATCCTTTAAAGTGTTGATAATCATGCTTCAAAAGTAAATCAAATCCCTTTCTTGCTTTCATGAATTGAGGGAACAACGGGTGATCTTTGAGAGTGTTGTAGTTGATCCGACCTCCAATCTTGAAGAATTTAGGACCTCTCCATCGAGTCATGGCTACAGTGTGCAGAGATGAATCTGATGTCTGGAGTATTTCCAGACTTTCTCCGAGAGTGATTTGTTCACTTTCCCTGATGCTGGGGATGTCTGCTGTGAATGTCGGTCGAGGGATCATGGGCTGCGGGAGCCTTTCTTCTAGGTCTTCTCCCAGTACAATTGTGATCATTCCACCTTTGGACCATTTTACGCATTGATGAAGGGTAGAAGGTACTGCATTTGCATTGTGAATCCACGTCCTTCCGAGCAGCAGATTGTAGGTGGGTGGCACATTGACCACATGAAAAAGAACGGAGTGCACCGAATAATTGATAAATACTTTCAGAAATATCTTGCCTTTGTTAAGACAATGAAGCCGTACATGATACTTCAAGTACAAGGTTTTGATGATAAGCAAGTGAATCAACTGCATTTCAGCTAAGGCAATGAAGAAATTGAAGAATTCGATGAAGAATCTTTGAAGACTAGTGTGCAAATGTTAAATTCATTAAAAGTCTTAGATTCTTGTAAGAGTCTTACTTAGAGTGCATATTTCAGTTGCATTTCACCTAAAAAGTCTTTAGAAAAACCTTTCTAAAAGAACCCTTCATGAAAATCTTTTTAGAAAACTCTTTTCTTAAATTTTCGTGTTTATTAGTCGACCAATAGACTCACCAGTCGACTAACCCTTTCGTGCCATATTTTCCAAAATGTCATTTTTATCAGTCAACCGAAGGTTTTATTAGTTGACCGAACAGAATGCCTGTTTTCTGTAAATTTAGCAGCAGTCGACTAATGATTTTATCAGTCGACTGAACAGAACATGTATTTTCAGAAAAAATTTAGCAGCAGTCGACTAATGCTTTTATTAGTCGACCGGACAGAACTTGTATTTTTCAGAAAATTTTGGCAGCAGTCGACTGAAAGGTTTTTCAGTGTACTGATGATATTATCAGTCGACTAACTTTTCTCTAGTCGACTAAGTTTCGAAAGTTCAGATTTTCAAACAGCTCGATAAACAGATTAGTCGACCGACGATAACTGTCAGTCTACTAATAACTAATTATTAGTCGACTAACTACTGTTTCAGTCGACTAATTTTGTCATTTTTCCTGAAACTTTAAAAAGGCGTGTCTTTTCATTTTTCAAATGTTTTGATCATTCAAAATGGATTGTTTTGACACCCTTTCATACCCTCAACATATGAAAACTTTCAACTATAAATATGAGTGCATTTTACACTCAAAAGCACTATAATTCAATCAATTTGAATCAATTACTCTTGGCTTTTCACTCATATTCATTTTCTCACTCATGTGATATTTTTCACTTTAGTTTTTTACTCAAATTCCTTTAAAAGATAGTGAATTCGTGAGTAGAGTATTTCAACAACCTCAAAAGCCAATTGCATCTCATTTCCATTCATAAGAAGGGCTCATAGGTTGTATTGTAAGTTGTTACTTGTTTCAATTTTCTGTAAAAGGAAGGACTCCTTAGTTTAAAGGAGTTGTTTGTTTTCAGTAGGTGTATTACTGAAAGTGGGATCAGATTTGGTCTATATGATCTTGTAGTTACATAAGGTTAATAGTGGAAATCTCTAGCGGGTTTTGCTTGGGGACTGGATGTAGGTCAGGAAAGACCGAACCAGGATAAATTATTGTGTTCTTTGTGTGTTTGCTTTTCAAATTGCAAAATCCGTCAATATTCCGCAGACAATTTTTAAAAGCACTATTCACCCCCCCTCTAGTGCTCGTTGCCTCGATCCTACTGCACTTTCATTTGGTATCAGAGCAGGTTTGCTATTATTTTGATTTGACCATCATCTAGCATGGCAACTACAACATCTCAGCACAAAGAAGGATGCTCCTCTGTTCGTCCTCCTCTCTTCGACGGAACAAACTATGGATACTGAAAGTGAGAATGATAATATTCTTACAATCCATAGATCTCAAAATTTGGAGAGTCGATTCAGAAAAGTACCAAATGTCATCAACGGATTTCAGCCAATAGACCGATGAAGAAAAAAAGACTGCTTCACTTAATGCCAATGCAATGAATGCATTATATTGTGTCGTTGACAGGGTAGAGTTCAATCGCATCTCTCAATGCTCTACAGCAAATGAAATCTGACATACTCTTCTCGTGACTCACGAAGATACGTCAAAGGTAAAGGAATCTACAATCGCTTCTTTAGTTCATAAATTTGAATTGTTTAAAATGAAGCAAAATGAATTTATATAGGACATGGTAACAAGAATGACCGATATCACTAACACTCTGAAATCCCTTGAAAAAGAATATTCACAAGTGGATTTAGTCAGAAAAATCCTAAGGTCTTTAACTCCTGAATGGGAGAGAAAAACTCCAGCTATTGAGGAAGCAAATGATTTAAACACTCTCACTCTTGAAGATTTGGTTGGTAACTTAATGGCATATGAAGTCCAACTTCAAGACAGACAAGAAGAAGAACCCAAGAAGAAATCTCTTACTTTTAAGGCTACTTCTGACTCTGAAAATTCAGAAGAAGATGAAGATGAGGATATAGCCCTCATCACAAGGCAATTCAGAAGATTCATCAAAAAGGGAAGATTTCAAAGAAAGGTAAAGAAAGCGGATTCTTCCAATTCAAATGAAGTCAAGTGCTTTAACTGCAAAAAGGCAGGACATATCAAGAAAGATTGTCCTCTTCCCAAAATCAAGCCCAAGGACCAATTCAAGAAGAAAAAGGCATTTCAAGCATGTTGGGATGATAGTGACTCCTCTTCCGATAAAGAATCAAATGAAGAAGTCGCCAACATGTGCTTTGTAGCACAAGAAGATTCGGTAAGTCAATTTGAATATGATGATTTATTAGAAGCATTTAATGACTTATATGCTAAATTTAAGAGTCTAAGTTCTAAAAACAAAGAGTTAAAAACTGAAAATTCAACTCTTGACTCTCAAAACAAAGTGTTACTTCAAGAGATAGAAGATCTCAAGAAGAAAAACTCTTGTCAAGCATTTGAGATAAAAGAAATTGGAATTAGAACAAATCTCTTACAAAAAGAAATAACTAGTCTAAAAGAAAAATCAAATGACCTTCTTTCTATAGTGACCAAATTCACAAATGGTCAAGAGAATCTAGAAAGACTTATTGGTTCTCAAAGATGCTCGGTTAACAAAACCGGATTGGGATATAGCTTCTTTGATACTCAAAATAGACCAAACTATGTGGTGAAGAATCAAAGACAATATTCTCAACTATTTGTTCATAGAACTAAATTTTTTAGTTCTAATAGAAATGCATCTAATCATGGAACTTATAATGCTTATAAGCCTAGACATGATTATTCTAGAAATGCTAAATCTTTTTATGAAAAGAATATTTATTATCAAAGGAAACCAAAATCTAAATGGATATGGGTTCCTAAGACTAACTCTCATGAACCCAAAAATAGAAAGGGGTCAAATGCTTTGTCTTCTAATTTTGTTGTAGGTACACAAAATAAGGAGCAAATGGATATTGGACAGCGGTTGTTCCAAACATATGACTGGAAGGCCGGAGTTATTTTTCACCCTCCAAAGTAAGGATGGAGGAACCGTCACCTTTGGTGACAATAACAAGGGAAAAGTAATAGGTATTGGTAATATTGGTAATTCAAAATTTCCCTTGATAGAAAATATTCTTTTAGTAGATGGTTTAATGCATAATTTATTATCCATTAGTCAATTATGTGATAAAGGTTTTCTTGTTTCTTTTGAACATGATTTATGCTTAATTTCTGATTTTCAATCTAAAAAGATCATTTTTAAAGGTAAAAGAAGGAACAATGTGTATGAACTTTATCTAGATGAGTTACCCACTTTTAATGAAAAATGTCTTATTGTTTCAAATGAAATTCAATGGTTATGGCATAAGAGACTTAGACATGTTAACTTTAAAATAAAAGATATAGTTTCAACAAAACGTCCTCTTGAACTTTTACATTTAGATTTATTTGGACCATCTAGAATTCAAAGTTTGAATGGTAGCAAGTATGCTTTTGTTATAGTAGATGACTATTCTCGATTTACATGGGTGATTTTTCTAAAAAGCAAAAATGATGCTTTTTATGAATTTTCCAAACTTTGTAGAAGAATTACAAGTGAAAAATCTACATCTATTATTAAAATTCGTAGTGATCATGGTGGTGAATTTGAAAATGAATCTTTTCTAAAGTATTGTGATTTACATAGTATATTTCACAACTTTGTTTTTCCTAGAGCGGCTCCACAAAATGGAGTTTTTGAAAGAAAGAATAGAACTTTGAAAGAATGTGCTAGAACCATGCTTCAAGATAAAAATTTACCAAAATACTTTTGGGCTGAAGCAATAAATACAGCATGTTATATTTTAAACTGTGTTCTTATTCGACCAATTTTACATAAAACATGTTTTGAATTGTATTATGATCGTATACCAAAGATCTCATATTTCAAAATTTTTGGTAGTAAATGCTTCTTGTTAAATACCAAAGATATTCTTGATAAATTTGATTCAAAATCAGATGAATCAATATTTCTTGGATATTCTTCTAGAAGTAAAACTTATCGTGTTTTTAATAAAAGAACATCTTGCATTGAAGAATCTTTACATGTTGCATTTGATGAGAATTGTGAACATGTTATACCTCTAAGCGAAGGAGAAGAAGTAATACTTCAAGAAGAACCTTTGATAGAGAGTACTTCTCAAAATAATGTTCCTCTTCAACCAGTTTGGAAAGAAGTTCCCAATCATCCACATGAACAAGTTATTGGAGAAATAAAAAGTGGTGTTCAAACTAAAAGACAATTAGAAAAATATATTGCAAATATTGCTTTCATATCTAAAATAGAACCAAAGAATATCAATGAGGCTTGTGATGATGAATTTTGGCTTTTGGCCATGTCTGAGGAACTTAACCAATTTACTAGGAATGATGTTTGGGATCTAGTTGATAGACCAAAGGATCATCCAGTAATTGGAACAAGATGGGTCTTCCGTAATAAGCTGGACGAAAATGGCGAAGTCATTCGAAACAAAGCAAGGCTAGTAGCACAAGGCTATAATAAAAAAGAAGGCATAGATTTTGATGAAACCTATGCACCAGTGGCTCGATTAGAGTCAATTCGAATGATGCTTGCTTTTGCTAGTTATATGAACTTCAAGTTATATCAAATTGATGTTAAGAGTGCATTCTTAAATGGATACATCAATGAAGAAGTTTATGTAGAGCAACCTCCAGGCTTTGAAAATGAGAAATATCCAGAAAAAGTCTACAAATTGAAAAGAGCTTTGTACGGACTTAAACAAGCACCAAGAGCGTGGTATGAAAGACTACAAAATTTTTTAGAACAATCCGTTTTTTCCATTGGTCGAGTAGATTCCACTTTATTTATTAAAAATCTTAATTCAGATATTTTTATTGTGCAAATTTATGTTGATGACATAATATTTGGTTCTACTAATGATTCTCTTTGTAAAGAATTTGCTAAAGCTATGCAGGAAGAGTTTGAAATGAGCTTGATGGGCGAATTAAACTACTTCCTTGGACTTTAAATAAAGCAAACTGAAGAAGGAATCTTCATCAATCAGGCTATGTATACAAAAGAACTTCTCAAGAGATTTGGGATGGACTCATCGAAATCAAGAAGAAATCCTATGAGTACAACTACTTCTCTTGATAAAGATGAAAATGGTAAAAATGTAGATACTAAGCTCTATAGAGGTATGATCGGATCTCTATTATACTTAACTGCTAGTCGACCTGATATAATGTTTAGTGTTTGTATGTGTGTAACATTTCAAGCTAATCCAAAGGAATCTTATTTAACTGCAGTAAAACAAATTTTTATTATTTGAAAGATACTTCAGATTTTGGTTTGTTTTACCCAAAATCATCTTCTTTTGATTTAGTTTCATATAGTGATGCAAATTTTGCACGAAGTAAATCTAATCGCAAGAGTACTAACGGAACTTGTCATTTTCTAGGAAATTCCTTAGTCTCTTGGTTTAGTAAAAAGCAAAATTCAGTGTCACTCTCAACAACTGAAGCAGAATATATAGCGGCTAGTTTAGCGTGTTCACAAGTACTATGGATGAAACAAACCTTAAAAGATTTTGGTTTGAATTACTCCACAACAACTATTTATTATGATAACACTATTGCTATAAATCTTTCAAAAAATCCTGTTCAGCATTCAAGAACTAAGCATATTGAAGTTAGACATCATTTCTTAAGAGATCATGTGTTAAAAGGAGATATTTCATTAAATTTTATTTCCACTAATGAACAACATGTCGATATCTTCAATAAACCAATTAAAAATGAAGATTTTATGAGAATTAAGAGAGAAGTAGGCATTTGCTCGTTTTTGGATTTATAAAATGCTGATTTTTTGAACAAAATCTCAAAATCGCACCATATTAGTTGATCGATAAATTTCTACTCGACTGATGCTTTAAAAAATTTTTAGAATGAGTCGCACCTTATTAGTCGACCTATAAAATTTTAGTCGACTAAATTTTTTTTTTTAAAATTTCAACTGAAGGGACCCGATACCCCTTGGATTTTTTTTTTAACACCCGTTTTTTTAAAAGGGCATCATTTTATTTTTTTTGCACCTTTTCGTTTTTCTTAAAAACGAAAACCTTTGAAAAATGAAACTCTCTCTCTCTCTCTCTCCTCTCTCTCTTCCGAAAAACCCTCGGAGTGTCGTTCGAACCTCTCCTCGCCAGAATCTTCTAGCCGTGACAGGGAGTTGCCGGAATCCTCTTGTCGTGCTCAGTACATCTTCACTTCTTGGAATCCCCTTGTGGCAGCCTTCTCACTCATCGCCAGCCACCGTATCCTCCTCTATTTCTATTGCACGACGCACGACAACATCTTCCTCCCGTCGAACGTCATTTGGAAGCCAGCATCAACTGTTCTTCTCAACGACTGTGTTCTCTGCAACTGAAATTTTTTTTTGGGTGAATTTGTTTCAACCATGCCTCATCAGAAGACTGCATCCGCAAAAAGTTCTCCTCATGCTACACCTTTAGCAAAATATGGATTTTCTCTTAGATTACTCTGAAATCCTCTTTTATATGATACTTTTGGATCGGTTTCTGCACTTCCTATTTTACCAGGCCGAAATGTCCTCTTTCACATGTTTTCTCGTTACAAAATCAGAGAATTATTTCCAAGAATTTCACATCTTTTTGATGCCTGTGCAGACACCCTTCATTATCCTTTTCTGATCCACTTGTTTTATACAAATTTACAAATTGATCATGAAACTGAAGTTCTTTTCTCTCTTGTTCGTGATGTTGAAATTGAGTTTGATTCTAAACTACTTGGACAAATCCTAGAAATTTCACCTTCAGACACTCTTTTCAATACTATTGAACTTAATGATGAAAGAATTTTTGAACAAATTCTTCTTCTCTGTGCACCTCATTGCCCTCCTTTCAAAAATACTAATCTTCAAACTCGTGCATGCATTGCTGGACGAATCCTTGCCCATAATGTTTTACCTAAAACTGGTTCTTTTGATTATTATTCCACAGATCTTTCTACAGCTCTTTATGTATTATTTGGAAATATTTCTCTAAATTGGGCCAACGTGTATTTTACTAATTTGTGGAAACAAAAACCATTTCTTCCTTATGGATGTCTTCTAACTCATATTTTCAGACATTTCAAAGTTCCCTTATCCAATGAAAAATATATTGAGCAAAAAGAGTTCTTTGATCAAACTATTTTTAAACGAATGAAAATCAAATATCTGCCTCCTTTAAACGTTGATCAAACTGAACCATCTGATCCTACTGAACCATCAATTTCCGAACCCTCACCATCTTCTGCGACACTTTCATCTCAAGCAAAACGAAAGAAATTTTCTACAAGTCAAGACAATGATGAAGTTTTGCAGCGACTGGAAGTTTTGGAGCTGCATCAACACACTTTTCGTGAAGATGTGACTCAACAACTTTCTTCGATTCAGAAAGATATTACTGCAATCAAGGACTTGCTTAACTCACTTTTCTGATCTTTGTTTTATGTCTTTACTGAACTTTGATACTTTATGGGTTGTAATATTTTGAACTTGAATTTACATTTTGCTTATACTATTTCTACCCTTACTCTTTTTTATTATGACAAAGGGGGAGAAAAGGATAGAACTTGGTGTCTCTTGGTAGACACATGATGGAACTTGCAGGAGAAAAAGATAGACCTTGCATGAGAAATGAGAAATTAAGAGAAAAAGATAGAAATTGAATATTGCATTATGACATGGAAATTACATCATGAGAAAGCATTGAAAATTGCATTCTTGAAAAAGTTTTAAAAATGCATAAAGTAATGATGGAAATGCAAACCAATCAATATGTGATATATGTGCTTTGAATGTGCTAACTTTTAATGTTTTGCAGCATATTGATAAGGGGAGTAAAATCTCCATCTATGCATCTAAATGATTTATCTTTGATTAAGTTTGTCATCATCAAAAAGGGGGAGATTGTTACAACAATGAAGCCGTACATGATACTTCAAGTACAAGGTTTTGATGATGAGCAAGTGAATCAACTGCATTTTAGCTTAGGCAATGAAGAAATTGAAGAATTCGATGAAGAATCTTTGAAGACTAGTGTGCAAATGTTAAATTTATTAAAAGTCTTAGATTCTTGTAAGAGCCTTACTTAGAGTGCATATTTCAGTTGCATTTCACCTAAAAAGTCTTTAGAAAAACCTTTCTAAAAGAACCCTTCATGAAAATCTTTTTAGAAAACTCTTTTCTTAAATTTTCGTGTTTATTAGTCGACCAGTAGACTCACCAGTTGACTAACCCTTTCGCGCCATATTTTCAAAAATGTCATTTTTATCAGTCGACCAAAGGTTTTATTAGTCGACCGGACAGAATGTCTGTTTTCTGTAAATTTAGCAGCAGTCGACTAATGATTTTATCAGTCGACTGAACAGAACATGTATTTTGAGAAAAATTTTAGTAGCAGTCGACTAATGCTTTTATCAGTCGACCGGACAAAACTTGTGTTTTTCAGAAAATTTTAACAACAGTTGACTGAAAGGTTTTTCAGTCTACTGATGATATTGTTGAGAAACTCTGTTTTGATGTCACATAATATGATACACTGTCGTATTTGATTTTATATGATATGATAATATGTCCTCTTGAAAAATGTTATATTATGACTGAATATGTTTTGCCATAAATCTAACGAGTATTTGATGCAAGGATATCTCACCCAATAAGGATGGAGACTTCCTGTTAAAGTACAACTATGGTGCAATCATATTCCTTAAAGAAAAAGCTTGATGAGCCATGCATTCCTAAAGTTCAAATGAAGAGATCGGCTACCTCAAGATGAAGACTTTTTTTCTTCTTTAGAGTCATATGTAACAGAACCTTCAGGAACTTGCATATTGCATATTACATACTCATTCATAAACACTATATCATAAAAGTATACGATAGTTTCAAAAAGCTCCTTTTTGAAAACTAATAATTGTACCTTCTTACAACCCTTTATGAAAAAGATATTTTGTCATGTAATAATTGTACCTTACACTATATACAAGACAACATGAAAAAGAAATGTAGGAAAAAGACAAAAACATAAAATCGGCTACACAAAGAAATACAATTATAATATAGTTTTGAAAAGACTCTAGTTACCTTCTTTAAAGAAATGTTTTTAATATAAGAAGAAGACAAAAACATAAAATCGGCTACACAAAGAAATACAATTATAATATAGTTTTGAAAAGACTCTAGTTACCTTCTTTAAAGAAATGTTTTTAATATAAGAAGAAGACAAAAACATAAAATCGGCTACACAAAGAAATACAATTATAATATAGTTTTGAAAAGACTCTAGTTACCTTTTTACAAAACCATAGAATGTAGACTTACTTGAAGTCATCATTCTCTTTGTACAAAGCATTAAATACCTCCTGTAACAAATCCTTGTTAATATCCTTCTCAAGGAATGTCGACTTTCTTTTAGTCCTCATTCTCTCTGAAGACTTTGAAAAACACAACATAAAGAAAACACTTGACATGACTATGTACAAATATATATCAAAACACTCAGTGTACTTACACTCATTTAAAGTAAAGAAGTACTTATGTACCTCAAATCATTAATTAGAATAAAAACAAAACTACAATCCAACGTTCAATGTACTATTGTAAGAAATAGACTTTTTACATAAAATATGTATTACCTAAAATATTACAATGACTAGTGTACCCCATACTTCACTATTTATGGAAAAAGGCATTCTCGAATTTCTCTAAAGATGTTTTTGAAAATGACATGACATTTCACATCTCAAAAAGGTTACGATTTCAAAAAGTAACGACTACTTTTTCAAAAGCTATATAAACACACTCAAATAAACTATTCAATATGGAATGGAATAGACTTGTGAGCTTACAACGAGAAAAATCCATATTCGATATTTGAAAAAGAGAGCCTTGAAAAAGAAAGAGAAAAAGAAAAAAAAGAAAAGAGAAAAAGTCAAGTCCAGCTCTTTGACAAAGAGCATTCTCTGAGTGACAAACAAAACATTCTGAGAATCCTTCATTTGTGCATTCATATCATTCTGAAGGTTCTATAGGAAGTATTGTAATTCTGTTATTCACTGTTTTCCTTCTTTGTTGAAAGAAGTAGACCTCTGTGAAAGAGGGTGTTGGCCTTCTCTGTTGAGAGAAGAAAACCTTTGTGAAAGAGGGTGTTGTCCTTCTCTGTTGAGAGAAGACCTCTGAGGAAGAGGGTGTTGTACTATTTATCCGGTGACTCGGATGTTATAGTGGAAAGCTCAAGTGGTTTGCTTGGGGACTAGATGTAGGTCTGGGTACTGACCGAACCAGTATAAATTCTGTGTTTTATGTGTTGTGCCTTATTGCCTGATTATTTTATTTTATCGATCTTTATCGTATTTCACTATTCACCCCCCCTCTAGTGGAATTTCATTTGGTATCAGAGCAGGTTTGCTGGTTTCGACATAACAAGTCTTCCAGCACAAATGGCATCTACCTCTTATGCTCGTGATATTGAAGGTCAACACGCATCTCGTCCTCCTTTCTTCAATGGCTCCAACTATGGATACTGGAAGTGCAGAATGACTATCTTTCTCAAATCCATAGACTTTGCTGTATGGAAAATTGTTGAGCATCCTTACACATCTCCATCCGTAGACTATAACTTATGGTCTGACGAAGAAAAGAAAATGGCAAACCTAAATGCAAAGGCTATGAATGCCTTATATTGTGCCATTGATCAGAATGAATTCAACAGAATATCTATATGTGAATCTGCATATGACATTTGGCATTCTTTGGAGGTTATTCATGAAGGAACCAACAAAGTAAAAGAAGCCAAAATCTCATCTCTTGTTAGAAAATATGAGTTGTTCAAAATGAACAAAGATGAACCCATCACAGAGATGTTTACCAGATTCACCAACATCACCAACGATCTGAAATCTCTGGGTGTAACATATTCTTAGACAGAAAAGGTGAAGAAAATCTTGAGATCTCTCGCAACTGATTGGGAGAAGAAGACTACAGCTATTGAAGAAACTCAAGATTTATCTAAGCTTACTTTGGACGACTTAATAGGCAATCTTATGGCCTATGAAGTCCACATGAAAGAAAGAAGGGAAGAAGAGCAACCAGTAAAGAAAACTCTAGCTTTCCCAGCCCTATCTGAGAATGAAGACTCAGATAAAGAATCAGAAATTGCGCTACTTACCAGAAAATTCCAGCGCTTCATGAGAAGGAACCGGCTTCCAAATAGGCACAAGGAAAGAAAAGATCCTAAAGAAGATCCCATGTGCTTTCAGTGTAATAAGCCAGGCCACTTAAGACGTGTCTGTCCCCTTCTCAAGAGAAAGTCCAAGACTGAGGAACCAAAGAAGAGGTTCTTCAAGAAAAAGGCTCTGCATGCTCAATGGGATGATTCAAAACCATCCACTAGTGAAAAGTCAAGTGATGATGAAGCCGAAACTGCAAATATGTGCTTCATGGCAAACGAAAGTTCGGTAAGTGAAATCTCTGATTTTTCCTTTGAAGAACTTCTAGATGCTTTTCAAGAACTATTTGAAGAATCTAGAAAATTGAGTTTCAAAAATAAAGATTTAAAATCTGAAAATCTAAAGCTTTCCCAAAAGAATGAAAAACTCAGCAGTGAAAATTCTGAGTTGAAAAAGGAAAATCTTATGCTTATGTCTGAAATTTCTTCTACTAGCTCCAAAACTAAAAATCTGCAAGTAGAAATTTCAGAGCTAAAAAGTAAAACTGAGAACCTCATGAAAACGGTTTTCAAGTTTACTAAAGGTAAAGAGAACTTGGATAAACTCTTATCCTCTCAGAAAGTCTCTTTTTACAAGAATGGTATTGGCTACTCTCATTTCAAAAAGCCTTCTTGTATGAATCAAAAGACCACGTTTGTGAAAAGTTCATCTGAACCAAATAAGGAGTATTATAATGATAATCCTTTTAACTCCTCTAAAGATATAGACAAACCCAAATCCAAATGGATATGGGTTCTTAAGTCTAACAAAAAAGGACCCGATTGGGTACCAAAAAAGAGATTTACTTAATGTTTTGCAGGCTCCAAAGAAGAAGAACAGATGGATACTAGATAGTGGATGTTCAAAGCACATGACAGGACATCCAGACCTTTTTGCTGTTCTTCATCATAAAGAAGGAGGAACCGTCACCTTTGGAGATAACAACAAAGGTTTGATAATTGGTATTGGTAATATTGGTAACATAGATAAACCTCTTATCAAAGACGTTCTCCTTGTTAAAGGCTTAAAACATAACCTACTAAGTATCAGTCAAATGTGTGACACAGGTTATAATGTTAGCTTTAATCATGATGCATGCCTCATAGCAGACACAAATGAAAACATCATCTTAAAAGGTATAAGAAAGAATAATATATATGAACTATACCTAGAAAACATCACAGAACATTGCCTTATAGCTAATAATGACTCTCAACATTTATGGCACATGAGAATGGGTCATGTAAATTCTAAGTACATGTCTAAATTAGCTAAAAATAAGTTAGTACGTGGGTTACCCAAAATTTCTTTTAAAAAGGATTACTTTTGTGATGCATGTCAATTAAGAAAATTATCAAAATCATCTTTCAAATCAAAAAATATCATTTCAAGTAAAAGACCTTTAGAGCTTCTCCACCTGGATCTTTTTGGTCCTTCTAGAGTAGCTAGTCATAATCACAATAAATACGTTTTTGTTATTGTAGATGACTACTCAAGATTTACTTAGGTAATATTTTTGAAAAAAAAAAGTGACACGTTTTGTCAATTTGAAATCTTATGTAAAAAATTACAAAAGGAAAAATCTTGTTCTATTGTTAAAATCCGTAGTGACCATGGAGGAGAATTTGAAAATGAACTCTTTGAAAACTTTTGTAACTTGCATGGTATTTCTCATAACTTTGCCTTTCCTAGAGCTGCACCTCAAAATGGTGTAGTAGAAAGAAAGAATAGAACCCTTCAGGAATCTGCTAGAACTATGCTCCAACACAATAATCTTGCTAAATCTTTTTGGGCAGAAGCTGTTAATACTGCATGCTACATAACAAATAGAGTTCTCATTAGACCCTTATTAAATAAAACTCCCTATGAACTATTCTATGACATACCTCCAAGAATAGACTATTTCAAAGTTTTTGGATGTAAATGCTTTATCCTAAACACAAAAGATAGCCTGAATAAATTTGATGCAAAATCTGTTGAAGGCATATTCTTAGGATATTCAAGTCATAGTAAAGCATACAGAGTTTTCAATAAGAGTTATAATACTATTGAAGAATCTATGCATGTTAGTTTTTGTGAATCTATTGATCAATCTGTTCATAAGCAAACTAATGATGATGATGTTGAAAGTACAGATTTATTCATAGATAACACAGCTAAGTCTAATGAAGATGATCATCAAAGAACATTTATCGATATCAAAGATCATCCTCAAAAGCAGATTTTGGGAGACCTGACAAAAGGGGTTCAAACTAGAGCTCAGCTAGAACGGATTGCAAACATGGCATTCATTTCTCAACTTGAACCAAAGAAGATTGATGAAGCCATCATTGATGAGTTCTGGATGCTAGCCATGACTGAAGAATTGAATCAATTCCAAAGAAATGATGTTTGGGATCTTGTACCAAGACCAAAGGACCATCAGATCATTGGAACAAGATGGATCTTCAGAAACAAGCTAGATGAAACAGGTAATGTTATAAGGAACAAAGCTAGACTAGTAGCTCAAGGATACAACCAGGAAGAAGGTATTGATTTTGATGAAACATTTGCTCCTGTTGCTAGACTTGAATCTATTAGAATGTTTTTAGCATATCAAGCTATATGGATTTCAAATTATATCAAATGGATGTTAAAAGTACCTTTTTAAATGGTTTTATAAATGAAGAAGTTTATGTAAAACAACCTCCAGGATTTGAAAATGAACAATATCCAGATTATGTTTCTAAACTAAAACGTGCTTTATGTGGTCTAAAACAAGCACCTTATGCTTGGTATGATAGACTTAAAACCTTTTTATTAAAAACTGGTTTTTCTGTAGGCAAAGCAGACTCAACATTATTTGTGAAAATAGTGAATAATCATACCCTAATTGTTCAAATATATGTAGACGATATCATCTTTGGATCTTCTAACAGCACTCTTTGTGAAGAATTTTCTAAGTCCATGCAGAAAGAATTTGAAATGAGTATGATGGGAGAACTCACCTACTTTCTTGGACTGCATATTAAGCAAACCAAGGATGGAGTTTTCATCAATCAATCTAAGTATGCTCGTGAACTTCTGAAGAGGTTCAACATGAACTCAACTGCTTCAAAATCTACTCCTATGAGCACTACTACTATTTTGGACAAAGATGAAGATGGTAAGTCTGTTGATACAAAGGTATACCAAGGTATGATAGGATCACTTCTTTATTTAACTGCTAGCCGTCCAAATATTATGTTCAGTGTTTGCTTGTGTGCTAGATTTCAGTCAAATCCAAAAGAATCACATCTTAAAGCTGTAAAAAGAATAATGAGATATTTAAAAGACAGTTGATTTTGGATTATTCTATTCAAAATCCTCTACGTTTGATCTAATCTCATACAACAATGCTGACTTTGCTGGAAGTAAATCTGACAGAAAAAGCACAAGTGGAACATGTCATATGCTAGGGCACTCACTAGTATCATGGTTCAGTAAGAAACAAAACTGTGTATCCTTATTAACTACTGAAGCCGAATACGTTGCTGCTAGCCTAGCCTGTACACAAGTTATCTGGATGAAACAAACCTTAAAAGATTTTGGTCTAAATTTTGAAAATACAACTATTTTCTGTGATAATACGAGTGCTATAAACTTATCTAAGAATCCTATTTTACACTCACGAACTAAGCACATTCAAATAAGACACCACTTCTTAAGAGAACAAGTCTTAAACAACATAATTAAACTAGAATTCATACCCACTAATCAACAATTAGCAGACATATTCACTAAACCATTGAAACATGAAGACTTTACACGTATTAGAAGAGAACTAGGAATATGCAAACTAAGTGACTTATAAATTAATCACACTTATTATAATACTTCTTATAAGTTTTGTTAAAATCTTATTTTAAATAGCTTTTCTTCTTATCGATTTTTTGTTAGTCAAACTAGGTTTTCATATTCACGTACACTTTAAACTCTTATAAGACACATTCTTTATGTCTTTCAACTTGTCATCTTTCAAGTACATATCCATTATGACTCCTTGTCCTATCTCCCTTCACTCATATCCATAAAAACTAATTATATTAAAAGCTATCATAACATTGTTCCCATCACTCATCTCATAACTCCTTTATTAGTTTTGTCCTTTTGTGAAAACTTCTCTTACAATAAATTGATTCACCTTCTACATGATAACATATTAGTTTATGAGAACTCTTGCTTTTTAAATTATTAGTTAAAATCGAATGATTATTTTTTTTGGTTTTTTTTTTTTCAAAAAAATCTAGTTACTATGTTCTCACGTAAATTTTTACTATATCATTTGATATATCATAGATTACGTACACTCTATTATATCTCACGTAATTTTTTACTATATCATCTTTTATATCATAGCCTAATAAACTATCTATTATCATCTCTTCATACTTTATATCTTTTACAAAAAGCATCATAAAAACACTTGTACTCCACCCATTAGTACCTTTAGTACTTTCTCTCTCTCTCTCATACGAATTGAGCCTCCATTTTTGTCAATTCTTGTTTGTGAATCCTTTACTAGTTTAAAACTTAACTTTATTCTTTAATAACTATGAACTTCCTCAAATCGAGTTTCTTTAAAAATATGTTTATCAAATAAACATTAATTCATGTCAATCATAACTTTATCTCATGTATTTCATCTCATATCAATCATGATTTTTTATTCCTATCCTACTCAAAAATCCATATATGTCATCTCACTTTTCTTTATGTCTACTTTTACTCCTTCCACGCATCTCCATAAAAACACTTCTTATATAAAGAATTATTACTCTTCACTCATGAATATTTTTTTTGTCTCATCATCTCTCTTACCACTATTCATAGTCAAAGTGTGTCCTCATATTTACGTATACTCATAAAAATTACAAATATGAAAACACATTAATCATGACACATTTTTTTAAGTCATTCTTTTCTTTCAAAATGTCATATCTTTCAAAGTACACATCACATGATCACCCTATGACCTATTTCCATAAAAACTATTTCTATATTAAATAAGCAATCATGACTTTTCTTTCCATCCGTGACCATGACTCTCTCTTATATTGTATCTCTCTAAAATCGAGAATCATTAAAGTCTTGTCTCCAAGCAAAACTTTATTTATTCTAACTCTACCTTATGTCATATCTAAATCAAGTGAATGTTGTCCTTTATAACCTTTCTCTTTTCTTTACATATCCGTATCATCTTTTTATGTCTTTCACTCTTTATAATTCAACATGACACCCCATACTCTATTAATGGCTTCTCTCACTAGTCGATAAACTCACCCATAGTAAAATCTATATATATACCATATATTTCAAAACTATGTCCTTCTCAACCTAATATAATACACTATCTTCAAACATTGATTTGATTTGTCATTCACAAGTCTCTTAACTTACTACTCACGGATTTCCTTATTTGACTAAATTCTAAAAATCACTCACTTCCAATGTCATTCTAAACCTACCTTCCACCGGTACCGACCTTAACACCATCGTACCAATCGAACGATCGGTACTTCGAAAAATACTTTTCTGCACCAACTGCTACCCACTTCCATGGCACATGAGGAATCTCCAACCTCATGCTCAATTACTTGCCCAGATTCTTCTCCACAACATCTATCCCAAGCTTCCCTGCAAGGGATTAGTTCCTCGAAAAATCTCTCTTCTTATCTACGCAATTTTTTCCTCTATTCCGATAAACTGGTCCTCCATTCTTTTCGACCTTTTTATTCGTTATCAAAAATTCGAGCCTCTTCTTTTTGGGTGTTTCATAACTCCCATTCTCAAATACTTCAAAGTACCCCTTCACAACGAAGTCATCCTCCGTCCCTCTCATGTCCTCGATGATACCACCTTCAATCTAAGGTCCCTGCACATGC
Source organism: Nuphar pumila (assembly GCF_984573655.1). NCBI lineage: Eukaryota > Viridiplantae > Streptophyta > Magnoliopsida > Nymphaeales > Nymphaeaceae > Nuphar > Nuphar pumila. Next base: position 53,727,960 of record NC_143249.1, on the reverse strand, counting down.
CCGGCTCTGATGAAGAAAATCCAACATCCTCCTTTGATTGCTTCTCTGCAATGATGGATATCGAGTGCTCTCAGGATCGAATCCTTCGCAATCAAGCCCTGTTGCAGCAGACTCGCAAGCGGAATCGTGCCGACCGAACACATCAACCTCCTCCACCTTCGGGATAAACTTGTTTTTTTTTCTTGGTCTGTAATAACTTTTAATTCCTTTTGGTCTGTAATAACTCTCTTACTCTGATCCCTTCCTTTTTGTCCATGACAAAGGGGGAGAAAACCTGTCTCCATTATTGGAGAAATACTCTCTTTAAATATTTTTTCAAATATTTTATCATATTATTATTTCTATGCATAATGTTTTTTTTGACAGGGGAGCATATTTTGTCATCATAAAAAAGGGGGAGAATGTTGAGAAACTCTGTTCAGTCGACCGAAGGTTTTATTAGTCGACCGGACAGAATGTCTGTTTTCTGTAAATTTAGCAGCAGTCGACTAATGATTTTATCAGTCGACTGAACAGAACATGTATTTTGAGAAAAATTTTAGTAGCAGTCGACTAATGCTTTTATCAGTCGATCGGACAAAACTTGTGTTTTTCAGAAAATTTTAACAACAGTTGACTGAAAGGTTTTTCAGTCTACTGATGATATTGTTGAGAAACTCTGTTTTGATGTCACATAATATGATACACTGTCGTATTTGATTTTATATGATATGATAATATGTCCTCTTGACAAATGTTATATTATGACTGAATATGTTTTGCCATAAATCTAGCGAGTATTTGATGCAAGGATATCTCACCCAATAAGGATGGAGACTTCCTGTTCAAGTACAACTATGGTGCAATCATACTCCTTGAAGAAAAAGCTTGATGAGCCATGCATTCCTAAAGTTCAAATGAAGAGATCGGCTACCTCAAGATGAAGACTTTTTTTCTTCTTTAGAGTCATATGTAACAGAACCTTCAGGAACTTGCATATTGCATATTACATACTCATTCATAAACACTATATCATAAAAGTATACGATAGTTTCAAAAAGCTCCTTTTTGAAAACTAATAATTGTACCTTCTTACAACCCTTTATGAAAAAGATATTTTGTCATGTAATAATTGTACCTTACACTATATACAAGACAACATGAAAAAGAAATGTAGGAAAAAGACAAAAACATAAAATCGGCTACACAAAGAAATACAATTATAATATAGTTTTGAAAAGACTCTAGTTACCTTCTTTAAAGAAATGTTTTTAATATAAGAAGAAGACAAAAACATAAAATCGGCTACACAAAGAAATACAATTATAATATAGTTTTGAAAAGACTCTAGTTACCTTCTTTAAAGAAATGTTTTTAATATAAGAAGAAGACAAAAACATAAAATCGGCTACACAAAGAAATACAATTATAATATAGTTTTGAAAAGACTCTAGTTACCTTTTTACAAAACCATAGAATGTAGACTTACTTGAAGTCATCATTCTCTTTGTACAAAGCATTAAATACCTCCTGTAACAAATCCTTGTTAATATCCTTCTCAAGGAATGTCGACTTTCTTTTAGTCCTCATTCTCTCTGAAGACTTTGAAAAACACAACATAAAGAAAACACTTGACATGACTATGTACAAATATATATCAAAACACTCAGTGTACTTACACTCATTTAAAGTAAATAAGTACTTATGTACCTCAAATCATTAATTAGAATAAAAACAAAACTACAATCCAACGTTCAATGTACTATTGTAAGAAATAGACTTTTTACATAAAATATGTATTACCTAAAATATTACAACGACTAGTGTACCCCATACTTCACTGTTTATGGAAAAAGGCATTCTCGAATTTCTCTAAAGATGTTTTTGAAAATGACATGACATTTCACATCTCAAAAAAGGTTACGATTTCAAAAAGTAACGACTACTTTTTCAAAAGCTATATAAATACACTCAAATAAACTATTCAATATGGAATGGAATAGACTTGTGAGCTTACAACGAGAAAAATCCCTATTCGATATTTGAAAAAGAGAGCCTTGAAAAAGAAAGAGAAAAAGAAAAGAAAGAAAAGAGAAAAGGTCAAGTTCAGCTCTTTGACAAAGAGCATCCTCTGAGTGACAAACAGAACATTCTGAGAATCCTTCATTCGTGCATTCATATCATTTTGAAGGTTCTATAGGAAGTATTGTAATTCTGTTATTCACTGTTTTCCTTCTTTGTTGAAAGAAGTAGACCTCTGTGAAAGAGGGTGTTGTCCTTCTCTGTTGAGAGAAGAAGACCTCTGTGAAAGAGGGTGTTGTCCTTCTCTGTTGAGAGAAAAAGACCTCTGAGGAAGAGGGTGTTGTACTATTTATCCGGTGACTCGGATGTTATAGTGGAAAGCTCAAGTGGTTTGCTTGGGGACTGGATGTAGGTCTGGGTACTGACCGAACCAGTATAAATTCTGTGTTTTATGTGTTGTGCCTTATTACCTGATTATTTTATTTTATCGATCTTTATCGTATTTCACTATTCACCCCCCCTCTAGTGGAATTTCAGATATTATCAGTCGACTAACTTTTCTCTAGTCGACTAAGTTTCAAAAATTCAGATTTTCAAACGGCTCGATAAACAAATCAGTCGACCGATGATAACTGTCAGTCTACCAATAACTAATTATTAGTCGACTAACTACTGTTTCAGTCGACTAATTTTGTCGTTTTTCCTGAAACTTTAAAAAGGCGTGTCTTTTTATTTTTCAAACGTTTTGATCATTCAAAATGGACTGTTTTGACACCCTTTCATACCCTCAACGTATGGAAACTTTCAACTATAAATATGAGTGCATTTTACACTCAAAAGCACTATAATGCAATCAATTTGAATCAATTACTCTTTGCTTTTCACTCATATCCATTTTCTCACTCACGTGATATTTTTCACTTCAATTTTTCACTCAAATTTCTTTGAGATATAGTGAATTCGTGAGTAGAGTATTTCAACAACCTCAAAAGCCAATTGTATCTCATTTGCATTCATAAAAAGAGCTCATAGGTTGTATTGTAATTTGTTACTTGTTTCAATTTTCTGTAAAAGGAAGGACTCCTTGGTTTAAAAGAGTTGTTTGCTTTCAGTAGGTGTGTTACTGAAAGTGGGACCGGATTTGGTCTGTATGATCTTGTAGTTACACAAGGTTGATAGTGGAAATCTCAAGCGGGTTTTGCTTGGGGACTGGATGTAGGTCGGGAAAGACCGAACCAGGATAAATTATTGTGTTCTTTGTGTGTTTGCTTTTCAAATTGCAAAATCCGTCAATATTTCGCAGACAATTTTTAAAAGCACTATTCACCCCCCCTCTAGTGCTCGTTGTCTCGATCCTACTGCACTTTCAGCCTTTAGTCGTTTGACCATGGTTGTCAAATCCATATATAGTGATAGTATCTGAAATATACTCTTCTTCCTTAATCCCTAGTGCCTTTGCTATCATTTCAGGACATATGTTGAGGTTGCGGCCTCCATCGACCAGCACATGGGTACTGTCATTTCTCTTACTCGAACAACGATGTACATGGCATTATTATGAAAGGAGTGAGGCTTTGGAAGGTCCTCATCTGAGAAGGTGATTGGCGTATTTGGCATGGCTGATTCACGATCTGAGCCATGTCTTCAGGCGTGGTACTGGGTTTGACTTTAATTTTCCGCAATAGTTCATCCAGTACTTGTTGATGCTTGCAAGAACTCTTGGCTAAGTACAAAATTGAAACATTGGACAAGGCAGTCAGTGGCTTTTGAATTTCCTTTTTCAGTATGAGCTTGATAAACTGATTAAGGAATTCAGGAATTCCTTTTAATTTCTTAGGGGATGCCTTTATGGGTTCCTTAGATACTTTCAGCTTGCCAAATGCTGAAATTATGTCCATCTTCTTAGTGGCTAGGGTTGCTTGTCGCAGCACTAACACCTGATGCTGAACTTGGAGATCTTGAAGGGAACACAGCTTGATGTGTTCTTGAGGTAGGAATGGTTGTTCAGATATCACTGTTGTGGTGTGCGAAGGAAATGACTGATTTATAATGTCCATTTTTTCTTCTTTATCTCCTTCCATCAAAAGATTCTTGTCAATGTAATCCTGCACAATGTTCTTGAGAACGAAACAATTCTCAGTGTTGTGTCTCACTGTCCTGTGGAACTTGCAAAATTGATCTTTCCACTTCCCCATGGGCACAGGGGGATCGGCCAGTCTTGGCAACTTGATCATTTCCTTCGACAACATGTAGTCGAGCACATCTTCAAGTGATTGGTCGAGAGGAGTGAATTTTGTGTCGTAGCTCCATCATTCATGTTTGGTCTTTTCACGCAGTTTCGACCCTTGATCTTGCTGAGGGGGCTTATTGTATTGAGGAGCAGGCTTCCCTTTCTGATCCCCTTTGTTATTTGAATTGCCTGTGTCGTAGTAGTAATTTTTCTTCTGCCCTTTGTAATGATTTTGACATTTGTTGTTGTTGTCGGCAGAGTAGGTGAAGTGAGTTTTCTTTTTTTCCCCACCTTGGGGGTTATTCTTGGAAAATGTGAACCCTTCATAGACTCTATTCTCCACGCTTAGCTCGAGCCATTCGGCTCGTTCAGTCAATTCAATAAAAGTCCTGGATGGTGCAGTGGAGATTAATCCTCTTAAAGGTTGTGAAAAGTTTTTGAGAATCAGCGATAAGGCATGTCTTTCTGATATAGGATCCCTCATTTTGTTGCAGGCTGATCTCCATCTATAAATGAAATCCCGTGCTTTTTCATTTTCATTCTGTCTTAGATTGCAGAGATGGCTTAATGTTGGGAGTGCCTCTGTGTTGAACAGGAAGCGTTCAATAAACAAATTTATAACTTTATTGAACTCCTTGAGCTCGATGGGATTGATATGCTCAGCATTCCATTTAGCTGCAACTCCTTCCAAGCTGCGGGGAAAACATAGAAATAATGCTCTGTTGTCTCTCTTGAATCTTGAGCACTCTGCGAAGAACGTGGCGAGATGTGCTTTTGGGTCGCCAGAACCGTCAAATTTAATGAACTTGCAGAGTAGATTCTCCAGATTTCCATCCCCTTCTAGGCCATTATAGAAATCCTCACTAGTGAAGACTTTCATGCCCTTGTTGCGGGCTTGCAGATCTTTAACAACTCTAGCCATTTCCCTGAATTGTGCTTGCAAGGGATCTTCTGCGACCTGACTTTTCAGTTTGCGGCTCCCCCTTTGCTCTCGGCCATATTTCTGAAATGTCGGAGGCACCTCATATTCTTCATCAATGTCTTCTGCTGATTCTATTCCATCTGAGATTTCTTTTGGCTGAGCCTGCTTCTTAGAAACCTTTATGAATTTCTTAGCCTTGTGACCGTGGAACTTCTGCCTAAATGGATTCTTTTCTGAACTGGTCCCGGCTTGTTCGTTCATCATTTTGTTCATCATATTTTGGAACATAGCATACATTTGTGGATCTATGCCATCGTCCTCTTGTTGGCCCTGACTCCTGACTGACCGCGGAGAGTCCATCTCTTCTTTTGAAGCTGATGAGTACTGAGATGATATCATTTTTCTGCCTGATATTGTCCGAACCATCAAATGCCAATTGCGGATGCTCTCTGCAAGGCAAAGACCTGATTAGATTATGAAGGAATTGGTTTTTGGAAGAAATATTTGTTGGAAATATGGTAGACAATTTGAAAAAGATATCTCATTACTATAGGGATTGAGTCATCGCAGAAATCGCGACAATTGTGTTGTCATCCTATTGCAAGAGAAATGAACAACGAAAAATGTGCCTTGTTACCTAGGCGAGGTCGTCAAACCATAATAGAAAGAGAGAAAATTTTATTGGAATGAGAAAAATTAAACTTTTTATTGATCTTGACAGAGAGGTGGAGGACAAACAATTTGCCACCATTCATGATAGTCGGCAGACACTTTAGGACTAGGAAAGAATTTAAGAGTAACAAAGGAGTCCCAGCTGTAGCGGGCATAATGATATGCCCCAGACCATTATACGAAAGTGAGATCGAATTCTGCCATAGCCCCTGATAGCAATCGAGCTTCGACGTACTGCTGTCTATGGGAGAATTGCCGAACACATTGCTCTGGTTGATAGTAAGTGCAGAAGAATGGTCCCAACAATTTGAACCGCTTGCCATAAGCGTACGTGTATCTTGGAGGAGATAGTTGTCGATCAAAGTAGTCCCAGACTATGTCATCTTCTTAAATGCTGTCAATCATGAACCTGTACTGTGCCACTGGAAGGAGTTCTTGGCCATTGTATCTGAAAGAATTTGCTCGGGCTGGAATGTGCTGGAAGAACCAGGATTGAAGTGCATAGATGCAACCTTCGACAAGAATGGAATCTTCAAGTGAAAAACGAGTCAAACCCCGATACAGGAAAGTGAGTGCTGCCATAGCTATAGAGAGACGGTTGGTCTATCGACTTCCCCATCTTCTCATGAGCTGGATTATTCTGATATCCATGTAGTTTTATCCATCTGGGAAGAGGGCTAATCCTATAGTGCATAAAACCATTGCATTCTGAATTCTTTCTCTAGCTGTCCTTGATAATGAGCTGACTTTGACGAAGGTTCCATATTGATGGTATAACTCAAGCAGATTGACATATTTATTTCCATCCAACTGGATCAGGGGCCAAGATCGGCGGCCTGTCATACGAGCTAAGGAATCTCGGGGGTCCAAACCCTTGATATTGATCAAAAACTGATGCTCTAACGAATCTCCTAGCTGACCGGCTGGTTCTGGTAATCCCCTAATTTCTAAAAATTCATCCATTAAAATGGTCATCTCTCCCCATGGGAACCAGAAGGTACAAGTTCGTGGATTCCATCGCTCTGTCATTGCGTGGATCAGGTTGCCATTGATGGTTTGTTTTCCGACCGCTGATGCCAATTCTAATCTGCACTCGCTCAAATGGTCCGGAAACATGCGAGAAAAGCTTTTGAGCCATGAATAATACCACCGGGGAATAAAAGTTTTAGTGCTAAGTGCTCGATGTTCAAGACGACTTTGTCGCACCTCGTAAGAGATGTGACCTTCAGAAAAAATAGGATCAATTTGACTAGATGCCATCAGGCTGAAAACAGAGAAAGACTCGGAATCAGACTTAGGAAAATTATGGAAATTTTGAAAAATTGCAGGCAGGATATAAAATGCAACTAGAAATTCGAGATCCAGTAGAACGGGAGAATGCAAAATCACCTGGAGTTTTGAAAGAAATTAGATATTTGGGAAAATCATCCAGGGTTTAAGAAAATAAAAGAAAAAAGTGAGAATAAGGATATTTAGAAAAATATTTTTGGGGAAAACATGAGAGGAATAATGATAATACAAACAGTCACATCCTGCACAAACATTTATGCATATACAACACTCCCTAAAAGGCTGACTCTAAATGCATCATTTTGAAAAGCAGTTGTAGGACCCTAATCCTAACTCTAGGTTCATATCATCTTTGTCCAATCCAGTTATGCCGATATACCCAAACCGAAATCCGAGGTACATGGCATATAATTTCAACTCTGGTTCTAAGGTAAGGTTTTCCAACATCCTTGAGCACCTACTGATATACTTCGGACTGTGGCCCGCGGTACGTGGTAGGAGGGCGTCAACCCAAATAAGTGGCCCAGTTGTGAGGCTCTGTCCCAAACTAGGGTTCTAGAAGAGAGCCCAACAACATGAAGACCAGGTAAAGATAGGTAAGGGAGGTTTGGAAAAAAATGATCACATGCAAAAAATGGAGGGCTCTAAGTCCTAGAGAGATAGATTTTTGAAAACTTTTGAAGAGGCATGCACTGCTTGCATTCAGATCCTAAATTGAGGAGAGTTGTGTTTAGACCTAGGTCTATGTGAGCATGAAAATATCTCCTCAATATAGTCCTACCAAACCATGCCTAAGCTATATGCAATCAATGTCAGCTAGGTTAGAATCTAGGCTCCTAGGTTCGCATGATATCAGAAAGCAAAAGAACTGACATTTTGAGAACACAATTTCGATAATTGAACTAAATCAAGCACACTTTTGATCAGACAAGGACAAGTCCCATCACGGTTGCCAAACCTGTGATCGTCGCAAAAGCTCTTCCCTTCCCTGCGGGAGAGAGGGGAAAACGTTTCCACGAGTCAAACTTGACCAGAGTTTGAAAATTGTTTTGAAATACTCGCCTCTATTTTGAAATTGCAGGAAAATTCTAAAGAATGGGACTCGACCTGTCGATACGAGGTTCGACCGTTCCTGCCGCCTTTAACAGGGGTAATCGAACCAAGGACCAAATGTGTGCTTGACTTAGTTAAATTATCAAAATCATGTTCTATCCTAAATGCACAGAGAATTCAGGCATGTGCTATGAAATTTTGTAAAATGCAAGTTGGAAAAACATGATGTATGCTTAGAAAACATTTTGGAGTTGGAAAAGTCTTTCTCAGGCAAAAGATGGAAATCGATCTCTCAAGAAACTCAGATAAAAAGATTTGAAAATCATAAGAAAGTTTATAAAGATTTGGGAAAATCATGAAGGAATGTGAATCTTGGGAAAATAGAGAGAATTCTTGAGAAAAGGCAAACACTTGAAGAGAAACTATTTGTCAAGGAAAATTCCAACTCTGAAAACTTTATTTGGAAAATGATTGGAAATTCATAGGAAAACTCTTTGGAGAAGGAAAATCAAAACTCAAGAAATTGAAATCCTGAGAATCTCAGCCTTGAAGCATTGGAAAATCGATTTTCATTCTTGAGAATGATGAAAAGTCCTTTTTAAAATGAATCTTAAGAAAAGAACATTTTCCAAGGAAAATCGTAAAAAAACTTGACTGGGGAAATCCAACTTTGAAAATTTTCAGAGTTTCTTGAGGAATCGATTTCCTTAGAATGAAATTTTCTTGGGAAAAGTATAAGAAAGTACATGATTCCATGATGCCAATGATTTAAATGGATGAAGGCACTTTGATAAAAGATATTCAGGAAAATTTTAAGAAATTTATTGGAAAATGTGTATTAAATCAAAGTAAATTCTTTACATATTCCTACTGTGGCCGTGAATATGTTTAGAATTTAATTGATTTAATTCCACAATGTTTTGCAAAATTGGAAATATGATGTGATTTTGAAGGTAGCCTAATAGTGTAGGCTCAATGTGACTAATGAGAAGATAGTAAATATGGGATTCGTCTGTATTCTGACTAGGGCCAAAATTACGGAATCCTTCAAGTTTACTAACTCCTTAATAGCGGGTGCACGTGCCATTCGTGTTCATCCATGGTGATTTTGAAATACAATGCATGAATCACATAATCAGGATATTACAAGAATTCAAACTATGTGAGATCCATCCTAATCTAAGCAGGAAATTAAATCTCTTATTCCATGATTACATCTAATTGTTACATTGCTGACATAAAGCAAAATAAATAAAATAAATAAAAATATAGAGTTAAAAGAATCAGCATCCTCCAGATTTTCCTTGCAAAGTGGGTTAATACCAGAAATAGAAATACAAAGTAGCCAAAGAAATTGGAAACCTCACATTTACACTAAGCTGTATATGATTACACCTATGCTAATGACAAAATGTATATATGATGACCAAAGTTTATGCCTATGTTGTACAAGTGCAATATACCATAATATACAGGAATATGACTGATTGGAAGCATGCTAACATGCTATGGAATGTACTAATGACTATATGAAGATAACTATGAATATATCTGAACTGTGAAGGGAAATGCAACGACTGACTAAAAGATAATGGGTATTTACATGATTGACATTAACATGAATCGGTTGAATAAGATGCGAATTAACGTACAAAAGGCTAATCCATCATGACATACAAAAAAAAAATTGAAGTTAAAACCTGTACATGTGACCATAGATAATTTAACAAACAGATGCATTGAGAAAGATTGCTGGGAGAGTCAATACGAAATAGCAAAGCCATCTCAAAAAGAAAAAATGCTACTAATACTAGATATACATAAAATATTGCAAAAGACTATACTAATAGGCCGAAATGGCGATGAACCTATGGGAATGAAGTACACACACTGTAGATGAAAATTCATTGAATTTACTATGAGAGATGACAAATAATACCCAGTATGGGGAAAATGCAAGAGGGGTGACGACATTGGGAAATAAAGATATGCACTGGAACTGGTGAAATGAACACAAGTGGGCACTAATTTATAGGTCATGTAACAAATAGCAGGACTAACGAACAAGATACAAAAAAAAATGAAATGCTATGTGAGGATAGATGCAGTAATGACACAGACTAAATGATGCCCAGATAAGTTACATGAAGATTAATCCACCTTGATGTGCAGAAACTGCATATTAACATATGCAAAGGTACCCAATATGCATGCTTCAGATAAAACACCCAAAGGAATATTTGTTGTAATTGAGTACTAACACAAGATAGCAGTCATGGTTTTCAGGAATAAAATGTGCTACCAATATATACGGGAGAATGGTGATCATAGCTGAATATTAACATGTGGTGGCATGATGGTGTAAAGACAGATCTACTGCATATCTTGGACAGGCAAAAAATAACAAAGATGACCCTATTAACCTACTAAAAAAAATGACAGATATGTAGTTACAGGAACATACTAGGATACTTAGATGCAATGGTGTGAATAATACATAAGTAATATATAGATGACGTATGAACTTTTACTGGATTAAACTGAATTTTATATTCATTGCTAAATTTTAGCGATTGGAGAATTACAATGCCAAGCAAATATTAGCTAGATGATATAAAATAAAAGCACCAAATGGTTACAGATACTGTGGAAACTTGAAAATGTATTGTACAACAACAATTATACCAGGTAGCGGGTGTGAAGATTACAGGAAAATATGTAGATGGGATGCATAAGTGTCAAAAAGCATCACTCAAATAAATCATTGGCTACAGATTCTCTGCAAGCTGGTTCATGCTTTCCCTCTAATGGCAAACACATACAGGTAATGTAGAAACCATTATTGAATCCAACTAAAGTTCATCTTGAGTGTCATTAGGTTAGTCTTCATCATCCCTGTAATCTCAACATCAACAAAATCTACCATCTTGCTGGTGCAAATTAGGTAGTAATAATATAAGACACATCTGATGGGTTCACCGTCAACATAAAGGAAATGTAGCAATAGGGATACGCAGAGGCAGGTAAGCAAAAGAAGTTGCCGAGATAATAAATGATATAAGAATGAGGGGCGGGCGATCAAATGAATGATTAATGATATGCCCTGTAGCAACAGGGCTAACTAGCAAGGCAACAAATCCAAATCAAATAGTAATATGTTAAATGATGTTCTGTAAAATGAAACAGGAAAATTTAATAATAATGACACTGATGTGATATTATAAGAAATGAAATCAAGATTGACATTGACTTCATATGTAGTGCCCGGGTTAAGAGCACCGTTTGTTGTATGATACGCCTTGCCGACCATCACTTTACCCCATGATATGCAGACATTTTCAACCAAAACCCTATACACATGCAAAAAAAACTAATGATATATAAAAGGTTTAAAACTAAATTTTAAACAAGAAAATCATGTGATAATGAGGAAATTGTCATAGATAACACCTGAAATCTTAATTACTGCATTTGCAACAGACTGAAGAACTGAAATTTCTGATAAAATAATCCTTTTAAATGATAAAGCATGGGTGTGTAACAGGATGAGTTAGATATGTATAGGAAAATCATGAATTGAAGTGAAGAAGTTATTTTGAAATATTCATGATGATGGATCGAATCATACAAAAGCTTTAGGAAAAAAAAATGGTTATTTGGTGAAACTATGATCTTCAGACTGAATCGAGAATGCCATTGAACGATATCATCGATTCTTGACACATTGGATAAACCAAAATGCAAAATATGTTAGTTGCTGAAACGGATTTGCAAGAAATATAGTATGAACATGATGCTTACTTCGCGTAAATACGAATGTAGAGGGTCTTTACCTTGGTTCGGTAGAGGCTGAGAAGGTCGCTTCCTAGGGGAACGGATCAGACTTTTAAAGGTAGAAGGGAAGAGCTCCAACCACACTCTTCCTGGTTGCCTTTTGAGTGTTCTGCTGAAGGCTGGTGGAAGCAATCCGTCGTCAATGGGAGAAGAAAGGAGATTAAGATGCAGAACGGACCCCCAATCGAGATCCTTTCAGAGGGTTTTGAAAAGATAACGCTGAAAACAATGGGGGAAGCAGAGGTATTCAGAGATAGGGGAAGCCGAAATCCCCAAAATCCATCCCTCTTTGGCTCCCAACGTGGTCTTTTTTAAAGATTTCCTGGAGGTTTTACAGAAAAATCGGTTGTTTTGAAATTTTCCAAACCGAATTTTGAAAGCATTTGAAAATCTTCAAACAAATTTTTGAAAAATTTTGAAACTCGCCAATCTTTGAAAAGGCTGGCTTGTTTTCTGAAGAAGAATTTTGAGTTCACTTTACCTAAAACTTAGGTAAAGTGAAATTTTGGGTAGGGTTTCACAGTGGCTCCATTTGGGGTTGAAAAAGTAAAAAGAAAGAAAGTGAGTAAAACGAGCTTTTTTTTTTAAGGTGGTGCCGCCTCAGCCGGATTAAGAAAACTTTTTGAAATAAACATAAAAAAAAATTCTTTATAGGAAAGTCTAGTGTGATGCCACCTATACATGGGCCCACTTTCTTACTTTGTAAAATAAGGAAACAGGATTTGTAAATTTGTGCCATCCCAGGGTGGGCTCTGCTTGAAAATGAGAGAAATACCTGAGACTTTGAGTGTGATGCCAGTTCAAGGCGGATCCCACACCATTTATTTGAAAATAAAAAGCAAAAATAACTTCTTTTTGGGATTTTTATAATACAAAATAAAATTTGGTCTGATTTCAAGAATTTGGAAGGAAAATGGTCCTTTAGGGCAAAATATATATAAAGAAAATGCAGAGATTTTATAAAGAAACTCAGAGTCTTTTTGCAAAAGTTTTGAAATAAAATCTTCTAAATTTAAAATTGTGTCCCCTTCTTTCCAACTGACGAAATTTGAAAATCAATATCAAAACTATCTAGATCGTTTTCCTGAGAAAACTTTTGTAATTCAGAGTCTTGGGGGTTAAGATGAGGGAAACTAATTATTTTGAAAAACCCAGGGATTTGAAATCAATTTTGAAATATTTAAAACTCGAATCTGGATTGATAATTTTGAAAATCGGGAACTCTGGATCTCAAAATGACATGTTGTGCAGTGAAATGATATGAAATGCTCATGTGATGATATGCAAAGACATGTCTCATAAAATGCCACTCTGAATCAGGAATTGGAAATTCTAGCTTTTTGTCAAGAATAAGATTTTGAAAATTTGCAGTTTGAAGATATTTCTGAGCCTAAATATAGAAATTTTGAGACCCGAGAATGAATTTTTGGACTTTTTGCAAGGTCTAAACTCAGAAAATAACCATTTTTTCCTTTAGTGATCTCGGAGAACCAAAATGTGATGATTGGTGGAGATGTCAGGGAGGTGAGTGAAAATTTGGGGTGTTTACAGGACCAGGGAAATTGAGAGAGGGAGAGAAGAAATAGATTGCGAGAGATGCTCGACTGATCGATTACTGGATGGTGGTGGATGGATAGTGGCAAACAATGGATGCCTCCCCTCTTCCTCTGCGGTCTCTCTTTATAACCAGAGATCGTTAGGAATTTGGCAAATTAGGTCCTCCCAAATTCTAAAATTTCAAAATAGTGTCATTTTCAAAAGTTTCTTGTAAAATGTGGTTTTAACCAAAGACAGTTTTAAAAAGGGGCTTTTAAACCATTTTTTTCATATTTTCTTTTTTTTTGTTCTTTTCTTCATATTTTATATACTTTTTTGTGTTTTTTAGATAAAAACTCTAAAACTATGGTAAAAATAAGGGATTTTCAACTATTTGTGTAAAATTTGAAAATATTTACAAAAGAGGGGTTTTCTGAGAATTCAGGGTTAAACTTTGGGAACTTCTTCAGAAAATGGGTTTGGATCCGAAGCTTTTAAGAAAATATTTGAGTTTTGGATCTCAAATCAAGGAATACAGAGCAGTGGATCCAAATGGATATCGGATGAACTATCTGAGCCATTCAAAAAATATTTTTGATATTTTTATAATTCTAATTTGAAAATTGGATAACAGGGCTTAGAGTTGGATTTTAATACTGGATTCGGATCCGAAATTGAGTTGATTATAAAAAATAGATTTGGATTCCAATGAATCTAAGAAATAAATGGAATTTTGATAAAAAAACTGACTCAATTATTCAGAAAATGGGGGCCAGGGGCAAAAAGGGATTTTTTTTAATTTTTGAAAAATTTAGGGTGTTCACAGATGCCCCTTTTTGCTACTAAGCTGGTTGAAAGCCGAGCTTAGTGGCAAAGAAAACACATCAAATTTTGAAAAATGCCCTAGTCAGAAAATCTGAACTGGGTGTGGAAGAATTATTTTGAAAACTTTATTCTCAGGCCTAACACCTTATCCTTATTGACTTTGGGGAGACGAAATCTTCGAAAATGATATAACTGGATAACAAAAAATGAGGAAATCATAACAGGACTTTGAGATGAAGATCCTGAAATGGTAAAAATAGGAATTTTGATCATATCTCATGGGTGAGACAAAATCAGCCTTTTGGAATGACTCAGGTTTAACCATTAACCTGGATGGGACGAAGATATCTCAAGATGAATTTTAGGTTCTACCCTTACCTGAATAGGAAAGGAATACATGAGGACCTTGATGGGACATTTTTGAGAAAAATGCCTCGTGAGATGAAGCTCAAGTACAATCCTTTACTGGATGGATATAATGGGCATGGATTCCTCGACGGAGAAAACCATGATGGGACTGGGAGAAAACACTTTATCGGAATGAGGTTCAGGTTTAACCCTAACTTTCACGAATGATACCTCATGAAAAAATGAGGTTGAGGCTTAACCCTTATCCTGAAAGGGATAATACCTCATGGAAGAACAAGGTTCAGGCTTAACCCTTAACCTGAAAGGGACGATACCTCATGGAAAAATGAGGTTCAAGCTTAACCATTAACCTGAAAGGGACGATACCTCGTAGAAAAATGAGGTTCAGGCTTAACCCTTAACCTGAAGGGGACGATACCTCATGAAAAAATGGGGTTCAAGCTTAACCCTTAACCTAAAAAGATGATACCTCATGGAAAAATGAGGTTCAGGCTTAACCCTTAACCTGAAAAGGATGATAACTCGTGGAAAAACAAGGTTCGGGCTTAACTCTTAACCTGAAAGAGGATGACCATACAGATTCCTCGAATAAAGAAACCATGATGGGACCTTCAGAGTTTGGACAACAAATCTGAGAGGGGTTTGCAAAAGGAAGAAAGGGGGTTTCCTAAAGGTTGAAAAGGGATGATCTTGGGCGTCTCATTGCTGAGACTAAATCAGCTTTTAAAACAGATGACCTTTCGCAGAAAATTTAGGTTTGACCCTTATCCTGAGCGAGTGGATACCTCGAGAAGCGAGGCAATCCTTTTTTTGAAAATATAAACAATGCCAGGTTGCATCAAAATAGATATTGAATACTTATTTCATTTTTGAATATCTAGAAATTTTTGCTAATAAGATAAAATAGTAGTTGATTCAGATGCTTGAAAAATGTGCACATATGTGCAAAAGATATTTCCACTTTTACCTAGAGTATTCCTTCTAATTGAAGTTAACTCCCCGGACTCAAGAGTCAAGTTCAAAATTTAGTGCTGATGATTGTCTTCAAGGAGGCTATATCTATTTCCCTGATATGAGAAGAAAAGAAATTTTCTAAATTTCATAAAAGCAAGTAGGGGAAAGATATTGATAAAAAACTTTTGCATGAGAAAAGATGATTATTGGCAGTTTTTTGGCAATTTTGATATTTGAGATATACTTTTTGCACTTTTTGAGACATAGGATGAATTCTTTTGGTTGGGGTTTGTCGAGAATTTCATCACATCACCTTCAACTTGGAGATGTTCTGATTTTTCCTAGAAGAACACTTCACACAACCTTCAACTTAGAGGTGATCAGGGTCTTCCTTGTCCCCAGAAATTGATAAAGATGTCTCTTTTAATTGAAATCTTTTGATAGTATGAATCAAATATCCTTTAAGGTTTGGTAGGAGGTTCATCACATCAACCTTCAACTTGGCCATGATCTGAACTTTACAAGGAATGACACGTCACAAAACCTTCATCTTGGAGATGATCCGAGCCTTCTTTGTCCCCAGGAACCTGACTCATCTATCGTCTTCAACTTGACAATAGTTGAGAGATCCCTTTTGCAGATAGTCAATTATACTTGCTTTATTGGAAACTGAATGAATTTTTTATTGCTCATGATATTTCTATTGCTTTCTGGCCAGAAGAATCATCTTTTAAAATGCACCATAGCCATGATCAATATCAATTCAATTTTGGTTCTTTAACATCATTGAAATTTCTTCGCTAATCATAATGAGGATATTTCTTTCATCCTTTTGGACGATCAACAGGGAAAAAGTTTTGAATTTTGCTCTTTTTCTCAGCAAGTTTCACCTTTTTGGAAAGAATACTAGAGATAATCTGAGGTGATTCTTTTGTGCAGTAAAATATTGGAATCAATGACTATTTTTAATCAAATTGGAAAAGTTTTCGAGAATCCTGGTTCATATTTTAGAATGCTCTTTTTAAAACAATTATTTTCAATAAGACTTTGGAAAATCGTCAACCAAAAATATAAAACCGACTTTCCACAAAGTGGTAAGTAGGGGTCGAATCCTCAGAGAACAGGAATTAACCACGATATTTCTAGAAAATTTAATTTATTAATGTCAAATGTCAATCTATAATTATAAAGTTAATACAACTACAATTAATTACTAAAATGAAAATAAACAAGCAATCAGTCTTCTGCTCCACACCAAGGGTATTTCCGTCTTTTCGCCAATTATTCGCTCCTCACACTTGAAAAATAACCCTGGAAGCTAAGTATACTTTACAACCTAAAAATGCAGAAAAATACAAAGTTAGTATACTATTTTAATAATGCAAACAATAAATAAAACTAATTCTACTTTTACAAAAATAATAAAGCAAATGCTATTTATCAAACAAAAATTAAAGAAAATACTAAATTAATTCTAAAATTGACCAAATTAATTCTACTAATGCTGTATGATGATTATGCAACTCATAAAATGCAAAAACTACTGAAAACAAGTCTAAATTGCCGAAACTGCCCCTAACTAGTGTAAAATAGCATTCTGATAAGTTATCGGAAAACCGCTGTTTGACAGGGAAAACGAGGTCCGATTTTCCCGAAATTTGTTCTGTTCTGCAACTGACAGATTAAACAAATTGACAGTTTTTACAGAATTGAAAAACAGTATCTGAAACTCCAGATATAAGCGTTTCAAATCTGGGAAAAATCAGGATATCGACAATCCTGTAAATTGAAATCCAGAAAAAACGGTTTTCACAAAACGCTTAAAAAGCAGACCAAATCAACTCCGAATGAGCTGAAATTTGGTCTGCAGTTAAATAACACGTCAATAAAGTGAATAGAAGAAAAAAATTTGGAAAACACAGAGTTTTTGCACAGAAAATAATGCTAATGCGACAGGGCAAAAATCTGGTTTTTATTTCAATGCACTATTCACTATATGAATCTATTTTAAACACTATGAACGTAATCTAACTATAATGTAGACTTAAATAATCCTATATGACAGATTATATGCTGATATTGAATATGATAGAACTAAATGAGATCTAAATAACAAATGATATGCATTTCATGACTGTGCACTGAATGGGCTAATGATGCAAATGTTCCTAAAGTACTAATACATGCAAGTAGCTATATGCATAAGACATGCAATACACATAAACTAGATACAACTATGCTAACTAAACTATTAATAATAAAAAGAAATTAACAAGCACACATTAAATCAACCAATGATAAAATCTACTTAAAATGATTAAATAAATAACTAAACTAACTATTCTAAAGACAATATG
This sequence comes from Nuphar pumila, assembly GCF_984573655.1. Taxonomy (NCBI): domain Eukaryota; kingdom Viridiplantae; phylum Streptophyta; class Magnoliopsida; order Nymphaeales; family Nymphaeaceae; genus Nuphar; species Nuphar pumila. The sequence goes on along the minus strand of NC_143249.1, from coordinate 53,709,917 downwards.
AATTAAATCTAAAAGAGAAGAGACCACTAAAGAACCATGGGGTGCAGACTTTGGAATAGGACTAGGGTTGACTCAACTAGGCTCTGTCTTGACTTAACTAGGTTCGGGTTGGCCTAGGTGGGCTCGGTTTGGTTTGACTAGGCTAGAGTTGGGTTAGGTAGGCTTGATTAACTTAAGTTGGGTTTAGGTTTGACTTGGATTAAATTGGATTCGGTCTAGGTTTGGTTTACTCGACTAGGCTTATACTAGAGGCACGACTCACCTAACCACGTCAATTAGGTTGACTAGGTTAGGTTAGGTGAAGTAGGTAGGATAGATTGACTCAACCTGGGTTGGACTCGGTCTTGACTAGGGTTAGGTTTTGACTAAGTTAGGTTTGACTAAGACTAGGTTGGACGCGGTCTAGGCTCGGTTAGGTTTGGTTCTAGGGTTGACTTAGCCAACTAGGGGCGGTTTGATTTAGGTGGCTCGGTTGACTTGACTTGGACTTGGTTAGGGTTAGGTTTAGGTCTTGGACTCGGTTTAGGTTTGACCTAACTAATTGGGTTCGGTTTTTAGTTAACTTAGTCAACTAGGTTCGGTTGACTTAAGTGGACTCGGTTTGCCTTGGATAGGGTTGGTTTAACTGGGCTAAGATTGACTCAACTTGGTTTAGACTAAGGTTTGACTTGAGTTAGGTCTAGGTCTTTGACTCGGTTTAGGTATTGGTCTTGGACTTGGGCTTATTAAGACTAGGTTGAACTCGGTTTAGGGTTGACTTAGTCAACTAGGCTCGAATGGGGTAAGGTAAGCTCGGTTGACTCAAACTAAGGTTGACTTGACTAGGCTCAAGTGGGTTGAACGAGGTTTGACTCGATCTAGGGTTTGGGTTGATTCCACTAAGCTTGACTAAAGTTGGGCTTTGGTCTTAGACTCGACCTAGGTGTGGTTTAGGCTTTGACTTAGGCTAGGCTAGGTTTTGACTAGGCTCAAAGGGGGTGTAGACTAGGGGTTGACTCGACCTACCTCGGTTTGACTAGGTTAGGTCTAGACTAAAGTAGTAACCTCCCAATTAAGCTACAATTAATCCAAAGTTCACGATTTTAATGGAGAAGGTTGGAAAAGGAATGTAATAATTACCAAATTCCAAATTTTGAAATGCTTTGGATTCTCAAAAATCGCCCCATTTAAAGAGAGAGTTACACTCCTTAATTGCCTTTAAAGCTCCTTTTGGAAAAATGGAAAGACCAATCTAAAAATACACGATTTTTGCTTTTCAAGATGGAATTAAAATACTTTTAATACTCTATGGAAATCGTGTAGCCTAGATTGGAATTTTTGTTTAATGCCAAAAACACTTTCCAAAGTTAAGGAGTAACTCCTTCTTTAATACCCATTCAAAATTCAAATTTTCCTTAAATGCCTCACTTCTCAAAAATCGCCAACCTCTAAAAGAGCTACTTTCTAAACTAATATAATTAATTCTACCTAGGGAATAAAAGGAATTAAATAAAAAACAATTTCCTAGGAGTTAATGCTAACCTAATTCCCAAAACCTACTTAATTAACCCCTAAAAACGGCTAGGAAAGAAAACCCTAATACATTGAACCTAGACACCTTCCTAACTCAATTAATGACAATTAATAATTTCTAAAAATTCGACCAAGAGCTCAAGGGGAGCTCTAATGGCTTCCGCCCCTCCTTGGGGAAGAAGAAGACTAAAAAAAATGAAAAGAATAAAAAAAAAATAATCTTAAACAAAAAAAAACGACTTACTAAGGAATCTTATTTTGATAGAACAAAATTAAAATATGATGAAAAGAACTACTAACTCCCCTAAATGCAAACATGAACAGCACTATGCTGGAGTTTATTTAAAAACGTAAAGAAAAATACAAATTCGACTCTTGTAATTTTTGTTTTTCAATAGATTCAAAACACCAAAAACACAAAATGCTAAAAACGATTATTTGGAATTGTCCTAAACGAATTAAATGAATTAACACAACTTTATAATGCTGTTAACACCCAAAACACACAGCAAACACACGGTTTACCAACATCAACACACACATTTAACCCAAATACAAAGATCGGCTAGAACAATCCTAGCCGGTTTTTTTTTCTTTTTCCAAAAATGAAATCAAAACAAGACAAGCAAAACCCACGAACAAAATGAATTAAAATAAACTTTTTAGGGTAGGATTTTCAGCAAAGCAACACAATACACATGCTGGACAAAAAAAAAATTCAGAACAAAGAAAAATATTTTTGTGAAAATCAAGAATCGGCTAGAATAAGTCTAGCCAATTTTTGGATTTTTCTTTTTAATTAAAACCAAATGCAACCCACACAAAAACCAAATAATGTAAATCAAAATGAACACCTTTTTTATTGGATTTTCAGTAGAACAGACCCACAAATCCCTATGAAAAATTTGAAGGATCGGCTAGATGAAGATCTAGTCGATTTTAATGAAAAGAATGAAAACTCTAAAAAAAATTTGATTTCAATGAATCAAACAAACCTAAGCTAACGTGCTGGCCTATGCACGAACTCTATTCTAAGGTTGAAAACAAGAAGAAAACAAGAAACACTCAGAAAATAAAGAAGAGAAAACCAACACTCACTTTCGGTTTTAGCTAGAAGAGAAGGAAGAAGAAGACCTACCTTTTGGAAGATCCGACGACCGGAGGGATGAAGAAGAGCGGACCGTGGCTGGAGATGGACGTCCTATACAGTTCGAGAATGCTATACTTCACCAAAAACGGCACCTTTTGCAGCTGCTACACGTTGGAGATCCACCGATGATGGAATGTGAGCCGATTCTCGATCGGAGGTTGTAGAAAGCCGGATGGAGGTAGGGCCGGCTCACCTTGGTGGTGTGTTGCGCACTCCCGCCCAAGGTTAATGGTCTCCACCTCTGCTACACCTGCAAAAATACAGAAAAATGGTGAATACTACAGCAAGGAAAAAGAAAGAAATGAAAAGAACACAAAGGGAATCGAGATATGCTTGGAAACCAAGCATAGGCCGATCTTCAATGGCCAAAACGTTGGGGAAGATGGAGAGGAAGGAGCTGCTGCTGTAAAGTCACTGTAGGGGGCATCCAAACACAGCCAAAGACGCCTAGGGTTCTTGAAAAAAACTATTTATAGTTTTGACCTTTTTCAAAAAGAGTGTTAAAAAATAAAATATTGCTAGGCGCCACTTTCTGGGGGGTTTTCAGAAAAACTTTTTGAAATGGATATGGATAGGCGTGTGGGTTGGGTTTTGGGCTTTCTAAGAGTTGATCCAAGGTCCAATTGACCTAATTGGGTCGGATATGGATCCGATCCACCTCGAAATCCACCCCAAACACTGAAATAGTCATAACTCTCTCATTTTAACTCCGATTTTTCTGAAATTCGAACCATAGCCCCTTACTATCAAAACACATCTAAACATGGGTTTAAAACCTTAAACTTGATACAAAATGCATGAAAAACTTGTTTACATGATGTGCATTTCATGCATCATCAAATCCTTTGTGAAATAATCACTCAATATCAATTTCAATGGGACCTTGAGCAAAAATTTAAAAGGAATGACGTGAAAGTCAGATTTTTTGGAAATCCCGACCAGTAACAACTGGATTTTGATAATCCCAACCAGTTATGGAAACTGGATTTTAAAAAATCCCGACCAGTGAAGAACACTGGATTTTGAAAATCCTGACCAGTTATAAGATACTGGATTTTGAAAATCCTGACCAGTGAAGAACACTGGATTTTGATAATCCCAATCAGTTATGGAAACTGAATTTTGAAAAATCCCGACCAGTGAAGGACACTGGATTTTGAAATCCCGACCAGTTATGAGAAACTGGATTTTGATAATCCCGACGAGTGAAGAACACTAGATTTTGATAATCCCGACCAGTTATAAGAAACTGGATTTTGAAAATCCCGACCAGTTATGAGAAACTAGATTTTGATAATCCTGACCAGTTATAAGAAACTAGATTTTGAAAATCCTGATCAGTTATGAGAAACTGGATTTTGAAATCCCGACCAGTGAAGAACACTGAAATTTGAAAATCCTGACCATTGAAGAACACTGGATTTTGAAATCCTGACCTGTTATAAGAAACTAGATTTTGAAAATCACGACCAGTGAAAACACTGGATTTTGAAAATTCCGACCAGTGAAGAACACTGGATTTTGATAATTTTGACCAGTTATAAGAAACTGGATTTTTAAAATCCCGACCAGTTATGAGAAACTGGATTTTGATAATCCTGACCAGTTATAAGAAACTGGATTTTGAAAATCCTAACCAGTTATGAGAAACTGGATTTTCAAATCCCGACCAGTGAAGAACACTCGATTTTGAAAATCACGACCAGTGAAGAACACTGGATTTTGAAATCCCGACCAGTGAAAAACACTGGATTTTGAAATCTCGACCAGTTATGAGAAACTGGATTTTGAAATTTCGACCAGTGAAGAACACTGGATTTTGAAAGTGGTTCGATCTAGGATTGAAAATTTAAAAATAAACAGTTCGAGGACTGGGTTTTGATGATGAATTTCACTTACGAATCAAATTTGTAAAATGAAGATTCTTGACGAAGATTTAGAATTCAATTAGACCGTCGCAGTTAACTGTATGTGGTTTGCTTTCAGGATTAACCCCTTATCCTAAACAGGGATGAAAGAATACCTTGCCAGATGGAGGTTCAGGTTTATCCCTTAACCTGAAAGGGAAGAAGCAAATACCTCGTAGGACGAGATTCAGATTTATCCCTTAACATGAAAGGGAAATTGAAAACCCAAGTCGGAACCCGAATCTTTAAAAGAAAAATAGTCCAACTCGAGCATTGGGCCTAAAAGGGAAGTCTGAGTTGGAACTCGATACTGTAAAAGAAAGATTTAAAAGGAAAACTCAAGTTTGAAACTCAAATTTTCAAAGAATCAATTGCTCCAACATGAGCATTGGATCCGAAAGAAAGTCTGAGTTGGAACTCAGAGCTTCAAAAATATAAGATAAAAGAAGACTTGAGTCGGAACTTGGATCTTTAAAAATAGAAGATTAAAATGGAAAACCCGAGTTTGGAACTCGAATTTTCAGAGCAACGATTAGTCCAACATGTGCATTGGATCCAAAAGAAAGTCCGAGTCGGAACTCGAAACTTTAAAAAAAGAAGATAAAAGGAGACCCGAGTCGGCACTCGGATCTTTAAAAATAAAAGATAAAAATGGAAAACCCGAGTTTGGAACTCGAATTTTCAGAGCAACGATTGGTCCAACACGAGCATTAGATCCAAAAGAAAGTCTGAGTCGGAACTCAGAACTTCAAAAATAGAAGATAAAAGGAGACCTGAGTCGAAACTCGGATCTTTAAAAATATAAGATAAAAATGGAAAACCCGAGCTTGGAACTCGAATTTTCGTAGCAACGATTGGTCCAACATGAGCATTGGATCCAAAAGAATGTCTGAGTCGGAACTCAAAACTTCAAAAATAGAAAATAAAAAGGAGACCCGAGTCGGAACTCAGATCTTTAAAAATAGAAGATAAAAATGGAAAACCCGAGTTTGGAACTCGAATTTTCAAAGCAACGATTGGTCCAACACGTGCATTGGATCCAAAAGAAAGACTGAGTCGAAACTCGGAACATCAAAAATAAAAGATAAAAGAAGACCCGAGTCGGAACTCAAATCTTTAAAAATAGAAGATAAAAATGGAAAACCCGAGTTTGGAACTCAAATTTTTAGAGCAACAATTGGTCCAACACAAGCATTGGATCGAAAAGGAAGTCTGAGTCGGAACTCAGAATTTCAAAAATAGAAGATAAAAGGAGACCTGAGTCAAAACACGAATCTTTAAAAATAGAAGATAAAAATGGAAAACCCGAGCTTGGAACTCAAATTTTGATATCAACGATTGGTCCAACATGAGCATTGGATCCAAAAGAAAGTCTCAGTCGGAACTTGGAACTTCAAAAATAGAAAATAAAAAGGAGACCTGAGTCAGAACTTAGATCTTCAAAAATAGAAGATAAAAATGGAAAACCCGAGTTTGGAACTCGAATTTTCAAAGCAACGATTGGTCCAACACGAGCATTGGATCTAAAAGGAAGTCTGAGTCAGAACTCAGAACTTCAAAAATAGAAGATAAAAAGGAGACCCGAGTGTGAAAATCCCAAATTTTTCAAAATTTTATAAATATTCCCTTTTTGCCCCTGACCCCCATTTTCTAAATAAATTGAGTCAGTTCCAATCTAAATTCTAGTTATTTCTCGGATTCATTGGAATCAGAATCCATTTTCTATATCTGACTCAATTTTGGATCCGAATCCAATGTCAAAACCCGGATCTAAAACCCATTTTCTGAAAAAAATTCAAATGATAACCCCAAATTCTCAGAAAACCCATCTTTTGTAAATATTTTAATTTTTTTTTGCAAAAATAGTTTTAAATCCTTCATCTTCTCATAGTTTTGAAGTTTTTTATTTCAAAAACACAAAAAAATGTAGAAAATGCAAAGAAAAGAACAAAAAAATCAAAAATAGAAAAGGAAAATACAAAAATGATAGTTTAAAACACCCCTTTTGAAAGTATCGCTTTATTAAAAAAACACCTTTTATAAAACTTTTTGAAAGGAGCCATTCTGAAAAATTTTAAAAATATTTACCCTCGATTTGAAATAAAACCCAACGGCTTCTCGTTGCAGAGGCGAGACTGCAGGGAGGGCTTCATCTGCCATATACCACCCCTTCTCGATCCTTCCCTAAACCTTCCACCCTTCGATCGGTTTCTCCCTCCCTCATCCATTGATCTCCAACCGCTTCTCCCCTTTCGACTCTTCTTCCTCTTTCTATATAAACGCAACATCGATTATTAGCACAATCCATCCATTACATCGGAGAGCATCCATTAAGCACATCTATCTTCAACCCTTCCATTGCTTGTAATCACCTTCGCTCCCTCTTCCAAGTTTCCAGAAGAAAAAGGAAGCCAGTGAGCCTCCCCTCTGGTTCTATTGAAGGGACATCAGTTCCCTCTTTCCGGACTTCTGCAGCGCATCCGGTGAGTCTCCCTCCTCCCCTTTTTACACATATTTTATTTTATTTTCTGTTTCAAGCTTCCATTAACGTACTATGGATGGTTTTTGAGTTGCCTATAGCAACCTCAATGCCTTCCTGTGCTATAGTAAAAGGAACAATCTTGTTCCGACATCTAATTTTCTCTGCTTTTCTTTATATTTTTCTATTTCATTTACATTACATTCCAATTTATATTTTGTATTATGGCAATCTCCCTTTCCCATTTTGATTTTTGTTTTTGATATCTTGTTGTTTGATCGTCGGTTGGTTTTGATTTGTTTTCTATTCATATCATTTACCTCCAATGGGTGCCATTATTTTCTATTTTGTATCCTTCACTGCCTCCAGCGTTCACCATTCATATGGATGTCTTCATATACCCCTATGTGGCATCATTGGTTGCTTGGTGATAGCATCTCGTATTGCCCAGCTTATGCATCTGAGATGCTGGGGATTCATGGTGGAACGTCAAAATCATTATTCCACCCCATCATATTATACTGATTCTAACGTCTATTTCCCTTTTCTGCAACTCATCTCTGAATTTCTATAATGCATTTCATCTAATAGATCCTTTTTACACCAAGTTTGTAGCATTGCATTTGGTTCAGTATTGCATTTGCATTGGATTTTACTCCAAAAAGGTTCACTGCATTAAAACCCTGTTCTATCGGCTATGCCTGCCTCAAAACTGCAATCTACTATAGGAATTCGGTCGATACCCTTATATTTGATAAGAAAGCCTCTTATGTTTAGTATGATATATTCATCGTATCTGGGACTCTTCCAGATCGATCCTGTATTCCAATTCAATGTCAAATATGTGTTCGATCCCCCCCCCCCCCCCCTATCTCGAGTCATGGACATATATCCATTTGGCCAATAATGGATTCTCTCGATTTAAAGGCTATCCAGCCAGTGGTGGACTCCCTCGGTTCAAAGCTCCTGAACTGTAAATTTGGAACCCCTTTTCATCAGATGTTGCTCTCAGTAACACTGATTTAATACAGTCGAACTGGTTTGAGTCAGTGTAGTGGCATGTGGCTCGATCGAATCATTTCTGGTTTGAGTTGGAGGTGTGTTAGGGATCCATAATCCCTACACTATTGTATCGTACTTTCCACCCGTCACCATGCACACCATTAACATTTCTGCTATTTGGATTTGATTATTTGAATTTATGATTCACATTCCCCTATAGTTGTATCATCATACACGCTTAATCCTCTTTTAAATATTCATATGCATAGGTTGATGTAATCTTCTGCACATTATCCTCACCATCCACCTCACATCATGCACATTTTTTGCAAAATGCACTGTTCCACCTCCTCCTGCCACACAGTCACATTTCCAACCTTGTTCTCAATTGCCATCCCAATCCCAATCTCTGCCCCAAAGCCAATCTCTAGACCGCAGTATGTCTGAGAGAAAGATGAGAGGGAAGCAATGGAGACGGGCATTGGAAACATAGCAATTGGTGGTGGTTCAAAATCATTTAGAGAAATCAAACCTAGTGGAACCAAGATTGACATTAACCCTTCTTCCAGATAGTGCATTGCCTTAGCCTTTTGTTGAGTTTATATCATCAGTCAGTGTGGATGAATTCTTAGCGTGTTTGGTATGGCACCCTTTGGTTTCCCATTTCTCTGCCAATATGTGTCCAATAGATCCAGTGGCTAAACCGAGTTGTCTATGAACTGCAAACTGCATTGATTACTATTTCAGGAGCTTGCCCTCAAGGTGAGCGTTGGCGCACCTGCGTATGAGCACGTGGTTGAGTTTTCTTGCTTGTACAGCCATATAAAATGTGCTTGTTTTGCAATTCAAAAATAAAAAAATTAATTCATGCAAGCACTTCACTTTGGGCCACCTGTTGTTGTTACTTTCTAGTATATCTTTGTATTTGCTTGACTGGAGATCGTTAATGGAGTTTGATCTAGAAAAGCGACCAACTGCAGCTCAATTGCTGCTTCACCCCTGGCTTAATGATGGTCCTAGACTCCTTGAACCATCGACATCTCCACCTTCTCCCTTCCAATCATCAACCACATTTAGCACAACTTACACTTGCATATCACCATTCTGTTGTGGCCACTTTTCCAGCAATCTTTAAACCTTATATCTCCTTCCAGCCTTAGCATCTTTCACAACCTTTTACAGCCTCCATTTTCCTCCTTTTGAACACATTACCTAACCATATATGCACCCAGCTTAGTGCCATCCTTTATGCTCCCTGTACATAGGTGTGTACAGTAGCCCAAGGACTGTTGTGGCTTACAATACCTTTTTCCCCATCTTCCAGCAACTCACTACTGCAGCCTCACTGACAGCATTTACTTAACCCAGCAGCCAGTGTGCACACGCAATTACCCGTACTTACCCTGTCACCGAATGTTGCATCCACAGCATACCTTCCATCTCTTTCACCTGCAACTCCCTCCAAACCCCTGTCAACATTGTTTATACTATCCCTTTTTGCACCTTAGTTTGTTCTTTGGCTACTGTCATGAACATCAGTTTGCAGAAAACTAATCTATGGCCGGTGGTCCATTTGGATCGCTATTTTTGCCATCGTGTTGTAATTTTAGCAGAGTTTTGCTGCAAAAGCTCTGATCCATCGGTTCATAAGTTAGATTATAGGTAAGGTATGAAACAATTGATAGGCTAATTCAAAAATTGGTGTTTGACTTGCTACAAAATATATGAATTTTGATTTAACTTTTGACCTACACCATCATATGCACCTCTTCATGTAGGTTTTCATTTGGCTTAAAGATTAATATATATATCCAATAGCAGTATATGTTTTCTCATTAGTTTAGTACATTATGTATGTATGATCACATCCATTTTTTTCATCAACTTAGAATACCATCCATGCATCCTAGACATACATATTTCGTTTATCCCTTAGACATACACATGTATATTAATTTCCAATATGACATTCTCTTTTTGTATTGCTTGTGCTAACTTGGAATTTTGCAGGAATTAGGTAGAAATTGCTTTTTCCTTCTTAGTTTAGGAGTTTGATCTCAATTCAATCCAAAAATTGTAATAGCTAGGTATTAATGAGAATATTTATATTTTCAGTCTTAGAATAGAATGTATGAGCATACATGTTTATAAAATTATGTGTTTCATATCATTTTGCTCTTTTCTTTCAAAAATTCATGAGTGGAAACACGAATGGCACGTGCACCATTCTAATAAAAGATGATTAAATCCTAAGTTGATGATTTGCATTTATGGCCATAGTCAAAATGTAAACAAAACTTAGGATTTTCATCTTTTATGGAATAACATTGGATCCACACTAGATCTTTTTCAAAAATCATCATATTTTTCTAAATATTTTCTTTCTTTATCAGAGTTTAAATTAAAATTAACTCAAAATATATATCAATGGCCATAGTCAGAATATATTGAGAGTAAATTTCATTTTCAAACTCTATGAAGGCACCAAAATATGTTTTATTCTTCATTTGAATTTAAATATGATTATTATATAATACATTTTATGACCATAGACAGAAATGTATTATATCTTCAATCTTATTTCAATTCATTTAAAGAATGAAATATGCTTTTTAAAAACCCAATTTCAAATTCTTTTAAATTAATTCATCATTTAGGATAGAATTACATCATATTTTCAAAATTCTTTTCATATTATTTCAAAATCCAAGTGATTTTGAGATATGTTTTCAAATATCTTCTTCATTTCTCAAATCAATCTTCAGTTTTTATTTATAAATTCAAATTTAAATTCATCTTTCTATTCTCAATTCTATCTCATTTCAAAATTCAAAGTCCAATTTGACTTTCAAATTTTGAATTCACTTCTATATTCCAAATTCAATTTTCAATTCAAAATCTAATTTCAAAGTTCAATTCAACTTTAAAAATTCAAATTCATTTTCAGTTTCAAGATTTGATTTTAAATTCAATTCAATATCCCAGATCATATTTCAAAGTTCAATTTAAACTTTGGAATTTTCATATTCATCTCCTGGTTTTGAAATTCAAGTTTAAAATCAAATTTATTCTTTATTTTTTGAAATCTCCAAAGTTATATTTAAAGATTGAGTCTTAATTCTTAATTCAATTCATTTATCCAAAATCAAGGTTTTGAGATTGATTCTGAATTTCAAAATTTAATTTTCCTTAAATTCAAGTCCATCTTCAAAGTCCCATTTGGATTTTCAAAATCGAATTTCATCTTGGATTCTAGATTTAGAACCCAATTCCACCTTGGATTCAGATTTTCAAATCCGATCTCATCTTAGATTCCAGATTGCAAAAACCAATTCATATTGGATTTCAGATTTAAAATCCAATTTTGTCTTAGATTCCAGATTTCAGGATCTAATTCCATCTAGGACTCCAATTTTCAGATCTGATCCCATCTAGGATTCCAGATTTCAAATCCAATTCCATTTAGGATTCCAGATTTCAGATTCAATTTCATCTTGGATTCCAGACTTCGGATCCAATTCCATCTAGGATTCCAGATTTTGGATCAAATTCCATTTATGATTCCAGATTTCAAATCCAGTTCCATTTCTAATTTCAAACCCAATTCCATTCCCAAATCTCACATTGATTTTCAAAATCCGGATTCTAATTCCAACTCTATTTTCGAAATTCACTTTTCTCCAAGTCTAAATCCAATTTTCAAATAAAAAAAATCCTATTTTAGCTTCTAAATTCAAAATTCAAAACCAAAAGCTCCCCTTTCAAAATTGATTCTTGAAAATCGATTCAAATTCAAAGTTCATCTTGACTTTAAAATTTCATTCTTACTTCAAAATTTTAAATTCCAATTCTCCTTTTCTCTTCATCCAAGATTTATTTTCCAAGCTCTGATTATTCCAAGACTTAGAATTTCAAAGTTTCTTCTTCCAGATTCATTGTTCGAAGTTCTAAGTTTAGATTCAAAATCTAACTTTTTTCAAATCAATTTCAACCCTTTGAATCATTTCTTCACTACATTATCAAATTTATTTCAGAATCACTTGGAAAATCCCAAAAATTTTAAATTATTTTCTCAAAAGCATACGTCTTTGCATTTGCATTACACAATCATGATTCTTTGTGCATTTTAGACTCAGAATAAATTCTTAGATAATATTTAGGCAAAACAAAAGGCATAAGTTTGATCCTTGGTTCGATTATCCTTGGTAAAGGCGCCAAGAACGATCGAACCTCGTACCGATGAGTGAATCTCGTCTCTCCATTTTTCTCGCAAATATTTCAAAAACAGAGGCAAGTAATTTCAAAATATTTCAAAATTAAGGTCAGGTGAGACCTTTGCAAAAGAGTTCCTTTTCTTTTCTCTCTTCTTCTCTATCTTTTATTTCCCTTCAAAAAGGGAATAAAGAAAAGATAGAAGGAATACTCGAGTGTTGGAATACAAGAGGAAAAATGTTGCAATGATCACACCGAGTCGGAACTCGGATTTTTAAAAGAAAAGATAGAAGGAAAACTCGAGTGTTGGAACTCGAATTTTCAAAGAAAATGATTGGTCTAATACGGGCATTGGATCCAAAAGGAAGTCCGAGTCGAAACTTGAAACTTCAAAAATAGTAGATAAAAAGAAGACTCGTGTCGGAACTCGGATCTTTAAAAATAAAAGATAAAAGTGGAAAACCTGAGTTCGGAACTCGAATTTTCAAAGCAATGATTGGTCCAACACGAGCATTGGATCCAAAAGGAAGTCCGAGTAGAAACTTGAAACTTCAAAAATAGAAAAAAAGGGAAAACATGAGTCGAAACTCGGATCTTCAAAATAAAAGAAAAAAAAGGAAAACCCGAGTTTAGAACTTGAATTTTCAAAGAAACAATTGGTCCAATACGAGCATTGGATGAAAAGGAAGTCCGAGTCGGAACTCGGAACTTCAAAAATAGAAGATAAAAGGGAAAACCCGAGTCAGAACTCGGATCTTCAAAATAAAAAATAAAAGGAAAATCTGAGTTCCTTTTCTCCATTCGAACCTCGTACCGATGAGTGAATCCCGTCTCTCCATTTTTCTCACAAATATTTCAAAAATGGAGGCAAGCAATTTCAAAATATTTCAAAATTAAGGTCAGGTGAGACCTTTGCAAAAGAGTTTCTTTTCTTTTTTTCTCTCTCTTCTTTTCTATCTTTTATTCTTCTTCAAAAAAGGAATAGAGGCTAGAAAGGAAAAGAGGAATACAAGAGGAAAAATTTTGCAATGATCATAGAATTGGCGACCGAGATGGGACCCATCTTCGTCTGGTCGAATTTGTGTCTTTGCTTTGCTTTGATATTGTCTAAGTCTTTATTCTTCAAATGTCAGTTTCATTTTTCATGCAAACCTTAGGAGCCTAGATTCTGTCCTAGCTGACATAATGCATATAGGATTTAAATATGGTTTGGTAGGACCATATTGAGGAGATTATTCCATGCTCACTTAGACATAGGTCTGAAATACAACTCTTCTCAATTCTAAGGATTGAATGCAAACAATGTATGCAAGTGTATGCTTCTCTTTATTTAAATTATATCTCTTTAGGACTTGCATTAGAAACATCTAATTTATTGCATGTTGAACATGTTTTTGAAAACATCCCTACCTATATTGTCTCGGTCTTCACGTTGCTGGGTTGTCTCACTGAACCATAGTTTGGGAGAGAGCCTTACAACTGGACCACTTATTTGGGTTAGTGCTCCCCTACCACGTACTTAAGGGTCATAGTCCGAAGTATATCGGTAGGTGCTCAAGGATGTTGGGAAGTCATTACCTTAGAACTGGAGAAATATTTCTATGTCACGTACTTTGAGCTTCAGCTTAAGTATATCGGCGTACCTTGATTGGAATCAGATGATCTGAACCATAGAGTTAGGATAGGGTCCTACAAGCCATTTCAAATATTGCATTTAGAGTCAGCTTTAGGGAGTGTTGTTTATGCATCCTTGTTTGTATAGCTGTGATTATGTGATGTTTATATATCTTTTATATCACCTTATATTTTCTAAAACCCTGGGTATCTTATTCAAAACTTCTCCTTATTTTCAAAAACCCAAGTATATATTTTTCTCTATCTGCATTCTTTTTCTCTTTTATATCAAATTTCTTCAAAACTCTGGAAATTCTTTTTCTAAATTCTCTCGATGTTTCAAAATTTCTAGGTTTGTATCCATTCTCATTTCTTCAAGAGTCTATCCGTAAGTCCTGCATTCTATCTGATTCTCCTAATTCTTCTTTTGCCCCAGTATTATTCCAATGACGTCCAATTCCCTCGATGATGTCTTTTCCAGAGATCATGTCTTCTATCAGATAAGGGATGGATCTCCAGATCATCGGGTTATCCAGACTCATTCATTCTTCCCTTGGTAGTATTATTCTTGGTTCGCCACCTTTTCGCGTATGTTCCCAGACCATTTGGATGATTATGGATTGGAGATGACATCAATAGTAGGCAAGTGAACCATCAACAAAAGTCTGATTCAGGCTATGGCAGAGCAGTGAAATCCACGTACCTGCACATTTTGGTTTCCATGGGGAGAGATGACTCTACTGATGGACGAATTCAATGACATCATGGGATTGCTAGAGAGCAGTTCCTGATCAACATCAAAGGGGTAGATGTTCAAGAAGCTTTAGCCAGAGCAACAGGGAGCAAATCTTGGTCTCTCACCGAGATCAATGGAAATTAGTTTATTGATCTGTTTGGACTCTATCGCAAGTATGGAGCATACAAAGAAGCTGACACCTTGTCCCGAGTGACGAAAGACAAAATTCAGCATGCCATGGTCCTATGCACAGTGGGACTAGCATTCTTTCAAGACGGTCAGAATTACATGGATATCAGAGCAGTCCAACTATTTCGAAGGTGGGGCAGTAAGCAGACTCGTCATCTTTCAATTTTCATGGCCGCCTTAGTCTTTCTCTACCGAGGATTAGCCCGCGTCGCTCTTGGAGAGACCATTTTGGTGGAAGGATGCGCTTATGCCCTCCAGTCTTGGTTTCTGCAACATGTGCCATCAAAGACCAGTTCCTTCAAGTTCAATAGTAAGAAGCCAAAGTCTGTCATTCAATGTTGAGCTTTGATCGAGAGTCTGCATCAGAAGGAGATCGTTTGGGATTACTTTGACAGGCGAGAATCAGTTCCTCGCTACACTTATACGAGGAGCAAGCGCTACAGATTGCTTGGCCCTTTTTTTGTGTCGATTATCAGCCAGAGAGGTGTCTCAGACAGTTTTTGCAACTGCAGGTATGTGTCAACACTCGCTTCCCGATGGGCAACATGTCAGAATTCAATCTACAGTCGAATCAGTGATTTAGGGCATACCATGCAGCCAAATACACTTGGGATTCTTTCACTTCTCTGTCTATATTTCCAAGACCTAATGTATCTGCTGAATATCAAGAGTGGTGGCAAATTGTCTGTCCACCCTCTCTTTGTCTTTGAATCTATCATCAATAAAGTTTACTTTATGTTTTGCTGAAAAACTTTGGGTCAACATTCATTATTTTACTTTTTTTAACAAGGCGTAAATGGTCACAATTCTTGTGACAACCTCATCCCGGGTAATGGGACATTTTTTTTCAAAATATTTCTCTTATTTCTTCTTCAATATCTCTTATCATGGTCGACGACCTCGCCTAGGTAACAAAACACATTTTTCAGTTATCGTGAGAATGGTAATGCAATTGTCGCAAATCTTGTGACAACCCAATCCCTGGTAATTGGATAATCTTTTAAATTGTCTATCGAATCCCCCATTCTTCCCTTTTTCTCAAAATTTTTGTTTTAAAAAGCTTCTTATGCGCTCTAACAATTCCCTTATTCTGCAGAAAGCATTGGCATTATAGAAATGGTTCAGACAAGGAGTGGAAAGCAGATTGTTTCACCTCAGCCTAGTGACAACGAGATAGAAGGAATGGACTCTCTCAGGTCGTCTAGAGGACGAAGTCAGGACAAGGGAGATGATGTTGATCCCGTCATTTACAGCTTGTTCCAGAAGATGATGGCCAAGATGGTGTCAGAACAAGTTGAGGCCAGTCTGAAAAAGGCAGTTCCCAAGAGCAAACTAAGGAAGAAGCCTGTGAAAAAGCAGATCAGGATCGTCAGAAAGAAAGTCCAGCCAGACAGTACTTCTGAGGGTACTGAGTCAGTAGAGGAAGAATAATTAGAGGAAGAGCAGTTTGTCTTCAGTCAGAATCTTTTGCGGCAGTTTGCAAAAATAGTTGAAGAGCTTGAATCGGTAAACAAGCCCAAATATGGGATCCCAGCTGAGGATCTGATGTGTGAGCAGTTAAGAGAAATGACTCGAGCAGTCAAGGATATTCAAGCCAAGAGTAAGGGCAAGCAGACCTATACTGGCAAAGATTTCTATGATGGCCTAGAGGGGGATGATAATCTAGAGAATCTTCCCTGTAAGTTTATCAAGTTTGATGGAACGGGCAATCCAAAAACTCATATGTCTATATTTTATGCGGAATGCAGCTGCTTCAGGAAGGACAACAGGGCTTTGTTCATCTGCTTCCCGCACAGCTTGGAGGGAACAACAACAAGGTGGTATGCAGACCACATTAATCCTATCGAACTACGAGAGTTCGATAAGGTAGTAAGCCTATTCATCGAGTGCTTCTTATTCAACATCGAGGCCTCACCCACTCTCACATCCTCCGGTATGCTATGCTTCTCCCTTGCAAGGTTGCACCCATGTTGAAGCCAATTTGAGAGGGTTTGAAGAAGAAGAAGAGGGTCATACGGGAGAGAGAGATGCACAGCCCTGTGGTGTAGAAGGCACACCTCTGAGACCAAGCTTCACGTGACCTGCAACACCTGCAATAGGAAAAGAACACAACACAATAGAGAATACAAAAACATAAAATGAAAACAAGAAGAAAGGAAGAAGCTACACGCACAAAAGGGAGGGGCGTGTTAGAGAGGAGAAGAGGAGAAGAATGAAAGAGGAGAGAGAAGAGGGAGGCATGAATTCCAAACTCCAAAAAATGTGATGACCTAAAAAATTATACTATTTATACTCTAAGTTAATCCTAATTCTAAAGTTAGCTTTTAATTAAAAACCTAAACTATTAGTTATTTGCACTAAACTACTAAAATAAGTTAGAAAGAGGTGATTTTTAGAAAATATCATTGAAAGACTCTTTAAATACGTGGGTTTGGGTAAAAATAAGGTTTGGATCCGGTCCAAGGTTCAAAATTGAGCTTTTGAATTGGATCTGGACCCGCTTTGCATCGAAAATTGGTCCAAACCCCTACAAATGCAATATTTTCCTCAATTTAACTCTGATTTGATTGAAATTCGAACCAAGACCTCTTTACATCTAAATACATCCATTAATGGGTTCTAAACCATTAAAAACATATGAAAATGCATGAATATTGAATAAGAATTATGTTTATTTCATATATCATCAACCCACATCATTGAGTCAGCTTGTACTATTGGCAGAAAGGTGTGTAGGTTTATCATCGATTCTAGTTGTTGCAAAAATGTTTTATCCATTGAAGCCATGACCAAACTGAACCTGAGTTGTAGGACACACCCCTATCCTTACCAGATGCCATGGCTCCAAAAGAGCATTGACGTCTGCATTGACCGACAGTGCTTGGTCAAATTTTCTAATGGAAACATATATTTTGACCAAGTGTGTGCGATGTGCTCTCTATGGATGTGAGCCATATCATTTTAGGAAGGCCCTAGCAATATGATCGTTTTGTTATTCATAATGGCTGAACCAACTCCTATTCATTCACCTTCGAGGGATGGAAGATTCAATTGAAGTCATCTAAGAAGTTACCACTGTTAGCTCCGACCTCTTCTTCCATAGTACAATCCACTGTTACACCTACATCTGTTATCCCCATTTCTCCACATGCTTCCCTTAAGATTATAGCTTCTCAGATAAAAGGGTCTAGTGCGTTCATTACCAGACATGAACTTCAGGATCAACCAAAATCTAATATTGTCATGAAAGAATCTCTAGCAAACCCTTCTCCTGTAGTTTGTGGTAACCAATATTCTTTGAGGCCAATAATGAAAATGAAGAGGAACCCATCCTCGATAGAGAGTCCAATGAGTTGTCTGACATTTCTTCCCTGTCTGACATAGAAAACCGTAAAGAACTGTCGCATATCATTTTTGACAACCCCCTATTCAATGAGAATTCTGAAGGTTTTCGATTTTTGTGTAAAGATAACTTCATCTTTGATAATCCGCTCTATAAAGATATTGATAAAAACATCCAAGATGAAGAAGCATTTGTGTGTGAGGATGTTGTCAATGACTTTACACCTGTCATTAATAACCCCATCTTTGAGCAAAATATAAGAATTGAAAAGATGGATTCTAATGTTGAAGATCAACAAGAGATGTGTCATTAAAAAGATTAAAGTTCAAAATGAAAATTTTCTTGTTGAGTTGTTAGAAAATTCAGAGACTCATTTTAGTCTTAAATATGAGTTGAACACTTTAGGAATGGCAAACATGAAAACCCCAAATTTTTTTGCGACCATCAGGGTTTTGTTGATAATCGTGCCTCTATATCATTGATAAATTATGATAGTAATTTTGCACTATTTTTATATTGTGTCGCCTGTTTTAAAAGTGAATTGCCTTTTGATTACCAAACTCTTTGTGTAAAGTTTGATATTTTGAATAGCATGATGCATCAATAAATTTTATCTGCTACTGATCCGAATTTTATTACAATTAGTAGAGCTCTGATGCAAGGTAAAGTTATTAAATACCACGTCTTAGCTACTTTTGTGCTTCAATTACATTTTTCCGAATTGAAATTTGCAAAAAATATTAATTTGCATGATACAATTGTTAATGTCTTGATTTCTGACAGAGCTTTAAAATAGTTTCCAAGCATGCATAATTACTCTCTTATATATCTAATGATTGCATTGTATAATTCATTTTTTACTCCTTGAGATAGATATTATGTTGATTTTATTTTGAATCTTTGCAAGGATTATAGAGTTTTGCATGAGAAGAACAAGGCTATGAGGACGGAGCCTTTCGATTGAGGGGGAATGATGCAGAGCATCCTAAAGATCTGAACATTGAAGATGAATTGGATCCAAATCCAATTCACTAGACCTGATTCAGGATGTGATCTGTTGCAGATCCAATCATGCAGGACTATCTGAGTCCAATTGGATCTCCAAAAAACCACAAAATCCATTTGCTTATCATGTTTTAAGTTCTAAGATATTTTGTTTTTGTACTCAGAAATTGTATTTTGATGTTTGATTCCATTTTGCATGTTTGGAATCATAGTAGAATTTTTTTCCATATTTTTTTCCTTTTTTTAGGTGCCAGATTCTATGGATCTGTATAATTCTAGTGGCATGTAGGATTATTTTGTGGTACTAGAGGGTTTATGGGGATCTAGGGTAGTTTTTATTTTTATTTGCATTTTTATTTTAATGCAATTCTGTGTAGGGTCCAGATTTCAGCTTATTTGGATCATGTCAAAGATCCAGTTCCAAACTCCATGTGGACACTAGTTGGCGCCACCCATGCTTGGACCAATCTAGTCCTCTTTTGAATTTGCTTTTAACTCAGAAGTCAAAAGAATTGTTGGACTTGATTTAATGCTTCAGCCAAAGATAGTGAAGTCCAACATTGGAATGGAGGCTGGATTGGTATGGCACACCCTCACTTTATGACACTCCATTCTTGAGAGCCCAAGGGGTGGGGGGTCTAGCAAGGGAGGCTGCTCTCTTTTTAAAAGAAATTTTGGAAATGGTCTGAGGGTCTTCTCCCTTGTTGCTAAAACAATGTTATGAGATTTGAGTTTGGGGATAACTTGTGAATGGTGGATGCCTTGGTGGATTCGGACCTTGAAGTTTTCGAGGTCCAACCCTCTTCATGGTGGTTGATTCCTCTTTATTGTGGTGTGTTCATTAGAAAAACTTTATTGGAGTGCTTGGTCGTTGGCTGAACTTGTGGAAGTGGCTGAAGAGTTCTTCAATCTTGTTGGCTACAACAAGATAACATCTTCTGAGCTTCATTATTATTGCTTGTGTTCTTTGTGAATTTGTTGTCGTTGATTATTGGACTCCTTATTCAAGATTGTGAGAATCATTTTAAAGTATTAATGATCTTGTTTATGTGAATCTAGTTGTTCAAGAAACTTGTTTTGTTGATGCATGGTTGGATTTTGACTGAATCTTATTTCTATAAAAAAAACTCATTTCCGCACTCGGGTTTGTTTGATACAGTCTCAATGTTTTCATTGTATCTCCCTAGATATTGGTCCAAATTGGGTGATCTTTGGCTTGTTGGATGATCATACCTGTCAAGTTTGTTATTTACCATTTGTTCTGAATCTTTGTCGTTTGGCCATAAAAATTCCTGTAAAGTTTCAGACGTCTAGATAAGACCAGAGTTTTGTCTTGTGTTTTGCATCTCTGCTACTATTCCATATTTTCAAGATATCTTCTTATCCATTGCATGAAAATTTATGAGCCATAGCTTGATGGAAAGCTATCATTTGGCTCTTCAAGTTTAATGTTTAGCATTTTTCCTGATTCATTTTTATTGAGTGTCAAAAATCTCTAACAAAGTTTAGTTTGTAGCATGTGACCTAGGTTAGCCTCTGTTGTTTGAAGTTTCTGACAGAGTTTCGTATTTCTGTCATAATGTTTTCATTTTAGAATTATTTATTAATCCAATTAAAGTTTTGAATTGTTACATCTTGAAGCATATCTTTCATGTTTTGATGTTTGCTTAATTGACCATCTACTACTTCGAATAGTTGCTTTATTGACTGCATGCTCCATATCCTATTCTGCAATTCATATATTTTAGAACATAAATTACAGTGACATAAATCAAACGTAAATTCCAAAATATTGATAAAAAATTTATAAATTTTAGTTCGTTGAAAAGATAAGAAAATCCTGAACAACTTTTCTGTTTTGAGTTTTCCCGAATCTAGTCGTTAGAGGGATTATATATCCTCTCGTAACAATTGAACTGGTCACCTGCCAATGCAAGGTGTCTTGTCCATCCACCTTGTTGAATCTGTTGTAACTTTTTCTATGTAGGTCTGAAACTAGTGTTTTTAGAACCATTGGAAAGTTGTGCATGTCGCACAACTTTTCCATGTTAGCCACTTCTATCGAAATAGAGTGCTCAGGCCTTGAATCATAGTGTTTGAGTCTGATATGGACTCACCTGCTTACTTTTGCTTCCGCGTGTGGAGATCCATTTGGATCTCGGATCGTGAACCGACTTATACGTCGATTTTACACCACCCTCACTCTAGAAGTGATGTGGAATGTAGTTATTAGAGGAGTGTGAAGTGGAGGGTACTCCCCTAGCCAAAGCACCTCCTCCATTCACACTCTCCTCTGGTGCATTGCTAGGTAGTGCCGCCTCATGGTGGCATAAGTGTCCTTAGATAGGTACGAGATCCCTCTTTGAATGATCATTACATATTTCATTTGTCATTCATTTGCATTGTTAATAAAAGTTGACTAGATTTATCATATTCACATTCACATACAAGCATACATGCACATAACACAATTAAACTTTTTATTAATTAATAACCTTTGTACATCCTCAAGCAAATGCAAAGATTCAAAGTACTAAATATCCTAAAGCTAATTACATCAACTGAATGAAATCAAATTTCAAATAAAATTTTCTCTACTGAGGGGTTAACTCGAGAGATCTAGTCAGACTATAAACTGGTGTGGCCGATGTGTAGGTAGGAGAGTCAGGGGATTCTACTAGGCTAGCTAATGTATAGGTAGGAGACTCTAGAGTAGACTCTCTATCTCTTTGTTTGCCTGATGAGTCTCCTTGGTTCACCAGCACTTTAGGTGGTACCAGACCACCTTATCCAGCATGCTTTTCACCACTTTTGATCATGATCTCATGAAAGAGGTCCTCTCCCCCGATGTAGAGTTTGACTCTCTTGCAATATTATGAGGGTCTCCCTTATCAGGGTGCCCAGCCGATAATCTTTCCCTCTCCTCTATTCACTAGCAGTTTCTCTCCCCCCAGGTCTAATGATTATGTGGTGGGTCTTGTAGGAAACTAGCCTTTACGAAAAAACCCTGGTGATCAATATTTGAACATGTTTTTTGTTATGTCGTGTCTAGTCATTTTTTTTAGCATTTTGTTGGGTTGCATTTTTTGGATCGAAGTTCACTTCAAGCTCCAAGAGAATTTATGTTCAGTTTTTGGTGTTGTTAGCTTTTATGTTTCAGTTGGTTTTCTTGATCTTTCAGAGTTTGTATTTTTTTGGTGATTTTCTAGGGTTGAAGTTAAACTCCAGCTCTCGGCGTGTTTTATTTTTTTAGGGTTGTGGGGAGATTGTTTGTCATATTTCTATTATTGTTTTATTCTTTTCCTTTAGTGCAATGTTATTCTTTCGAATGTTCATACTTGATTATTCAATTTATGTGAACAAGTTACATCCAATTTTTTTTTCATGTATGATTTAGATTTTAGGGGTTTCATATTTTAATCTATATTTTTGTTATTTATTGAGTAAATACATGCTAAATCTATTTTTTTTAAGTATGATTTAGATTTTAGGAGTTTTTTATTTTAATTCATATTTGTGTAATTTCTTTATTGAAAACATGATAAATCAGAATGTTTTTCTCATGTATTATTTAGATTTTAGGGATTTTATATTTTAACTACTAATTTTGTAATTTATTGAGTGAATGCATGCTAAATCCGATTTTTTTTCTCATGTATGATTTAGATTTTAAGAGTTTTGTATTTTAAGTATGATTTATAATTTATGATTTTTCATGTTTTTTATTTTAGGGGTTTTACATTTTTAGGAGATTTTTTTTAAGTGTAATTTATGATTTTTCAAGATTTTGATAAATTCAAACTCTAAATTATTTTAATATCATTTTTAGTATCAGTTTTAGTATAATTTTTAGTATACTACTAAAATATAGGATACTTTTTTTCTATTAGCAACTTTTACTAGCCCACTTTTTTAGTGCATGAGTAAAATAAAATATTTTATTGGCACTAGTTTAGCATCAGAAAAGGCATTTTTTGGCACTAATTTAGTGCCAAAATGGCTTTCTTTGTGCTATTTTAGCGCCAGTAAAAACCCATTCACTGGTGCTATGCATTAGCATCAGTAAATGTTTTACGGAAAGCACTTTTTTGTCATAATTCAGATTGAGTAGTGCAAGATTTACTCTGATCTGAGTTAAAAATGTGACATCTAGTGTCCAAAATTGCATGAATGGCTAAATATATAAGCACTTTTTTTGGAAATCTAGTGTCAAAGGGGGTTGGATGACATCTAGATCAATAACTCTATCATCAAAAATTGGAGTCAATAGTGGATCAGCCCAAACCAAACACATATGCAAGTGCACCCTACAAAACTATGAACATGTTTGATGCACTTAATAGTGGCGTCTGTAGGATGCACTTTGTGTGGGCCCCACATGTGTCTACGAGCCCATGCAAACACAGGCACATGAACACTCCAACAACATCGGCTGCAGTATCCCCTCGGAACAATGGTGTCCGAACATTGTTTGCCACTTGAAAAAAGAAACTGATTCTTTTGACACGCAATGGAAGGGTGGGACAACGCGTCTGTGCATGCCCCTGACCAATACAAGATAGGGCAGGGCATCCCTGTCTATGTGTGTTGACGATGTTGTGTGTAAGTAGAGGAAAAGAGGGAATTCAAATAATGGAAAACTATGAGGACCACTCCTTTTTGGAGTAGGTTTGGACTTGATGATGTGGAATAGTCCCATATTAAAGAGTTTCAAGAATTTTGTGGGGTTTATAACCTACATGGAAGCTCTTACACTTGTTCCAAAGAACAAGGGAGTGGGATGACTACCACACACACACACGCGTGTGCACGCCGCACCGCGCCATGCCGAGCCGAGCCGAGCCAAGCCGGGTTCGAGTTCGGGTAATTGGCCCTTTAGGGCCATATCCAATCAGAGTCTAATGATCTTTTTTGCCCTGGTTTTCCGTCTTTTATTTGGATCAGATTATGGGTTATGAGAATGGATAATGGATAGTTTTGTTAGCGGGTTATGACCCCTCGTATTTCGTAATGGGTCCCTTCCATATTTTGTAACCGTTCGTGGGTTATAAAACGAGGTTAGGGCTGGGGTTACGAACATAGAGGAAGTCGGCTGCCTCTTAGTTTTTCTCTCTTTGTTGCTCTCGCTCTCTCTCTTTCCTGCATTTTTTTAGAAAGGGATCTTCTGCAACAGTGATTTTGAGAGGTTATTTTTGAAGGACGATATACCGTCGGAGTGCACCGATCGGGATCATCGAGGCTATTGTATCCTGGGGGAAGGATGCTGAACCCTATTTGCATTGTATATGGGGGTGAATCTTCTCTAAGAGGAGTACTTTTGTATGCCTTAGCCCATTACATAATATTAACATGTTTATGTTGTTTATATTATGTTCTTTGCATCTGTTTGTTCATTTGCATGTGTCTGGATTTTGGTATATTGCAGAACTCGACATGTTTGCTCCCTATTCTTGTTTTAATCGACTGTTAATCTTGATTACCATGTTGATTTATATCTTGTTGTATGTCATGATGTCGATTGGGAAACACTGTGATCTGATTTTTTATCTAACAGTCTTAGAGAAGATTCTAATCATGTCGATTACATCCGGTCTTATACCGAAAGTGAACATGTCCGGTATGCCTGAAAAATTTGCCGGTCAGAATTTCAAGCATTGTCTGGTTCACGACGATATGTCTGTTATCTGTTCTGAAACTCGACTATCCTTCGGTTTCTAAAACTGACCCTGATCCTGCTGCGGTTAATGCGGCTGTAGAGTGGAAAGAGAAGGACAATATATGTCGTGGTTGCATTCTGTTGGCTCTGTCTAACACCTTGTTCGATGTATATTATTCCTCGTCTATCACTGCTAAATCTCTATGGGATCAACTTGACAAAAAGTACAATACCAAAGACCAAGGTCTAGAGAAATACTCGGTTGCCAAGTTTTTGAAATATAAGATGGTATAGAGCAAGTCGGTCACTGAACAGGCACACGAGTTTCTGTCGTTGCTCCACAGTTTGGTTGAGGCTGATATGAAACTTTCTGAGAAGTTTCAAGTTATGACCATCGTGGAAAAATTTCCTAAGTCTTGGGTAGACTTTGGTATGTCTCTCAAGCACCGTAGAGGGAAGATATCACTGGATGATCTTATGGTAGCTATAACCATTAAAGAAGAGCATAGGAGTCAGAAACCGGTTGTGATGCCAACCGAACAACCTAAAGTTAACATGATAACCGAATCTTTTAAAGGCAAGGGACAAAAACCGAAATATGCAATGAAAAATCAATTTAAACCTAAGGCCAAAATTCAAAAGAAGGCAAAGAACAAACCATGTTGGAACTGTGGGCAGGTTGGGCACTGGGCTAAGGAATGTCCTTCCAAGAAGGCCAAGGCTCATGGGACCACAGATGGAACGCCTCAAGTCAATATGGTGACTGAGGTCGTTGGGACCAGTACTGGGTATGTTTCTGTTAACCCACAAATTTATCATGTCTATGAGCCAACTGAGTGATTGGTTCACACTGGGGCTAATGTGTATGTTTGTTATGATAAGTCTGTCTTTGTCTACCAGGCTATTGTAGGCAGATCTGTGACTATGGGCAATTCAACGGCTGCAAAGGTGTTAGGAATTGGACGCGTGGATCTGAAGTTTCCTTTGAAAGTGCAGTAGGATCGAGGCAACGAGCACTAGAGGGGGGGGTGAATAGTGCTTTTAAAAATTGTCTGCAAAATTTTGACGGATTTTGTAATTCACAAAGCAAACACACAAAGAACACAATAATTTATCCTGGTTCGGTCTTTCCCGACCTACATCCAGTCCCCAAGCAAAACCCGCTTGAGATTTTCACTATCAACCTTGTGTAACTACAAGATCATACAGACTAAATTCGGTCCCACTTCCAGTAACACACCTACTAAAAGCAAACAACTTCTTTAAACCAAGGAGTCCTTCCTTTTACAGAAAATTGAAACAAGTAACAACGTACAATACAACCTTTGAGCCCTTCTTTTGAATGCAAATAAGATGCAATTGACTTTTGAGGTTGTTGAAATACTCTACTCACGAATTCACTATCTCTCAAAGGAATTTGAGTGAAAAACTGAAGTGAAAAATATCACGTGAGTAAGAAAATGAATATGAGTGAAAAGCAAAGAGTAATTGATTCAAATTGATTGAATTGCAGTGCTTTTGAGTGTAAAATGCACTCATATTTATAGTTGAAAGTTTTCATACGTTGAGGGTATGAAAGGGTGTCAAAACAGTCCATTTTGAACGATCAAAATGTTTGAAAAATGAAAAGACACGCCTTTTAAAAGTTTCAGGAAAAACGATAAAATTAGTCGACTGGAACAGTAGTTAGTCGACTAATAATTAGTTATTAGTAGACTGACAGTTATCGTCGGTCGACAGATCTGTTTATCGAGCCGTTTGAAAATCTGAACTTTTGAAACTTAGTCGACTAGAGAAAAGTTAGTCGACTGATAATATCATCAGTAGACTGAAAAACCTTTCAGTCGACTGCTGCTAAAATCTTCTGAAAAACAACACAAGTTCTGTCCGGTCAACTGATAAAAGCATTAGTCGACTGCTGCTAAATTTCCAGAAAACACATGTTTTGTCAAGTCGACTGATAAAGTCATTAGTCGACTGTTGCTAAATTTTCAGAAAACAGACATTCTGTCCGGTCGACTAATAAAACCTTCGGTCGACTAATTTGACAAAAATGACATTTTGTTTAGAAAATTTGGCGCAAAAGGATTAGTCGACTGGTGAGTCTACTGGTCAACTAATAAACACGAAAATTTAAGAAAAGAGTTTTCTAAAAAGATTTTCATGAAGGGTTCTTTTAGAAAAGTTTTTCTAAAGATTTTTTTGGTGAAATGCAACCAAAATATGCACTCTAAGTAAGGCTCTTACAAGAATCTAAGACTTTTAATGAATTTAACATTTGCACACTAGTCTTCAAAGATTCTTCATCAAATTCTTCAATGCTTGTCATATTTCTTCATTGCCTTAGCTGAAATGCAGTTGATTCACTTGCTCATCATCAAAACCTTGTACTTTAAGTATCATGTACGGCTTCATTGTCGTAACAATCTCCCCCTTTTTTATAATGACAAACTTAATCAAAGATGAAGCATTTAGATGCATAGATGGAGATTTTACTCCCCCTATCAATATGATGCACAATATTAAAAGTTAGTACATTCAAAGCACATATATCACATATTGATTGGTTTGCATTTCCATCATTACTTCATGCATTTTTATAACTTTTTATCTTTTTGAAAAATGCAATTTTCAATGCTGCTTTCTCATGATGTAATTTCCATGTCATAATGCAATATTCAATTTCTATCTTTTTCTCTTAATTTCTCATTTCTCATGCAAGGTCTATCTTTTTCTCCTGCAATTTTCATGCATGTGTCTACCAAATTCTATCTTTTATTTTTTTCTCCCCCTTTGTCATAATAAAAAAGAGTAAGGGCAGAAATAGCATAAGCAAAATGTAAATTCAAGTTCAAAATATTACAACCCATAAAGTATCAAAGTTCAGTAAAGACAGAAAACAAAGATCAAAAAAGTGAGTTGAGCAAGTCCTTGATTGCAGTAATATCTTTCTGAATGGAAGAAAGTTGTTGAGTCACATCTTCACGAAAAGTGTGTTGATGCAGCTCCAAAGCTTCCAGTCGCTACAAAACTTCATCATTGTCTTGACTAGTAGAATTTTTTTTTTTCGTTTTGCTTGAGATGAAGGTGTCATAGAAGATGGTGAGGGTTCAGAAATTGATGGTTCAGTAGGATCATATGGTTTAGTTTGATCAAAGTTTAAAGGAGACAGATATTTAATTTTCATTCATTTAAAAATAGTTTGATCAAAGAACTCCTTTTGCTTAATATATTTTTCATTTGTTAAGGGTACTTTAAAATGTCTGAAAATACGAGTAAGAAGACATCCATAAGGAAGAAATGGTTTTTGTTTCTACAAATTAGTAAAATACATGTTGGCCCAATTTACACAAATATTTCCAAATAAGACATAAAGAGTCGTAGAAAGACCTGTGGAATAATAATCAAAAGAACCAGTTTTAGGTAGAACATTATGGGCAAGAATTCGTCCAGCAATGCATGCACGAGTTTGAAGATTGGTATTTTTGAAAGGAGGGCAATGAGGTACACCGGAAAGAAGAATTTGTTCAAAAATTCTTTCATTATTAAATTCAATAGTATTGAAAAGAGTGTCTGAAGGTGGAATTTCTAGGATTTGTCCAAGTAGTTTAGAATCAAACTCAATTTCAACATCATGAACAAGAGAGGAAAGAACTCCAGTTTCATGATCAATTTATAAATTTGTATAAAACAAGTGAATCAGAAAAGGATAATGACGGGTGTCTGCTCAGGCATCAAAAAGATGTGAAATACCTGGAAATAATTCTCTGATTTTGTAACGAGAAAACATGTGAAAGAGGACATTTCGGTCTGGTAAAATAGGGAATGCAGAAACCGATCCAAAAGTATCATATAAAAGAGGATTTCAGAGTAATCTGAGAGAAAATCCATATTTTGCTAGAGATGTAGGAGGAGGAGAACCTTTTGCGGATGCAGTCTTCTGACGAGGCATGGTTAAAACAGATTCACAAAAAAAAAATCAATTGCAGAGAATGATTGATCAACACAGTTGTTGAGAGGAACAGTTGAAGATGGTGTTGATGTCGGTTTCCAAAAGACGTTCGGCGGGAGAAAGATATTCGTCGTCGTGCAACAGAAACACTTTGTGCAAAGTGAACGATGTGCCTTCAAATTCGTTGGTAGTGGCCAAAATAATCAATAGTAACAACCCACTGAAGAGGGATGTTGATTCTCCACAGATTTTAGGCAAGAGGGAAGAGATGAGGAGGAGTCCGTGATGGATGACGGTAGGTGAGAGGAGGCTGCCACAAGGGGATTTCGGCAAGAACTGAAGATGCACCGGTCACGGCAAGAAGATTTCGGCAACTCCTTGTCATGGCCAGAAGATTCGGACGAGGAGAGGTTTGAACGGCACTCCGAGGGTTTTTTGGAAGAGATAGAGGAGAGAGAGAGAGAGGGTTTCGTTTTTCAAAGGGTTTCGTTTAAGAAAAACGAAAAGGTGCGTAAAAAAAATGAAACGGTGCCCTTTAAAAAAAAAACGGGTGTAAAAAAAATCCAAAGGGTATCAGGTCCCTTCGGTTGAATTTAAAAAAAAAAAATTAGTCGACTAAAATTTTATCGGTCGACTAATAAGGTGAAACTCATTTTAAAAAAAATTTAAAGCATCAGTCGACTAGAAATTTATCGGTCGACTAATATGGTGCGATTTTGAGATTTTGTTCAAAAAATCAGCATTTTATAAATCCAAAAATGAGAAAATGCCTAGTTCTCTCCTAATTCTCATAAAATCTTCATTTTAAAGTGGTTTAGTGAAGATATTGGCATGTTGTTTATTAGTGGAAATAAAATTTAACGAAATATCTCCTTTTAACACATAATCTCTTAAAAAATGATGTCTAACTTCAATATGCTTAGTTCTTGAGTGCTGAACAGGATTTTTTAAAAGATTTATAGCACTAGTGTTATCACAATAAATAGTTGTTGTGGAGTAATTCAAACCAAAATCTTTTAATGTGTGTTTCATCCATAGTACTTGTGAACACGCTAAACTAGCCGCTATATATTCTGCTTCAGTTGTTGAGAGTGACACTGAATTTTGCTTTTTACTAAACCAAGAGACTAAGAAATTTCCTAAGAAATGACAAGTTCCGCTAGTACTCTTGCGATCAGATTTACTTCCTGCAAAATTTGCATCACTATATGAAACTAAATCAAAGGAAGATGATTTTGGGTAAAACAAACCAAAATCTGAAGTATCTTTCAAGTAACAAAGAATTTGTTTTACTGTAGTAAAATGAGATTCCTTTGGATTAGCTTGAAATCTTGCACATATACAAACACTAAACATTATATCAGGTCGACTAGCAGTTAAGTATAATAGAGATCTGATCATACCTCTGTAGAGCTTAGTATCTACATTTTTACCATTTTCATCTTTATCAAGAGAAGTAGTTGTACTCATAGGATTTCTTCTTGATTTTGATGAATTCATCCCAAACCTCTTGAAAAGTTCTTTTGTATACTTAGCTCGGTTGATGAAGATTCCTTCTTTAGTTTGCTTTATTTGAAGTCCAAGGAAGTAGTTTAATTTGCCCATCAAGCTCATTTCAAATTCTTTCTGCATAGCTTTAGCAAATTCTTTACAAAGAGAATCATTAGTAGAACCAAATATTATGTCATCAACATAAATTTGCACAATAAGAATATCTGAATTAAGATTTTTAATAAATAAAGTGGAGTCTACCCAACCAATAGAAAAACCAGATTCTTCTAGAAAATTTTGTAGTCTTTCATATCACGCTCTTGGTGCTTGTTTAAGTCCGTACAAAGCTCTTTTTAATTTGTAGACTTTTTCTAGATATTTCTCATTTTCAAAGCCTGGAGGTTGCTCTACATAAACTTCTTCATTGATGTGTCCATTTAAGAATGCACTCTTAACATCAATTTGATATAACTTAAAGTTCATGTAACTAGCAAATGCAAGCATCATTCGAATTGACTCCAGTCGAGCCACCGGTGCATAGGTTTCATCAAAATCTGTCTTTTTCTTGATTATAGCCTTGTGCAACTAGTCTTGCTTTGTTTCGAATGACTTCGCCATTTTCGTCCAGCTCATTTTGGAAGACCCATCTTGTTCCAATTACTGGATGATCCTTTGGTCTATCATCTAGATCCCATACATCATTCCTAGTAAATTGGTTAAGTTCTTCAGACATGGCCAAAAGCCAAAATTCATCATCACAAGCCTCATTGATATTCTTTGGTTCTATTTTAGATATGAAAGCAATATTTGCAATATATTGCAATTGCCTTCTAGTTTGGACATCACTCTTTATATCTCCAATAACTTGTTCATGTGGATGATTGGGAACTTCTTTCCAAACCGGTTGAAGAGGAACATTATCTTGAGAAGTACTCTCTATCAAAGGTTCTTCTTGAAGTATTACTTCTTCTCCTTCGCTTAGAGGTATAATCTGCTCACAATTCTCATCAAATACAATATGTAAAGATTCTTCAATGCAAGATGTTCTTTTATTAAAAACACGATAAGCTTTACTTCTAGAAGAAAATCTAAGAAATATTGATTCATCTGATTTTGAATCAAACTTATCAAGATTATCTTTGGTATTTAACAAGAAGCATTTACTACCAAAAATTTTGAAATATGAGATCTTTGGTATACGATCATAATACAATTCAAAACATGTTTTATGTAAAATTGGTCGAATAAGAACACGATTTAAAACATAACATGCTGTATTTATTGCTTCAGCCCAAAAGTATTTTGGTAAATTTTTATCGTGAAGCATGGTTCTAGCACATTCTTGCAAAGTTCTATTCTTTCTTTCAACAACTCCATTTTGTGGAGCCGCTCTAGGAAAAGCAAAGTTGTGAGATATACCATGTAAATCACAATACTTTAGAAAATATTCATTTTCAAATTCACCACCATGATCACTACGAATTTTAATAATAGATGTAGATTTTTCATTTGTAATTCTTCTACAAAGTTTGAAAAATTCAGAAAAAGCATCATTTTTGTTTTTTAGAAAAATCACTCATGTAAATCGAGAATAATCATCTACTATAACAAAAGCATACATACTACCATTCAAACTTTGAATTCTAGATGGTCCAAATAGATCTAAATGTAAAAGTTCAAGAGGACGTTTTGTTGAAACTATATCTTTTGCTTTAAAAGAGCTCTTGATTTGTTTACCCCTTTGGCAAGCATCACATAAGTGATCTTTCTTATATGATATTCTAGGTAGTCCTCTTACAAGATCATTCTTGGATAACTTGGAAATAATTTTAAAGTTAACATGTCCAAGTCTCTTGTGCCACAACCATTGAATTTCATTTGAAACAATAAGACATTTTTCATTAAAAGTGGGTAACTCATCTAGATAAAGTTCATACACATTGTTCCTTCTTTTACCTTTAAAAATGATCTTTTTAGATTGAAAATCAGAAATTAAGCATGAATCATGTTCAAAAGAAACATGAAAACCTTTATCACATAATTAACTAATTGATAATAAATTATGCATTAAACCATCTATTAAAAGAACATTTTCTATCAAGGGAAATTTTGGATTACCAATATTACCAATACCTATTACTTTTCCCTTGTTATTGTCACCAAAGGTGACAGTTCCTCCATCCTTATTTTGGAGGGTGGAAAATAACTCTGGCCTTCTAGTCATATGTTTGGAACAACCGTTGTCCAATATCCATTTGCTCCTTATTTTGTATACCTACAACAAAATTAGAAGACAAAGCATTTGACCCATTTCTATTTTTGGGTCCATGAGAGTTAGTCTTAGAAACCCATATCCATTTGGATTTTGGTTTCCTTTGATAATAAATAATTTTTTTATAAAAAGATTTAGCATTTCTAGAGTAATCATGTTTAGGCTTATAAGCATTATAAGTTTCATGATTAGATGCATTTCTAGAAAATTTAGTCCTTTGAATAAATGGTTGAGAATATTGTCTTTGATTCTTCACCACATAGTTTGGTCTATTTTGAGTATCAAAGAAGCTATATCCCAATCCAGTTTTATTAACCGAGCATCTTTGAGAACCAAGAAGTCTTTGTAGATTCTTTTGAGCATTTGTGATCTTGGTCACTATAGAAAGAAGATCATTTGATTTTTCTTTTAGACTAGTTATTTCTTTTTGTAAGAGATTGGTTCTAATTCCAATTTCTTTTATGTCAAATGCTTGACAAGAGTTTTCCTTCTTAAGATCTTCTATCTCTTAAAGTAACACTTTGTTTTGAGAGTCAAGATTTGAATTCTCAGTTTTTAACTCTTTGTTTTTAGAACTTAGACTCTTAAATTTAGCATATAAATCATTGAATGCTTCTAATAAATCAGCATAGTCAAATTGACTTACCGAGTCTTCTTGTGCTACAAAACACATGTTGGTGACTTCTTCATTTGATTCTTCATCGGAAGAGGAGTCACTATCATCCCAACAAGCTTGAAATGCTTTTTTCTTCTTGAATTGGTCCTTGGGCTTGATTTTGAGAAGAGGACAATCTTTCTTGATATGTCCTGCCTTTTTGCAGTTAAAGCACTTGACTTCATTTGGATTGGAAGAATCCGCTTTCTTTACCTTTCTTTGAAATCTTCCCTTTTTGATGAATCTTTTGAATTGCCTTGTGATGAGAGCAATATCTTCATCTTCATCTTCTTCTGAATTTTCAGAATCATAAGTAGCCTTAAAAGCAAGAGATTTTTTCTTGGGTTCTTCTTCTTGTTTGTCTTGAAGTTGGACTTCATATGTCATTAAGTTACCAACCAAATCTTCAAGACTGAGAGTGTTTAAATCATTTGCTTCCTCAATAGCTGTAGTTTTTCTCTCCCATTCAGGAGTTAAACACCTTAGGATTTTTTTGACTAAATCCACTTATGAATATTCTTTTCCAAGGGATTTCAGAGTGTTAGTGATATCAATCATTTTTGTTACCATATTTGATATAGATTCATTTTGCTTCATTTTAAACAATTCAAATTTATGAACTAAAGAAGCGATTTTAGATTCCTTTACCTTTGACGTACCTTCGTGAATCACAAGAAGAGTATGTCAGATTTCATTTGCTGTAGAGCATTGAGAGATGAGATTGAACTCTACCTTGTCAACGACACAATACAATGCATTCATAGCCTTGGCATTAAGTGAGGCACTCCTTTTTTCTTCATCGGTCCATTGGCTGAATTCAGTTGATGGCATTTGGTACTTTTCTGAAACAACTCTCCAAATTTCGAGATTCATGGATTGCAAGAATATTGTCATTCTCACTTTCCAGTATTCATGGTTCGTTCCGTCGAAGAGAGGAGGACGAACAGAGGAGCATCCTTCTTTGTGTTGAGATGTTGTAGTTCCCATGCTAGATGATGGTCAAATCAAAATAATAGCAAATCTGCTCTGATACCAAATGAAAGTGCAGTAGGATCGAGGCAACGAGCACTAGAGGGGGGGGTGAATAGTGCTTTTAAAAATTATCTGCAAAATTTTGACAGATTTTGCAATTCACAAAGCAAACACACAAAGAACATAATAATTTATCATGGTTCGATCTTTCCCGACCTATATCCAGTCCCCAAGCAAAACCCGCTTGAGATTTCCACTATCAACCTTGTGTAACTATAAGATCATACAGACCAAATCCGGTCTCACTTCCAGTAACACACCTACTGAAAGCAAACAACTCTTTTAAACCAAGGAGTCCTTCCTTTTACAGAAAATTGAAACAAGTAACAACTTATAATACAACCTATGAGCCCTTCTTTTGAATGCAAATGAGATGCAATTGGATTTTGAGGTTGTTGAAATACTCTACTCACGAATTCACTATCTCTCAAAGGAATTTGAGTGAAAAACTAAAGTGAAAAATATCACGTGAGTAAGAAAATGAATATGAGTGAAAAGCAAAGAGTAATTGATTCAAATTGATTGAATTGCAGTGCTTTTGAGTGTAAAATTCACTCATATTTATAGTTGAAAGTTTTCATACATTGAGGGTATGAAAGGGTGTCAAAACAGTCCATTTTGAACGATCAAAACGTTTGAAAAATGAAAAGACACCTTTTAAAAGTTTCAGGAAAAACGGCAAAATTAGTCGACTGGAACAGTAGTTAGTCGACTGGAACAGTAGTTAGTCGACTAATAATTAGTTATTAGTAGACTGACAGTTATCGTCGGTCAACTGATCTGTTTATCGAGCCGTTTAAAAATCTAAACTTTTGAAACTTAGTCGACTAGAGAAAAGTTAGTTGACTGATAATATCATCAGTAGACTGAAAAACCTTTCAGTCGACTGCTGCTAAAATCTTCTAAAAAACAACACAAGTTATGTCCGGTCAACTGACAAAAGCATTAGTCGACTGCTGCTAAATTTCCAGAAAACACATGTTCTGTCCAGTCGACTGATAAAGTCATTAGTCGACTGCTGCTAAATTTCCAGAAAACATACATTCTGTCCGGTCGACTAATAAAACCTTTGGTGGACTAATTTGACAAAAATGACATTTTGTTTAGAAAATTTGGCACGAAAGGATTAGTCGACCGGTGAGTCTATTGGTCGACTAATAAACATGAAAATTTAAGAAAAGAGTTTTTTAAAAAGATTTTCATAAATGGTTCTTTCAGAAAAGTTTTTCTAAAGATTTTTTAGGTGAAATGCAACCGAAATATGCACTCTAAGTAAGGCTCTTACAAGAATCTAAGACTTTTAATGAATTTAACATTTGCACACTAGTTTTCAAAGATTCTTCATCGAATTCTTCAATGCTTGTCATATTTCTTCATTGCCTTAGCTGAAATGCAGTTGATTCACTTGCTCATCATCAAAACCTTGTACTTGAAGTATCATGTACGGCTTCATTGTCGTAACATCCTTTAGGACGAGTTCTATCTTTACACATAGTACACCATGTGCCTGTAGTTAGAAGGAACATTTTAAGTGGTTCATGTCTAGTTAGAGAGGGTTATGAAATTAACTTTAAATATAATAAAGTTGTTATTTTACATTCTAAAACCTTTATTGGCAAGGGGTATTTAGATTATGGTTTATTTAAATTTCATGTTGAAAATGTTTGCAGTAATAAATTAGAGAATGATGTTTCTTTTGATTCATTGTCTAATGTTGCTTATAACATAGAATCATCTGATTTGTGGCATAATAGATTAGGTCATGTGAATTTTAACTCTGTAAAACACATGATGAACTTGAAGATGATTCCTGAGCATTCCATAGATAAAACTAAAAAATATGAAATTTGTGTGCAAGCAAAACAATGTAGAAAACCATTACATACGATTGTTAGAGATTCTGAAATATTGGATCTAGTGCACATAGATATTTGTGAGTTTAATGGACTGTTAACCAGAAATCATAAAAAGTATTTGATCACTTTTATAGATGATGGCACTAAATATTGTTATGTGTATTTGCTAAAATCAAAAGATGAAGCTTTTGATAAGTTTTTTATTTTTAAGAATAAAGCAAAAACACAAACTGGTAGAAAACTTAAAAGATTGAGGTCTAATAGAGAGGGAGAATATACCTCTAACAAACTTGATGAATATTGCAAATCTGTTGGCATAGTTCATGAGTTTACTTCTTCATATTTTCCTCAATCTAATGAGATTGCAAAAAAAAAAAAGAATAGAACCTGAACTGACATGATTAATGCTCTACTTGGGAGTTCTAGATTACCTACCTATATGTGGGAGGATGCTCTGAATACGGCTTGCCATATTCTGAATAGATCTCCTCAGAAGCATAAGGACAGTAGCCCTTTTTGAAGTCTGGAGAAATAGAAAATCTAGCTTGAAATACCTTAAAGTGTGAAGGTGCCTTGCAAAGGTACTTGTCCCAGAGCACAATAGGAAGAAGTTAGGTCCTAAAACCATAGATGCTGTCTTTTTGGGTTATATAGAGAACAACTATTCCTAAAAGTTCTTAGTAATTAAGTCTGAGATATCTGACATAGATGTAAACTCTATTGTTGAGCTTCGAGAAGCTATATTCTTTGAGAATGTATTTCCCATGAAGTTGGTGTACCTCAAAATCTTTCTTCTTTAGATATAACTTTAACTTATGATTTCATTCCCGAACATGTGGAAAGGATGACAGATGTGGGGGTTGAGCCATCTTGTTCCCACCCTAGACCAATTGAGTCTGAGGAAGTGGCTGAACCAAAAAAGGAGCAAGAGACCACGGATTACCAAGGATTGGGGAAGTCATTTTATCACTTACCTTATCGAGGATGATCCTTCACTTTTCGAGATGCAATGGATTCACCTGAAGCAAGGCATTGAAAAGAAGTCATAAAGAGTGAAATGGACTCCATTGTCTCTAATTGCACTTGGGAACTGGTTGACCTCTCTCATGGTAGTTCCACTATTGGGTGCAAATGGATCTTTAAGAAGAAGTTGAAACCAGATTGATCCATTGATAAATACAAGGCAAGACTGGTTGCCAAGGGGTTTAAACAAAAGGAGGGAATATATTATTTTTGACACCTATTCTCCGGTTACCCGGATGACCACAATTAGGGTGCTTATTGCACTGGCTTCTATTTATGATCTCTTGATCCATTAAATGGACGTGAAGACTGCCTTTTTACATGGCGATCTTAAAGAAGAGATCTATATGGATCAACTTGAGGGTTATGTGGCTCCTGGTAATGAAAATAAAGTTTGTAGACTTGTTAAGTCATTATATGGACTAAAACAAGCCTCTAAACAATGGCATGAGAAGTTTGATAATGTTATTTGATCATTTAGTTTTTTTGTCAATGAATATGATAAATGTGTTTATTGCAAAGTTAAAAGTGATGCATGTATTATTTTATGCATGTATATAGATGATATTCTATAGTTTGGTTCCAATATGGGAATTGTAAATGAGACGAAGTCATCTCTTAGTAGTAAATTTGATATGAAGGACATGGGTATTGCAAATGTGATCTTAATCTTAAAGCTGACTCGTTCAGCTGAGGGAATCACTATTTCTCAGTCTCACTTTGTTGAGAAAGTACTTGAGAAATTTGGCTATAACCAAGGAAGATCTGTAGCAACTTCATATGACCATTCTATTCCTTTTTATAAGAATATGACTAGTGTCCTTTTGTCTTAATTAAGATGTTCACATATTATTAGAAGTTTGATGTATCTTGCAAATTGCACGAGACCGGATTTTTTGTTATGTGACAAAATTAAGTAGATACACAAGTTGTCCAAATCACACTCATTAAAAGGCATTGGACAGGGTACTTAGATACCTCAAAGGAACTATTTCCTTGAATTTGCATTACAAGAGATTCCCTATTGTTCTTGAGGGATATAGTGATGCGAGCTGGATGGCCATGAACTCTGAGAGTTATGGTGTAACAGGGTATGTATTTACCTTGGGTGATGGCACAGTCGCCTGGAGATCAGTAAAGCAAACCATCTTGTCACGGTCTACTTTTGAGGCTGAACTCTGTGCTTTAGATGTCACAAGAATGAAAGTTGAATGGTTAAAGGGACTTCTATAGGAATTCCCTTTAATGAGTAAACCAATTCCTGCCATATTTTTGCATTGTGACAATATGGCCATAATTGCAAAAATCAAAAATACAAAATATGATCAAAATTAGAGAAGACACATCCAAGTCAGAATAAAATTTGTAAGAAAACTGGTGTCTCAGTTAGTGGTTGTTGTAGACTATGTTGGATCCAAAGAGAACACAGCTGATCCATTAACAAAATGACTAGATAAGTCATTAGTCCTGAAATCCAGAAAGGGCATGGGACTGAAACCCATCAGTAATTCATCTACAGTAGCAACCCAACCTATCTGAGTGGAGATCCCACAAAGTAGGTTCAATGTGGTAATAGCAAGCTGTAGGGTGAACTGGATAGCACATTCTTAATGTGATACTATGTATCTGTGTCTTTTCCCCTGATAACTCTGGAAAGGTGTTGTAGCTGCTAGTTAATGAAGAGTGAAAACTCTGAATGGGTTCAAATCCTTCTAGGTGAGATGTTAGCAGTGCATCTCTAAAGAATCTCACCTCTGTGATTGTGACTGTGTGACCACAGGTTAAGGAATTGGGTTATTCCTGAAGTCACTTATAAAACAGGATTCGGGCGCATGGCCATTAACGCGTCGCACCTAAACATTACAACCAGAACCTTTATTGTGTTGTTGCTAATGGACACTCTTACACCAAAGGTTCAAGTTCAAGACTTTAGTTCACTTCGTTTCTGTGGGGGTAAAGTTAGTCAACTAAAGTAGTGGTTCAAATTTGAAGGTATCATTACTAAAAGCATGATATATCCTGCTGCAGATTATCCCATCTTGCATCTTGGTTTCCTCTTGTTTTCATTCTTTGAATTTGTGGGGGAATGTTGGGTGTAAGTAGAGGAAAAGAGAGAATTCAAATAATAGAAAACTATGGGGACCACTCCTTTTTGGAGTATGTTTGGACTTGATGATGTGGAATAGTCTCATATTAAAGAGTTTCAAGAATTTTATGGGCTTTATAACCTACATGGAAGCTCTTACACTTGTTCCAAAGAACATGGGAGTGGGATGACTACCACACACACACACACACACGCCCGCTGCGCTGCGCCATGCCATGCCAAGCCGAGTCGGGTCGGGCTCGGGTTCGGGTTCGAGTTCGGGTAATTGGCCCTTTAGGGCCATATCCAATCAGAGTCCAATGATCTTTTTGCCCAGATTTTTCATCTTTTATTTGGATCAGATTATGGGTTATGAGAATGGATAACGAATATTTCTGTTAACGGGTAACGACCCCTCGTATTCCGTAACGGGTCCCTTCCATGTTTTGTAACCGTTCATGGGTTATAAAATGGGGTTAGGACTGGGGTTACCAACATAGAGGAAGTCACCTGCCTCTTGGTTTTTCTCTCTCCCTGCTGCTCTCGCTCTTTCTCTCTCTCCTGCATTTTTTCAAAAAGGGATCTTCTGCAACAACGATTCTGAGAGGTTGTTTTCGAAGGACGATCTACTGTTGGAGTGCACCGATCTGGATCATCGAGGCTATTGTATCATGGGGGAAGGACGTTGGACCCTATTTGCACCGTATGTGGGGGCAAATCTTTTCTAAGAGGAGTACTTTTGTATGCTTTAGCCTATTACATAATATTAACATGTTTTTGTTGTTTATATTATATTCTTTGCATCTGTTTGTTCATTTGCATGTGTCTGGATTTTGGTATATTG
The DNA here is from genome assembly GCF_984573655.1 of Nuphar pumila. Lineage (NCBI taxonomy): Eukaryota > Viridiplantae > Streptophyta > Magnoliopsida > Nymphaeales > Nymphaeaceae > Nuphar > Nuphar pumila. The sequence continues at coordinate 53,669,901 of NC_143249.1, read as the reverse complement.
CGAAAGTTGACATGTTTGCTCTTTGTTCTTGTTTCAATCAACTATTAATCTTGATTATCATGTTGATTTATATCCTGTTGTGTGTCATGATGTCGGTTGGGAAACACTTTGATCTGATTTTTGATCTAACAGATGATTCAAACAGACCCTATACATACATATAAATATAAAATGGATAGATTCAATTCAGATGTCGCCTTTATTGAATCTGACCTAATCAGTGTTGAATTCGCATTTAGATTAAATATTTATATGGAAACGAGATTGTACTGGATATGGATTCAATTAGCATAAAATAGCTAAGCTGATACATTTTCTGCATATATTTTGATTACGTTGTGAATCTTTAAATTGAATCTGAATGGGAATATTAGTCTAATGCTCCTCTCTTTACCATATTCGGATTCTGCTATACATACCCACACAGCCATATATATATATATATATATATATATATATATATGGGCTTAGTCGGGCCTGATAAAAAAACCCTATTCGGGCCAAGCTTGAGCATAATTTATAGGCCCAAGCCTGTCCGACAGCATACTAGACCGGGTCGGCCCACTTCCCACCTCTACTCTTGACAAGCGAAGTTTTCTCCTTTTCTTTGTGCTCATGATCCTCTCATTTCTTGGCCTTTTTTTCATTTGTGTACTTATATATATATATATATGGATAATGAACCCTCAAGTGAAAATTGTAATATTTTTATTTTTTAAAATTTTTGTTTTACACATTTAACCCTCTAAATATGATCTACATATTAAGTTTAAAAGAACCGACCTTTGGATCATGTTTTTCTGACATATATGTCAAATTTTATGAGGGTTGAAAAATCAACGGCCCACATTATACCAAATTCTCAAACCTCAAAAAAACACATTTTTATGTCCAAAATCTATTATTTAAGAGCCGATTTCTACTATTTTGAACATGTTGCACACATCCATGAGGTCAGATTTGGTCAAAACAACCCCTTATGAGTTTTAACTAGAGGATTCCTTACCCAAAAGGGTAGCCTCCCCCACCACCACTACCACACACACACACGCACTCGGTGCTCCAAGAACACCTACTCCCACCTAATCGAAGTTTAATTTTTTTAATTTCTTAAGTATTTTTTGTTGATCAAACCTTAAAATTATAGTCTCCAAGCATTTTTTTATTAAAAACAAGTTTTGGACCATGTAATTGTGACCTATAAATAGTTTTTTTAAGTTCTTTAAAAAATCAATGACACACAATGGACCAAAATTAATTACTTAAAAAAGTCCTATCTTTGTATCCAAAAAACAAGATCTAAGGCGTGATTCTTATCAAATAAACAGTGTTGAATGCATATATTAAGCCTAATTGAAAAGATATCGTAGCTAGGGTTTATCTAACATTAAACTAGTAATATTTAACATTAAATGCATTCAACTTTTTTAAATAAATAAAATACCCTTAAGTATAATTGCATTTTTTTCAAAGGCAGGATTACTATTTGGGGTAAAAAAAAAGTAACTTTGACTTTGTATATTTAAATTTGTAAACTTTCACTTCTAATTTTTGGAAAAAAGTGTTGGACTTTTAATTTTTCTCCAAATATATATTGCTCATGAATAAAGTAGAGAGTGTGGGAGCCTTTTAACTGTGGACGTAGATTTGTATTCTGAATCAAACCTCAGTATACTCTCTGTCTCTGCACTTTTGTTCTTTCTTCATGAAGTTGGTTGTGATTTAGATAATATAATAAACATATATTTTATATGCAAAAATCATATAATATATGCATAATGTATCTATAAAGCATTATAATATGCATATTATATATGCAATACATTTAATATATGTATAAATATATAATATATAAACATATATTATGTAAAAGGAGCCTATATGAGCTGAGCTGAGCCAAGCAAAGCTGAACTTGTCGTGTTTGTGTAGGCTCATATACCTAAACGAGCTGGCTCATAGCTCATCTCGCCAAGCACAATTTCTGAGCTCAGCCCAGCCGAACCGCAAGCCTCTCATCTTGTTTCCTAATCCTACATTCATCTCCTTATAGTCTTAAATTATTTTTCTTTGTCTACTTAACACTTCCCTCCAATGGTCCCATGCAAATGATAACCTTTTTCTCTATAGAGCAGATTCAGCAATTAGGCTTCAATAGTACTCAAGCATCTAAAATGCAATTATGCAACATGTGTCCCAACCACCACGCTTCAAAACATTGTTAATATCATTTTTCTTTTGAGTCGTTGGTTTAAGAAAAAATCATTGTTAGGTTTAGTTATACCAGTAAATTTTTTAAGTTGTTTTTCCTTTTAGAGATTTTCAAGAGATAATTAGTGTGCAAAGAATTTAAACTAGAGTGGGCACAAATATGCAATAAAAAAGAAAAAATATTTATTAATAAAAAATATAATAACATTATGTTTCAAAAGAGGATCAAATAATTTTTGTAAATCCTAATAAACATCAGTCATAGACATGCTAATTAAAAGGAAAAAGAAACAACATGCCTAATTAATTTTTTATGTTATTTGAAAACCCAAAATAAAATATTTAAATCCTAAAAAATTTAAAGATTTACGACTTAGAAAACCAAAATCAAGAAAAAGAATAGGTTAAGAGAATTAATGGAATCATGTTTAATGATAGTTGGAAAGAAAAATAACATAAAAAACCATAGAACCCTAATTGAAGGTTCATGTCATTTGAAAAAAATCACAATCAATACCCTAAATCTTAAAAAGAAATGCAGATTTATACTAATTGAAAAAAAAATTAAACCCCAAATATTTCAACCAAAATCAAGTATTCATTGTTCATGCTTAATGCTAATTGAAAAAAAAAACACAAAAAATACTAAACCCTAATTAAAAAATATTCATGCTATTAAAAAAACTAAATAAGAAAACCTAAACCCCAACAACCATCATAATTCTTACATTATGTTAATTGAAAATTTTAATACCAAAAGAATACAAATTTTGATTTTATTCTTTCATTTTATCCATAAAATCATCTACCATTACACAACTAATACCATGAGAATAAAATATCACATTAAAACAACTCCAACTGATACAAAATAAGAAATACATTTTGGTATACATAACATGATTCATTAGTAATTCATATACTTTTTGTTGCTCCAATTCATAATGAAAATGAAGATTACCCTACTCAACAAATAGTGTCAAACTCACCAGATCACCAACAAAACAATAACCATATTTCTTGTTTAAGTATAGAGATGACTTCAGATAATTAAGCCTTTTTTTATGATCCTAACAATGAAGGCTTCAAACCACATTTAGTTATAATGATTTCTTTAAATCTGATAAGATTTTATAGTCATTTGACCCATATTAATTTACAGCATAATTTTGAAAGAACAAAAGGAATCATGCAATTATCTTCAATAGACTATTGATCTTGATTAAAAAAAGAAGCAACAAATCATCGACATATGCACTGCATTAGTTGCATTACAAATCCAAAATTAAGAGAAGAAAATCCTATATAGTATAAAACACAAACATAGAAAAATAAATTTGGGAAAAATAAGCTTAAAACCTAACTCCACAAAATGAAAAGAAAAAATTTACCCTAAACACAAATGCACTAAAACCTAATTATTGAAATGCAACTATTTAAGAAAAAGAAAATCAAAAACCTAAATCCTAGTCCTAACAAACAACAATTATAATTTCACATGCTAATTGAAAAACCATAATAAAAAACCTAAATCAATTACTAATTAAAAAAATCACCAAATACCCTAACCCTAAAAAAAGCTCATGGAGAAGTCATGTCGTCTACTACACTAGAGAGACCATCGGATGGCGGATGACTGGACATAGGGCACCGGCCTTAGTAGGAATGAGAGAGAGAGAGAGATCTACTTGTGCACGGTGTGGGATGTGCCGAAGGCCGCATCTGAACAGCGAATGGTCTGGTATTTCAAGGAGATACTAGAGAGAGAGGTGGGGTCGGGTCGTCCAGGTTGGGGGCACATATATATACGAGAGAGAGAGAGAGGTGGTGTCAGGAGTCGGGGCTCCAGGTTGGGATGGGGGGCACTGCCTTTGGGTCAGGCACGAGTGGTGCCCACCCTGACTAGCTAGGGTTACCTTTAATGTGCGCTCTGAGTCTGCCCACCCTGCCCATAACTTGGCTCCACCCCTGATTAGTGCTTTATTTTGTGATTACTAAACTATCATTGTGGTTAGCAAATTTCAAAAGAAAGTTGTGTTTTGGAATTCAAAATTGTGTGCATGTTTAGTGACTTTAAAAAAAGAAAAACATTGTTAATAATGTTTTTTGTGCGGGGGTGTTATTTGAGGACGTGTTGGCTTGGGTACCATTGTCAAATGTTTATTTGTTAGGTATTCATCCTGCACATCAAAGCTAGCCAACAGAAAGTGACTGCGAGTGAGTTACAATTTTTCAATGGCATAGTCAGAAATGATATATGGTTTGTTTATTTTGTAACAGTAGAGGATTACACTAAAAAAATTAAAAGAACAGAGAAGCACAAGAGAGAAAATGTCACCCTCGGCAAATCAAGCGAAACAAAGCAGGAAGTAATTGCTATCTACCTGTATAGGTAATAGACCAGCCAAAGTCAAAACCACCAGCACACTAAAGATCAGTTGTTGCAAGAACATCCAAAGCGGATCAGGTCCTTGGACAGAAAACCATCCAAGGTACCTTGGATGCCATTCATATTCAAGATGAACGGAAGGTTGTCAAAATTTAAGGACGATCTCCACCTAGAAGGGTCTCACAAAAATTTTGGATGAGGTTCACTTCCGTGCTAGATTAATCAACATCAGTAGGTGAACAATGGACAGTTGAAATTTGTTTAAAATAAGAAGCTTTTTATGATTTTTGGGTGACATTCATTTTGATGGTGGACAGTATCCAAGGTACCTTGGATCTGATCTGCTCTTCCCAAAACAGCTTATTCCCGAATCAAGAGTTTCCAAAACCATCTAAGCATTGGCTGAATCTGCTCTGGATTTTAATTTCCATTTTTTTACTGAAAGATATTGTTGACATGCCTTTATTGGTACTCAAGTTACAAGCATCTCTCTCTCTCTCTCTCTCTCTCTCTCTCTCTCTCTCTCTCTCTTGTGTGTTCCCAAAAGCCATTGTTTCTTCTTTCATCTGCCGATGGGTCTGCACGCGGCAATCATCAGCCTCTGCATGGGACCTCTCCACCTTCCTTTAATGTCGTCACCTCTTCTCTTGGCACTTCATCCAGAGTTGACAGCCGTCTTGGGGGTCTGCCCCTTTGCACTTTGGAGTCTATGGTTGGTATGAGTGGTGGTTCATGTCGCACACATCCTTTCACATCCTCTCCCCTTGCCACTCATTCCTGAGGCGTCGAACTGGCTCAAGGGGGGTTGGCAGGTGTTCCGAGCCATCTATGCCAAGATCTCGCCCCTCTAGTGTTTGATGGGCTGAGTGGATGCTCGATAAGCATTGTTCACTGCAGTCACCCTCTATGGTGGACCATTTGCCCGAAGATGATAGGCCTCGAAACCCTATCGTGGACATCCAGGAGCCTCAATCTTCTCTTAGCTCGCCTTATAAGGTTGTATCATCATTTTTGTCTTCTCTTCACGATGGTGGTTTAGATCCTGTGCCTTTCCCGCAGCTGACGGTTCATCTCTTGAATGCTTCTGTTTCTGCATGGGTCAATCATCAGCCTCTCCTTGGAGACTCGCATTTGCCTCAATTCCTCTGCATGCACGTTAATGGTCTCTCGATCATGGTGTCGTCTCTCAAAGATCGAAGCAACGTATCTCCTCTATGTCTGATTTTCAACAGTCTTGTTCGCCCCCCACCATTTATCGTTGTTGTCTGGAATCAGTCCTCCTCTGTCGATACCTTATTTTCCAGGGAGTTCGAGTTTGATGGACAGGGGGGCTCTCCCATCTCGCCCTCTCCTTTGTTCGTCGCTCTGCCTTCTCCGCGCAGCCCTCTCTCATCCTCTATGGGTCTGTCCATAGCCGAAGCAGCTCGGACTCTCGATCTATCGCTACCTCAACCGCAAATACAAAGCATCTCCATTCTTATGCGTGAGTCCTTCACTGCTATCGCAGATGATTTGTCGTTTGTGGTCGCTATTGATCCACATATCCCAACAATCACCATGCCTCTTCCTTCTTCGGTCAGGGGCTTTTCATCTCCAGGGCATGGTGGTTTCTCCCAAAGGGGACGCCGTGGGACCTCGCATTCTCCCTCCTTTCAGTATGGGATAACTCCTAGGCACTTAGTGCAGAACCGTACTCCTCAGAGTTTTCCTGATTTCCAGCTATAAAGATTCTATGCTAGAATATTAGGGGCCTGAATTGCCCCTCAAAGCGTATGTTCCTTGCGAGCTAGATCCGTCAAGAGAAGCCTGATCTCATTGCTCTTTGTGAGACAAAGATGGCGGAGGTCTCACGCTCTGTCATTTCTGAAATCTGGCGAGGTGCGGATTTTTTCTTCAAGCCCATGTTCCATTATGTGGGAGGTCTCTTTATCCTCGGGAAGCCTTCTCTAGGCATCTACCAATTGGACGAAGGCGCGTTCTCCATCTCTGTCGTCCTGCCAAGCCTGTGTCGGCCGTGGTCACCATGGTGTACAGTCCCCACCGCCAGAGCCATCAGAAGGAGTTTTGGTCGGACATGAATAGGGTCATTCAGTCCTTCGAGGAGCAGCATCTTATCATGGAAGATTTCAATTGTCTGTTGTCGTCAAATGACTCAAGCATTCATGTTTCCTACTCGACTTCTATGATTGGCTTCCAAAACTTTATTCAGATGCACCGGCTATATCCCATCCCCCATATCGGTGAAGTTTTCCCTTGGTTCAATCGGAAATCTTGCCCGTGCTACCGTCTGCTCAACCGCGTGCTTGTCTTTTCGGTTCTGCTGGGCTCTCTTAATGGCATTTCGTGTTGTCTGCTACCCCAATCTATCTTGGATCATAGTTAGGTTGTTATCCAATGGGGGCATGGATTCTCCAGCATTAGAACTTTCAGATTTGAGCAATGGTGGCTTAAAAAGTTTGGTTTTGAGTCGATCGTCCTCCATTCTTGAAGTAGACCTTGCTTTGCGGCTAGGGCGACAACCCATTTCCTGGTCAAGCTCCTCTGTTTATCTCGCGACATCAAATCTTAGCTTATTTCCAGTAACATCAGCAAATTCCAGAATCTGGGGGAATGGAAGCACAAACTGTTTTCTATCCATCAGTCTCTCTCGGCTACGACCTTCCTGTCTGCCTATAATATTGAAAGTCTCAATGCAAGATCTACTAAGTTGACTTTGTTATTGCATTTTTTGGCAACTGAAGGATGAGATTTGCTGGAAGCAGCAGTCTCGTGTGTTATGGCTTAAAGAGGGTGATGGAAACACCAAGTTTTTTCATTCCTTCGCATCTCATAGGCATAGGAGGCAAGCTATTCACTCTCTTTTAATTGAGGGTATTTTTTACTCGGGCGAACAGGTTTTACTTGCGGTTACCAATTATTTTATTAATCTGTATTCCAGCAACCACTCAATTAGTGGTTCAATGGGTCTTGCCTTTGTTCGGTCCATGGACCGTGCTCTTTCCTTGTCTATGCAGGTTTCTTTCACTGAAGAAGAAATCTATTCTACCATGCAAGATTCGTCAGGTTGGAAAGCTCTAGCCTCTAATGATTATTCTGTGGATTTCTTTCGTATTTTTTGGCCTTGTGTTAAGAGTGGCATTCTTAGTGTCTTCATTGAGTTTCATCGCAACTGTCATTTGCCGATTCATTATTACTTGACCATTGTTTCTCTTATTTCTAAGAAAACAACTTCATCGAACTTCTCGCGGTTCTGCCCCATATTTGTTTTAGGGGAAATATGCTAAATTATCGCCAAGGTCATGGGGAATATGATGCATTCAGTCACTCCTTAAATTTTTTTGGATGTATAGTTCGCCTTTATTCCTCATAGACGGTTGCAACATTTCTTCATTCTGGCCACAGAAGTGTTACACTCTTTAAAGATAAGTGGCCAGCCTTTCTTCACTCTGAAGCTTGACTTCCACAAAGCTTACGACTTGGTTCATTGACCTTTTCTTTTCCATATGCTGTCGAACTTTGGTTTTGGTCGGCGTTTCTCAAGTTGGGTGCGTGAGCTGGTTATAAATGCCCAGTCACAAATTCAGATCAAGGGGGTCTGTGGCCAGTAGGTCAAACTTGATCGCAGTCTTCAGCAAGGATGCCCCCTGTCACCTTTGCTCTTTAACGTCGATTATGAAGGCCTTGTGGTTTTTTTTAAGAGGATTGTGGAGAGTGGTCTCATTGTTTCTCTCAAAATCTAGAAGTTCCCTAGTCATATCCTTATTTATGTCGATGACATGATAATTTTAGGCAGTGCATCCATCCAACAAATGTTAAGAATCAAGCTTATCCTTCTTTTTTTCCTATCAATGTTAGGTTTATTTATTAACAATGATAAGTGTTGTTTGTCCATGATAAATGCCCCTCCTTCTATGATACCTATTGGTCAGCGGATTTTCGAATGCACTATTTTAGAAAAAAAAAATCTACTTGGGTCTGCCGCTACAAATCTCGTGTATCCCATCGGCAGCCTGGAATGCAACTCTTCAAAAGGTTCAGACTAAAATTTCAGCCTGACAAGCATCCTACCCTTTCATCGCTGGTAGACTTACTCTCATCAAGCACGTTTTAAATGCTATGCCAGAATTCTTTACGTTTATGTTTCTGATGCCTATACGGACGGCAAGAAGCGCTCTCGATTGTTGGTGAATTTCCTTTTGTCTGGGCAAAGTACCAACAAAAAGTGCCACCTGGTGGGTTGGGAATCTCTAATGCGTCCTCAGAATAGGGCGAGGTTGAGGATTTTGGATTCCAAGTTGAGAAGTATTGTTCTCATTGTGAAGCAAAGCTGGCTTGCACACCAACCGTGGTCTCCATGTATAAGATTTCTTCTTGCTAAATACGGATCGATTGAATCATTGTTTTTTGACCATCGCACAATACTGTCAACTGTTTCACAGTTGCGTCGCTCGTGGATCCGAGCTTGGTCTGCCACTTTTTTCTAATGAGGGCGATGATGTCTCTTAGGCCCAGTTCTTTCGTCGCACTCTCGCCCCTAATGGCTCTTTTCGCACAAGAGCTTGCTACCTTTCTCTCCTTCCTTCGGGGGTGGATTGGTTCCATGTACGCCTTTTCTGGGGCAAGGGACCTACTCCTCGATCGTGTTTATTGGCATGGTTAATCCTTCACGAATGGGTGTAGACAGACAACTTCCTTAAATCTATCAGTTTTCATCTTTCGAGTAAATGTGTTCTGTGCGAGGCGGCCGAAGAATATGTGTTTCACCTTTTCTGGGAGTGCCATATTTTTCATAACCTCATTAAGATTACCTGGAATAAGCATGTCGTTAGCTTGCGCCAGGAGTCATTCGTTGTAGACCTTTTGTGGGTCCCTCAGCCAGTTCGTTGTTGCAAGCACTGGCGGATTATTTGGAGAACGTGGGTTCTCTCGTCTTAGTGGGTTGTTTGGATGACTCTCAACAATGCCATTTTCTGGCAAGTTCTGACAGTTTTCAATAAATTAGTAAACTGTATTTTGGCGGATGTGTACATCATTTTGCACATTACCATCCTCGGTCTTCAGCCCTTTCTGTCGCCCTGAACCAGGCTGATCTCGTCTGGTTTTTGTTTTTAGTTTTGTTTTTGTGCTCTTAGTCTCTCTGGGGCCTGTTTTGTGTTGATGTTGGGTTCAATGTTTGTTGACCCTTTTTTGTAATCTCTCTCTCTCTCTCTCTCTCTCTCTCTCTCTCTCTCTCTCTCTCTCTCTCTCTCTCTCTCCTAAACAAGCTGAATGAGTCTTCAAGCTTGACTCATTCTTATGACGAGTCAAACCGAGTTGAGTTAAACAAGCTGAGTTTTTATCTAGCTTGTTTATTGTTTATAGAGAAAGCACATTGTTTTAAAGCCGGAAAAAATAGGATTATAAAAAAGTACATGTAAAATATATTTGAAATATATTTCTTATTACCTAATGAGCTTACAAGAGTCTGGTCAAGCCAAATATCTATTGCTCGCAGAGCCTATTTTACAAGTTCGAACAAGCTTACGTGCCAAATATGAACTGAGCCACGGGCGACTCAGCTTGTTTCCAAGCCCTACTTCCTTGTATAGTGACCACCTCTGGGTTATGAGACATTTCTTCCTCAGGTGAAAGGCCGGATCTGCTGGTGCAATCACATTACACACCAGAAGTGTGCTGCTGCACCTGGCTACCCTCCATCTCTGAGTACACCCTGTCAGACTTTGGGCCCAACAATGAGATAAAGGGCAGCCAGGTGCAGGGTTACACTTTTGGTGTGCAATGTGATTGCACCTGATCCTTACACTCAGGTGCCTAGTGGCTTAAAGCCAAGATAGCTTCTCTAAGTTGCATGCAAGTTTGCTCGAGTCTGGTTTCACTCGTCCCCTATGTCATCTTCTATCTTCATACCCCTTTCAAATCTTATGATGCAAGTATTTTTTTATCAAATCTGACCTTACAAATGGATTCAGCATAATTGATTTAATTAGAATCGACCCTTGATCATAAATTTTTTTCATTTGAAAATTGTGTTTTTGTCTGGATCATATTTTTTCATTTGAAAAATGTATTTTTAAATCACAAAATTTTGTATTTTGTCAACCGTTGACTTCACTCAAAATTCTTGCACACTAGTCGGATTCAAGTGATTTAAATATTGATCTTTATTGAATGAATGACATACATCACATGTAAGGAGTCCTGTTTTGATCAAAACAACTTGCATAAGTGAAATCCCAAGGAAGGATACGAAGATAGGGATGAGTGGATCCTATTTGAGTTTGCATTGCACCAATGAAAATTACCATCCAATCCCTGAACCATTTATAGAATCTCTCTCTCTCTCTCCCCCCTTTGGAAGGTTAGGCTGCAAAATAAAGCACGGAAAATCCAGCAGCTACACTCTTGCAAATAAGGGAATCATTCATGTCATTTAACTCGAACGTTTTTAACGGGAAATTTCCAGATTCAAAAAATCGTTACCTCGTTGGCACTTCGTCTTTCCAAAACAAAAAAACTAGTCATTAAAAGAATTTCCTATCTCGTTATTTACTCGGTGAGGCCTCAAAATGTATAATATAGGAGGCAGTCATTGGCTCACCCAAAAGAAAATCCATAGACCGGAGGGAGATGAAAAAGATGAGGATGAATATTAGGCTTCCACTCAGTTTTACCCTCTCTTTCTTCTGTTTGGTTGTTACACCCGTCTTTGCAGCAAAGAAAGTACTCTCTCTCTCTCTCTCTCTCTCTCTCTCTCTCTCTCTCTCTGTGTGTGTTTATGTGTAATTCACATTATATGCAGCAGCGCTGCATGATGGGCAAGCAATGATCTGCTTGACAGCCACCCATCTTGGCATTTCTCGAGATGGGTGTGATGTCCATCTCTAAAAATGTTGAGATAGATGGTCATCAGCAGTAGAGCTGCACGCTAAGCATAACATGCAGAGTCGCTGCATAAAAAGATGACATCTTTATGCAAAAGCATTTATATACCTAATGGGTCTTTCTTATAATGATGATGACAGTCATATGTAGTGTACTTGGGGGGTCATTCTTCTCACGCAACAACAGCAGCAACGACTCACGAGAGTGTCACCAGTTCATATCATGAACTTCTTGGTTCTGTTTTAGGAGGGTAAGAATGGCAAATAAAAAAAAAGAGCAAAAACATATTACTTCACGTTTATAGTCAGTCACAAATGCCCGGTGATATTTTCAAAATATGGGGATTGTATTGCGATATTCTCAGCAATCACATCAATACCAAAATCCAATATAGTCCTGAATAAGCTGCAGAATTGTCAAAGTATCACCTGTTTTAAAAGTACCTTGACACACACGATATTGGAAATTTAACTTCAAAAAATAAATAAATGTTTGCATATATTTTTAAAGAGAACTGAACATATTAGGCCCCCTTTTCATTAGGCCCCATAGTTTCAAGTGATTTATGATGGATCTGAACCGTTAGATGTGTTTATCATGCTCGATTCAGTAAGAATTGGCTCTTGGATTATGTTTTTTCAATGAAAAAATATTTTTTTATTATTATAGCCATTGATTTTTTAGATCAGCGAAAAAACCTGTATACAGGTCAGATTTCACCCATCCAAAAGCAGGTTCCCACTAAGCAAAACCTATAGATCACATCTATGGTGTTAGATGAAAAAAAAAATACTAAAAGCTATGATTTTTGAAAGGGCCTAATGAGACTTAACGAGAAAAGGGGGCCTAAGGAGCGCGTTACTCATTTTAAAATTTTATATGCCGGTATTTTCAACAGATTAATGCATTTTTAAATTTATTGCAAGATTTTTTCGCACCAAGAAATACCTAGACCAATCTTTGAGATATTGGTTTCAATCCCTTTGTTCTTTTTCTGATCCATATAGTAAGGTGAAGGCAGAGGAATCAATATTTTACTCTTACACGAATCATATCAATGGGTTTGCTGCCAACCTTGAGGAGGATGAAGCCTCAGAATTATCAAGTAAGGATCTGCCTTCATCTCTTCTTCATTTTCCATTGGTTGCATTCCTTGTGCTAAATCAAATATATTGTTTGTTGTCTCTTGATTTGTAGAGCACCCTGGGGTTGTGTCTATATTCCCCAACCGGGGGTACAATCTTCACACGACCCATTCATGGGAGTTTTTGGGTCTGGAGCATGAAGGCCAGGCTGTACCAAACTCACTATGGGAGAAAGCCAATTATGGTGAAGATGTGATTATTGGACATATTGACAGCGGTAAAACATTTTAATTTCCTCAATATTTAATCCAAATTGGCTGTGCTTTTTTGAAATCTTTCTCATTTTTTTTGTTTTTGATATTTTTCCTGTTTTGGGTAGTATAAGTCATGATCAGGGGTGTCATCGGGTCGGGTTTGACCCAGACCCGATCAGTGCCAAACCCTATATGGTCAGGGTTTGGTGATAAAAAAAAGGAGGTCCGATTAGAAACCGAGTAGTACACATTGGGTCAAGTTTAGTATACGTAGATGGTTGTGATATTTCATACCAGACCCAGGTCCGACCTGGGTTTCAATTAGGATCCATGATTTTGAAATATGATAAGATAAAAAAAAAAAATCATTTTACCAGGTATGGACCGGTCTGGTTCATGTAATCCTTATATAGGGTCCAGGTGTGGTTTTTCTTATAGAGACCTGATAGGATCTGGGTCTGGACCCCATACCCAAACCTCAAAACAGATCTGGGTATAGACTCACCTGGGTCCAATCCAGATCTGACCTACTGACAACCCTAGTCATGATTGACTTAGATCATATCGGTTCTCTAGTTAATTTCTTGGTATAGATGGGTAGGTTCTTACCAAAATACATGCAATAACGTTAGGGTTTTGGCATACTGTTGCTAGCTAGTACTAGTGTCAACATGTCGGGCATGACCCCATTGTTGGAGGAGTGTGGAGTCGGTTCAATTACTTGATATGAATTATATACTTTCTCCAATCCAACTACAAAAGTCATATAGACTTGTCATTTTTTAGATGTTAGTTTTGTACTTTTACCCTAAACTTCTTGTAGTATCAAACTACAAAAGTCACATAGACTTTTTGAATGAGTTGAACTACACTTGCAGAGTCTTTGTAACACTTCTGTTAAAGAGGGTCATTCTCCCTTTGTAAGGTATCTCATAATCAAATGACAGGGTTTCAGTGTGGCCGTGAACAAAGGCAATTCTTGCTGAACCACGTAATTCTTTATTCCTCGTGTGGTTTGATTTATTTTTTTTCCTGTTTATTTGTTTGTCGTCGGTTGTGTGCCTATCATTTTCTAACACCCATCTTGACTTGCACTGCATATCTAGCAGGATTCAGGTTTGGTAACTAAAAAAGATGTCGATTTACTATTTGGGTCAGATCCAAAGGTTCCGATTATCATTTAGAATTGGGTCTGGTTTAAGAAATTTCATACCAGACCCCAGGTGACCCGATTAAGATCCTCAACTTTTTAATCTACAAAAAACATAAAAACTCTCATTTTGTTGGTTCCCGCCCAGTCTAGGTAGTATGTGTTAATGCTTATGGAACCCAGGTGTGGTTTTGCCTACAGTAGCCCTGTTCACGACCGGATTTGAACAGGATACTAACATCTGAATGTTGGATTCAGGTCTGGACCCACCCACACCGGATGAAGGTCTTATATAGCCAGGTCCAACTAGTTAATCGGGTAGATGCATAAGGTTTGAGTACGAAACCAAAAGGAGACTGGTTTAGATGTACATAAACACACACCCAAACCTTCCTCTGGTTCCGATTAGGATCCAAAGAATTTAATAATTTTATCCATACCACTAATCATAAGGTTCATTTGATTGCCCAAAAAAACAATACCCCTGAGATAATTCTTGGTGGGGAAAAACTATTTTCTCTTATTTTCTATCACATTGTTTGGGAGTTGAGGCAGTTGCATAAGGCTTGGTGTCTTTTGGGGTCTATCTGCACCTGCGTACAAAGAATGTGTTGTATTTCTTAAAAAAATATTTCACAAATGGTGGAAGCTTTCCGCACTTCGTTTCTTATGACAGACTATGTTGAAAATCCTAGGGGTCTTGATGGAGAATAATATATGAAAGCTAAACATGTAGTCTGCTCATTATATACTTCTCTTGGTAATTAGCAAAATTTTCTGGCATACAAATACCAGAAGTTCTCTTACTTTCTGCTGTCTTTTGATGGTGCTATCAGGTGTTTGGCCTGAATCAAAGAGCTTTAACGATGAAGGCTTGGGGCCTGTCCCAGAAAAGTGGAAAGGTGTCTGCCAAAATAGCACTGATGTAAATGGCGTTAAATGCAACAGGTTTGATGCTACTCTCTCATGTTTAAATAGAAGTCCATGTTGTAAATTAGAAGCCTCCCCCACCAGTCACTATGATATGATAGAGCTTTCATTTGTATAGATTTATGTTGAGCACTTTGCCTTCCTGAATCTATTAACTTGAATTTGGGGACAGACTTTTTAACGAGGTTCGATGAATTATCACCTACATCAACGGTGCTCCACTCAACAACATCATTTTTGGAGTTTTCCACTATTTAAAGTTTTACATGGCTTATGGACTTTTCTTAGTCGATTTTCACTAGACTCTTCCTTTTTTAATAAGATTATTACATTCACTCTCTTGGTCTCTCTCTATTATAGCCTTATTATCAAGATTATCATTATCATCGATAATCTTGATATTATCGGTATGCTTGGCTTCCATCATATTGGCTTTAAGTTTGATAATATTGTATCTTCTTATGAGAGTCCCATTGATGTGTCCGCTCTTAGCATAACCACCTTCACATTTGGTCTTATGATCACATTTGATCTTAGCAGAATTCCTTGTGAGAGTCTAATTAACGTGCTCGTTCTTATCATAACCACCTTCACATTTGATCTTATCATAATTGACATGCTCGATATATAGTATCTCCATCCTATTATCGTGCCCGATATTTTCTCTATCGTTAACAATCCCTCTCAAACTGGTCGTGGGCAGAGCGGAGAGACCCAACTTGATGTGAAGATCAAGGAAGGGAGTGTGCGACAATGACTTGGTAAAAAGATCTGCAAGTTGTTTTGACGAGGGCACATAACGATTGACAAGAGTCCCTAGAGCAACTTTTTTCTGAACAAAATGATAGTCGATTTCAACATGTTTCATGCAAGAATGAAAAGTTGGCTTGATGGTAGTTTGAAGAGCCAAAATATTATCACAGAAGAGAACAGGTGGTTAACGGAGAAAGATTCCCAAGTCACGTAGAAGGAATGTAAGCCACATAAGTTCAGCAGTGGTAGATGCCATGAACCGATATTCAGCTTTCGAACTCGACCGAGCAATAGTAGGCTGCTTCTTAGCACTCCAAGAAATGCAATTGGTCCCAAGGAACGAGCAGAAGTTGGAGATAGAGTACCGAGTAATGGGGCAACCTGCCCAATCAGCATAAAAAAAAAACATACAAAGATAATGATTTGTTGAAGAACAGCCATAGTCCATGATCAATAGTGTCATGAACAAACCATAGAATTCGCTTAATCAATTGAAAATGAGAGTTGGTCGGATTCTACATAAACTGATTAACATAATTAACACTGAAGGAGGATATCAGGGAGAGTCATTGTGAGATATTGAAGACCTCCAACCAAACTTTGATAAAAAGTGGCATCTCGAAAGGGTAAATCACCATTCGTCGTGCCAGCAACATGAGCCACCATGGGTGTCGAGAGTGGCTTGACGCCAAACATTTGAGCCTTGTCAGCAAGTTCATAGGTATAGCGCTTTTAATTCAAAAATAGACTTTCGGTGGACTGGTGAACTTCAATGCCCAAGAAGTAGTGCAAGAATCAAAGATCTTTCACAGAAAACTCTTGACTGACAATGTGGATTAACCGACTAAGAAACTATGAATCATTGTCGATCAAAATAATTTCATCAGCATAGAGTTAGAACAATAATTATCATGGATCCACTTTTGCAAATAAATAATGATGGGTTAAAAACACTGGAGAAGAACCCAAGAGAGAGCAGAAACATACCATGCTCGAGGAGCCAGATTGAGCCCATACTCGGCCTTTTGAGTTTGCAAACAAAATCCAGTCAGTAAGGATCTTAAAGCCCTAGAGGTTATTCAAGAAACATGGTTTCATTCAAATTACCATGTAAAAAGGCATTCTTAACATCCAATTGATGCATATCCCAATCGTGAGCCAAGGCAAGGGTGAGAACAATGCATATGGTGACGGGCTTGATCACGGGTGAAAAAAAATTTAGGAAGTCAATGCCCGGTATTTGATCAAATCTTTTAGCAACGAGGCGAGCTTTGAGTTGTTCGCCAGAGTCGTCACTTTTAAGTTTGGTTTTATAGACCCACTTGCACTGAATGATATGCATGTCAGGCTTTTAAGCACAAGTTCCCATGTGTCATTGAGATGAAGAGCACGCATCTCCTCAAGCATAGCATCATGCCATCCAGGCCGCCTTGAGCCTAGAGGCACACAAAGAGCAATAAAGCATTTAGGATGGGATTTACTATGCTATCCTATATATGAGTGACCATGTAGTGGATTCAAGGGACAGAGGTGCCTTCAACACTTTCTTCATTAGCAACCGGTTGGCTAGCAGTAGTAGTAGAGAGGTCACACGGCTAAGGATTTGTAGAGGTGACACTGACCAAATCAGTTTGAGTTTGTTCACGTGGAAGAGATGGATCAACATGTGTAGAGTCACATGTCACGTTTCTTGGATCGTGTGAGTCATGAGTATCAACCAGTATGTGGTCAGTCTTAAAGGACCACTCATCTAGACTTGTGAACTCACTTTCGCGTTGGTTGGCCAAAAAGATAAATACATATTTATGATAGGGGAAGACATTTTCATCAAAAATAACATGTCTTGATGTATAAACCGACTCAGTGGGGGGAAAGAAACCAACGGTAGCCCTTGTGATAATCATTGTAAAATAGAAAAACACATGGTAATATTTTAAGATCAAATTTGTTGGTAGCATAGTCCCAAAGGTAAGAAAAACATCGGCATCGAAAGACTCTCAAACTTGTATAATTTGGTTTTTTCATAAACACATTTTCTTAAAGAGTTGTCATAGATAAGTTTGGTGTAGGTAGCCAATTAATGATCCATCCTGCTGTAAAAAAGGCTTCGACTCAGAATCGGGTTAGAATTTGAGCATGAAAAAGCATGGTTAGCTCCAATTCAATAATTGATCGATGTTTTCATTCAACCATACCATTTTGTTCTGGAGTTTTAGGAGAACTTTTATAGTGAACAATCCTATAGGACTTTAAGTAAGTCTTAAGTTCATTACTCCCAAACTCACTCCCTTTATCAGTTTGAAATATCTTTATATGTTTATCAAACTAAGTTTGAACATACTTATGAAACTCAATGAATTTGTCATATAATTCAGGTTTATATTGTAAGGAAAATATCCAAGAAAAATGAGAATATTCATCAATAAAAACTGCATAAAATTTGAACCCTTGATGAGAAGTGATAAGAGCAGGTCCCCATAAGTCACAATGTACTCTTCCAAACAACTCTATGCAATGAACATCAACAAAAAGAAAAGAAAGTCTATTTATTTTACCCATTTGACAACTTTCACATATGGTGCTTTTAGTAGACTTTGATGTTATTAAAATAGATTTGTTTTTTTCCAAAAAATCAACAACTTATGCATGTACATGCCCAACTTGTTGGTGTTAGACTTCTCAACTTTCGTTTCTAAATGGAGAAGAGAAGAAAACTTGCTTTTGATGATCGACCTTATTTCTTGAGTTGTTGAATCCATACAGATCTTCGATCTTCTACTCTACTCTTTGTCGCCACCTGTTTGCTCGTTCTCTTGTTCTTAATTACAAAACTATCAAATGAGAATTCAAATAAACAGGGCACATCAAAGGTTAATTAACTTACAGGTACCAAATTCTTTTTAACCTCAGGAATGACTAGAACATTGTTTAAGGAAAGAGAGTGGGCACCATTCTCGATTTTCGTGGATTCAATATGAGTGGTATTTAATTTAACGTCATTTTCCAACCATGATTTTTTCTTACCCATAATACTTAGAATAAGTTTCGAGATTACCTGGATTGGCAGTAATGTGCAAGGTGGCTCCTGTATCAAGAAACCACTCTTGATCTTGACTATAAGCAAGTTTCATAGCGGCAAGAGCCTGCGAGACATCTTCAGCTTGATAGGCATGATTAAAGCGGTGTCAACAGTTGAGGGCACTATGATTTATTTTTTCACATATTTGACATAGTAACCCATTTTCTTTTCCTTGATTGCCTTTAGCATTTGGTTGATTAAAACCAAATTTGGGTTTATTCTGATTGAATCGACTGCCACCCTGGCCAACTTGGATAAAGTCGTGTCCTTTTGAGTTAAATTGTTGCTTTGAGTTAAATCAATTTTTTTGAGTGGTAAATTTCTGCACAAAGAAGGCAAAACTTCCGTTCACACCTTCTTCATGAATAGTGCGCATGGTTTCACGCCATTGAAGCAGGCCAACAACATTATCATATGATGGAATGGGCGGCTTCATTATAGTTGTAATAAAAGCTTCATGCTCATGGCCAAACTCATTAAGGAGCCAAAATACCATGGTTTCATCTTTCACAAGTTTGTTAATAGCCGCAAGTTCATCAAAGATTTTTTTAACACATTAACATATTTATTTATCGAAAGGTTTTTCTTTCAGTATGATTGCAACTTTTGTATCAACAGAAATTCTTGTTTCTTCGAAACATGAGTGAAGGCCTTAATGAGAGTATTTCATACCTCACTAGATGTTTGGCGGCTAACGATGAGACCCAACACTTCCTCAGACAGGATGCCTGTGATCCATCCACGCCGCACCCTGTCAAACTTTTTCCAGGTAATAAACTTTGGATTTGGAACACCATCAATGGTTTGAATTGGAATGAGAGTTTCGTCATCTCCAAAGTCAATCATGTCTTGGCTCTCAAAAGTCCAAGCACTTGTGTCTTCCACAATAAGAAATTGGAGTGGTTGAGTTTGATTGTGACAAAGTTCGTCACATTCAGGTTGAAGGGGTATGGAAACTTGATGGAACAATCGATGGATATTGACGCCATTGAGAAAAACACTCCAATCAACTAGGATGCAAGAAACTTTGATACCGTAAAAGTTAAAAGATGAACACACGATTTTAATGTGGTTTGGTGAATTATCACCTACATCAACGGTATTCCACTCAACAACATCATTTGTGGAGTTTTTCACTATTTAAAGTTTTGCATGGTTTATCAAATTTTCTTAGTCGATTTTCACTAGACTCTTCCTTTTTGATAAGATTATTACATTCACTCTCTTGGTCTCTCTAGTCTAGCCGTATTATCAAGATTATCATTATCATCGATAATCTTGATATTATCGGTATGCTTGGCTTCCATCATATTGGCTTTATGTTAGATAATATCCTATCTTCTTAGGAGAGTCCTATTGATGTGCCCGTTCTTAGCATAACCACCTTCACATTTGGTTTTACCAGCTTCACATTTGATCTTAGCAGAATTTCTTGTGAGAGTCCCATTGACGTGCTCGTTCTTATCATAACCACGTTCACATTTGATCTTATCAGAATTCCTTGTGAGAGTCCCATTGACGTGCTCGTTCTTATCATTACCACCTTCCCATTTGATCTTATCAGAATTGATGTGCTCGATAGTATCTTTCATCCTATTATCGTGCCCGATATTTTCTCTATCGTTAACAGGTCATAACCGAGTGGCCTCGGGCTGAGGCACAAAACACGGAAAATACTAACACTTGCAGCAATTTTCTGTGTAAAACACAAGAAAATACCAACACTTGCAGCGATTTTCTGTGTAAAAGACAAAACACAGAACATCGCTACACATGTAGCGAGTTTTTGTGCCCAAGTACTTTACATGATCTGTTCTGCCTTGGGTTTGAATCGCATAACAACTATCTGCCAAGAGGGGCTCCCCTTGTCTGGCAGGAGCAGTTAGTGCACGTCACCGTGTGTTGTGACTTTGCAAGTTCGAATCCCAAATGGTATGGTTGTATAACGGGTAGGGGCCTGCCTAACCCCAGCTTCCTCTGGTAAAAAAAAAAACACTTTCTTTCCACATGCTATCAAAGGAAAAGAAAAAAATAATAAATAATAAAGCCTTAATTGTATGTATGGGAAGAGGTTTTCCTTCCTGTCATCCAAATGGGGCCTACATGATCTCACTAGATAAACTGATTGTGTATGTATGGGGGGGGGGGGATTTTTACATCTATGCCTATTAGAACAAGAGAAAATTTATTTTGAAACCCAATGGAACACATTTTTGTGGGCTTATCGACGTGATAGATTATATCCACCCTGGTGGGCCCAGACCCAGATATGACTTTGAGGTGATGGCATCATATCTGGATTCGAATCTGAGTAGACTTAGCTTAGACAGGACCAAACCCCCCTGTCTGCATCAGGATCACACGAAACTGGCCTAGTGGATTATTTATTTTTAAAGTACTTTAGATGTAATCATAATTGAATCTTGGTTCAAATCTCATGTTTGTTTTTTGGACTTTCAAACTAGACTTGGGTCCAAGAGTAGCAATATTATGGGATTCATACAACTGGCTGTCAGACCCATTGCATCAAACTCAATCCAGGAAGTCATGACCAAATCATGAGAAGTTGGCCCGAGTTGCTTGAGTCTTAATATGCCTTACTCGAACAACAAGATACTTGAGATTTCTTCTTGTTGTTTGCTTTGTGCCAGCAAGCATTTTGGTCAGACACACAGGAAAACATTATCTGCAGACAAACATCCTTATTCCAGTAAGTTATATTGAAGAATGTGGCAAAGTGAATGTCATATTCTTGAAAGGCAGGGATACGATTGTCATTAATTTTAGCTTGGCCGAGTCCGAGTGATAGCGGGCCTGGGGAGAAGGTGCTAAGCCTTCCGTCCCATGTTGGACTCTCACCGGGTGCACGGTGCCTTTCACTGGTGCGGTCTGTAAGGGCTTAGTGTGTCGGTGACCTCACCCAGAGATTGGAAACTTTGTCATAAAAAAAAAATTAATAATAATAATTTTGGCTTGGCTCCAGAAAGCTGATCGGTGCGCGGTACTACGAAAAAGGCTACATTCAAAGTGTGGGTGCACCGGACAGGACGGGCTACACGTCTCCTCGAGACCACATTGGCCATGGGACCCACACCTTGTCAACGGCTGCTGGCAGCTTTGTACACAATGCAAGCATCTTCGGGTTGGCTAACGGAACAGCCAAGGGTGGCTCACCCAAGGCTCGAATCGCTACCTACAAGGTGTGCTGGGCTTCAACCTCTTTGGGCCAATGCTTCGACGCTGACATAATTGCAGCTTTCGATGCTGCGATCAACGACGGCGTTGATGTGATCACCATCTCATTAGGCAGCCAACCCTTAGGCCATCTCCACGATGGCATTGCAATCGGCTCGTTCCATGCTGTTACCCGAGGGATCATAGTGGTCAGCTCAGCTGGGAACAGTGGCCCCAAGCCCGGCTCGGTATCTAATGTGGCTCCCTGGATGTTGACTGTTGCAGCTAGCACGTTGGACAGGAAGTTCATTTCTCATCTTTCTCTTGGTAATAACAAGACTTTTCAGGTTAGTCTGAATTTGCTTTTCAATAATTTCTATATGGCTTGCTTGTCAAAAAATGAAATATGCACGTAAGAATTCCAATGTTTGTAAAATTTCCCAAGTGAAAACAAGAGCTCATCAAGTAGAAAAAATAGATTTCATGTTTTATTAGTGTAAATATGACTCTGGAGCTATTAGTATAAACACGACCAAGTTCATGTAACTTTTGATGATTTTTACAAGAAGCATTCCACTCCAGGCTATCCTGAATTGGGATAGTTCTAGTCAGGTCCAAACTCAAATCCGGTTTTTTGGGGTCCCAGTACAGGTCCTAATCCAGGCTTGGTAGACCTTGATTAGGCAGGTCTTGATCTACGTATGGATCAGGATGTGTAAGAATCGGGCCTGACCTAATTAGATAAAATCACTACTCAAAATTATCTATCAGGTCTAACTCAGACTCAGGGTTTGACCCAGATCTGTTTTCTAAGCACCAAAACCAGACCAGGGTCCAATCTATTGATTGCTATACACATGGCCTGATCAGCTTATTAATCCTGGTTTCTTTGCTCCAAGTCCGAGTCCAGAATATCTCTTAGCGGAAGCATTAACATTTTCAGACTCCAACTGAAACCAAGCAATGAGATTCAAATGTCTACAAGCACCAACATGATCAGTTTCATGGACCTCAAGGAGTCTGATGAACTATATAGGAACTAGCGCAACTGAGTTCATGAAGTACTAGTTTTCACTAGTAATGATAGAAACATTATTGCTCATAAATTATGTCATATTTCTTTATCTTGGAGTAGTCCCACTGGTAGCACTAGTATTAGGACTCCTAGAAGTAGTAAGAGTAGCCATGGCAGAAAATTGGGGGTTTAATAAATTTAGTCATTGATATATAAGCATTGGGAGGTATAACAAGGGATTTTTTTTTCTTCTTTTTGTTGTTTGCTACTTAGGGGTCAAGCCTTTCTTCCAGTTCTCTGCCAAAGAAGTTATATCCATTGGTCACAGGATCAGATGTCAAAGCTGCCAAAGCAGATACAGAAGCTGCGTAAGTTTTCCCTGCAATAAACATACACGTTCTTGTTTTCGTTTCTTTTGAAGAAACAAGATATCAAAAATTTATTAATGAAGCAGAAAACAGGGAGCCCAAAAAGCTTGCAATGAACTAACATCGAACATCCATTTTGAATCAGAGGTGTGTGATACAGGGAGGTTGTATTGATCATTGCAGTTTAACTTGTACAGTCTTTTTTTTCTCTTTCCTTTGCATTTTTGCAGAAGCTATTGTTACATGGGTACTCTTGATCCCAATAAGAGCAAGGGAAGGATCATAGCTTGCCTTACCAGCGCATTTGATTCCAATCTCATGAAGGGCCAAACAGTGAAAGAAGCAGGAGCTGTTGGGATGATCCTGTGCAATGACCAGATCACACACAATAATGTCATACCTGAACCTCACATGTTTCCGGTTACTCACCTTAATGCCATTGATTCCAAGGAGGTCTTTGCCTACATCAATTCTACAAAGTACGCTCTTGAAATGCTTTTCCCTTGATGATATGATTTTCCTGGTGACACATGAACATTACAATTGGTAGTAGCAAGATTGAAGTGTGATAATTCAGGACAGATTTCACCATGACCAAACATGCTTAGTCTTGAAAGATTAAGCTTGCTATTCACATGGATGCATGGGTAAAGCTTGACTTTCTTCAAGTTCATAAAACTCAAGCATGCTCGGTTACAAGCTCATGCTGAACGCTGACTTATTAATTATCTTGAGCCAAAGCATAGATGGTTTGCTTAAATACAAAAGGTTTATATTCTTATGCGAGTGGTATAAGGGAAAAATGTAATGTGGTATGTATCCTATATATCAAGAGTATGTCTTCAGCTTTACGAGTCAAACCTATTTCATAAGCCCGAATGAGCTCATTACCTAGCCAAAAGAAGCTCAGTAATGGCATCTTGATTCATTTTACCAGTTCTATGCAATGTGATAATGCGCAGAATTGCTCGTATCCTTTTGATGCATTTCTGTGTCCGACCATCTTAGCATGAGAGAAAAAATACTGTGACCAGGTTTGGAAGTCTATACTGATCAATGACATACAAATACAGGTCGCCTGTGGCATATGTAGCGCCTCCAACCACCCTGCTGCAGACAACTCCTTCTCCAGTCATGGCATTATTCTCATCCAAAGGGCCCAACACTATTAACCCAGAGATCCTCAAGGTTTGAACTGCAAATACAGCCACATTACTGCATAAAAGATTATGAATGCACCTTTATAAACTGTCTTGTATTTAGTAGTATTACTACTTAATTGCTTCCTTTGTTTAATGAAGCCGGATATTACTGCCCCTGGAGTGAGAATACTTGCAGCCTATAATCCAATGATACCGCCTACGCGGTATGATTTTGACAACCGCCACTCGAAGTTTAATCTAATGTCAGGTACATCCATGGCATGCCCACATGTTTCTGGCATTGTTGGCCTCCTTAAGAATGCACACCCTGACTGGAGCCCGGCTGCAATCAAATCTGCAATCATGACTACGGGTAAGAATCACTTCTTTCTGATGATGCCTCTTATGGTCTCTTCATGCAGCAGTAAGTTTTACAACAACAGAGCCAAGTTAACTTGAACATTTTTAGCTG